>NW_003307534.1:1200000-1800000 GCF_000182895.1 Coprinopsis cinerea okayama7#130
ATATATGCGTGAAGCGCACCGTTCCGTTTGTGAAGATGCCCATGATAGTGTGTATATCCCGAAATGACACAGGCGGGCCAGGATCCGTCACACAGAATGTTTGGCCACCGATATCAGGTAGAGCCCGTCCAACAGGACAACCCAAGCCCTCCTTCTCTTCCCGCCATTCCCCTTTCCTGTTGACGGTAGCGGCATCCAAAAGCCGTTGCTCATACAATAGGTGTGCAAGCGACGCATTCTCCACATAGACAAATGAGCTGACAACGTGCGCTTGCCAGGCAGGTGTCGATCCGCGCTCGAGACAGTCGTCCATCCAGCATGCCCCGTAAGGTCCATAAATTGCGTTCCCTGGCCGAATGCAGCCTGTTCGTAGGATCATTGTGCGCCCGTCGGGTAAATTTACCGTTCTCCCATCCCAACTCCTCACAAGTGTCTCCGCAATCGCCTTGGACTGATGATATGTGGAGCAATAATCCTCCCTCTTCTTTTGCTCCTCGACGTTTTTATCGTCCTCCCAACCGCCATCTCCCTCGTTAATCACTTGATACAGCCTTTCTGGTGGCCCTTCCCAAGGCCACCCCAACGCTCTGTGACTCCTACACCCAACTGCCGCTGAACTTGTGTATACAAGAACATCCGCATTAACACGAGAGCTTGTCGCAGCTCGCAACACATTCAGGGTCCCATCCACATTCACGGACGTCGACCTTGGCAGGAAAGCAGGGTGGCGCTCGAAGAATCGGACAGACGCTGCTGCATGGAAAATCGTAAGGCCTGGGCGTGTCGGTTTCTCTCCCTCGTGAGCTCCAGACTGAACTGAGTTGCGAGCTTCCTCATCACTCCAAGGGGCACTGAATGCCTCCTCGATTGCCCTTTCATCCGTCACATCTGCACGCACATACTCCACACCTCGCCCTTCTCCGACCTGCTCCCGCACCAGTGGGTTGACGGGCGTGGGCGCTAAATCAACAATCCGGATGCTCATCGGGTCTTCGCCTCGTTTCAGCAGGTGAAGGACAATCCACCCTCCAAGGAAGCCACCCTGAAAGCCAACAGAGATTAGTGGGTGAGCCCAACTATGTCTATGGGCTTCTCCGCTCGGAAGACCGGCTGGCACCCAAAATTAAACCCAAACACACATCACTCACCCCTCCAACCACGATATACCTCCTCCCAGTTCTGGGCGGCAATTGTTCCTCCAGCTCCCTCTCGTACGATTCTCCCTTTTCTTCGTCTCTCTTTCCATTAGAGGCCTCTCCCTGCACCTTCAAAACCTCGGCTTTGACGTCCTCCGGCGTAACCGCTTCTAGTCCAAGAGCTTGGACTGATTCCGGAATGGTAACAAGTCGCCTATCGTTGCCCCAGATGTAGGCTGCAAGTAGGGATACTGCGAACAAGGCCCATGCAAGGCCCAATATCGCAGTGTGCTGAATGTAGACGAGCATCTTCAGTAAGGCGGGCTTGTTGCCGTCAAAATGGCTGTGTCGAAGGGCACTCCTCCCCCAAATCGTCTCGTTGGTACAGGGCAGCGCGGGCGGTGACGTGGCTGAGTGGGCGACGGTGGATAACAGTTTGGATGTAGACTCCGGTAGGTGCACTGCGGGCTTACATGCAACCTGTGGCCTTCGTTCACATCTCTCTCGTAAACCCACAAACTCCACTCGGCTTCGGCCTCTCCGTAGGCTAATCGCACTAACGCACTCTCAGCCGCAACGGGGCTGCGCTCCGAGTCCCTCGATTCTGTCGGTGGGGGTACATTGTGCCTGGACGGGCGTCATGACATACAAGGACCGCGAGTCTGTGACAATCTGAGAGAGTGTGAGCAGGTCATCTAGACAGTATCGGACATCGCTCATCTGTTCCCATGACTTGATAATCCTCCTGCCCCAGTCGGTGCTCTCACTGCTGTGAATGTCGTAACATGCTGTGCAGTGTGGATGTTTTGGTGAGATTGTCGAAGCACGAGAAGTGTGGAGAGAGTAGTTGACAAGCTTGATGCGATGGTAGCGCATCAATTGAGAATTGATGTCAGTGGTAGGCGCTTAATATTCTTTCGGATTTCAATGAAACCTTGTGCTTACGGATTAATAAAAGGGTTTGGATGGTATCCAGAGATGATTTATCTTCGCTCCTCTTCGTCGATGACAGGAGGGAGCTCTTCGGAAACTCAACTTCTACTCGTCGCTACCCCTTCCTCCGAAAGGGGCCGCCCAATCACCTGCCTCTCCGAGTCCCCTACCGCTCTCGGAAGCTTTCTCATTTCCTGCTCGTATGGTCAAAAACACCTCAGTTCATCATGCTAGATCTGGATCGGAGGCAGGAGACCATAGACACGAGTTAAAACTCTCACTACTCTATCCTGTCAGTCAGCTGGCAGCGCTCAGTAGCACTGAAGCAGTGAAGCATAGTCGCTTTTCCTATCCACTGACTCGCTCCTTTCCAAGGGCTACGCAGTTCCGGGCCTAAAGTCCGGAAATTTTCCCTTTTATATCAGACGTTACGAGCTCACCTTTTCTTGTAGCTAGCGTCGGGATTAGAGAAGAAATACCGCAACGATCTAAAACTTGGCCTTCGAAAGAAGACCGGCGCCTATTATGCTGTCACACTGGACGACTGCAGGGGTGCTGCAGGGTGCTGCACATGGAAGCCATTTATGGCGGCTTCCGGCCCCGTATCCTCCTTGGAGCTCTTCAGCCTTGAAGACAGGCAGTGGCAATGCCGGCGTGTGTAGTTTGAAGTTGGCCATGTTCGCAGTTTGGGACCGACACGGTGCCGCGGAAGCCAGTACCTAGTGTAGGATTCACGGCAAAGTGAAACACCTGGAATTGAAGTGTCGCGGGCAATGGAAGGTTGACGGCGCGTTCGACGAGAAATGTTGTGGCGCTAAGTGTGGATTGTGACTGTGGACAATATAGTGGCGGCGAGTTGAAACCGCGACGCCCCGATGGGCGCTATTGAAGCGCTGGAATCTATCAAAAGATAACGTACCGTTGATTGTGAATCGTGATTCCTTACACTCGTGTTTCAGATTCCTTAAGACAACAAGTTACAGTAAGTAATTCAGACTTGGATTGGTACTGCTGTAAATCTGTTGTACATGTGTGATAACCGAGATGGTAGAAAGGCGAAGAACCCGAGGGAATACATAGTAGAAATGAGTGATTAAGGCAAGAACGCTACTAATAACACAGGTATCAGAATCGAAACGAGATAGCAAACGGGATTCGAGAACCAGAAAGCGAAGAATAAAAGGGACGATAAGGAACTAATAGGGCGGTCAGGATAGAAAACAAGTCGGCAATACTACGACAACCAAGATTCCGAAATGCGAATGTAAGGAAAGGAATGGTAGTTGCAACGAAATTTAAATATATATGCACCATGAAAAAGAGCGAAAGCAAACCTCATGAGCTTGAAGGAGATTGTGATTTAGCTCAGACCGAGGATGTCCCTGACCTTTTCTTGCAACAGGGTTTTCGACTTGAGCGTCTTCGTGAGGAAGTCTCCCAAGACGATGCCCCACAGAAGTCCGAGATATGACGCTCCTCCATTCTGTAGAACGCGAAGCTCTCATCAGTCTAAGGTGGGTTGGAGACGAGGGAGAATGCTTACCCTTCCAATGCTGATGGCCATGATGTCCGTGGTCCCCTTGTACATTCTTGTCATGGTCTCCCCGCGCACCATGCTCAGGACGTTCTCGATCACAATCGAATTGTGGCCATAGTTGATCTTGGTCATTTGCTTGACTTCAGGCCAATCGACGATGTCGCCGAGGGCAAAAATACCAGGGTGATACAGAACCTCGAATGTTGGATGTACTTTGACATACCCTCGCTCCGAGAGTGGGGACGGGCGCAGGAATTTGAGGTAAGGAGTATTGGCGCCACCACCACGGCACGTAATCTATGATCAAATGTAAATGGTTTGGACATTTAGGGGGAATGGGATAAATAAAAGTACCCACCAGCAAGTCACAGGCCAGCTCTCGCCCTTCCCTGGTCTTGACCGACGCATCGACCGGAGGATTGCCACGAATGGCGTCATTGAGAATAACTTCCACCCCTCTCTTTCGGAGTCGGTTCAGGAGCCCTTTTCTGAACCGGTCTGGGTAAACGTCGTTGAGAACTAGTCGATCTCCTTGAACTATCGTAACCTTCTTGGACTGAAATAGAAACACGGTCAGCCAGGGCGTCAAGTGTATGGGAGCGAATCAATAACGTACAGGATAGACATCCATGAGTTCCCCTGCTAATTCTATTCGGAAATATTAGAGCACACACGCACACAGGCAAGGCGGATGCAAACTCACCGATGCCAACTGGCCCACCTCCAGCAATAACAATATTCTGTGCATCCGAGATTTTCTTCCTCCACTTCTCAATGTGGTCGTGGTATTCCTTTGGATCCAGAGGGAAGTTTACCAGACCTTCGTACACCGATCCCGTGGCAAGAACTAGGATGTCGTATCGGACGATCTCCCCAGTGGAGAGCAAGAGTGTTCCCCCGGCACCAGCGTGGACGGGCGGAGTATTCTGCAAGTCCGCGAAGTGGGCGTCTTTCGCCGGAGGGCTGTAAGGACCCCTGGCGACCTCGACGCTTTTCACACTCGCCACCTTCAACTCCCCTGGGAAATGTCCGAAGAGCTTCTCGAAAGGTAGGAACACAGTGTTCAGGGATGCATTGGGGTCGACCATCACCCGCAAGGATCCTAGGAGGTTGATGTACTGTGGACGGGGCGTGATGAGGATCAGCTTGTGCTTCGTGGGATGTAACTGGGCTGCAAGTCCTCGGACGACTGAGCAGAGCAGAGCAATGCCAGCAAGTTCAAGTTGGGTCAGTTTCGCTGGAGGAGCGCAAATGAAGTTAGATGAACGTACCTTGACACCCAGCAGCACCTCCACCAACGACTACGATGACAGTCATCTCAGAAAAGCGAATTTAGAGAATGGTGGAGAAAGTCGAAAGAAAGCGAGATAAAATGTCGTGCGTCGTACGTGCGAGGCGAACCTCAACGTCGTCAACCGTCGGGGAGCGGAGGAAGTGAAGGGGGGAAGGAACGTGAGGGGAGGGAGGGACTGCGACCGGCACAAAGAGGTTCGTTCCCAGGTGCTTGCCAGGTTTATATGTGGAACAGGCACCCTTCCATCGGACATCGCAGTGACGAGAGCCTATTCAGATTCCAAAATGGGTGCCTGGTCCGTGGGTCCCAACATGGTGTCAACCTGAGGCATGATAAGTCTGACCATCATTTTTACCTGTTACGGCAAGGCAGGGGAAGGCTGGGCAGTCGATGGCGGGTCAAGGGACCAGGGGAACCAATTGCAATCAGCGCTTGACCATGTGGGCATACGCTGTGGGTATCTCACGTACTCGAAAGGAAGTTTATCAAAGTGTTAAAAAGACTCTTTTCGAACGCTACAACACGGAGTCTTTCAGGAAGCCGGTTCAGGCCCGACATTCTTCACCCCCCTGGAGTAGGCAAAGATTTCCATTCCAACCAAATGCCATGCTCCATGATGGTAGTCTCACAAAGGCGAAGATCAACTGAGTCACCCAGAGTATCTTGCACGAGTGCGATGGTGAGATTGTTGTCGCAGACGACCTGCACAAGCCACCGCAGCCGGGGTCGTTGCTGGTCGTGGTCAGAGAAGGCAGAACCAGCTCGAGTTGCTCGCATTGCAACCCAGCAAAGTAGCAACGGTTGCCAAAATTAGACTAGAAGTTGATCTGTCTACAAAATGATTTAAAAATAGATTTACAGGCGTCCACACTGGACCACACAAGATCGACAACCATCGTTATCATCATAACCCGTATCCCATAACCTGATTGATGGTCACCCATCTCTATCTCTTCGTCCTTATTGAACCAGAGTCTCGCGTGAGCCCTCGACAACATCCCTCTCGACCGTCGCCGCCTATACTTCCTGAGATCCTATCAACAAGCCAGGCTCGCACATCAATCTTCGAGGTTGGCATAGACGATTCTCTCAGCCTTCTCTGCTATCTCGGCAGTGACCACGTCCATAGGTGGCACGATCTGGCTTCCAAAGACCAGAGCAATACCTGTCTTGGGGTCGAGGAAGTACCAAGTTCCTGCCCACCCTGACCCTATCAGACGGACAGAGGTGTTAGCGCAAAAATCGGAATAGCTGTAGCACATGCAACACTCACAAAATCCGGAGCCCGCTTTCCTTCTTCCCTCCCAATCCGCGGTATTCACTGCGAAACCATTGCCCCAATCGAGGTCGTGGGCGCTCGAAGGATCCAAGAACCCGACAATGGCGGTGAGCATTTGACCTCCAAGAGGGGTCAACTTCGGCTGGAAGAGACTCTTGACCGTCTCTTGCTTCAAGATTGCATTTGGCGGGTTTCGACCAGCTTAAAAGAGTCGTAAGAACCTACGTCATCGGCAGTAAGAGATAATGTCGCATACCTTCAATTTGCAACAGGTGTCGAAGGATAGCCAAATAGTCGGGGAGAGTACTATACGACCCAACCCCACCGAGGTTCATTGCGACTAAATGCCATTGTTAGTTCCACGTAAAGAACCGACACAGGGACGATATATTTACATACCTGGCTTGGGGTAGCGCGGAATCAAAGGTAGCCTGTCCTCCCAACCTGAGATGCTTCCATCTGGGTTGCGGAAGCATAATTCAACCAGACGTTCCCTCAGTTCCGCGGTGAGGTGGTAGGTGTTCTTAACTCCCAGGGGTCCGAAGATGTGCTGTTGCCTGTGGGAAATCAGAACTGGGAACAAAATTCGCGTCGATGTGAAGAACGTACGAGTAGGCCTCTAACGACTGCCCGCTGACTTTCTCGACGATGAACCCAAGAACATCAGAGCTGTAGCCATAGCAGACTACATGGGACAGTTAGCATTGACAGGTGGGTACATGGATTGAAGTACCGACAGGCTGTTCCAGGCTCAAAGATGAGTGGGATACCCGGATATTTCCCCTAACAAAAGGTAAGTCGGGATAGGTGCTAGAGCGAATGGGCAACACATACCTTCACTTGTTCGAAGAATTTCGAGTACTTGTCTTCCCCTTCCTCGTACTCGAATGTGTATCCAATGGGCAATCGATGGCGGATGGCGGACGTATCGGTGGGGAGTGTTCCATAATAAAGGCCGCTGCTATGGGTGATCAAATGGTTGACAGTGACGGCTTTTTCAGCAGGCTTGAACTTTGGATCAGGATCGGTATGGGGGTCTTGTAGAACTACCGCGCTTTCGAACTCTTTGAAGAACTTGGAGACAGGGGTGTCGAACGCGAGTTTACCCTGTTCAATAAGCTGTAGGGCTGCGAGCTATCAAGCCGAGGTGAGCATTGAGAATGAAAAGAAATTGGTTGGGCTACATACAGCAGCGAGAAGCTTCGTCATACTGCAGATCCAGAACACACTATCTTCAGGGGTAACTGCAGGGCTGGATGGGTCGCCATAGACCCTGTTACCAGCAGCGTTTGCATAGATCTGCTCGTCGACGTTGGAGACGGCAAGGACAAATCCTGGAAGCCGGCCTTCCCTTGCAGTCTGAGCCTGGATACATCGTTAGTTTGGATCTCCCAGATATAGCGAGTCAAAACAACTTACGACAAGCTCGTCGAGGGCGTGCTTTCCAGCCTCAGATAGTTTGGGCATTGTAGATGGCGATTGAACTTGGCCGAGCGTGAAAGGTTGGGGCCTTGGTTGACAATCGGATGGCGAAGAACCTTTCGCACTTATAAGGTTCCCTTTTTACGTTCCAAGCTACTTGTCGGCCCCGCAACTGATCATCTGAAGCATCTTTGAATGGCACAGTCGCGTGTCCCAGTCCCATGACTCATGGGCTGGTCCCTGAAACACTATCCGGTTGCCGGTGCAGCTGCTTGAATCCGGTGGCCATGGGCAAAATCAGGAGGGCCAGAGATTTGTCCTTAGTCACTTTTGCAGCGCCTATCAGGTCTTCCAGATCGCCGCAGAGTGTTTCCGAGCCAGAATGGCCCGCACCAGATCTACTTACGCCTCACGCGCACTGCGCAAGCCGCTGAGAGCGTTGAATCAGAGACCGGCAACTGTTGAGCTACAGGAAGGAAATGAAATATCTCAGAAGCGCTTACCAGGGCTGCATTGCTCATGCGCACTGCGCAAGCCGCTGTTTGCTTATATTCCGTCGGGCCTTTGAGATAGGCTCGTTCTAAGGATTATTTACCCTCAATGCCATTACTCGCAAATCCATCGCTTGGAGGGATGGCTCCCGGAGATTTATACCAAAGCAAGTAACTTCGGAGATCCGATCACCGAGTGCCGGTCGAACGTAGGTTGATGCTGTTGTCTGAATGAACCCGATCCATTCTGGCTCGGAATCAGGAGGGCCAGAGATTTGTCCTTAGTCACTTTTGCAGCGCCTATCAGGTCTTCCAGATCGCCGCAGAAAACGTCGACCAGAATGTTATAATGGTCTTTGCCCTCGAATTGTCGTACTGCGAGATCCGTAGGGTTTCAAAGCTGCGCATATGTACCGGAGGTGCAGTCAATGTCGACATTTGAATGGGCACTGTTGAAGTCGCGGCCTCGAAACGAGAGAATGCTCATGATCTGGAGTCGAGAAAATGACACATCTCCCTTTTCGAAAAGGTGCGGCTGCGGGATTGATCACATCAACGCCCAGCCTTGGCTTAGGCGCTCATCAACAGAAAAGTGGTTTCCATCCCTCGTTCTGACTCTGCAGTGTATAAATAATAGCTGAAAGTCTACATTTGACTCATTAGATGTACGGCATTGGACTGAATACAATGTGGTCGTGTCGGGCGCTACTGCAAACATTCACTGAGTCAATGCAAAGATACAGACGTGCCTAAATCAGGCAGAATCATATACAGCACTCTATGGTAATCAATACCCCCGCAACCTCGGTGGTAACGCTGTATCTCCCGTCCGACCTTTTCTCCACTTCCTAATCCTCCTTCCACGCCTCATCCCATCCCAACGCACTCCGATCCCAGTCCTCCCTCGGATCCTGCCCATGCGTAACCCATCCCATATAGTCCATCAGCACGCCAGCCGCGCGAGTGTAGACCGTATCATCAACGGTAACCCTTCCTTCCATCGACGAACCGGTGTGTGATGACAAGTTGGGGGATGGTGTGATCCTGAAGCTACCAGGAAGCTTGACAGGTCCCCCTCCCCCATACTCCCTGTTGGCAAAAATGAGCGTCCTGAACGTCTTGATGAGATGCATGTCAGGATGATATAGCACATCGGCATGCATCGCATGCCATGGATTATAATCCCCATCTTCCTCGGGGCTTCCAATCGCCTCCTTGCTCAGCTTCACCTCCCCTTTACCCGCTACGGGTGGCCTCGGAACGGCCGTATATCCCTCCAAAACCCCAACATCAATCCTCGGGCGACCCCTACTCAACATGAGCAAAACCATCGTCGGCACAAACGCCCGCAGCAAGTTCAGCTTATCCTCCTCCTTCCTCAAGGCACCTTTAATCGGCTTCAAAAATAAACT
The DNA here is from genome assembly GCF_000182895.1 of Coprinopsis cinerea okayama7#130. Lineage (NCBI taxonomy): Eukaryota > Fungi > Basidiomycota > Agaricomycetes > Agaricales > Psathyrellaceae > Coprinopsis > Coprinopsis cinerea. The sequence goes on from NW_003307534.1 coordinate 1,209,505, forward strand.
CGACGTGACCAAATGCATCAAGAAGAAGTCGAGTCGGGGCGGTCTGTTGGGTTTCGACACGGCAAATGTGAGGAGTGTGGCGGCCAGTATGAGATCGTGGATGGTCGAGTCGACTTGGGCGTCAAAATTGTTGGATGCCGAGGACGAGGGAAGGGCGAATCGGGCACACAACTCCCGAACCTTCTTCACCACCTCTTCTTTCGCCAGAATCCCCCTCAGCCTCGCGTTGTGCAGTGCGTCGGGCTCATACGGCCCTGGTTTAAGCTCAGGTGCCGCATAGACTTCAGCTATGAGTTCGAAAATCGAGAGCTGGTCCGCGGATGCAGCCGTGTCGGAGGTACCCCGCTGGTGGAAGTCGTACAGTTGAGGGCCCATGGGATTGTGTACAGCTGTCTGCGCGAGAGCAGGAGCGACCATTGCCTCGTTCCCAAACTCCAAAGCATACCCAACTTGGATGAATGGGTGAACACTAAAATACCATCCGCGTCCATAGCCTCAGTACATGTCCCCAATTTGTAAATGAAGATACCATAAAACTTACGCTCCACTGACAAGTCGAACCAACATAACCTTCTCACTCGTATTCGCCTCCTTCGTAAAGACATACTCTTCGAGCGTAGCCGCAACACCTTTCTTCTCAATCTTCTCCGCAAAGAAAGTTACGAAAGCTCCGTACGCTCTACATCATCCGTGAGCTAACTTCACTTCAACGGACGAGAGCAAGTGTAACGTACGACTGATTCCCTAAATACTGCACCCAATTCCCATCATCCACCACAATCTCCTTATCCTTCTCCTCCACAAAAACCGGTCTCTGACTCTTCGCTTCAACGTCATACATCTTCTGCAAGTGTTCTGCAGTCGCGCCCAAATCATAAGCCGCTAACAAACTAGAAAGTGACTGAGTATCGAAGAGTCCCCATCAAGGTGAACAGAACTTGCTACGCACTGGTGACTGAGATGGTTATGGAACCCCGAGCCCCTAAAATAACAATGATGCTCTTCTGCATCCTTCAACAACAGCTCCTCAACCCTGCGCTTCGACGCCAGGCTAACCCCAGGAGACGTAACCTGCCCATTCTTCGTAAGCCTGTGCGAGAGCTTGCCCAAATCAACTCTAGCGCCCGAGTTCGTTGTTGTCGACATCTTGCTTGCAAACCAGTTAGTTGGAGAAGAGAACCTGAAGGCTCCAAAGAGAGGTGAAGAGAGGGAAGAACGTCGAAACATACGTGTGTTTTAGAGCTCATGCTATACCTTCGATTTATATCTTAGGAGGTCATGTCATTAGTAAGGGCGTACGGCACTGGTCTCCTCATTAGAAGTCGATGTCTCTCATTTGACTGGCTGAGTGCTGGGAAATGTAGATCACCGATGACGTCATCAATCTGCAGACAGATATGTCGTACGGAGGAGCTGGAGGAGCCTGGTCAGGTCACACTCGCGGCTGGTGCCACGTTGTCAGTGTAACCTCGTCGTCGTCGTCGATCGCGTCGATGCTCTTTCCTTCGTTCCCTATATCAAACTCGACGTCGCTCTCTGTTGTCATAAACACCGGTGGCACCCTGGAGACATGAAGGCAGGTGATAAGAAGGCTGCAGGAGACGACTTGAACAACGACGACGACGACAAGAAGGACCCCGAATACGGCGAAGACGACGAGGAAGACGATGGCTCCCCACGACACGCGTCCCGCCTATACGGACGTACGGCAAGGCGTTTAATTACTTTGACGGTGGTGCGTTCTTTGGTCCTCCTCCAACTCCTCCAGGCGATCCGAGAACGAGAACATCAATCCGCAAATCACGCCCACCACCCGCTTAACTCTCCCCTCCCATATGGCGGACAAGCGTGTCCCAGATGTACGTTTTTCGTTCGTTAGTTCCTGCGATGCGGTTGACCGACGACTTTACCCTTTCCATACTTCACAACCGACAGCGCATTCACGGTAATCCAAACCCTCGGCACCCTCTCCACCCTCATCGACGTCGCCTCCAACCGCGCTCAACCCACCCCACTCGGGACACACCACTTTGCCCTCCTCTTCGTGGTGTGGGGTCCGATCTTTGCTTTCGGTAAGCTGCCCTCTTTCCATTCCTTGATGACGCTGACCACCACCGCCCTCTCCTCCCATAGCCTCCCTCCCACAACCCACCCCCTCTCCGATCCCTTTCCCGCATCCTCCCAACCCGCCAATCGACCCGATCCTCCGACTGCTCACCCCACCGCACTTCACATCGACCACGCAGAATCGGTGGATTGGGTGATTAGATGCGAGATATCCGTTTGGAGATGGTGTTGGAAGGTAGTTCCGTTTGAAAGTAGACCCAGGATTGATGAAGACCGAGCGATTTTGAAAGCATCAAACACGACGAGAGCGAGCAACAGCCGGGAAGGGGAATCAATTGGGACACATAACAGGACCGACACAAGAGAGACGAGACGCACAGGACTAGCCCCACCAGCCTCCCATTTCTTCAACCTGGGCACATCGATGTATCCAAGCGGCCTCCTCGAGCGATCCAGGACTCTGTATGGCAGGAACACACGTTGCATATTTTGGTTGTTTGTCCGCCCATCCGTTCGTCCATTTAAGATGTCACCGTCCGATATATCGCCATTCCACAAAGAAGTCATCCGTCACATTTAACGAATGAACAGCCGCCAAAGTATCCATTTTCACCAATCGCATTCTAGTCAGAACAACCATCCCTCCAGAACCAAAGGAACCACAACAAAGACTCACGGTATATGCGAGAAATCCCTCTCATACGCCTGCTCGATCGCTCTCGAAATGGATTCAGAGGCAGGGAGTGGGAGTTGGAGGTCCTATAGTGCGCAATGTAATATTCGGTTGAAGGCGCCATATGTACGAGTGCGAGTCCACCGCCAAATCACGATTCAGCGCCAGCCAACCCCGAGTACAACACAAACGATCCCAGCATGCCCATTAGCATCTGGATCCAGCGTCCAATACGAACAACATCAAACGCACCTCAACGACAGCACCCCGGTACTCCTCTCATCACTTGAGTCTCCCTTCAAAGAAACCTTATCTGACTAGGTATTTTCACTACACTATCTAATTCTTAAAGTCCATTCTGATGAACTGAGTTTAGTCAATTCTCCCCAAACCCGATCGCCAGTCTAAGTCACAATGTCGATCCACGGTCTCCCACCAAACCAACCACCTGCATACCCCAAACACTTCTCCCTGGAATCCGCTATTCGACCCAACATCCTGGCTTTGCACCCCTATAGATGTGCGAGAGACGACTACTCCGAGGGTATCCTCCTTGATGCAAACGAGAACGCTCTCGGCCATGCTATCATCCCTTCAGAAATGAGTTTAGATTCGGGAAAGAACGCGAATGGGGAGTTGGCAGAAGCATTGAATAAGACCCTGACCCTACCCTTGCACCGATACCCCTCCCCGACTCACGTCCCGAACTGGGGTTCTTGCCCTCGACTGATTATGTCTTCTTGGGTGTTGGATCGGACGAGGTCCTGGACCTTTTGATTCGAGTGTTCGTTAAGCCGGGCGTTGAAGGTACGCTGCCCACCCTATCAAGTGGGTGACACGTTGGCTGACGATCTGTAGGCGAGAAATTGGACAAGATCTTGACTACTCCGCCTACCTACGGCATGTACGGCGTATGTGCGCAAGTGAACGACGTTGCTTCTGTCAAGGTACCTCTCCGCGTTGCACCGCCAGCTTCTGGAGAGGCATTCGGAGAAGGTGGAAAGACTGGACGATTCAGCCTTGACGTCCCTGCAATTAAAGCTGCTATCCTCCACGAACAAAATGTCCTCGGAAACACCATCAAACTGCTCTGCCTGTGCTCTCCCGGAAACCCGACAGGAACCTTGCTGGACCTAGACTCAATCAAGGAGTTATTGGAATGGGAAGAGTTCAAGAGTGTCGCCATCATCGACGAAGCTTATATCGATTTCGTCGGCGACGAGAACGAGGATGAGAAGGAACAATGGAAGAAGAGTGGAGCAAGCCCTGTGGAGAAATATTCGAACGTGGTAGTCACTCAGACTTTGAGCAAGAGCTTCGGGTTGGCCGGCATCCGGTGAGTTATTCGCGTATCCAGAGCTTCCTGGGGTTGATTTCAAGTTCCTCGCAGACTCGGAATCGCACTCGCCCAACCTCCCATCGTCCAGGTCCTATCCAACGCCAAGGCACCTTACAACGTCTCCCTCCCAACAGCTCACCTCGCCGAACAGGCCCTCTCACCCGCTTCGCTCGATCTCTGGCGCAAGAACGTCCAGATACTCAAACGAAACAGGACAACACTCATCAAGGGTCTCGAAGACCTTGCAAAATCAGCCGCACTCAAGAATGGCGAGGGACCATTGGGCGTTGGCGAGATCATCGGTTCAAACGACGCCAATTTCATCTTGGTCAGGATTTTGGAGAGGCCGACTGCATCTGGGGCACCCTTGAAGCCTTCGAGCGAGAGGATGAATAAGGTTTACAAGGCGTTGGCGGAGGAGATGGGAGTCGTGGTGAGGTATAGAGGAAGCGAGCTGGGCTGCGATGGTGGCCTCAGGATCACTGTCGGAACTGAGGAAGAGAATAGGGAAGTATTGAGGAGATTGGGGGAGGCTCTGCAAAGGCTGTAGTGGAGGATTTATTGGGCGCATTCTGCCTTATGTGGAAAAATAGGTATTTACATGTGGTGAGGCCAATACAAGATCGATTTATTTCTGAAAGCGACTAGTCAAACTGACCGCCGGTATTTTGGTACTTCATCCTTGCCTCACCTCATTCGTCCGACTGGGCGAAAAACCAGTTAAAGATACCCGCCAGACGCAGCCCGCCCTGAGTGAGCAGTTTCTCAATCGCCATCTCGCTCTGAATTGGAACCATATAGCTTGGGACGTCCAAGTCAGGTGGATCAGTCTCCCCATTGGCGAGTGCCACCTCCGCCGGCCACGCATATTCGCAATTGAGTGCATGGATGGGACGAGCTGTAGGCCGGAACGGTGTTGTTGGTAGGGCATAAACCCCAGGTGTCGATTTCAGAATAGCCCTCGCCGGCGGAGATGGGTACACCCCACCTCCCTCGAGCACCTTCCCAGAAAATACGACGAATCAGAGGGTCATAGGTTTATTCCGGAGGGCTGATACGATTCGAGAAGAGGAGGGAGGGGTGTACCGTCCCGACTTGAAGGAAAAGTCAGGAAGAGGTCGAGCGTAGTGCTCAGGAACTGCAGCAACGAGCTTGTTCGGGATGAACGTGTCCCACGCTGCGTGAAGGTCTGCCCGGGTAGGGTAAGCCCATCGTCAGAGAGCAGCTCAGTGCGAGGGACGAGGAGGACGTACTCGTATCGTTATCTCCAAAGCGGACTTTGACACCGTTCCCCCCGCGTTCGCGTCCTGTCAGGTGGAGAGGCTGGTGCATGTCGCCAATGAAATGAACAAGAAACCAACAAGAAACCGGAATGCTTGTTCTTGGAGTGAATCAGGAGGAGGGATATCGTTCACCTTTCCCAGTCCATCGCTCTCGCCAACACCAGCCCATTCGGCCAGAATGCGAGTCACGTTCTTGGGGTCCCGTCAATGTGTCCCTGCCCAACCTTGCGTACCTAAGTTCAAGAGACTTAAATGCCCTTGCCTCTAACGTGTAAAGAAGGGACGCCTATACATACCTGGATAACCTGCCACCAGCCCCATCGCGTCCTTGGTAACGAGTAGCTGATCTGCTAATCACCCGTACACGGTACTGGTAGTTGTACCTTTATGCCCTCATAATTATTTTGCTTGTTTCGTGAATCTATTCTTCTACTCTATGCCATCTTAGTCTACCCAATGCTCCTGTATACTTCTCAAAACATCGTAGATTAAATCTCACATTTTGTTATCTTCGTTGAAACAAACAACGACGACTCTTTTTTGCGTACATGGGAAATGAATATAGGGGCGAGTTTCGCGATCACGTGCCGCGGAGTTACAACCAGCAATTCGAACCAACATTTTTTCCGCGCCTCTCTCTGTTGACAACCATCGCCATCGCTCGTCGACGCTCCCCCGCACAGTGAGCAGACCATTGCCCGACACTGGGCTCTGCAGCTCAATGCCATGTTGCCTCGGCCTCGGCTAGGCATCAGAATTGAGCGAGAACCCAGTTGAAAGCAGGTTCTACTCACGAGTTTTTGTTTGCTCGCTCCCACCTGCCCCTGCTCTCTGCGCGCACGTTCCGGCATGCTCACACAGCGTTTGTGAGTACCCGTCCTATTCCTTATTCGCAATTTCCCTTTCTTTCGTTGCTCAGTGTTGCACCATGCATCCACCCAGGCAAATCTCCAGATCCCAAGGTCGTGCTGCTTGCCCCAGTCTATCTGTGGTGCGCCGTGAAGTTTGTGATCCTTCAGGGATGTATGTATGCTAACACCCTCTGTCCAGCACCATCTCCCACCTCCAGCTCGGCGTTCTAGAATCAACCGCACAGACATTCGCCAGCCGCAGGTTTCCGGTGGACGTCCTTTCTCCCGCGCCATTGGCCGCCACTCTCAAGCTTGTCGTAGTGTCACCGGTGGTGGAATTCGCGAACGGGTAGTTGCCAGATCCTTGGTACGTTTGCTGGCACCATGCTTCGACTATTCGACCCCTCGGGTGTACGTCAAGATGATGGGAACGAGTTTCTGGTGTATGGTGAGTCCTTTCGCATTCGTTCATTCTCCCTGTCCTGACTTTCGCGTTGCAACCAGGTGACCTGTACTGCTGCCCTCCTCCCTCCCCTTGTGAGTAGTGTCACTTCATCTGCCTGGCAATATCAGTCGCTTATAGCTGCCCTCGTCACAGCTGCCATTGATTCTGAGAATGACGATGGTCGGGCAATGGATTCTAGGTATGTCTGCATTCCCATACTATTTTTCATCAGGCTCATTTGCTCTTGCCCTCCAGGAAGTCGCTCCAAAGGCTCGCGGTATCTCCCCACAAGCCTCACCTCGTTACGAATCCCACAGTAGTCAATGGGACCTACGTTGCCATTAAACAGTTTCAATATATTCATTATTGTCCAAAGATACGAGTCGACGAGTGGAAGGCCCGATGGAAGGCGGGAAGAACCGGAAACCTGAGGGGTAGCACGAAAACGAACGAACCGACGCGGTGCTGGGGTGGAAACTTAGGATAACCTAGGCACTCCTTGAGGGTTAGGAGTGCCTAAGTTCAGTTGGGTTTAACCCGCGATGAAACCTGGGAGGTCATCCACGGCGTTTACAAAGTGCAGAGAAGCACTCCAAGGCATCTGCTTTCGTATATCATCGGCCCAGGTAGCGACGGATGCCAGATGACACTTGGATCGGAGAGTTGACTCTGAATCCACTGAGGTATCTAGGAGTATGCGGCGGCCGCATGAAGCTCAGCTGATCAGTCCATGTGCATTGAAGGAGGAATAGGAGACGCACCAACGTCGATGTCCAGCAATAAACATATCACGGGCAAGACGGAGGAATGCAGGTGAATCTGAGCGATAGTCGCCACTATCTCATGTCCTACAGAATAGTTTACTAATGATCCATTTACCGCGCATGACGATGGATGCGTACCACGAGCATCCCAAGTGTTTAAGAAAAGAGGATGCTCTCCAAGGGGTTTTGATCAGATGGCGACGAGACAACCCCGGATAGAATTTCAGATACCCTGACTCCTGGGACACTGCTATAAGCCCAAGGTAAGTAATCAAAAGTGGGCGCCCGCCTCGTGTAGACTCCCATTCCCTTCGTTGCGACTCAAGCCCTCACCGGTTACCCACGGATTCCACATTAAGTACCCCTGCCCTGATCTTTTTCTCGAGGGTTGATTAATTCGAGGGACGGTGTGCCTGTGGTGTCACTCGGGGAACTCCTTTAAATTGCGCGCGTGCAACGTCAACCCGCCGTTCCGCCTCCCGCCCCTCCGCCGACTCAGACCTCTACCACAAACCCTCTCTTCCTACTAACCTCGTATTCGGCAGAGAAATGGTTCTAGTCGGCCTCAAATCGTCGCCATCAGTCGCATGGCCTCCCCCACCTCCAGCCGACGAATCGGATGAGCAACGCAGAAACCGCCTCGAACGAGAAGCCCGGGCCAAAGAAACCAACGACCGCATCGATAAAGAGATAAGCGCCGAGAAGGAGAGAAGGAAACGGCCAAGGGCAAAGATTCTTTTGCTAGGTACGTCACTTGTTATTATTATATTTTTGACTGTTGACTGAGGGTGCGGTGATTACCCCTAGGCCAAGCAGAGTCTGGAAAATCAACTGTTTTAAAGAACTTTCAGCTTCAATTCGCACCTAAAGCTTTCGAGAACGATGTACGCTCTGTCTCCTATCTCTCTAGTCGCCCCTAACTCGTATACAGGCAGAAATCTGGCGACCTGTAATCCATCTCAACCTCGTCCGCTCCATCAACTTTCTCGTCAACTTTCTCTCGAGCCGCCTCACAAACCTGCGCGACTCAACCAACCAGCACTCCCACTCACTCTCAACACAATCCTCCAGTTCCTCCCTCCACAGCAGTGCTTCGTCGCCCCCGTCCAAAAAGAATGGACAAAACACTGAACTGCGCAAGTTGCTGGTGCGATTGGCACCGCTGCGCCAAGTCGAGGACTCGCTCGCCCGCGCGCTATCCGGGGGCTCGCTTTCCAATTCTTCGTCCCCTTTCAGCCCCGCCTACAACCCCGCCAAAGCTCCCGAAATCGCCTTCCCCTCTGGATACGGATGGAAGAAAGCCTTGCTTAGTGGCCGTAAACTCGGCAGTGGGAATGGAGGAAACGGAGGGAATGGCAGTAGCGATATGAGCGAGTTTGGGCAGGCCAGTCGAATTCTGGCTGCGTGCGGAGAGGATATCGTGAAGCTGTGGAATGATCCTGGTGTGCAGCAGATTCTGAAAGCTGCGGATATAGCGTTGGATGAGCAGCCGGGATTGTGAGTGTCCTCCCTCATCCCTTCTGGTCTGGTCGTTAATGGGATACGCAAAGTTTTTTGGACCAGGCGGCGAGGATCACAGAGGAAAGCTACAGGCCATTACCGGGTGCGTCAACTCCGTCCTGTACCTGTCCTTGGGAGCTCATAGCCTGTTCAGAGGACGTCCTGAAGGCACGAGTAACAACCGTCGGACCTGAAGAGCACGTCATCCACTGCGAGAACGTAGCAGACTCGAGCGCAAAAGAATGGGTCATCTACGACGTTGGAGGAAGTCGGAGTCAACGAGGTGTGTCTACCACCCCTTTCCCATCGCCCCTATACCAACGACTCTCGTTCTCTCTGTCTCTAGCTGCTTGGGCGCAGTTCTTCGACGACGGTACGTACACTATCTCACCAATCCATCACGCATAACCTCATCCCCCCTTTGCTATCACTCACGGTCTCTACCAACCCAACTCGGCTCCACCTTTGCCCACCAAACCATGTCACATTACTCAGTTAACATGATCATCTTCCTCGCTCCCATGTCCGGTTTCAACCAAGTCCTGGCGGAAGATGAAAGCGTTAACCGATTGGTGCGTAACACCATCCCGTATCTCCAAGCGGAGCACTGATTGTTACTTCTTACTCTCCATGAAACCCGGTGCTTTACATCACCTCCTCGCTCTAACCCCCTTCCTCCCAAACGTCATGCGCACGCCGAAACTCTCGGCTCTAAATTTCCGAACCTCTCCTTACCCGCCCGTAAAACCTACCCACCCACCCACAAACATGGTCGACCCCCACAACAGACAGACTCCCTCCGCCTCTGGCAAACCCTCTGCTCCAACAAACTCCTCGCGCACGTCGAATTCGTGCTCTTCCTCAACAAACTCGACATCCTCGACGCCAAGCTCAAGTCGGGCGTGCAGTTTGGGTCGTTTGTGACGAGTTACGTGGATAAGCCTAATGAGACTAAGCCGGTCGCGAAATGTAAGTGTCTTTCCTCTGGGATTTTGGACGACTTCTGGTTGTTTCGTTGATTGGAGACAGATACTGACACACACTGTAATAGACCTCCTCGATGTATTTGTCTCGCTCCACCAGAAACATTCACCGCGTAGACGCAAGATCCATCCTCATCTTACATGTGCGGTGGACACGAAGGCTACTTCGACTGTTATCAACAGGAGTGCGTTCCATCCCCTTTCTCTTGCCTCTTCCCTCCCTGCGTTTCGGTTGAACTAACGGATATGCTTTTGTTTCTGCAGTACGAGAAGTGATCCTAGTGAAGATGCTGTCGCAGACGAACATCCTTTAAGGGACATGCTTTCGATTTGCCGGGCAACTCAACTCGATCTCGAGCTCGATCCCGAGTTCGATCTAAACTCTTTCTTGCCTTAAACAAAGAACCTTCCTTCAAGCTTCGACTTATTTATTCTCAACCACTCAACGTTCTCATCGTGGCTGTACTTGTGGAAACCAACTCCCTTTTTGTAGCATATCGGATCGGATGGAATATGTGGTGCTTGTAGGACTTTCATTTCTTATCTTCTTTTTGCTTTGCCTGGTGCTGTGGGATGATTTTCTGGTGATTGCAGGATGCTTTCTGGTGGACGGATTCTGATGATTGTAGGACGGCACTGATAACTGACCCCCCTGGCTGGATGGTTTTACTAACTTATTGTAGTTATATATATGTACGAGCACGATAGGACATTGTTCTCCGCTTTCTTTATATATATATATATACTGATGTTGTTGTGGCTTCTGTATATGATCTACTTCCGTGGACGGTTCCGTATTGGTTGTGCATCTTTTTCTTCTCTGCTTGTTCCGGGGTTTGGCTCGAAGTTTTTTGGCGCTGGGTCGCGCAGAGACTGGCAATGAGGAGCCCGTTCACGTTCACAGCACAAACCCGAGCGAGTCAGGGTAGCTCCGGATAAGGAAGGAGGATGACCAATGTCAGTCAGACCACGATGAAGCTGAGCTCGAGGGTCTCATGCAAACTGCAAGTCCACCATGACATGCCCTTCGAACCAACCCGACGTACGGGTGTATGCTTCGTTTCCCCGTGTCCTATCCACCAACCTCGACCTATCCCCTTCAAACTGGCGCTGGATCCACACTCTCACCAGCGGCTCGAGGCGAACCAGGTTAGTTTTTCTCTAATCTGAGTTCAGACGTTGTCCTGAACTCTTCTGGTTACAGACCTCATATTTAGTAATCAGAACGACTCTATGTACACATTTCTATCGGAATGTAATCTAAATTATGGGCCGAGCGACAGATGGGTCCCAAGTTCCCAATTTCCCACGTGACTCAGATCCTACGTACTAAAGTTGTTTGATCTCTCTCTCTCGCGGCGGCATCCTATTTTTGTCCTTCGATCTCTGAAACAGCCAGGAGTATACGAGGGAATGCATGAGCGCCTACTTTTCTTTAAATCGATTTGCAGATACAGAGCTCTCAGCTTAGACTTCATTGGTCAAAAGAGCTGTGTTAGTACGGTAGAGCCGAGTGTCCTGAGGAACGACTATCCTTGCCCCCTTGATTCCGGCGGTGCATAGGGTCAGAAAGCTACATGACTGAAACTTCAGAGAGTGAGTTGGGGGATGAAACAAGGGGCTAAAAGTCTAACTCACGCGCACCTCGGGAGGATATTCATCTCTTTAAGCTGCGTCTGAAGTAAAAGTCAAAAGCAAGATGCGTCGATCCTCTGTTGGGCTTCTGTGTGCGCTCAACTTGGCAGCGCTCGCCCCTATCTCAGTGATCCCCGAAAGGCCCGGATGCACAGCCACCGGCAGTGAGAACAATGGCGCGTCAAAGGTCGCGTCGGTCTTCCTTATTGTGAACCACAATGGCGCAGTCGCAGTCAAGGCCCAACCACTTTATTCTTTTCTCCTTCGCCGTTGGGCGACGGAGGAAACGGGTGAAGTGACGAGGCTTCCTAGTCATGCAGCCATTTTTACCTTATTCCTTGTTACCACCACCATCCTTGCATTCGGTTTTTTTCTTAATCGTGAAGCGCAATGCGTAGACTGCGAGGCCTGCTAGGCCTGCTATGGACACTCGTTTTAGCGCAGATATCTTGTGAGTCCATTTGGTATCTGGATGCTGAGGAGAGACTGATAAGCGGATTAGATTCACAGAATAACGAACCGATCGTAGTGTGTATACCCGGGACTTGTATACAAGGCTACTCTAATATAACAGGTATGTCCCCTCTTTCCCTTTCTAATTCTTTATCTGACTATCTCTGTAGTTGGTGCAAGGATCAGCATACCCAACAGTTCCCAACAGCTGCACTTGTTACCGGGAACGTACACCTCAACGACCTCTCCACAATTCCTTCACAACACACTAACCACAAGTGGAATCACATCGCTCGGCTCCCAAGGATTCACCAACTCGACCAGACTCCCGCTCGAACTCTTCCTTGACCTCGGCATCGCCATCTTCGAGTTCCCCCGCTACACAGGCGAATCCGCCTTTGCCGGGGTCATCGACGACGACTCTGGGCCAGTCGAGTCGGACTTTAGCATCCCACTCAACGCCTCAGGCCTCCTCACCGCCAGAGACCTCGTCACCACCCTCTTCTACACCCGCAACCAGAACGACACCCGCCGCGTAACAGTATGGGACGCCATCCCCGACTTCAAACAGCTCCCCGCCGCAATCGCGTCCGTCTCCTCTTCAATTGCGCTGCATAACCTCGAATCTATCACCTGCCAGACGAAACGCAACCCTACGCCGTGCTCGAGTAAAGGATACTGCACACCAGAGGGGTCATGTCTCTGCGCACCCGGGTTTGCAGGCGACGCATGCGAGCAGTGCGCCGCGGGGCATTGGGGCCCGGAATGCGAGCCCTGCCCGGACAATTGCACTTCCTGCGACGAAGGAATCGGTGGCACAGGCCGCTGCTTAACACGCTTCACCGAACCGGGCGCGCCCTCCACCTGCAACTGCGAGAACGGCGTATGCGGGGAGGACGACGAGTGCCAGTGTTTGCCTGGATGGAGATCGCCCAATGGAGGCCCGCAGTGCTCAGAATGTGCGCAAGGGTTCTTCAAAACCTCCAACGGCGATTGTAGGAAATGCGGGCAGGGGTGCCAGGCATGCGAGGATGGAACGGGGGTATGCACCTCATGCATACCCGATCGAGGGCTGGCGCTTACCCCGGATCGGCTGAGCTGTCTGATCTTTGCTCAACCCCTGCCTACAGGGGAGCTTTGCGGAGTAGGTCTCTACCCAGATGGCGACAACTGTCAAGTATGTGATCGTGCTTGCGACACATGCTTCGGCCCTGGCGTCGAGGGGTGCGGAACGTGCGGAAGGGGGAGGTACATGGACCCCCAAGGACGATGTGTCGAGACGCTCAGCAATGGAGTATGCGATGGAACATCCCTCGTAGCGGACAACGCGAAGAAAGTCTGCGACAGTACGTGTCTTTCACTTCTTTGAATCTAGTTTCTTAACCACTAACTATCAGTCAAGCGTGTGGCAAGGGATGCTCAGCATGTTCATTCAGCAATTTCGACGACGCAACCGTGTTCGATGACCGAAGATGCACCGCGTGTCTACCAGGACTGGTTCTCCATCCAAACGGGCAATGTGTGCAGGACTGCCCTTCAAACATGTTTGCATCCATAGGCAACGGTGGCACCCCCGTCTGTGAACGTACGTATGTCACCAACAAACCCCGATAAACACACTAACCCCTCTCCTCTCCACAGGCTGCGACTCCTCTTGCAGCTCCTGCTCTGGCACGTCCACATTCTGCACTTCCTGTCCCTCCCCCAACCTGTTAAACCCCACCCGCGGAACCTGCAACCCCGTACCCTGCCCCTCCTCCACCTTTGAACAAAACGGAGCCTGCATACCCTGCCACCCCGACTGTGCCTCCTGCTCCGGTCCCTCCTACGACCAATGCACCTCCTGCTCGAGCACCGGCACACGCCCCCTCCTTCTCGACGGGATCTGCCTCCCACACTGCCGCAACAAGAACGAGTGGTTTGATGGAGATACGGGGCGATGTGCGCGGTGCCACGAGTCATGCGGGAGTTGTATGGGTCCGAGGGAGGAGCAGTGTTTGAGTTGCGAAGGGCTCAAGGTTTTACGGGAGGGTAGATGTGTCGATGCGCCGTGTGCTCCTCCGTCGTCGTCCGCGGATGGGGACAATGCAGCGCATGGACTGGCGCCAGGAGTCATGGTCCCCGACTTGGGTGTCTGCCTCTCCGAGCTCGTCCTCGTACCTTCATCGGGTACATCTACAGGCGGCGCACCTCTCCCAAGCATATCAGGGATCAACACACCCACCAAGGGTAAAAGCGGGTTGGAGTGGTGGCAAATCCTCCTCATCGTTTTGGGATGCGTCTTGGTCCTGGTGATTATACTCCTGATTTGGTGGAGGCGACGGCGAGCTCGATCGCGGAAAGAGGCTAGCACCAAGGGAGACACCTATGTCTTCAACGGTCTCGGGCGCAACTACGACGAAGAAGAGGGCGGAAAGAAAGGGTGGCGGTGGAACCTGATCAGCTGGTCTGAATGGCTCTTTAGCGGTAGCTCCCGCCGACACCGCGACAACCTGGAACTAGAAGAACGAGGGAGGGAAAGGACGAGAAGGAAGTGGTCGATCCCCATCAGACGGCGTGCCTCATCAGGCAGTGGCTCGACGTCGAAGAAGCCACTGATTACGTCCATTTCTGACTCACCACCGAAGAAACCGCTCATCGCCTTTGCCTCGCTCGACCCGCCTGGTGGTTACGCGCCCAGCGGTCCGCCTCCCTTGAAGGGCAAGAAACCGCTCATACTCGTTCCCTCCACCCACACCTCCAGTACCAATAATAACACCAACCCGGCGAACTCGTTGAGCGGGTGGACGCCCTACCGCATGTTGAGCGAGCGGCATTTCAAGAATAACAGCACGAGTTCCAGCACTTCCGCCACCGCCAGCAATCCGAACAGTACAACCAACTCGCCGGCTTTGCGGACGCTCACGCTCAGTCCCTCACCAAGCTCTCGGGCTCTCCAACATAGGCGAGAGTTGAGCAGGGGCACGACGAGAACTAGTACTATTCGGGATAGCAAAGATGTTGATGACCTCGAGGAGGGCGTGATTGGGTACGGGAGTCGTGTCAACCTGGGTCATTACAGAGGGGGGAGTCATGGGAGTGGAAGTGTTAGCAGCGTTGTTGGTCACGGTGGTCCGTCTCCTCGTCCACTAACTCGTACAACCTCATCTAACGCTGCGATCCAAATAGCTACAGGTTCACCCAGTCCCGCGCTTCGAACGAACTCACCCGCACCGTCCTCTGCTTCAACTTCGGCATCCGCCTCTGCTTCACGTCCAAATCCATCCTCGACGCGTATAACAGGCAAGGTAATCTCCCCGCCGATGCCTCACATCCCGCTTGAGCAAGAGGAGGATATCATAGGTCTGATTGGGAGTTACGGGGAAGAGCCGAGGAAGGCGCCTCTTCCACCTGGCCGTGGTGCTACTCCTGTTGGTCGTGGTGGCACACCTATTTCCTCTGGTCGTGGTGGCTCACCTACCCCTCCGGGGCTAGCTTCCACTTCACCTCCAACCTCCTCCGGATCACAACTGGATCCCGACCAGGTCCCAATCTATGGTGAAGACGTTTCAACCCAGACAAAGAACCAAGAAACCTGGAAGGACCTCTTCAAGAATCCATCACGGCTAAGTGGGATACCTGCTTCTACCCTCTCTTCTACGTCCTCGTCGACTGCCGTGGGTTCGACGACGACGACGACAAGCAGTTCCACGGCTGCCGTACCGAAGACGACCCGACCCCCTCCGAGTTTCAAGTTCAGGCCTGCGCCTTTCCCAGTTCGACCTATCCGGTCCAAAGGAAACGCTGTTCCAGAGCTTGGGCAGAGTGCTCAAACTGTTGTGCCTGCCACCGTATCCACATCTGCTGCCACAGGAGGTGCAACAACAACTACCACAACAATCACAGCAGCCACAACCACAAGCGGAGACCCCTTCCAATCACCCGACCCCTTCAACCAAACTCTCGTCGACACGCCCTCAACCGCGACGCGCAACGCACACCCGGACGTCCCCTCCAGCCCTGATTCTATCATGTCTGATCCCGGTTTATCTTACTACCGTGGAGAGTACAACAGAGAGTCGGCAGTTGACTCGATTGTGATCAGGCCGTTTGTCGAGGACGCGGCAGGTGTGGGTACCTCCCACCCCTTGGCCAACGACACCAGCAGCTACACGTACAGACACAGACGGGCAAGTGCGGATTCAATTTCGATATACTCGCAGACGACGGGGTACCCTCCGACTGCTCGTGGGTCTACATTCGGACACAGGTACGGGTATGGATGCGGAGGGCCTGCAGAACGCTTGTCGTACGCTGGTGGGAGGCCGAGTTCGTACTTTGGTGGACGAGGGTGGGGAGAAGTAGTAGGTGCTGGCGCTGGCCCCTCGGGGAATCCCTTCGTTACCCCTAGTCATTCGGCAAGCGGCTCGACACCTAGACCGCGAGGTCCCGCTCGGACCACCGCGATGCCTACGACCACCGAAGATGAGGAGTTGGAGCTGGACTTTGACTCTCGTGGGGATGTGGGGCTTGGAGGAAGTGGTGGGGGTGGGGAAGTTGAACCCGAAGACCAAGACGAAGTTGAGGCCATGGAAGACGAAGACGAGAGGAGGGAGAGGAGGTTAAAGTCCAAGTTCTCCATGAGCACACTTGGTGATGGGAGTCTCAGTCGGAGTGGGAGTGTGGCCAAAGAGAAGAAGGACAAGGGTGGCAAGTTTTTCTTCTCCAAGCGCTAGAAGTGTGTAACCCCCTGGGTGCTCATCTCGTTTTTTTTCCTCCTTTCATTCTCCCTTTTCTTCATTCTCTTTTTTCTTCCATGGACAGACTATCCACGTTGCGATCCAGGGGTCTTGATGATCCCTCGGCCTTACGAGCATTCACGTTTTCACGACTATCTTATCTTAGTTTCCTTCGTTAATTGTGCTGGTCATTCATCATATTCACATATTCACGATACCCTTCATCTGCATCGTCATCATCATTCATTGCATCCTCATCTTGCTTCATCTCATCATGCTGTAGAGTACTCGCATTGCATTGGATCCCATTTCCACCTGTTGTCATGTAGCTGTAGTTTTGCGTGTCTGAAGTATCTGTACTGTTCTTTTCTAATTCATTGTAGTCGCCATTGCCATCACTTGGAAGGGACCATTGGGAACATTCCCTATTCAGATGAAACCAGTCGAGGGGAAGTTGGCGGTATGTTTGTGGTCATTAGCAGTAGACATGCAGGGGGTGTGTCCGAGGAATTTCTCTAGAGATAGGATAACACGCTGTATGTACAGCGTCAACGGTACATTCTGGCAGTGAGAAACACGAATATGTGTAATATACAACAGCTTATATCAACGGCAAGATATGAAAGGTTTGAAGGCAAGTGAAGAACTAGGAAAGCGCGGGGTATGTGACCTTCCCATCGCTCACAGTTGAATCTTGAACTGGAGGGGACACACGAGTTCCCAGTGGGGAGAAAAGAAAGGAATGTAGAAACAGGTTCGTAACAGAAAGGAGAGCGTCAAGGTCCAGGGAGGGGTAGTACAGATGAGAGTGGTACAATCACAACATCGTCAGGCGTCAATGAACAGATAGATTAAGTTGGTCGCAGATAAGCAGGGGCACAACCCAAACACACGAGTTGTGCGTGTGCTCCAAATCATCGCCGTAAGTCCGAGTAAAAGGGTCGAACGATGAGCATATCCAAGGGTGCACATCTAAGCAGCGCTGTACTGACCAGTTGCTCCGTAGTACGGAGCTTGCTGGTTGTGCTGTGGGGGTGGTGCTTGTTGGGGGTAGCCTTGGTTAGGGTAGAGGGGCTCGTATTGACCGCTTCCAACGTCTGTAAATCGAAAAGGAGTTAATAAGTCTTGGGTGTTGATTTGCGCGTGGGGAATGGTAGAACGAGAAGAAAGGTGTAGCCATTGTATCTTGGAGAAAGAGAGTATAATTGAAGATGAAAAGAAGACGTACAGTGGAACCCTCCATTCCCATACCTCTCCTCCGCCTGCATCTTCTTGTAAATTAGCCAGAAGGCATGGATGTGTCCCGGGAAGTATCCTAGGCTATAAAATCGAAGAGGTTGGGTGTCAGACATCGTTAGGGACGGGTGAGGCATGTCCTATGCCTTCAAAGGCACTGGCATGAGTCAGAAACTAGACGTACATGGTAAGCAAGATATTAATGAGCAAGTCACAGCTGCATCCAGTTATAATAGCAGCAGCAGCAGGGGGGAACAGAATTGCAATCTATTCCATTCAAACATTCGTTAGAAACCTCACAAACTTGGGTCACCCGAGCAAAGAAAACACATACGAGGATGAGCGCAACGTCGGACGTTCGGACCATTCTTGGTTAGCTTCTAGTTGTGTGTTGAATGTAGCTGAGAATGGGGTCGCTATATGTATGAGTTGAAGAGCAGAGGAGCTGCGGCAGTGCACTTGACGTCGCTTTCCCATGTGCTACATAGTATGACGTCACATGCTCCCAAAGCCCACGATGTAGCTTGGGCGCTTGTGCGCCAATATATTGAGGGTAAATCGACATGACAGGTAACGTCGATAAAAGAAACCCGTGTGTATAGTACAGAAGGTCCCGAGATGTAGCTCTAAAGTAGCAGGAAATGATTTACTAGTACAGACTTCGCCAGTTTCCAGCCTGGTGTCCTCCCACCCCATGTCTTCAATGAAATACGATATGCCAGAGTCCTAAGTCCCAATCCCCATCTACACACTCACACCCGATCTGGTACCAAACCCCGCCACAGTCGTCTCTTCCGAGTCACCAAACGTATCATGATGTGTCGTAGGATCCCTCGCAAAATCGAGCCCCGTTCCAGTTTTATCACCGCCCCACCCTCTGGAGTCGTACAGTTCCCGACGTGCAAAGTCGTAGATGTGGAGGATGAGACGACATGCGAGGACGGAATGGAGTACCCCTTGTGGCCTGCATGAGTGGTGGATTAGCTGGGCGAACCCGTCAACGAAGGGTTGGGTACGCACAAGGTCAACATGAATCTCAACTCCGGCTACAGAACGTGAGGTTTTGTTGTGTCAGTACCCGTCTCTCTGATAACCTAGAGGTGGTTAGGCTTACCGGAGCCCTGCGATCGAAAATAATATTCCCGATAGTAACCACTGTTAACTCGCATATCAGCCTGCAATACATTGGCAGACGAAAACGATACGCACGCGTCAAACTGACAAAATAGAAGAACCCATCCCGATAAAACACCAACAAAATCGGAGAACCAGACGAACGGAATTTATGGATGCCTATCCAGGTGGTCATCAGAATTATAGCTGTTTCAAAGGGGCCATCTCATTAGCACCATCATCGCCGTTTTCGACGTTGGTAAAGCGAAGCAGCTTACCAAGCTGGCTAGCCACGACCATCCCAAACACAATCAACAATTTGTGCGAATCGAACCGGTACGGTATGCAGCCTGGTATACTCGACAGCGGGGACGGTATGACTGATCATGATCCATCTCTCGTCAACCCCAACCCATTTTCAGCTAGTGACTGGAGAAAGAGACGCACATTTGACACTCTTGACGAACAGCGAAAACACAACGAATACTGTCACATGTACCCCCTGTAATCCCATGTTCAGCCAACGCTCAATACCATGTTTTGAAGCTGGCGGGTAGGTACGCACCAGGAATTGAAATAGAAGCCACGCGCACATGCGTTTCTTATGTCCAGAGAGGGCGTATAATCGAATGAACATGATCGCTAGTCGCCATTCCACTCAGAAACTTGTTCTCAAAAAAGTGTCTATCCGTAGCAAGTACCTTCAGCGAGCATCATGCTCACAACGATGAGAACTACCAGGATAGGATCAGTCTCAGGTTGACAAATAGTCAACAAAGGAAAGAACTCACCAGAACTAGCTCCAAACGCCATAGCACACGCCTGTACCCCCATGCGAACCCTCCATTAACCTACTAGTTCTTGAAGCAATAGCCAAGTACACAGTGCCTTACAGATAATGAAGCTCCCTTCTGAAGACCGACTGCACCATCCTGTATCAGAGACGCCGAATACCAAGGGGAATCTAATACCACTCACCCCATAACGTCAGCGGCGCATACACAAAAGGCAGGTATCGTGATAACATGAACAGGACTTTGACTGTACTCCATTGTCGAGGCCAGACTAACGAGACCTGTCGAAGGAAATTCGGAATTCAGTCGTCAATACGGACTCGACGGGACGAGATGGACATACTTCAGAAGGGAACGTTTGGAGATAATCCACCACCTGTCCAAGGAGCACACGATGAGAACGGGGATTGACAGAGGTGAGAACTAGATGTGTACCACAAATGCAAAGCTGGCCACTACAAGACGACAAAATTGACAATTAATTTTCCGCACTGCCATTCGTAGAGGCGAGGGCAGACGAACCATTGACATACTGTGCTCAACCAAACCCATCAGCCCACCGCCCCTCACAACAAAACAACAAAACCGAAAACGTACCTGCGTACACCGCTGATAGTAAACCGCCTTTTCAATATAATCACCCAAATTCGCTCCGATCCGACTCATCCTGTCAAATCCCTAAACAGCTTTTCTCGACATCCAATGATCCCCACAAGGTCAAAGGAAGGCGACAACGCGCGTGGAGGGGGAACAGAGAAGGGGAAGTGGAAAAGGGAAAAGGGAAGGAAGAGCGACAAGAAGGGAAACGAAGTGGGGGGAAGAAAAGAAGAAGAAGCCTTCGCGAAGCCTCTCTCCATCGTTATATTAAAGTCTCTTCTCCCCGAACAAAGGCACAGTGACACAACCACCGTCTTAACTGCTTCCACCCCACTCGTATACACGGTTTAATCCCGTTCAGCTCCACCAATGAATTTGTGTGAATTCAGATCCCGATAAAGATCCAATAGGGTATCGACTGTTCCTGCTATCACCTCCCCGTCACTGTTAGTCACAGTCTTCTCTCGCGGCCAGCTGAGCATGGCGGATGAATATCACAGTAAACGGAGGTCGCGTGAAGGGAGCATCACGACATGTGCACCGGATTTACAGAGTGGAGAGGACCTCTTGTGATCCCACGTGGGAGTGTAAATGCCCCTCAAATTCCAATTGGAAAGTTCCCAAATCCATCCATGAAAAGCTTGGCACGAACTGGAATGAATCGACATAGGCATTATGAACGATGAGGCCAGGCGATGGACTGAAAGGGGAAAGGATCACGATGGACGCACAAAAGATCAAATGAAAAACGGCCCAGGCGACCCCAGAACTATCCCTACAGCCATGGAACGAGCACGCCGACTATCGGTCCTTCAGCCTTCTCTCCAGCGAATTGTGTGCAAACGCAGCGAGATGGAAAACGAACCCTCTAAATTCCAATGAAATATCTCATACAAACTCACGTCCCCTCCCTCCTCCAATGCTCGCTGGGCACCATCCCAGGCATCAAAGAGTTCAATGCAGCCTTCGTGCTCTCCCTCAACACCCCATCCTTCTCATCATACGCCAACTGCATCCCATTCGCCGTCCTCTTAAACCCCTCATCAGCCAGCACCGCATCGCCCTCCCTCTTCTCCCCCTCCCACCACGCCCCGGCGCGGTCCTGCATCGCAGGCACACGCATCACCGCGGCCCGTGTGTACTTGAGGAGATGGAGGCCCGGGACAAGGTGGTCGAGTGTGCTTTGGAGGCGCTGCAGCACGCGCCCTGTTGGTATCCGGTTCTGCGAGGCTCGGGGGTCGGGTATGGGCATGAATGAGGAGATGATCGGTATTCGGTGAATGAACGGTATCCGGGGTAGGTGGAGTAGGAAAGGAAGCAGCAGGATACCAGGAACAGGGCTAGTCGCGCGCGGAGAAGGGTATCATGCCACTGTAATTGACGCATAGTCGGGTAAGCTCTATGTAGTATCAGGCAGGTGGTTGGTTGAGTCTCACCATCGTAATGAGAGGCTCTTCTTGCGGTTGATAGCAATGGTAGCTGACAGGATGAAATAAGCTTCTGCGAGCGCCGAGAGCATCAGAATTGCAAGCCCCAGAGGTCGAAGGTGTGCTTTCGGGGACCCAGGAAGCGTCAGAATCTGGATAAACCTTTAGCTCAATGGTTGTCCCAGCAGCTGAGTGAACAACTCACCCCAACGAACGCCATTTCACGAATATAGGCCAGCAGTGGCCGGGGTAACGCCAACAGCGCATAATCACCAAACGACTGGCAATAGTCACACCCCGCAATAATATCATGTCCAAACCTAATCCACATTCATTAGTCCTCCACAACCAGCAAACCCAAGTGGCACGAACCGAACATAAAGCAGTCTATGGTCCAGCGACCTCAACCGCTTGAACAACCCCTCCAATTCAGGATCCAGCGGCCTCCGCCGGGCCATTCGCATCCTCAACAGTTCCGCAGATCCGTTCAATGGTACGCCCAAGTCTGTAAACACGTTCATCGGGAACGCGATGAACAGCTGGTAGACAATATACGCCGTATGCGCCAGGAGAAGTATATGGGAGAATCATGGTTTCTTCTTGACCCAAATCAGGCCAGAGAGCGCGCAAAGCGCCAGAGATATGAGTTGGGGGTATTCCAGAGTCCCCATAGCGTTATTTTGACATCGGTAGTCGGTGTAAAAGAGAAACCACAGCTGGTGGCCAAAGGTCAATGAACAACGCGGAACCAACTGGCCCAACCTGGCCCAACTGGAGCCGACCGTTGCCGTCATGCCGGCGGTCGGAATGTCCCGATATTTTCCCGCGGCTTCGTGGCTGACCGCAGCGAGTCGGACACAAGATTCGGAGTCGTTTTTGCATTCTTTTTCTCTCTCGGTGCTGGTCCAAGGAACGATTGTGCACTGCTGAAACCGTCGTAGGGAATGGAAGAGGCGATAAAAACATTTGGAGACTCTGCGCCCACTTGTACGAGCTCCGACGACCTGGCTCCGAACTGTAGACACGGCTGTCCCCCACTCCATGCCTAAAAAAGGGGAAAACCTCCATTGATTCCAGTTGGGCTTTGGCTAGACTAGGGTCTTTCCCTTCCCTGGGATCAACACATTCGAAATCCTTGGTGAACTCAATCCGGCTTCTCTGTGTCACCGATCCTCAGCGCTCAGCAGCCACTGGAGAGAACCAAGTTCCCACTCTGACAACCTCGATCATACCTCGCCGCCGAGTTAACCACGAAATCGCGTTCCTACCCCTCAGATCTCAGAAACCTTACGTCTATCTCGAGGGAGTGTCCTTCCCTTTGTTTGGACCCTATTCTGTGAGCCTTCCCTGTTATGCAAAGTCTATTGTTATTGTCTGAGAGTGTGATATAGCAACCTGGAAGATGATACCCTCCGACAATTCACAGACGTCATGAGACAGATATCCTCGCGCGCGCTGTCGCATCGTCGCACGACATATCCATGATATATCTCTATTATAATCCGTCCTTTACCTCAGGGAAAACAAGATCTCTGCTGCAGGTCTGGGGAAATCGTAACCTCAATCAGGAGTCGACCTAGCCGGGTGACCATCCATCACCCCTCATTCCAACCAACACGCAACCTTATCGAGCAAGAGGAGCGACTGTGGGCACCTGTTTTCCCTCCCGCGTTTCGCCCTGCCTGGCCCATCACCTCGCATTCCGCGCGGCCATGGGGCCTACACCACTGCCCAAGCAAAAGACATCTTCAACCAGAGCTTCCAGAACCAAAAACTCTATTCAACGCGGGATTCTACCACCAGGTCTTCGGTCTTCTGTCGGTGTAATTCCACGGCCTGTTTTCAGCTGTTTCCTAAATCCCTCCCGAATATCCTTTTGGGATTGCTAACCAAACACGGATGTCCATATTCACAGCATAGCAACCGAGATCAGCGACGAGCGCTTAACATACCGCCACCGTCCCCTGCGCCTTGTTTATTCCTTGTACTACAACTGGTAAGCCCCACCTCGTGTTTTATGACCAAGATGCGGCAATATTCGATTTTGTTTGAGACGACTAGGATGGGTAAATTGAATGGCCACCAATGGCGACAACCAAGCTGCAGAAAAATCGCGCTCGCTGGGGCTTTTTTCCAAGCGCATGCCCACAAACTCCAGTGGTCGCCAAAGATAGATCCCAGCCTGGTTTTCTGCACCTGGTCGATGCTGGTGCAGTCTTATCAAAAACGGCCTCCGCATCATTGTTACATCGCTGATCTCTCTCAAGGCACTATACGTACGGTGACGGAACAAGAGCAACCTTGCTGCGCGTTTCAACTTCCTGTATCACCCAGGGAGGTTGGGTGAGGTTGTCTCATCCGCGGACAAGTGGCCGTGTTCGAAGGCGATGAGCTCTGGCCTTGTTCCTGTCTGTTTCAGGGAACGGGGTGACAGGAGGTGGCTAGGACCCTTCCGTTTGTCCCCGCTATTCCTTGGTCTATGTAGAGACGTCTGTTCTACACGCTCTGGCTAACAAGTCGGCCTTTTACGTGGATGGGCTCACTCCCCTAGAGATTTTCTCAGATCTGGCTCTGCATCTTTTGTTGTCGTTATGTAGGCAGAAGGATAGATCGACATCGTGCGTTCCGCGTTGCATTCATTCTCGAAATCTATTCAGTCGAGTTAGCTAAGCTTGACAGCCTGGATGATATTCTTCAGTCCAATAGTGCTGCCTTGTTGGACGTCGGCAGCGGTGCTCTGCTCTGGCCCGCGATTCCGTCGCGAGCTTTAGGCGTCGCTCGCGATCCAGTCGGGGGCGTACGTATAGCGCCACATTGGGGAATCATATGCCTTGTCTTCGACGCTGCTACATTCACCTCTCCCGCCCAACGTAAGGAACACAGGCCGACGCGTTGAGAGTATTATTCCCCATCTTTATGCCCTCGAAATCATCCTGGCCAGATCGGCGGTACAGAGTGCGTCGAGGGACCCACCCGATCTAGGTTTGGGTCTTCTTTCCCAGAAAATCCGGCAATTATGGCTGTATCTCCTGTGACTGTGTGCACATACGGCCTTCAAGAAAGAGGCATGTTACCTCTACTCTATGGCGACCTCAAAGTCGAAATTTCGGTTTCCCCGTCTCCCGTCGAGCTCTTGTGAATATCAAGCCCCGCTTAAAGAGTCCTACCACCGCCGACCCGACATTCGTCCAATTCTTCCCTAGATCTCTCCTCGAAGACTCCGCCCGCTTCACGACCTTCCTCGAATATCTGATGGATCCTCACACAGGTTAGGTCTTCGTACGGGGCAAGATCTCGTCTACAAGCCTGTACTTCGCCTGTTGATGCCACCCCCAACTCCGCTCCCGTCAAATCGAAGACTCTCGCAAATCCACCAAGTTTTAAGTGTTTGCTAGGCGGCTACTTCAGAAGCTCCTCCACCTTGTGGTTCGGCGCTCGAACGTGGTCTTTCCGTCATGCTCTGGTCCTCGAATTAGGTGAATCTCCACCCTAATGTCTGCTCTTCAGGCGTTGATCTCTGGCGATTACGACAATACCAAGGGCCCTAAGATAGCCACCCGACCTCCTTTTAAAAAAGTCTTGATTAAAAATGAGCCACCCGCCGGTGCGCGATGATGGCTTTCGGCGGTCAGAACATAACAAGGCCGTCTTTCTTTCGAGATACCGTATGTGGCATTCGAGGAGACGGCTGAGGTGCCATTGGCTCTCGACTCTCGGCCCGAGGCATCAATTGTTGCCTCACTTCACACCTGGCGCCCACAATGAATCGGCCTTCGGTTTGGCTGCCTGTATGAAAACCACCTATGCGGCAAGGTATTTGCAGGCTATTCGAGCTTTTCTACCGTTGTTTTTTTCGTCGATCCTGGATTATGGGAGAACGGGGGAGGGGTTGAGGGTGAACTCCGGACCCTGCAGCGTGAGGCAGGTGCTGAGTGTCAGTTGGAAGTCTTCGAAAATCCCGGAGTCTTCGCATGATTACCTTTCTACACCCACCAAGATATGTCTAAGCCGATAATCTAGTACGCGATAACCATTACGCAGCGCTTGTCGATTCGATTCAAGTTCCAGCGTTCACGTATGGTATGCAGTATCCGACATTCTTTACTTCGAGTCAACTGGCATCGTTCGCTGTAGTTTTAAGGCCCCGGGCCTTGACTTCTGACGGTGTTAACTATGATTCTCGATGATTAGTATTGTACCCTCCTTACATGACAGGGATTTTGGGCTGGGCGAACCACGGGGCTGTCCATGTGCGAGAAGGTTCCATCCGAGCGACACCGTGACTTCGTGCTGTTAATTTCGGTTATCCTGTCTGAACTCAACGCAATGCAGTTACTGCGGGGCTCGACACGCGGCAGTGCAATGGTCCTCTGAGACCTTCGAGTCTTGCAGAGCGTTTTCTCGGTTCAGACCCTTGCTACTAGTGATGTACCAACCGAGATGAACGTGATCATTTCAAGAAATGGGGGCCATTGTATTGTCACTGCCAGTGCTCGTGGTCGTCGCCACGTTGAGTGATCACCTGCATTTCGATCCTATTATGTATCCAGATTCACCGTAGCTTCCCCAATGCAGATGTGGCTTTTCTAAGGGGCAGCGAATACTTATTCAGGGTTTGGCCAATTGCAAGGCGGACGGACATTACGGCAGCAGCAGACATCATCATCGCTGGCCTTGAATTGAATGAATTGAAGCAAGAAACCCTTCAGCCTAAGCGGTTCAGGTTCCTGATAGGTAGCGTCCGCCGTCCACCCGCCGCCACAGTCCTTTGTAAACTCCACCTCCGCCGACGCGACCAACACGCTTCGCAGGCATGGTGCCAAGAGCGGAGCGCTGAGCCTCCATACTGGGCGGGGAGGATCATTATGATGGGAATTGTTTGCCTCCCGCGTTGCGTTCAATTCAGTCCTTCATTGCGTGGATACTCGGTCATCTAGCTACTAGAAGGCTCCTCTATTGAAAGAACATGTCACAAGGGAAATCGTAGGCCACTTGGAATTTAACGTTGGGTTGGAGCAGTTCCAGAGTTCGCTTCAGTCTCTGCTCCTGAGAATACTTCAAGAAATTCACACAACCTTAATTCGCAGCGCGCAAGCTCGGAACAGTGGCATAATGCCAACATAATGCTTTCTTCCTCTCCATCGGGTAAGGATTTTGGGTAGGTTAGGCCGCGTCAGTCAGAGCAAGGTACCTAGTGCGATAGCCGGCCGCACGAATTGAATTCTAGAAGACATGATCCAGTCACGATGTCGTTATACAAGATGCCCGTCCAAAGTGTCCGGGACCAACGCACATTGGAACCATCTGGTCCCGGAAGTCCCAAGACAGAGGTATTTGGGTGGGAGAGGGAAAAACAAAGGTAGGCTATCCGTTTTGGTTACGTTCGCAACCAGAACCAACAGTACAGGCGAAGGGAAGAGATTGCTGATCATGATGCGATGTTTTGGGGGTGCCAGATTTAGCGCCGAAGATCTGACGATTTAGTTCTGCCGAGAAACCTTCTCATTTGGAAACAAAAAGATAACCGATATGGCTTTCAGGGTCTATAAAGTTGCAATGCCTAAATCTCGTTCCTAGACCTTCGCCTCCCCGCCCGTGTTGCGCCACGCATTGCACTCTGCCCAACATGGATTTACGACAACGCATTATTGCCAACTCACGAAGAGCTCTCAAGGTATCGCTAGAAGAAGCCAATCACCCGAAGCAACTGGCGGTGGACTATGAAGACGGTGAGCTACTGTTGTTGACTGTATACTGCATGTAGGGCCTTTACTGATTTATATAACCAAACGGCAGGAACTCAAGAGGTCCTATATGGCCCTCGCTACGGATCCCCACCAAGAAGTCCTACCTCGTCAGTATCATCCGCAACAACCTCGAGCTCCTCATGCTTGAGCCACCGCACGAGTGGCTCCGGGTCCCTCCTTCCCATTTTCTCCCAGCTCGGATACACCAATGCGATCCTTCCATTGGACATCTTGAACATCATCATCACTCGGGAGCTCGATGGTGACTTGCCAACCCTCAAGTCGTTGTCCCTGGCGTGCCGGTACTTCTGCCAGAAAACCCGCCCATTGATCTTCCGACGAATCAGCCTCTCGCTGCATCGAGTGGCTCACAAAATCCCAGGGCACTATCTCATGGATCTTTTCACCGCATCTCGCCATCTCCTCCCCCATATCCAGCATGTCGTCCTTGGCAGCCTCTTCGAGGAGGACGCATACTGCCGGAGGGACGACGATCCGATGGACTTCGATGCCCTTCGCGTCCTTCTCAACCTACAACACCTCACCAAGGTCACTGTGCTAGGCTCATGTAATCGGTCGTGGTCGAAGGTGCCGAGAAACATTCAGAAGGCGATCAGGACATGTCTGCGCGGCAAACATATCTCGCAGGTCGAGGTGCATGCCATGTCAGATTTTCCTGTGTACTTGCTCGAGGGCTGTCGGTCCCTCAAGCATTTCTCGCTGACTGGGTCTCCATCGTGTGCGCCCACGAGTCATTCTGACGCATTGGCCCACAGGGTCATGACCTTCATGGTCGCCCAAGACAGCCCCTCGCCAATCCATCTGGAGCGCCTCACTCTGCGTTGCTCGTCGACCAGCCTAGCGGAAATGAGTGAATGGCTGCTCTCTGACCAATGCAGCCTCGACATCAGCCGTCTCAAGTCGCTGGAGGTCCAGACGAGTGGATCATTCACTTTCCAC
The DNA here is from genome assembly GCF_000182895.1 of Coprinopsis cinerea okayama7#130. Taxonomy (NCBI): domain Eukaryota; kingdom Fungi; phylum Basidiomycota; class Agaricomycetes; order Agaricales; family Psathyrellaceae; genus Coprinopsis; species Coprinopsis cinerea. Next base: position 1,238,090 of record NW_003307534.1, read on the forward strand.
CGACATCAAGACGCACTGGCCCAGATTCTCCCTCGGTGTCGGAACACGCTTGAAGAGCTGCATTTGGATGTCTTCTCAGCAGGTACGTCGTCAATCCCAGATATCATTTGAACCAGTGACTAACAGTTCCCTCTAGGTCATCAGTACGATATTCATGCTCCCTCCACCTCTGGTGCCCCAGTCACTATCGTGGGGGACGACGCCTTCGAGGAGTGGGAAAACGAGAATGTCCCGACAATCCTCGAGACGTACGAACGTTTGGACATTGGCCAGCTCAGAGCACTTCGACGGTTATCCCTTCGATTCGGTCTCCGGGACATCAGGGATCCCAAGCGACACATTACCCTGCTTTCAGGGATGCTCAAAAATGCCACGAACCTGAACCGTTTGGAAGACGTCACCATCTATCTCCTGTCCCTCGACAAGCCAGACATGAACAACATCGTCCAAACCGCCTCGTCTTCTGGCTCATGGGAGACACTGGATTGCGCCTTGACGGGTGAATCGTTGGATCCCGCCAAACATCGTGTGGCTCTCGGTCCTGCCCGCAAGGATCAGAGTCCTCACGGCAGCCACGGACTTTGCGCCAACTCTCGCCGTCACTCCACTCCGCCCACCAGGCCTTTGAATCGTCTACGAAGTGTCAAGCTTCAACTTGCCGATATCACCAAAGCTGATGGGGCCCGTTTGATGGAGATTTGCCTTCCAAGATTATGGAAGAAGGGTGTTGTGCATGTTTTGGACAAGCACGCGAACACATTCTACTTGATTTCATGACCTAACGCTTTGCACTTGCATTTATCATTTCTATACCCACAGCGCTGCCTTACGACTATCACGATTGACGACACCCCATTTTTCCCTTCGACTTTCGACGCTAGGTTATCGTGACCACCATTAGTACTCCTGCTCTTCACTACACTTCGCTTTGCTAACTTATTGCCATTTCAAATTTTCCCCCTTTCGCATAATGTGCTCTTACATGTATCATAGCTATAATCCTTACAACACAAGAAAAGAGTCAACCACATGTATGTATACTCAAGTACCCACAAATCAAGTCCGATATTTCATGCCTGAATGACCGTATCTATCAACCGAACCCACTCAACTCAACTGGTATTGACTCTAAGTACACCTCGTCTTTCATCAGTTTCAGAATGAAGTGGGGATATGAGCTCCTCCCATTGAGCGCCCGGTGGAGAACAGATAGGTAAGTAACTCGTAGCAAGGACACTAATGGGACTATCTGGAGGGCATTACCTCCAATGGTATCGGCTATCCCCTGCAGTACGACGATCAAAGGTCGATCCCTTGGAGCACGTCAACCGAGGGTATAGCGCTGATGCTGATCCTTCAATGCGAGCGCCCGACGTCCCATACAACGATAACTAGTATCACTAACCTCCGCAACATCGAGTCCAGAATTCACCTTCTAGTCGTCTTTGAGATACAACGTTTCCAACCAGCCCCTATCAGGGAAAACGCGATCCATGACTGGGTCTCAGTGCTCGAAAGCTCAACTGGAATCTCGAACTTTGCTCCGATTATCACGACTTCGCTGGGGGTGAGTGGGCATGGCTTAACGTCACCCGGGTACCTAACATTACCCTTCGAACATATGGGCGCTCACCTGAAGGAAGTATTCCAGCCGTCCACAATTAGTTAATTGACCACAGATTGAAACCCCATGACTAGAAACACGCCGCGACGGCATAGGAATGCATAGCCTGGATAGCAACAGCACTCGACTCTCGATGACTCCCCAGTCCTTCGAGGAATTCGAAGGTCCTACTACAGCAGCAACCAGGGTGACGTTTCACTTGCATTCTTAATCAGGATGCCGACTTGGAAGTGCCGACCTAGTTCTTTGACAGGATGGTGTTAAGCGCCCAGTGTCAAGAATAGATCTCGCGAGGGAGGGGTTAACAATAGATCGGGGGGTGAATTAGGCCGCCAATAGAGGGGGCATCCGACGCCAGCGCCCAACCTATCCTGTGAAGTGAAGCAAGATAATCAATTATTTATATTGGCTTCGATGTATTCAGCCACGTTGTCGCAACGAAAAGAACCCTCATTCCGGTACTTCTTCGCTACTTGACTCCTCGGTGGACTTTACATCCAAACCCGAGCTACCTTCTATCTTCGATTGCCTCAGTGCCAAAGGTTGCAAGGGCACAGCCAATTGTTCCCACTAATCAGGAAGTGGTGTTTATTGTCTTTTCTTTTTGTCAGTGGCCACTACTCTCGGAATGGCAGGGCGATGCTATGATAGGATCCATCGATGAAGGTGGGTGATAAGTTGAGGACCAAGTTGATCTTTTGGGTGATTGAATTGTTTTAGGGTGACATAGAGGGTATGTAGTCCTTCATGAACGGATCGAAGAATGAGACCCACGAAGACGTCTCGCGGGTAGACACATCGGGACGAGAAGGTCTCTGCAGTCCTCCATCTCTGTTAGATTGACATGTAGAGCAAACTAGCCTCACCTGGATTTCGGTATCCCGACTCGGAGAGGCCGCTCTGAAGATATGACAGTCCATGGTATCCATGATGCCACCGCACGATTCTGTCAGCGATGAGCTAGTCCAAACCCAATTCATCTTCTCTCTACTCAATGAACCAGAACGTTAAATGCTGAGCCCGCCGTCGGAAACCCCTCAGTACCCGACAACCACGGCCTACGAATCGGAAAATCAGGCAACTAGCCCTCGGTACGTTTTCCCAATCGAGCATTTTGGGTGGTACTGACGGCGGTGAGAGAATCAGGAGCTGGGACCTCAAAAAGCTAGGTTAGTGCGCATCATCGATTTGCATAACCCAGACATCCAATTAATCAGCGTGCCGATGTTCCTTGGGAATGCGTTTTTTTCGCGGGAGGGCCACCGCGCCGTACAGTAACGTTGTCCTGTTATTCTATTTTCAAGGTTGTGATTAAGAGAGCTTCGCGTGAGCAAAAGGTTTTTGTCTTTGATAGTTAGAACGGGGCCCGTTGCGCAGCCATGTGGTATGAAGCTTCGCCATCAGAGGATTGGCGCCCGTCAGGATTGGCGCCATTTCTATGTAAATTCGGAAATGAGGGCAGGCCTTGTTTCCGGACTTGCTCCCGCGAAGGACGCCAGCTCATCCAGGACGATCGATAATCAAGAACAAGCCGAGGATGTTAGCCAGCAAGCTAAGTATAAGCACGCACAAAACATGCCTGTGGCATCATGCAAACCTCGAGGCTCCAGCTTCTGAGAAGATGAGAATAATAGAAACTGTTTTACTTACGGAGGATTATTCGATAGTCCGATTTCCTCGCAAAGGGCCATGCTGCACTGGACAGGGTGAGGTAAACGGTTCTTAACCTCTAACCTGAACAAGGAAGTCATTCTCTTCTCTCGCGGATCTTGTAGTAGCACCACAGGCACTCACAGGCGTCCACCCTACCATCGAAGCCCCTTTCCCGATATCTCGGAGCGATTCCTCACGCCGACAAACTCGAGCAAAAAGTCCATCGGCGGTGCGAGCTCGGAGTCGCCTCAAGCCGTCAAGACGACCTTCATTTTGTTAGAATGCTCTGTAGAACTGCCTGGCGTCCGATACAGGACGAGCCTCTCGCATTTTCCGTTCCCGCAGGAGCGGAAAAAGATAACCAGAGATCGGTTAGAATAGATATGGTTTAGGTAGGTTGAAGGTACTCAGATGGTCCACTACCTTTTGTTGCGCCCCATTAGATTTTCCATAATGACACAGGTCGGGCGAGTCGAGCTGGGCTGACAACTGAGGCTCCAAAATTCGACTTGTTGAAATTCACAAAGCGTAGGAGCGCCCTTGTTCAACACCTACTTGATTCGGTCCTCGCTCACCGGAACGTCAACACTACTCTGGAACACTCGGAGTAAGACCTCCCATAGAGACATGATTCAACTGGTCTCAAGAACCGGATAGAAGCAGAGAAGAACGTGGATTGCAAGTATGTAGAGTATGTCTAGAAGACTTGATGCGTGCTGCCGTGATAATAGTCAGTGTATTATAATACAAATGCTTTTCTGGTCTTGACAGTCATGACGAAATGCGGTGTGATGCTGAAAGAAAACCACTAGGGCATGAAGAATGAAAAGTCCGTAAAAAGGTTCAATCGACCAGGATAGCCAGATCCTACGTCTCTCCTCGTTCGCTTAGGCAGTCGGGCTCAACTCGAAGGTAAAGCTCGAAGGGGTTGGTGCTGCGACCAAGGTGATGGGAGCAGAAGACGAAGAGGCAGTGGGGCGGGAAGTGGGGATGCCTGATGAGCTCAAGACAGCGCTTGAGGATGCCACAGAGGAGACGACGGTACGGGGAACGGGGGTGGAGCTCGTGGCGAGGCCGCAGTCGGTGGCGGTTTCGGTCACGGTGGACACGAGGGTGACGGTGACGATGCCGTCGTCACCAATGACGACTGTGGGTGTCACGATCGCTGCTGAAGAGGATGAAGAGGGGGTGCCTGTGATTGAAGGAACGGCGGAGGAGGGTTCGATAGATGCAGAGGCGGAGACTGATGGTACCGGAAGGGAGGAAACTGGAACCACGGAGCTGATTGGGAGAGTTGGTTCTTCGTCTTCCTCAGGCAACTGGCGGCGGTAGAAATATCTGTAGGTCTCATCCTCTGCGAAAGCGCGCTCTGCAAGATCCTCTTCATCTTCATCATCGCAGTCGGGAATGTCCTCATCGTCTTCGGCGGGGGCAGGGGGAGAGCTTGAACCGTTTCCTCGGGTGCCTCCCTGGACACCGGCGTTCTTGAAGCGCAGCTCAGCGCCTTCCTGGGTATCACAGGCGTTGGAGGTACCGGGCGCATTCACAAGAGGGAGGGCGTAGCAGCGAAGTGCCCCGGCGCAGGGCTGGACAACCCATTTGCCTGCAATGCATTGGGCGAAGCCTCCGTCAACGCAAGCGTTTTCGCCAGCTATTAGAGTGAATTATTAGAACAATAAACGTATACAAAAAGCTCTGGAAAGACGTACATCGGCAAGAATCGGTGGCCTTGATAGTGGCATATTGGGCGTTGAGCCTCTGGGCATCGAGAGCGTTCTGTCTGTGGACGTCCGATCCCTGTCGAGCCGCGAGCGCTGGAGCACCTTGAACTGGGGCGAGGGCAGCGAGAGCAGTGAGGAGAACAAAGCTGGTCGACAACTTGAACATCTTAAGGATATTGAAATTAAAGAGTCGGGAAGAGATGGTTATCGTCGAAAGGTCGTCGAGGAGAAACAGACAAGGCACCTGGCCTGGAGAGAAGACAGAGACGAGAGAAAGAAACGAGAAAGAGGCTGGAAGAAGAATGCCCTAGGCAGTTGTGGAATTCTGGACAGCGAATCCCTGCATCTTATATAGCCAAGGTCTTGTCGGAGTATGTGGAATTGAGCCCTCATTGTCTTTCGGTTGTTGCAAACTCAAAGCTGTCGGGAGGCAAAGCCCTTCATTGTTCTTCGGCTCCAAATAGAGCCCCCCTATTGACTCGTGCCAAACTGGGACAAACAGTCGGTTCGTCATGTCCAAAAGGCGTTTTGATTGGAATAAAGCGATGTTGTGGATAATGGTACGGGATACTGATAGACCTAACTACCATGAAAATAATAGGCGATGTCCAACGAGACGCATGAAAGGGAAGCAGGGAGAAGGGTATAGGGATAGGGATAGGGACTTTCCGAAATAGGTAGCCATCAATTTTGTTGCCGCGCCGTTACTCGTCCTTCAGCCATCCAACAGCCGTGGACGAGTCACCTCTCTTACCCGCTCAGCATTCCACTGCGGCCAATGACAAGAAAGATATCCCTTTGGGATTTTACTCCTTGAAAAATTTCGGTCTGAACGATTATTTCCCGCTTTGTTCTTAGAGTTCTTTGACAACTCCCGAAGGCTCCACTCAATCTACGAGCTCGGAAAAACTCTGGTTTTCCTTGTTCACGAATTGCTTTGAGTTGATTGTTGCTCTGTGGTTTTCAATATGGTGGCTCCGATTGAGCTAGCCTTTTATTCTCGGGACCCTCAGAATCGAGTGGCCTTCTCTTGGCCTGAATTCGTTAAACGATCGTCCTCTCGGATTCGAGGAAAGAGGATGAAGCGTTATCCCATGCCACCATCGTCACGACTGCTTACACGTAGAATATTGCTTACTAGTAGTGGGCACTGCTTCATTGGTGAGCTGTATAAATCGGTTGGTTATCTTTCCGTTATTTGACTCCACCAAGAGCGCATCACGAAGGGGTGTTACAAAAGTAACTTTCTCAACTAACTTTTCCTTACTAAACTAACTTTTTCTAACTTTTTTCAGCAAAGTTACTTTTGCCGAAAAAGTTAGCGTAAAGTTAGCCGAAAGTAACTTTTTATATGGGGAATGTAAGGCGGAAGTACATAACTGGAGTGAAGCTAACTTTTTTCGTGCGTTGTCAAGCACTAAGTTCTCGCGATGGATTGCATGAGCCTGGGGAAGAGTTCAGGGTCGCGTGAGTACGAGGTGGCCTGTAAGTGTCTCAACCGTCCTCTGACCACAATTGTGGGTGGCATAACGGACTTGTAATGGGCAAAGCCCTTTATTATAGACACTATTTATAATGGACACCTCAGTCGATTCAGAGTATATGTATGACTGAGAGTACATACTTACAGCTGGCTAGATGACACGGTCCCCACATCGCATGACGGGGTGATCAAGAACTTACACTGGATTCTGCCCCACTGTGACCGAAATTGTGTATTCATTATCATGGGGGCAAGTGCGAAGTGGTAGACGGTAGCCGAGTCCTGATGTCGAGGTGCCCAGGGCAACAAACATTGATTCAAGATTGTACCGCGATGTAATGAAGCCACAGTTAGCCCTTTTACTTCCAGAATAAACAGACGGCCTAGCACATCTGTATACGTGATGTGCTAACTGGATCGTGTATCACTGCGCGAGAAGAGCTAACATATTCAAGAATCCATTTGGTAACTGGTTGGCGCACAATAAACTATCATGCTCTCCTTTTGTTCTCGGCTTCGCACCATCATCCCTCCCCGGATAAAGTAGCTCTTGAGCCCCGTACACGTACACAACCCCTCCCTACCAAGTCGAAAGTACGTCTCAGGCTGGCAGTAAGGGGGACGAAAGTTAGCCAAAGTTAGCCAAAAGTTAGCACGTTACTTTCGAATGCGTGGGAAAAAGTTAGGCTCTATGTTCTTAGGCGGGCAAAGTTAGTCAACGTTAACTTCAAAAGTAACTTTTTACGCCCTCATCACGAAGGCGCATCAAACGTCGGTTTGAAGCCCCGGAAGGTCCCTGATGCCATCCAATACTGCGATGTGCCCACCGCCATGTCTCCAGCGCTTCATCGCGACGGCCGTGATGATGACGCCAGCGTGAATTCAACGCGGCCCAGAACCATCCCGAAAGCTTTCATATTCGAATGCCCGGTCAAGCCATCCTTCGTGAAGCCCACCTAATCCGATGACAATGATTCGTTTGAATGAAGCTCAACTGGCGACCCGTCATTCAATTGCGCCGCGAAGGAGGTTATTGGGCAGTCAGGTCCATAGAGGAGGTAAAACACTTTCCGGTATGCTTCGGCCCTAGATTTCTTCCGTGTGTAGAGCTCTCTTCCAGGTTCTTGATTTGTATGGAAGCGCTCAGACGGAAGTCCGCGACTGGTCCATGAGGTCGTAAGTATTGACTTCAGAATAGGGACTGTCACTGACTCGCTTGCGACATGTGCCTTGGCTCACCCATTCACTCATGTTCGTACAAACGCTTGTTACACCTGGAAAAATAAATCGCGAGCTAAAATGTGGGGCATAATGACTACGCAGGCATGTACTCCTTCCATTGAAGAACATCTTTTGGTCTGAACGATGAGTATCGGAGCAAGTAAACTACCTTCCGACGACGCCTGATGAAGGGAACGTCGCCTTGATTGAGTCTCGATTGCATGTTCAAAGCGGGCTTCCATTTAAAATATTTTATGGCCCCGAGATGCATCGAGATTCCTACCTACGGTGGTTTACATTTTTACCGTTCACCAAGTCTCTAACCTTTTTAATTTGAATTGAACTCACTGCTTTGACGTGTGCAGGAAGTGAAGCGCTGAGCAGGAACCTTGGAGCGTGGGATACTGAGATCCTACGCCAAGATCGCCGCTTGCAGGTTGACAACCGTCTTTCCGGAAACTTTCGTTGCTCGCAGCCTCGCAGAGTTATGATTGACTTGTTTCTCACTTCAGAGCGTGCATGCAGGAACCCAATTCAAGAGCACCAAAGCACCCCTGGGACCAGTTCCGGGGATACTCCCTGCTTCTATTTCCACCTGTGACGTACACACATACGGAGCACTGTTAGGGGCATATCGATGTCAACAAGAGGTCTTATTTCCTTCCTGTTCCTAACCACCATTACAACTACAACACATCACCTTTACGATTGCGATGTCCGAAACTGTCATCCGGGAGGTGAGTTAACTTGAATCTTTCGAGAATTCCGTATGTGCTGGCCAGGGCCACCAGCCCGGAAAGAGTCACAGCACGAAGGGCAGCAAGATTCGTCTTACTCACTTGTAACCCTCTCTCTTTATTCATAGGTTGCGAACGGCGTGTGGACATTCTCTAGGTCCGGTTCTTCTCTGGTGCGGCCCTATCATGGAGTTCTGATTCTTCAAAATATGAAATGGGCGCTCCGAACCGCGATGTGATCCTCTACATGCATATGACGATCATCCCGAACTACTAGGCCTTTTGCAAGATTCGGCATCTTTCCTGTCGGTGGGCGGTCCACAGCTGTAAAGCTAAGAAACGGAGGTGTCTGGGTCTTAGCTTCGACAAAACTTGACGAGGAAACCAAGGCGACTCTTGACCGACTCGGGCAAGTGGAGTGAGTGCCGTAGATTGACTTTCCATCTCTTCACTTCTGACTTCTGACTTCTGCTCCCTCCTTCTCTCAGGTACATCATCGGTGCAGACGCTGTTCACCATCTGTTCCTACGTAAGTCACGAAAGGCTTGGTACACTGCAATAATACGATCCAATCGCCGCCGTTTTTGAATAGGAGAATTCAAGACAGCCTATCCCGGAGCCAAGCTCGTGGCTCCCCTGGAAGCTGTGGAGAAACCCTCCAATGAGGGCCTCAAATTCGACGGAGGTGAGCGAGAAATTCATCCTGCTCCTTCGGGGTGTCCCATTACGTTTTTTACGAACTTGAAAACTAACGGTTCCGTTTTATAGTTTGGGGTAGGGACGCTCCTGACACCAAGTACGGTTTTGAAGAAGACGTGGGTCACACAATCCTGATCTAGAGGCATGTTTGTAACCTTCAGGTCTTTGATTTAGATCGAACATTGGTCATCCTTTCTGGTTTCTGGGATGAAACCACTCGGCTAACCATGTTCGTCCATAGCTACTTCTCCGGGTTCAAAAATCGCGATGTGGCGTTTTTGCACAAGGACTCTAAGTCCTTGATCCAAGCGGATTTGTTGATGAATTTGCCTCCATACGAACAGGTAACGTGCCGTCCTCTTCATGGAATCAAGACACTGATCGCAGCCATAGTACTCGAAGTCAGCCTCCTCGCCTACCGTCCTAGGGATGAACTTGGGACTTCGCCCGGGGTCCTGGGGATACTCGCATATGATCCGGAGCCTCACAACTGACCATGCGTGGGTGCCTTTCGCAGAGTGACGGTCGTTAAATTACTTACCGTCTATAGCAAGATGAAGGAACACGCGCAAACTGTGTATAGGTGGGATTTCGAGAGAATCATCCCATGCCATGGCGTAAGTTTCTTCTGCCCAGATCGTGCGGTCATCTTACTAACTCTACGCCTTTTAGGATGTGATTGAGAAAGACGGAAAGGTTGCCTGGAAAACGGTCTACTCTTCTTTCTTAGAGTGATTCTCCAGCGAAATTTTTCGCCCTTTCATGTGATGTACCCCTCGTTTCTCAATGTATCGACTTGGGTTGATCGCGATGTACAAGGAAAAGTAATGGGAGCGGAGCAATGGAGGTCAGGGCGTTAAGAGAGTATCTCACACCTTCCATTTCCGTCAGACAACCTTCGAGGATCGATGCTCACAGTGATAAAGGAACCCAGATACTCTTTCGGTCCCGTCAAACTCACTTGCAACAGAAAAAGTACCACCATCTACCTTGGGACTAGTGTCGTTATGGGCGCCTTCATCGAACCATGGTTCGATGTTCATATTCGCTTCTGGCTTTCCTCTCTCTTCGTCCTATAACTTGCCGACTCGCAGAACCGCAGTTTGAAGAATTGGGCTCAGGTACTACTAGGCAGCTGGTCGTGGTATAAAGCTCAGCGGCGTATTGGGGATTCAGAGGATTGACTGCGATGACGTACTATAAGCAGCGGGAGGTTCTTCGCCAAATTAGGCAGGGTGACGGTTTCCCGGAGCCATCAAAGAGTCCTTGCCTCATGTTCAAGAGAACTCGCACGACAAATCTTATCTCGATTAATTCAAGATTTCCTATCCTTCAGGTAAGTTACTATTGACCATCTTCATTTCCGCCCAGCCATCGAATCCTGTCCTTAATGCTAATGCCTTGTTTCAGAAATCGAAAAAGATGAAGGATGAAGGGAGATCACTCTCGAGACCAAAGTCCCACCCGGTGTGACGGCTTTTCTAACGGAATAACAGACCATCAATCCGCGTGTTCGCCTCATGGTAAAGGGGTGGAAAGCACAAAGCAGTTTATTAGTGCCTCTTGTTCGTAACTCTCACCTCGAGGACCCTTTCCACCCGCCCGCCTCATCCTGCATCGCGATTGTGCTACGCGATGCACAAGATCGAGTGTGTCCCCTGTGGTAACAGGGTCTTCGCGAACCGAGAAGCTCTTCAACAGCATTTGAAAACTTCATCTTCCTACCATCCCATTTGCGAAATATGCGACAAGCGCTTCTCAAGCGAGTCCGGTCTCGAAGCGGTAAGTTACTCGTTCCGTGTTGAGCTAATGGGAAGCTTACCCCTTGGTGAACAGCACAAGGTTGCTAAACACCCGCCGACGTTCGATTGCACTATATGCAATCGACCCTTCAAGCAAATCTTCGCACTGGAAGACCACTACCGTGGGTCTGAGCGCCATCCGAACTGTGCGCGGTGCGGTAAGGGCTTCCGGGATATGGCTGAATTAGAACAGGTCAGTCCCCCGGCCTTCGTCGCTCACTCCAGTTGTTATTAACGCCAGCATCGCAGCATCGCAACACGGCGCATGTGCAAGTTGTCTGCACAACATGTGGTGAGACAACTTACGAAGACCAGGATTCATTGGAGCGTCATTACATGGCCTCAGAACACCACCCCAAATGCATTCAGTGCAAGAAGGGGTTCTTGAATCAAGAGGCCCTCCGAGAGGTGAGAAATTTCGATAAGCGCTCGTTAAATTCAGTTCGTTTACTGTTGTTCAGCACGAGGCCAGCGCACACGGCGAAACGCAGCCTTCTGGAGACGCAAATCCCGCATCCCCATCCCCAAGCCAGACCGCGAAGGCCTCCGTCACAGGCTCTTCAACTACCCCTTCCGGCCCAGCGGGTCCTCTTCCAATGGGAGTACCACATGCCGCCTCTCTTCCTGGTCCCCCGGCGCCTTACCCTCGCATGTATGAAGCTCACCCTTCAGGCTACCACGCCGATCTACCACCAGTCGCTGCCTCGCCCCATCCTCTTAGAGCACGTCCTTTACTATCCGAAGTCAGTGTCAGTTGAGCTAATAATTTATCCAGGACCTTCGTAGGCCTGTTCGGGTCGACTCACCGGACATTTCGGGCCTTTCCGTTGCTTTCTCCTCGCCCTTGATGGGAGTACAGGCTCCGCCTTTCAGTCCCATGACCCCCGTCGGATTGGCACCGCCCGGAAAGGAGATGAACGAGCTCTGGAACGCGAAGGAGGTGCGGATTTCTTTCTCTTTCCTTGTCAAACAAGTAAAATATACTCATTTGTGTTACTTAGAATATCCAAGTCCCACCGGTTAGCCCAACGACTTCTACGGTTGGGCCAGCGCCGTTGGCATCAAATAATTCTCAAATCAGTCCCGAGCAGCGATTTGCTGCACTCGCTGGCGCAAAGGTATGTCTTTTCTCTCGTCTGAAAACAGTCCTGTGATTTACTAATTCATCAGCAGATCACCTATGATGCTCCAGTTAGCAGGCAAGGCTCGTACGCAGCTATACCCTCCAGAAGCCCTGTAGCGGTGCGAGAAAGGAGCTCGAGTGCGAACTCTCCCCCGTCCAGTAGCATCCAGGCGGCTTTTCCAACCGGCCTGGAGCCTCTCTCAAGTGCTCCCTATCGTCCAACGATCTTGCGCTCGAACACCGCAACCCGGTTCGGTTACGCCGGCAACCGTTTCTCTTCACCACCCACGTCTCCTCCGGATATCACTGGCGGTAGTCAACTCACGAATGGCTCACATACCCGTCCCGCTTTGCTGACGGGATTCCCGGTTGGGTTTCGAGCGTCTCGACCGCGATTCATCTCTCCTCCTCCCACTTCGTCGTCTGGTTCGAGTGCGGTGACCCCCGACTCGAATATCCAACCAATTCATCTGAGGGCCTCTTCCTCCCTCCGGGAATTTGATCCTCGAGCTGCCCAAGAAAGCTCTCGCCAAATAACCCGCAGCTCGACGATCACGCCCAACTCTATCGTCGTTCCTGTCTCCACAGCTGCAGCTTCTAGCTTCTCCCAGCGTGCGTCATCCACCCCCAGTGCGCATTCAGCCTTGCCGCAACCGCGTGGCCACATTCCCAATGGGGTGGGCAATGCAAACGCAGACGCTATTGCACGGACCGTCCGATGCCTGATGGATGACGATGCGGCGAGCATCGAGGAGTACAATTCGGAAACCCCCAAGGTCGCCAGTAGCCCCAAGAAAGAGGACGATGGGGTGCTCGTTTCGACGGAGGAGTTCACGAGCGCCAGCGAGAGCGAAGTATGGGTCTCGTCCCCATCGTCTTCGCACAGTGTTGCATCTTCCAAGAACCCCGGCTTGGACGATAGCCACCTTTTGGTAAGGGTTTTTTGAGATCTTGCGAGATGCTCCCAGTACTCAAGTGGACTCCTTAGACGAGCGACTCAAGCGCGGAAGACGAGGGCCTACCTGCAGATCTGGATTCGTTCTCTTTGACCACGAGCAGGTGTGTGGCTTCATTGTCCGAACCAGGATCTTCACTCTAACCACCATCATACAGGGATAGTTTTGTCTATCGCTCTCCCGAGGGTAGCTCCCCAATCGGCCTGGCGACAGGACTGCCCGCCATTTCGCCTCTCCTCGAAACAACCATCGACCTCTCGACCTTTGACTGGCCCGAGACAAAGTATCCGCTCCCTGAATCGACACCGTCTTCACCCACTCTCCTTGCGGACCCCTCCATCATTGACGACACCCTCGAAATCTCGCCTCCCAGCCTCCAAACATCCAGCTTCTCTTCTCCAGGAAACGAGAGTTTCGTCACCTCGCCGCAGGAACTCCAACCTGAGAACCACAACATCGACTTTGAAACGCCGGAAACAAAGCGGGAAGATCCACTACCAGACACCGACGACACATTGGTGCAGGACCTCTTGGAAAAGTCTTCGGATCTGCATACCAAGGACCCAGGAGTCGAGGTTGCGGTCCAGGTCGAGGCTAAACAGCCTCTCTCTCCCTTGCACTGCAGGGAGTGTAAATCAGACCCATGCGATGATACCACGGCCACCATGTGTGGCCATATCTTCTGCAACCGGTAAGTTTCTATTTTTCTGCTTTGTTTATCGAACACTTTCTAAACCGTGCCTGTTAGTTGCATCGTCAACGCTGTCATCAAAACTTCTCGGTGCCCCCTCTGCTCGACACCGACCCTCTTGTACTGTCTCTTCCGTCTAGATTTGGAGACAGGATCTTAGGCTGTGGAAGCTCCCACCATCTTGTGGAAATCGACACTATCCTTGGGGAGATTCGTAGAATTCGAACCGTTTTGAACTTGTGCTATGTGCATCCAACTTTTGTAGATTACACCTGCTGTTTTGCCTTGTACATTACATCCTTGGACTGAAATTGAACATTCTTACTCGAATTTGTGCTTCCCGCCAGTAGAAGTCTGAAGGAACAATGCTATATAGAAATCTCAATGGGCCCACGTTAATAGGGGCCAGTTTGTTGATGGGGGGTCGCTGTTTGCATCTCCGACGAGCGCTTGACTTTTGCCTCTTACCACCACCATACCTCCGTACATTTCTCGCACACAAGTCCAGATAAACCAGGGGCGACAAGGAACTACGTCCGCGCGGCGGAAATCGACGACATGCATTTCACCAAGCCAGCATGGGTGATGCACAAGGACTCGTCCAAGAACGACGCAAACGCGAAACGGCTGTCGATATTCTCGGTTCACGTACACCCTGACGGCTCGCGAATCGCTACCGGTGGCCTGGACGCTAAAATTCGCATTTGGAGTACAAAACCTATCTTGAATCCCGCCTCTGAAGAGTCAGGAAAGCCACCCAAGTCGCTATGTACCCTCTCCATGCATACCGGCCCTGTTCTGGTTGTTCGTTGGGCACACAATGGTCGTTGGCTAGCCAGTGGGAGTGACGACGAGATTGTGATGATCTGGGATTTGGACCCGTATGTTCAACTGATAGTTCTGCCGGACGCTACTCATCTATTCGCAGCCATGGTGGAGGGAAGGTTTGGGGATCGGATGAGGTTAACGTGGAGGGCTGGAAACCGTTGAAACGGCTGCCAGGACACGACAGCGGTGAGAATAGCCCCCCAAACTCTTTGACGGATCCCTCAACGAACCTATGGTAGACGTTACGGACGTGGCATGGTCACCTCAGGACAGATATCTCGCTTCGGTCGGGCTGGACTCCAAAGTTATCATCTGGGACGGCTATACCCTGGGTACGATCCATTCATATCGTTCGAGAATTCAACTGAACACTGTCTAGAATGCGTTCGAAAGCTGGAACAGCATCAAGGTTTCGTCAAGGGTGTATGTTGGGATCCCGTTGGCGAGTTCCTGGCCACTCAGTCCGATGACAGAACTGTGAAGATCTGGAGAACGAGAGACTGGTCTTTGGAGGCTGAAGTCACCAAACCGTTCGAAGATTCACCGGGAAGCACTTTCTTCCGCCGTTTGAGTTGGTCGCCAGATGGAGCGCACATTACCGCGTCCAATGCCACGAACAACAAGGGATTCGTGTTCATCGCTGCTGTCATCACTCGCAATGTCTGGACGTCGGAAATCAGCTTGGTGGGACACGAGAATACGGTTGAAGTAGCTGTGAGTGGGGAAACTTTTCAATGCCATTCCATCACTAATCTCGTTCCAGTGCTACAACCCCCACATATTCTTGCGCGACCCCTCAAAGCCGGTGTCAACATCCAATATTTGCTCCGTTGTTGCTCTGGGTGCCGACGACAGATCTGTATCTGTGTGGCAGACCAAGTCAGCGCGCCCTCTCATTGTTGCGAAGCAAGTGTTCGATCGCCAAATCATGGACCTCAGTTGGTAAGGTGCCACGGTTAACTCGCTTTTGCACGGGAACTGACTTCATTTATAGGTCCTGGGACGGTCTGACTCTGTACGCAGCCTCTTCGGACGGAACCATTGCCGTTTTAGGCTTCACGCCAGAAGAACTCGAAGGCATCGCACCCCACTCTGTCCAGCAGGAATACTTGAAAAAGTTCGATTTCTCCCTCCCCCCTCCGCCTCCCGGATACGATCACGTCGACGCCAACGAAGCAGCCGCTGCAACACCGATGCCCGCACCTCAAACCATGGATGTCCCAAAGACAATTGTTGGAGGAGAACAAGTCAACCAGCTGGTTGCGCGCCGAGGCAAGCCCAAGAAACGTGCTGCGCTTATCCCCTCGGCATCTACCTCTGGTCTAGCACAAAACCCCGGCTCTATCAGCGCCCCAGTATCCAAACGTGCGATGCTCTCTCAAGTTCCTGACTCTCGGACATTCTCTTCATCTGCAAAGATCAGCGACTTTGGCGGTGACCATGGATTTGGTAGCCCCTTTGACCAGGCCTTTGAGGCTCCCAGGTCCTGGGCATCAAGGCCCGCAGGCGATGTTGGCGCACCAATGGACATCGATGTTCCCATCGACGCATTGGACGGGAATGGCAAGAAGGGCAAGAGGGCTATCATTGACCTTACTGAAGAGGATGGAAAACCAAGAGGCAGAACCTTGGGTGGTGATAGGAAAGTGGAAGCTCCTGGTATGGCCAAGGCTCTCTCAGGCTGGGGTGAAGGTGCCACCGGGGAACCGTCAAGGCAACAGGTGTACAGTGCTACTCTCATTCAGTCACCCCCGCTGCTTTCTTATCTGAGCACGGAGGCGGAGGAGATGGAATGCCTTCTGGAGGCTAAGAACAACGACTCTGATCGTAAGTACTGGAATTCCTTTGTCGTGTCCGCTGCTTCTGAACCATCCTGTAGGAACCGTCGAGGTCGCGTTTATCGTTGGGAAACAAGTACAATGGCTGGACTATGTACCTTCCCCTGTCATCACTCTGAAAGCGACAGCTTCCTTCTGCGCCGCCGCGATGCAAGATGGTTGCTTAAACGTGTACTCACATACAGGACGAAGGTACGGCTTTGATCATGTAGGGATTGGGGTAGTGTAGCTGAAGAAACTTTCTAGGCTGATGCCACCGCTATCTTTGGGCAACCCGGTGGCAATCCTGGAGGGTTCCAAACATTTTCTCCTTGCAATCACGACTACCGGCCAAGTCCACGCCTGGTAATTCAATCCCCTTCCCAACTCGTGAACGAAACCTAACACGCTTCTCATGTTCAGGAACGTTAAACAACAAAAAGCTCTCTTTGCACCCACCTCACTCGCACCAGTGCTCTCCAGCTCACCCAACCACGTCGTCATTAGTGCAACAGTCTCCCAAACCGGCGCACCCATTATCCACATCTCCAACAGTGTTATCTACTCATACGATGCCAACCTCTTGTCTTTCGTCAAAGTAACGGAACGCTGGTGGGCTGAACATTCCGATGCATGGCAAGGCCGTGCTCGTGCACCCCAGGCCGGGAGCCAGGGAGCCGTCACTCAAGCCGAACGCGCATTGAACGGATCAGGCCACGGTACACCTGCACCAGACCACACGCCTAAACCAGCGTGGTGGGAGACTGCGATTACGCTGGGACACTTGGAGACCCGGTTGCATGCGATGAAGTTGTTCGCTGACAGTGGTGCGGAGTACAGACATGTGGTATTGGTGTATGCAAAGAGGTTGGCGGATGAAGGTTTCAGAGGCAAGGCAGAAGAGTTGATCAAAGAGCTCTATGGCCCAGTTTACTGGTGAGTACTTTGTTCACTCTGACTGAATATGACGATGCCAACAGACGAATTTAGGCGTCCTGGAAAGGAAGATGCGACAGTATCGCCTACCATCTGCGGTGTACCTCGACGCGACCTACTGAAAGACGTCCTTGGTATTTTCGGTACGTCGTTGTGTCGATAACTCTCCTCTGACCGTGTCTGACGTGACTTTAGTCCGAAGTAAAACCTTGACAAAGTTGGGTCAAGATTGGCAGGAGACCCTGAAACGGGCTAATAGCGAAGACGCCTTGTAGACGTAGAGGCCCTCGGGACTGTGATATTCGTTTTCTTGACTCGCTGTATTGGTACGGTTCTGTTGTATTCTTTAGGCTTGTCTGTACTTTAGCACCATCACGCGTAATTTCCAGCTTACCAGGGATTTTTTCAAAACTGAAGGCTGAAAAATGGATGTTGACGAAGGAAGACAAACGAATTATGAATTGGTGGGTTGACACGGTCAAGTAATTGTTACAAAATGAGATTACATCGAAGTAAATGGGGGGAGGGGGGGGGGGGGATGAAGTTGGAAGGAAACCTGGTGTCCAAAAGTCCTCGACGCATCATCAACGCGTTAGGGAGTTAAAACAAGCAAAGCAGTAGCGCCGGATTCCTCGTTTGGACCGTGATTTCCAAATGGCTCGGGAGCTGGTATATCATCTCCTAAGCCTTCCAAATTTCGATGAGGTTGCGACAGCCTGAGGACGTGTACCGATGGTGACTCTGGGACCAGTGGTACTGGTTGGCTCAGGGGCGTTCCCTGAAGAGTGTCTGCCTGCGACGAGGGAGGGTGATTATTTGCAGAGTCAGGCAACCCTCCAAGAACTCGAAACGGTGACCCGGCGAGCTCGTCATTGGTTTGTGGCGGCGATTGGCTACTCGTCGATTGGCTACCCCTCGATTGGCTACTCGTCGATTCGCTACCCGTCGATTCGCTATCCTCGACATTCTTCCTCCAGAAATAGATCTTATAATGATCCATGTCAATGCGGATGTCCACCTTGGTTCTGAGGTAGAACCCAGCGGACGTGGAGGCGAGTATGGTAGCGAGTGTCTTTGCAATGGACAGCCACTCTTCGGCGATGGTCTGGGTGTGGCACTGGCCGTCGGGAGAGTCAGGGGAAGAAGATGGTGGGGTTGAGGGGTCGTCACCGGGGTCGTGGTCAGCCGTGGTATACCTAGTAATGTATAGTTAGACACCTGGCTTAGCTGAGGATGAGGAGCCGGTAGAACTCACATTATCGCATCCAGAACAACTAGCCCATCCAAAGGCGAGAAGACTCGAAGAGTGTGCTCAACAGTGGGATCGAGACCATGCTGGAAGGCCACGATATGGGAGGGAACAGTTGGGCTCCTGAGACGGGTATCTCTGTCGTCGCCGCCGGGAACGGATGGGCGAATGACTTCGTCTTTCTCAGGGGGACTGGTAGGATCGCTGTCGTTGTCTCCACCGGAGCCGTAATAGGATACCGGGGGTCCATGAGCCGGTGTGTGCCCACCTCCGAGTCTGCGAGGAATATGACTGTCGAAGGAGTGCGTGGTACGCGCGAAGTACGGGTCTTGGAGATTGACGGTAATAGGCGTGCCCTCGTCAAGGGAGAGGGAGATGGTGATCGGCAAAGGGAATCTCGGACTTATGAAGTAGTAAGCCGTACCTAGTGAGTAGATAAGATAAGTGATCAAGACACGCTGTGGCAAGTGGCCGACATACCATTGAACGTGAAAGAGGCAGACGCCTTCGAGTCGAATGAAGAACTGGAGAATGTGACAGCACCTCCATAGTAGAGCTCGTCGTATACCCTCGTCCTCTTCCATGGACCAGAGTAGAAGATGGAAGGATTGTGGTCATCTATGGTAATGTTGCGCCAGTTGGTAGCTTGCCCAGAGCGGTAACAGACTACGCCGTTGGCCAGAGCCAGCAAAAGACTCAGGTGCACAAAGGCAACGCTGAGCATGACGTCGTCAGAAAGCGAATGGGTGTACGATAAAGAAATAGCATGTCCCCTTTGAGTCCTATATACTATCCTTCTCCACCATGGTCATGCGTACGACGGGAGGCCAGAGGCTACCCACGCCGCTGCGCGGAAATGTCGCAGAGAAGCTAGAAACCTGCAGAAATGAAAGGCGAAAGCATTGATTAATGTGTCAGTTCTCCCGGGTGAAAGAAATCTTTCAGAGAATATGAGACAGGTGCGACCCTCGATGGACATGGATGGAGAGGCTCGCATTTGCAAGCACAGCCCGACAGTGATCAGACACACCCTAGGGAAAGCGACCGAAAGAGGGCTTATGTTAACGACGACATGGGTAATAAACTAGAAGGGCCACGAACCTCTAGTGTCATGTCGACAGTTATAGGTCTATAAGGGCATTCCATACTAGAATACCATCGAGCTCCTCCACTCCGCGCCTCATTGGCGCCTCGTTCAAGCCATGAGGCAAGTATTATCCCATTTCTGGAAGGGCTTGGCGATTCGACTGGTACTTGCGACCAGTGGCCCTGAACAGCGTGATCAGGGCAGACACCTCGGTAGAAAGGTCAGACCCTTGTTTTATTTCAAGCTCTTTCAAGTTGAAAGACTTATGACTCCGGGGGTATGAAAATCTTGATCAAGTGCCTACCCCCGCACCGAATTACTTATGTAGATCAAACGGCGGGAAAAGCCGAGCGCCTGTACATACAGACGGTCAGCACCCGCGTCTCCGAGGGCCCTGTGCTCTTCTGCTAGCATTTTGAGCCGCAGGAGTGCCCTGAGAGGCCGCTCGACGCTGCACAGGCCGGTTGAGCAAAACACAACCTCCCTCAGCCATTGAAACCAGCGACGATCCTGTCCAAGTCCTTCCCTTGTTTCCGCCTCTATTGCCTTGCGGGGACTCCAGTCCGACTCGAGGAGCAACAGCAACTGGAAGAGCGGCCGTGGTTCTGAAGCAGGCCGCATGGGCTTCCTTGTTTGGCGTCCGTTTTGCATACCTTCTGTTACTTCTGTCCGATGCCACCATGGTCCTCCCAGGCAACTCTAACTTGATTTCTGGCGCTCGAGCTCGTGTTACTGACTGTCCGACTTCCACCCACGAGAATTTAGAATCCTGTTTGTCTGGTCGCGACTGCATTACAATCGTCACAGTCACCGTTGTGGATTCGCTCTCTTTTCAGTGTCGGGAGTGGGAGTCAAAAGGGTACTTCAAGTTCTTCTAAGGGGGGCGATGCAGTACGCCACCGTCAGCCCAAGTTTCTCTCTGGTGGAACAAGGTTATTTCTCGCCAATCCAGGTCTAAAAGCTTGTTTCTGTGGGACAACGTTGATTGATTTCTCTTTCTTTGGGTCGGAGTGATTCTTCGGTAGCACCAGTCCCGCCTTGGTTGATGATTCAGTCGAAGTATCCTTGAATAAGGGCTTCTGTGCGGGGACCTCGCACTGGCCGCCGAGTTGTCTCTTTGTGCGGGCAGGGCCACGAGGGAAGGGTCGGGAGATTTGTCAGCCCTGGGGTACTTGGAGCATACTCGTAGAGTTAGGGTGCTCATGAAAATACACCTGAGATTACTGGAGGCGCTGCAGCATGTAAAACTCTCCGTTCCGAGAGCGACATACCATTGGTCGAATGCATCATCTGGCACAATCTTGTTGTCATCCTTTTGCCGAATTCACCGACTCCTTATCGCTTGCGCAGACACATATACAAGGTATCATCCATGTACTAAATGGGGCTTATCGAAGTTAAAAGGTGTTTGAAGGCGCACAGCGGGAGATAACACTTGACCTTCCTTCGGATATCCATCCGTTGCTTCTTTTGAAGCCGCCGGAGGGTTTCTGACAGAGACCGAGTGCGGCAGAATATGGCATCCGGATTGGTAATGTAGAGCAGTACAGTAGGTGTTTGTTTCGCAGGCACATTTCGTGAAATACTGCGAGTTTCATTCGCTACCGGGTGGCGCCCAGAACCTGAGGGCAGAATGGAAGTGATTCAGAGGCCGGCATCGGCCATCAGCCGAATCAGATGGACAGCGGCCATCAATTTCATCGCGACGACCGTTGGGCTCTTTCCTTGAAGACGATACAGGTTTTCTTCAATTCAAGGCTTCCATCGCTATATTCAAATAGGCCTTAAAATAGGTTCCACAAAGACTACTCCCGAAACCGCTTCTCAGACACAGAATTCACGGCATTTACTGTCAAGGTGGGTCGCCAGCTCGTCATCAAATCAGAAATCGCGACTTGCTCCCACCTAACACCCATAAACGAAGCAGGTCACTTCAGTGAAATTTGCAGGCCTGAAAATGTTTGTACAACCAATTGAATGCTGTTTGGGCGTACAGGTTCTTACCAAGCTCGATCCAGGGCCCCTTGCTGTGACAATAGTGTATGAGCGGCAGCGGTTATTGCACCACAGGGCTTGGAATGGCTACATTGGAGTGACACGGAAACTCAGCTCTGTGTCAATGGAGACTCCGATACGCGAATTGTCCATCAAAACCTGTGCTTTGCGCCATCCTCAATTCCTTGTGCATCATGGAGCTGGGTCCCTCCCCAGATTCGGAGGCCTGTACACCGTCAGGGACTGGGCGGTTCAGAAGCTCAACTTCATTCGTGCAATCTTCATTGAAGATGGTGTGCTCCCGTGCCTGTTTTCTGGTTGACTGGCGACACTCTAAATGTCAGACGTCCCTTAAAAACCGCTGCTTCGAATGGGAGGACAACGCTCGCCCCGAGTCCCACCTCTCCCCCCGCTCATTTTCTCATGGCGACTCCAGCGATCGAGCAAAAGACCACTGCCAGCCACGATGTCCAGGCTAGCGAGCAGCCAGCGGAGAGCAGGGCTACCAAGGCCAGCAGCAAGTCTTCTTCGCTGAGCGACCTTTCCGACAAGAAGGGGGACGTTGTTGTCGACGAGAAAGCCTATTCCAGGGATGACCTCGTCGACGAGGAGCCAGTCCCCTTCCAATGGGTGAACTGGTTCTTCCGCCGACCATACAAGCCCATCGATCCAAATGCCATCGCAACCCGCCGCTCCGTGTACGACGATCCGATCTTGGCCCCTCATTACTGGCCTAAGCCAACGTACGAAAACTATCACCGCATCGACATCGATGCTCGTTGGACGAACAAGGAGGAGCAGGAGCTTGTCCGGAAAATTGACTGGAAAGTCATGTTGTGGGGTAAGTAGACTGCCTTGATTTACCCTCGGCAATTCGAGCTGACCGTCTCCGCCGAATAATAGCTGCCATCTCGTTTGCGGCCCTCAACCTGGACAGAGGAAACCTTTCACAAGCCAACACTGACAACTTCTTACCAGACCTTGGGATGACGACGAATGGCGAGTCTCCTCCCCTGTGACTTCTCCCCCATGTTTCTGACGACTGCCTTAAAACAGACTTTAACTTGGGCAACACAGTGTTCCGATTGGCGTTCCTGTCTGCCGAACTTCCCTCTCAAATTATCTCCAAGAGGCTTGGTCCCGATGTCTGGATTCCCATCCAAATGTGTGGTTGGTCGATCGTGACAATGGTCCAGTTCTGGTTGAACGGACGCACATCTTTCCTCGTTTGTCGCGCACTTCTTGGGTACGTTCCAGCTCTCACCTTGAAATAACTCAGTTAAACTGACACCGAGAATAGTCTCCTTCAGGGCGGTTTCATCCCCGATCTAATCCTTTACCTATCGTGTAAGTTGGCCAACTCATCGCGGCCATCTATAGTGCCAATACTAAGTGCCCGCCTTCAGATTTCTACACCAAGAACGAGTTACCCATCCGCTTATCACTCTTCTGGATGTCCATGCACGTTTGCTCTATCCTTGCGAGCTTCATCGCATTCGGTGTCCTTCGCATGCGCGGCATCCTCGGAAAGGAGGGCTGGAGATGGCTGTTCCTCATCGAGTAAGTCAGCCTTTCCCATAAATCGACTCACCTCTAATCGGTCTACAGGGGAGGTATCACGCTACTTATTGGCATTGCGACCTTCTTCAAGATGCCTCCAGGTATCACCCAGACCAAGACCTGGTTCCGACCCAAGGGCTGGTTTACGGACCGCCAGGAGGTCATTGCCGTCACTCGTATCCTCCGTGATGACCCAACCAAGGGAGACATGCACAACCGCGAGGCGCTCACTCTCAAGCTGCTGTGGAAAGCTTTTCTCGACTACGATCTCTGGCCTCTATACATCATGTACGTCCGATCGCGTTCAACCCTTGCATTCTTGACTCTAACCTCTCCGCCGTTAGCGGCATCCTGTTCGGAATCCCAGCCTCGCCACCAGCCACCTACCTTACCCTCTCTCTCCGCAACCTTGGGTTCAGCACTTTCCAAAGCAACTTGCTAACCATACCTTCAACCTTTGCGACCATCGTCACGATGTACATCCTTGCCGTCATCTCCGAAACCGTCCACAACCGTGCATACGTTGCCATGATCGAGGACGTCTGGGTTCTTCCTTTCCTCATCGCTCTCCGCGCACTTCCCGACGATCCCAACCCATGGCTGTTCTATGTATGTCCCAAGTCTCCCGTTGCTGACCGAATAGTATCAGGCTAACCTGCATCGTTTAATCAAGGGTCTCGCCACCGGCCTGCTCTCCTACCCCTACACCCACCCTATTCAAGTCGGCTGGTGCTCCCGTAACGCAGGAGGCGTCGCAAGCCGCACAGTCAACGCCTCACTCTACAACATGTTCGTACAAGCATCCGGCATCATCTCCGCCAACATCTACCGCCAAGACGACGCGCCCAACTACCGCCGGGGCAACACCGTGCTCATCACCATCTGCGCCTTCAACTGCTTCATCCTCTATCCCGGTGTCAAGTACTACTATGTCTGGCGTAACAAGAAGAGGGATGAGATTTGGGATAAGATGACCTCAGAGGTACGGGATATTTGTCCATTGTCGAGGCTTTCGTCAATAATCTGACGGGTTCGTCTCTTTGAAACAGGAAAAAGCGAATTATCTAGCCACCACGAAAGACACGGGGAACCGACGTCTCGACTTCCGATTCGCCCATTAGAAAGTTTCTTTTACGGCTTTAACGTGTTGCCCATTTGCCATGTCGCCATAAATGGCACATCGATACCTTGTTCTCATTTGCTATATTCTTGTAATTGTACTACCTAGCATTGCAACTCTTTTACCTCTCCGTTCTTATACTCGATCCCAAACGGCTATTGCAAGTTGCAACAGACTCGACTTGATGACGCTCAGGTAACGAGCCATTCACCAGGTCATTCCATTCTCGCAGCCTCCGATATCCAGGTATGCGAGCTTGGATATCGACCCTGTCAGCTTAATTAGAAAAGCCAGCCCGGGCTGGCCGGAAGCCCGGATGAAGCAACCGGGCAGCGCGCGCGTCCGACATTCGAAACAAGCAAACTTGTCATTCTAAATTATAATCAAGATGCAAACATCATTCAGGATAAACAGGAAAACAAGGACTATGCAACAAGTGCGCTAAAACAAGAAAGGAACAGTAAATTGTTCCTATTACAAATAAAATTCACCCAAGGAACGAAAACGTCGAAAACATGGTATCCAGAGAAAAAAGTTGGTTAACAGCGAAAGCGAAATAGGTCAAAGCAGGTATCACATCCAGAAAGCAAAAAGTTCGAGCCCCAAACAATAAAGATAATAAGAAGAAAGGAAGAGAGACCTACAGGCCACGTACATAGTTCGAATCTCCACATCGTTCACACAAATACCAGCCCCACGTATAGAAATAACACCAGGGTTCAGATCAAACGTCTAAACGCTCCAATGCACCGAGGCACGAATTCTCATCATCCTCCCCAATCCTTTACTCCTCGTCTTCCTCCTCAACAGTCTCCTCCACTTTAGCCTTCTTCGCCCTCGACGAGGCAGGCTTCGCTCGCTTTGAAGGAGGTTTGGTGGTACCTGTTTTAGAGGCAGGTGCTGTGCGCTGTTCAAACGCCATTGCAATCAGAACTAGCGGGCCAATTGGAAAGCGGGCCAGACATACCTTGCGCTTCTTTCCAGTCTCTTCAGACGCCTCCGCCTCACCCGCACCAGGTTCAGCATCCGCAGTTGCATCTTCCATCTCAGCGTCCTCGTCCTAGAAACCAGCATCAGATGATCAACGCCCGATCCCTTTTTGATATTCAAGGATAAGGATCCCATACCTTCTTCTCGGTAGCCTTCTTGCTAGCAGGCGCCTTCTTCTTGGGCTCAGCCTTAGCCTTGGAAGCGGGCTTCTTAGCAGCTGCACCCTTGCTAGCAGGGGCTTTCTTCTTAGGCTTCTCCTCCTCAGGTTCAGGTTCGTCGTCGTCGTCATCCGAGGCCTGTACGTTGGCAAGCTCCGCAGTGAAGTCTTCCCCGGATTCCGAGTCTTCAGCCTGTAGCGAGTCTGGGTCAGTTTCTGCAATGCAAGACTAGTGGAAAGAAACTGGTAACTAACAACTTTCTTCTTTGGTGCCCGCTTCTTGGGAGCAGGCTTCTCAGCTTTCTCTTTAGCGGGAGCTTTGGCCTTTGACTTGGAAGCAGGCGCCTTCTTGGCAGGTTTCTCTTCCTCCGCACCTTCGTCTTCAGCACCGCTCGCCTCGGCCTTCGCCTTCTACAGAAGAAATCCGATGAGCCTCCTGCGGGAGACGGGATACTGAGTCCTGAACATACCTTTGAGCGAGGCTTAACAGGCGCCTTCTTAGCGGGCTTCTCTTCTTCCTCGGCTTCATCTTCAGCGCCGCTGGCTTCGGCCTTCGCCTTCTGTATTTATCTGGATGAGTACTTTGGCAATACGAGAGACTAGGCCGAGAACAAACCTTCGAACGAGGCTTAGCAGGCGCCTTCTTCTTGGGTTTCTCCTCCTCAGCACCGTCATCGTCCTCGGCGCCACTGGCAGGTTCAGCTTTCTTCTATGATTAACGATCAGAATCGCGTTGTTGGTAAGGAGATGTGAGGGAGCCCACCTTGCCACGAGGTTTAGCGGGTGCTTTCTTGGGCTTTGCAGCTTCGGCGGGTTCAACTTCCTCCTCACCGTCGCTTGTAACTTCAGCCTTCTTCTGTCAACAGAGTGAATAAACTGAAATGTAGATAGGACAACTGGGAAGCACACCTTTGCACGGGGCTTAGCTGGTGCCTTCTTCTT
Source organism: Coprinopsis cinerea okayama7#130 (assembly GCF_000182895.1). Lineage (NCBI taxonomy): Eukaryota > Fungi > Basidiomycota > Agaricomycetes > Agaricales > Psathyrellaceae > Coprinopsis > Coprinopsis cinerea. Next base: position 1,264,481 of record NW_003307534.1, read on the forward strand.
AGGCTTTTCCTCCGCCTCCTCTTCACCCTCCTCTTCATCTGCCTTCTTCTGTTTTACGGTGAGTCGGGGGCGGGTAAACCTCAACGGCGGGGACAAACCTTCTTAGCCCGAGACTTCTTCGGTTTCTCCTCAGCCTCAGCCTCCTCATCTTCGTCTCCATCCTCCTCGTCATCTCCCTTCTTCTTCTTCTTCGGCGCGCGCTTCTTCTTTGGCTCTTCGAGCGATGCAATCTTTGCGTCCTGAGACTCGGGAACGTCGGCAGGGTCTACATGGCCGTCCTGCCACGCCTTGCGTATCTTGGCCTGGTCCTCAGGCTGCAACTCTTCAAAGCCATCGAGATCCTCCGGGTCCTCAATGGACTTTTTGATATTCTCCAACAACTTCTTGGTAGTGCAACCCCAATGCCTCCAGGCGCTACAGCATCATTCCAAGGTCAGCTCATCGTCGGAGTTGGTAAAAGCAGTTAGACGCGTGCTTACAAGGACGTGTGGCCTTGAAAGTCCACCACTGATCCTAAACGAATCGTGCCCTTGGTGATTTTAGTTCCTACAAACCCACAAAAAAATCAGTTCACAACTCGCGCGGGATTCGACGGACGAACCTGAACATGGCTTTGGACCTGCAGCACACCGCTCAACGAGTGACCCCACAAACAAAAATGTTGGACACAGACCTTTGCAGCCAGCTCTGTTATTTGCTGAATATTCAATACGATATCCTCCAGGTTTGTCGGACATTGTAGGGGATGAAGGGAGTGTTGTGTGAGGGAAAGAGGGAAGAATGGGGAGGATATTCACCGGCCGCGCCTAATCTGCGTCAACAAGGCTGGGCTATATTCGCCTTTGAAAGTCCGCCCGCTCCTTGCGCATTGACCACCATCATCCATCCCCCATGCCACATTCTGCATCGCCTTGGCTCTTCCATCCAATTCCGGCGATATTGTTACAACAACAGCTTGGTTTGTCCTCGAGAAAGACCGCTCTAAACGTCTTTTCCGTGAGGCTACTGAGCTGGGAAGTTTGACGTGGTCAGATAGCGTTTTGGGCCAATTCGAAGTCTCTACAGGTCCAGAACATTGGATTTTATATTCTAGGTTTGTCTCCGGGTATCTTACTGTCCACAATATCAGGTAGAGATGGGCGAGATGCCGTATTGGTTTCTTTGAACGCACTGGATGTGTTTGGTGGTGAATTGATGGCAACGCTCATGGCTGCCCAAGCCGCTAGGTGAGTTGTGGGCGTACATTGGCAGTTCTGTTGGCTGATTCTAAAACAAGTCGTAGCACCTGCATTTGTCGTTCTCTTTCCTGACCATATAACTGGGAGAGTCTCGCGATCCGGGTTTGCGAAAGTAATCAACAGCCGCTATAACTTGAAATCGTAAGACGACTCAATGGCTCGCGTCATCCGCGTTTGAGAACAGCGCTTGGATCCTGGCTACGCCACGAGTTCTTCTGGGTCGGAGCGGAGACCCCTAAAACGTCATTTTGTCGTTAAATATAATGTCACTGCGAGGAGCCACCTTTGGCTACAACATACCTGCCGGTCCTTCCAGTTCTCGTCCGACGGCGATACACCATGTCACCTACCACCAAAATCTTCTTCACCGGCGCGACAGGTTCGTCCCTTGCGCTTTCTCTATCCTTCGTAACTGACCTCCACGAATTCGAACAGGATTCTGCGATGAGCAATGACGTCGTCCATTAAGCTTGAGGATACATCAGGAAACCTACACGCGTCTGACGCGTCTTGACGGGCTTGATGGCTTGGGCCAAGTTCATCAAGACGCGCGCGCGGATTCCCAGATCAGTCTCAAGACGCCCAAGACCTTCCCAAGACCTTCCCAAGACGCCAGTCGTTCCGCCTTCTACTATTGAGCTTATAGCCTTGAGAGAGCCTAAGAGGTCGACTCGAGTGACCATATTTATTCTACAGTATTTCAATTTGCAAAATGAATACCGAAAAACAGAGTTGGGCGGCACTTTCTCAAGAGTCGTGCACGATCATCGGACATATTTGCTCGTGTTTGGATTCATGGACACGTGATCTCAGTGTTAGTATAAGGACCCGTGAATCCATCCCATATCTCAATAACATACTCCTTCCCAGCAATGTCCAAGTCTACCCAAATCCTCTTCACAGGTGCCACCGGTCAGCCACATCCCTACCCAGTCCACTGCCATCCTTCAGTACCAATCCTCATCAATGGTCCCAAACAACAGGCTACATCGGAGGCTCAGTCCTCGCCCGCCTCCTGAACCACCCCATCGCTTCCAAATCCACCATTACCGCCATCGTCCGTTCCCCAGATAAAGCTGGAAAGCTAAAGCAACTCGGCGTGAACGTTTGTCGTCGGCTCCCACTCGGACGAAGCGTTGGTGGAGAAGTTGGCGTCGGGCTCAGATATCGTCTTTGCTCTGGTAGTTCACTTCGGGCTTTCGAGTTTAAGAATCTTTTGCTGAACCTATATGATGCTACTAGGCCGACGCTGACGACCTTGGCGCTGCTAAAGCAACTCTGCGTGGTCTGAAGAAGCGGTACGAAGAAACCAAGGTGCCGCCGACGTTCATTCACACTGTGAGTGATGTCATTTCTGAACAATCCCGAGACGGACGTGCTGGGATCTGAGTCTATAGTCAGGAACTGGTTAGTACCAGCCAGCCTAAATGCCCCGTCTCATACGGGCGGCAGCAAGAGCTTAATCGACTCACGCTTTCCACCAACCAGGTGTTTTGGCAGATGACGCGAGAGGGATGCAAACGACCGACATAGTCTACGACGACTCCGACCCTGACCAAATCGAAACACTTGCACCTACCCAGCTTCACCGGAACGTCGACCTGGAATTGGTCCAAGCCGATAAAGAAGGTAAACCACCGTCTCTTCTCCCTGCCCTAAGCTCATAATCAACCATTCACCGTTGGTGTACAGGATACGTGAAGACCTACATTATCCTCCCCTCCACGATCTACGGCATCGCCGACCACAAACTCGTCCAACTCGGAATTTCCAACCCTCACTCCATCCAGATCCCAAGCTTGATCAAGGCGAGCTTGGGCCGCGGCCAAGCAGGCATGGTGGGAAAGGGAGTAAACCGCTGGCCTAACGTTCACATCGACGATGGTGGGTTACCACTTTCCCCTCCCCACCAAGTATCCAAAGTTCTAACGTGACTTTACCGACCCTCAGTGGCCGATCTCTACGTTACCCTCTTCGACGCGATCCAATCCAACCACCCCTCGGCCGGGCACGGGCGCGAAGGGTTCTACTTTGGCGAGAACGGGCAACACACGCTTTACCAGATCGGGCGGGCCATTGGGGACGCGATGGTCGCCCTTGGTCTTTCGAACAGCTCCGAGCCTACCGCGTTCGCGGAAGAAGAACTCGACAAGTACCTTGATGTGAGTTGGGAGAACTCTGAATCTACACTTCCTCGAATTGATAGATCTGGCGTTTCAGGGCTCTTACTACCTCGGCTCGAACTCACAGTGCAAGGCGAATAGGTCCAGAGCCATTGGTTGGAAGCCAAAGTATATGACACAGGACATGTTGGATAGTATCAAGCCTGAAGTCGAGGCGTTGGTCAAGACGGGAAAGAAAGCATCATTCACGTAACAACAGGAATACATCGGTGGATGCGCGGTCAGGGCATTGTGTTCAGTTATTATTCAACACATCCATCAGGCCTCGCAAGGTTCAAACGTTCAAGCTTGCTTCAAGTGCCCCTATTCGTATTTTGATTCCGCTACGATGGTCGATTGATGACGTCATTATTTTGATTTACCGTTTCCCTTGTGGCAGCGCCAAGCCAGCCAATGAGAGACAGCGAAATCGTAGACAAGTGCCGTATGCCCTTAGTCATGACATGGCTTCCTAGGGTATAAATCTACTCTGGACTTACTCATATGTATGTTTCGACGTTCTTCCCTTTCTTCACCCCTCTTTGGAGCCCTTAGGTTCTCTTCCCCCACTCACTGGTTGACAAGCAAGATGTCGACGAGGACGAACACGAGCGCCAGAGTTGATTTGAGCAAGCTTTCGCATAGGTTGTCGAAGAATGGGCAAGTTAACTCTCCTGGGGTTAGTCTGGCGTCGAAGAGGAAGGTTGAGGAGTTGCTGTTGAAGGATGCGGAGGAGCACCATTGTTATTTTAAAGGCTCGATTTTTCATAATCATCTCAGTCACCGGTGAGTATTATAGTACTGGCATTCTGGCCTTGATGCACGAAGAGGATCTGTGGTTACTGAATTATTGGGTAGCCTGTTAGCGGCGTATGACCTTGGTGCTACTGCGGACCATTTGCAGAAGATGTACGAGGATGAAGCGAAGAGTCAGAAATCTATTTTTAGGGAGGAGGGGGATAGAGAGATTGTGGTGGATGATGGGAACTGGGTGCAGTATTTAGGGAATACATCGTACGTGTCCTGTCCTTTAGTCTGTAGAAACAAGGTTCACTCATGCGTACGGTGATGATATAGGGCTTACGCAGCTTTCGTAACATTCTTTGCGGATAGGATTCAGAAGAATGGTGTAGCTGCTACACTTGAAGAATACCTCTTTTCCAAGGAGGCGAATACAAGTGAAAAGGTTATGCTGGTCCGGCTTATTAGCGGAGCGTACGTATTATTATTATCTCGAAACTCGAATATGGACTCATTAATGGACTCGGACTCGCTTTGTAGTGTCCACCCGTTCATCCAGCTCGGGTATGCTTTGGAGTTTGGGAACGAGGCGATGGTCGCTCCTGCTCTTGCGCAGACGGCTGTGCATACTCCTACAGGCCCTCAAATTTACGACTTCCACTGGGGCTCTTCCGGCTCCGCTGCGTCTGACAACCAGTTGTCGATCTTCCAACTCATCGAAGAAGTCTATGCGGCACCAGAACTTAAACCAGGCCCCTACGAACCTGATGCACTGCACAGCGCGAGGTTGAAAGGGATTCTGGGGAAAGAGGAGGTGGTGAAGAAGGTTCGGGAGCTGTGTGCGAGATTTGCGCTGCCCACTTCCTCGGAATCCGACAACGTTAACTTTGATGCCCAAGTCGACTCGACCATTCACGACCTCGTACTAGCTGCCACACTCCTCACCTTTGCCGTGTCGAAACCAAACCGACCACCCCGCCTCGACTTCTTCCTGATGCACTTGGTCACGTCGAGCCTGTTTTTGACCCCGATTAAGGGCGCGCTAAGGCGGGAGGAGGATAAGCTGAACTTACTGCGGGCGTTTGTGCCGACACTGGTTTTGCATGTGTTGAGTCGGGGAAGGCCGAGGATCGACGTTGGGGTTCTGGAGGGGTATACGGGGGTGCCGAGGCCGCCCGTCCCGGGCGATAAAGTTAGAAAGTTGGGGAGGGAGGTGATTGGCAGCCCAGAGGAAGATGGGGACTATAACCCATGGCACGCGATGCATGCGGATGTGCTGTACCACCCTGACACGCACCACGTCAAGACGTTTAGGACGCTGTTTTTGGCGAATGGGGAGTATGGCGGAAGAGATCCTGTTGAGCTTCCGGCTGGCTTCAGGATTACTCCCTCCCCTGGCTCGTCGACGAAGGGAGGGGTTTCTGTCGATGGTACGGTGTACACTCGTGCGGCTGGTGTGCTTATGAATTATATGGGGTGGGTCACGCATGGGCAAGATCCGAGGGAGGATTGGGATCGGAGTGCGTTGGGATGGGATGAGGCATGGAAGGAGGATTAGACGGTGGAGAAAAATAAGAGGTTGTTCTGGACAGGGGGTACTGAAGTTCGACGATGTAGGAAAGGTGTAACTGTTTGCTTACTATTCTGGAATGCGTCCCCTGTTTTCTAACCAACTTGACTGGCTCGAAGATCCAATGAATGAATCATCATTGCCTGATTTTCTATGCTTTTGAAAGAAGACCCCTACCAGGTGACAAGGGGATGGAAAGTCTAAAGTCACTAGGCGCACTCTCAGCTTTGTCATTCACCGTCTTTTTTACGGTGACCGCCTTGTGTAAGGGAGACGCCCGCCCCTATCTGTTTGCCTATGTTTAGTTTGCCCATCAGGGTCCCGAGGGCCCATTACCGCGCCCCTCGGCCTAGGCTCGTGAACCAGCTCGGTTCTGACGAAAGAGGGTGATGGGATCACTTATCCACTGATGGTGGATAGGTTCGTCAGAACCGGCTGGTCAGAACGGGGACAGTTTTGGCGGGAGGGGCCCGTGCGAAAATCGACTTAGGAAAATAACGTGTTTCTTTGGCAATCTCGAAAGTAACTTTAGCTGTCCCTCCATCTCATCTTCACATTTCATCCCACAAATTGTAAACCTAGCTGGGGCAATGGGATACATTGGAAATGGCACAAAAAGACGAATAATAAGAGTACTTGAGAGAAGAAAACTACGAAATTCAGATGATGAAGGGGGTAAAAGCAAGAATAATCGCGATTGCGACAGAGAAAGGTCATGAAATGAGAGGAGAACAGAGATAACGATTGAGAGAATGTCAGACAGTCGTTTCCATGCATGATACAAGGCATAGGCGCACAGAAGCGATGAGGAGAACGAATTTTGCGTTTTCTGACCTCGGGGGCCTTTAGCAAACATGGACAAACAAGGTCCACAGCGCACACGAAGAACAGACGAGTAAGCTCTGCGGAGGTGTGTGAGGGGCCAGATTTGAAGACACAGCGTTCGAGGTGGGCGGTCAATTATGTCGACCGCCAAGTGATGAGGTGGTAGAATCGCTGGAGGGAACAGAGAGAACAGTATGGATCGTCGAACCGTCAACGGACGGCAAACGGAGACCCAGTCTCCTGGTCCTCGTAGCATAGCCGTCGTCATCTTCCTCGTTCCGTGTTGCAATGGTGTGCAAAGGGGAGTAATCAGCCGTCGACAGTTGTGGTGTGAATTGTGGAGATGGATCAGGGATCAGGCCCCAGGGGTGTCAAAGTGGTCCAGCGATATCGTTACGGCGGTTACGCTGGCACATTCCAATCGAAGCCATTGACGACATCCAACCAACTGCCTGTTGTGAAAGCGCAACGTCGCATTGCTTCAGGAATTTAGCGAAGGTGCCCCTAGATAGCAATAGCCATTTGGATGAGGCCGGTGGAATGGCGTGTCGTGCATCGAACGCGTCTGGCTGACCGTTGTTGGAAGAAATCGAGCATTCGGTCTGCACCAGAGTGTTTCTGCGAGGATTTATTACAGTTTAGGGGTTATCTGCAATAGAAGAGCTCAAACTTACTGTACCTGCGAGTTTGAGGACGGCATCTCCGCCGGTACCTGGGAGGCAAAGACGAAGCAAGGGCGGAAAGCGCGAAATTTGGACAAGTCGATTTTCGCACGGGCCCCTCCCGCCAAAACTGTCCCCGTTCTGACCAGTCGGTTCGGTACCCTCACCTTTTTGATTCTCCGACATCATCAATCAACACCACCATCATTCGGACTGAGGGGACCGAACCGACTGGTTCACGAGTCTACCCTCGGCCCTTCTTCGTACCTTCGGCCTTGCCTATACCACCCACTCGTACACACGTAGCTCCAATATATATCTTGGTCGTGCTTAGTACGGGTGTGAACTGGGGATAAGGCACTCGAGGCTCACACAACCCTTACACCTTGTGACCGCCGTTGTGATCTCGCGACCCTCAGTACATCCCACGTTGATCCAACACCAAACCACGGAATTTCTGAAAGTTGAGGTCCACTGGCTCTACCTCATAGTTGACTTGAGGCTCCTTGACAAACATCAATTTCATGATGGGCAAACGCTCGTCTTCAACGGTAAAAGCGGCCCCTTCAGCCAAACGTCATCGCGCTCATGGTTATGAAGCTGTTTCGACACGTCTCGACGCCGTATGTTTGACTTGATGGCTTTTCTAATGCCCCACCTACATGAAGGCTCATAGGTTTATGCCTTAGGACCCAGATATCTGCAAGCCATATGTCCGCGATGCTCAAAGTCCAATAATCATGGCAGAGGACGAGGAACCCATTGAACGACCATACTGGGTCAGCGAATCCACCGCCATCCGAATGGCCGCCCACTCCCGGATAAACACCTTGGTTTCTGGCCGAACGTGGCAGAGCCTTGACCTGGTGGAGCATGTCTTTGGGAGAATACTACCCATACCACTGGTCACAAGTATCCTCCTCGACCTCCTCAGGTTGCAGATGCTGTCAGTGTCCCTAAACGAGGATGCAGCTCCATGTATGTCGAAAGATGGCTCCAGCCTCCCCAGAGTCACTATGGATTGACGCCTGTCTTGATGCTGCTACCACTGCATCCAAGCGAGAGGTTTCTCAGTCGCGGATGTTCGAATGGGCATGGTGCCCGGCGCTATGAAAGGAGGGTGCGGACGGCGCTGTCCTTTTCTTCAACACCATCGCCTTAACAGCCTTTCAACTTGCTTTGAACAGCCCAAGCTTGGACAAGAAAGACATCCGCCACTGGTGGAGCCTCCCACTATACAAGCCGAATAAGCCATTCATTGGACCTTGAGGCGAACGGTGTAGACCGGCAATTGTCAGCGTCCCTATTCATGCCTTCGGCAAGCGCTCTCCGCCAGCACTTCCACCCCACTTCCACTCGCTTGAACCCTGCGTCAGCAAGATTCAGTCGCCCTTGTCACCTATACGACTCAAAAAACAAATCGGCTCCTTCCCCAGCAATGTGACGGAGATGGAACCAGAACCAGAGCGCGTGACCTGCGACTGTACTTTGCTTACCTTACAGCGGCAGCTACAGCAGCAGCTTCTCTCCCCATTGCCGCATCTCCCTGACGTGGATGGCTTCGACTTCACCTGCATTGACACTGACTACATCTGTTGGAAGAGTTTCGCGACGACAGCGGAAATCGGCAAGTCCGATGACTTTCGGGCCTCCCTCTCTCAATCCATGATCTACATGCAACAGCAGTGTCTCGCTCAGCCCCACCTGCGCTCTGTCCTCGGGCTCACCAAGTCGCCCGACCGCATCACTTTGACTCGCGCGGACGCCATGGGCGTCGAGCACGGCACCTTTGACGTCCGGTCAGGATGGGGAGTGGTGGAAACTGTGAGACTGGCGCTAGGCTTTGCCATCGCGGATGATGAAACTCTAGGTCACCTGCCTGGCTTCGAGTTGCAGGAACAACGGTGCTTACGATATGTTGATCCCCCGGCAAAGTCCCAGTTCATGAAGAATAGGGGACCTATCTTCTCCCCCACTTCTATCGGCGTTGCAACAAAGACCTCTTGGTCGATTGCAGAGCTGACTGGGGAAGACGAGGATGCGGATAACCTGGAAGACGACGCGGAACAAGAAAAACCAAACGACTTCGAAGAGAACGCTCGTGAAGACATGAAATGTGCCCGTGTTCCCCTTTTCTTCACCGTGTCGAGAAGCGGGGATCGCTATTATCTTGATTTCCCTATACACATCCACGGTGCCTTCGGTCGGATGACGAGGGTATGGTGCGCTTATCGTCAGCTCAGTCGCCACGACCAAATTGCAGAGTTAGTCGACGAGCGAGACAGAGGGAAGGCGGAGGCCGAACTGAAATCGGGGAAGGAAGTCTACTGTGGACCATATGCGCTCAAAATTCAGAACGACAGTGTCGATTCGGTCGCCTCCCGCGAGAAGCTTGTCGCGAAGATCAAAGAGGCGGTTGACAAGGAAGCGAAGGAAGGGACTGGTGCAATGTTCATCCTGGCCCCAGAGCAGTGGGTGACTTTCTCTCAATTCCGATGACTGTCCATTTATTCACTCCGAATGTTTTGCTAGGACCTACAACAACGGTAATATCACCAAACTCGTGCGGGGTTTTGAAACCTGTGAAACCCCTTTGGCCGCTCGCGGGTGTTCGCAGAGAGAGGAGATTATAACCGTCTCGCTCTTCAAGCGGACATTGTCTCAATACAAATCCTTTGGCGAAGTTGCCAGAGCAATTGCAGATGGATACCGTGGTAAGTGCTGCCGTTCCTGTGTCCGTCTCCTTGCCTGAATCCTATTAAGCAATAAAGTGGATGGAATCGAAGGGGTGGCTTCATCGGGACATCAGCAACGGGAATTTACTGTTGGCAAACGAGGAACCCTCCTCCTTTTCAGAGCCATTTTCTCCCCATCCTAACATTTTACTATGCCGTCGTCTCCCATCGAATCCAGCCAATGTTTATGGTCTCCTGCACGACTTTGACACGTCTGGCGTAGTCAATGACCCTAGCCCTCTTGACAAGAATAATCCAACGGTAGGAATGGTCGTTGTTAATCCCTTGTTCTTGCTGACCTCTTCGATCAGGGAACTGCACCGTACATCCCCTTGCGAATCCTTTGGGCACTCGGTGGTCCGCGTGCCGGTTCCGATGACGTGAGTGCTTCATCTCGCTTCTCAGAAAGGCTTCTGACATGCGGTCATACAGGCACAAAGTCTCTTCTTTGTTGCCTATCTGTTTCCGTTTGACAATGAGCCTCCGGTCTGTAGTGAAGTAGGTGCCTTTTACCCCAAATCGGTGGCGCCCCGTAGTATGCCAGGCAGAGGCTGGCCAAGGGCCGTTCTCCAGTGGACTGAAGGTGATACTCCAGAGGGACTTGGAGCAAAGAAGGATTTCTTTTTTCAGTACGCGCAACTTTGGCGGCCAGAACACTTATCTCTGACAGACTCGAAGGCTGAAATCTTTTCGCGAAACTGGCCTGAGCAAAGTTTGAGGAGAAGGTCGTGGGACAAGTTTATCACCGCGCTTTACAAGTGTCTTTGGCTGCCAGACCCCACTGGACAATGTTGCACTCCCTTATGGGAAGTTGACATCCAATCTGTCATTGACTCTTTAGACGCATTTATCGGTATGTTGCTATCACGTTCCATCTTTGCGTGAAAGGATATCTGAAACTCTTTTTAGCAAGTGACGGACTTGATGACTGCAGCGGGAATTTAAATGCAGAAGCCTCTCGCAAGTGAACCGTGACTAGAGTCCGTTCACTCGCAAATCCCTGCGTCGACTGACGACCCATGACGGTGCAAGGCCCGGGTTGAACCTGTCCACTGGATGGTGGTCGACTGTAGTAGATCCCCGACCACCGTTTATCTCGATCGAAAAGTAACTCACTACCATCACGAGAAGACACATAGATGACGCAGTTATTGAATACACCACTGTGGATTCTGGACGCCCCGAGAAGGTTCCAAATTGCACGTCGTTGGGACGATCGCCCTGGATATACGCGCCATGTTCTAGCTGCTAGTGTGCTGTCCCCCAAGAGGAGTGTCCTGTGAAGAAACGATCTTGAATTTGAATTAACCGCTACGACGAAATCGTATACCCGTTCTATTCTATTTGTCTCACTTCTCCCAGGAAGCGCCCGACCCAAGCCAACCGCTTGCCTGCGAAGCTTTCTTCCCACCGGTCTTCAGTTGTTTTCGGTCCTCGTGGTCCTTCCACGTCTTCACGAATCCTTGCCAAGTCGTCCAGACGCCTTCATATCCCAGCCCTCCTTCCTCTGGGGATTTTCTTGCTCGTGAATCATCGATAATGATGTGGCCGAGGCTCGCAGTGAATGCTGAAGGTTGCAGGAAAGCGATATCTCCTTGTAGGGGTCGAAGGACACCTTTGAGGAAGGGAATAAAGGCGGTTACGAAGTATTGGAAAAGGACATAGAAACGAATGAGGTGGGCAAGGAGAAGCATCAGCGTTGGAGATGTATGACCGAACTTCACTCTTCCTTTGGTCAGGGTATTGAAGGTGATGTACAGGTCGCTGTAGCATGCAGGCGGTCCCGGATCGGTGATGCAGAACGATTTTCCACCTATATCTGGTAGGGTGCGTGCTCTTCCAGCGGGTGTTGGCTCCTTCAAGTCCAGCAAACGACGCTCGTATAGAAGGTGAGCGAGTGCTCCATTCTCCACGTAGAGGAACGACGAGACGACGTTTGAAGTCCAGGTCGGCGTCGATTCCCTATCCAGATAGCCTTCAACGAAGGTTCCGCCTCTGGGTCCAAAGACGGCGTTGCCAGCCCGGATGCAACCCGTTCTCAGCAGTTTGGTACCGCTAGAACCATCCGTGACCGGTGTTCGATCCCAGCCTCGTACCATTCTCTCCGCCGCGGTTTTTGTGATGCTGTAGTTCGAGGTGTGCTCGGCGGGGTTTCTGGGACCAACTGTGTCCTCGTTGATGTGTTGGTAGAGCTCTCTTGGAGGGCCTTCCCAAGGCCAACGGAGTGAGGAGAAGTTCTTGTAGCTGACGCCAGCCGAACTTGTGTAAACAAGAACATCGACACCAGCGATCTTCGAAGCCTCGAGGACATTTCGTGTCCCATCCACGTTGACGATAGATGAGCGGCGCAAGAACACCGGATGTTGTTCAAAAAACCTGATTGCTGCGGCTGTATGGAAGACTGTGATGCCTGTCGCACCTCCAGGTTTACCGTCTTTCCAAGGAGCGCAGAATGCTTCTCGGGTGGCTTCGGGGTCGGTGATACTCGTTGAGATGTAGTCGAGTCCATCGTTCTTGATAGCCTCGCTAATGGTGTCGTTCATCGGTGTGGGTGCAAGGTCGATAACCCGTATACTTTTTGGGTCTTCGCCTCGCTGTAAGAGGTGCACGACAATCCAACCTCCAAGGGATCCGCCCTATTGCGCAAAAAGGATTCAACCATCAACAATGTTAGCTTATTTTGATCGTCTGAAGTAAAATGACGGTTTCTTACCCCTCCGACGACGATGTACCTCCTGCCAGTCTTCGGAGGCATCTGTCGCCTCATTTCCTCTTCTCGTTCATCCATCCTTCTAAGAGCGTCCTCTACCCCCTCCTTCGTGATTGGTTGTAGGCCCAACTGATTGATAGGTGGTGGGCGTGGTACAATTTTCCTATCGTTCAGCCATGTGTACGAGGAGAGTAGCCCGAGGGTGGCGAGCGAAGCAGTGGCCGCGGCTGCCAGCGTGTCGGAAAGCGTCATGGGTGGGAGATAGGAACCAGACAGAAAGTGGGCATGGTACAGACTTATTGAACGCGACCGCACCGGATTCAATTGGGTTTGTGATGCGCCCAGGGAGTTTCAGGTACGATGGTGACGTGTTTGTTCAACTTTGCCTATTTATTTCGGTGGGGTTGTCAAGCGCCCGTGCGACCAGAGCCCAAATCTGGCCATCCGAAACAAGCGCGCCTGGTGCAAGGCGCGGGCGCTTCGGGCGTTTCTTCTTCACGTGTGCAGGATCTCAAATCACCATTTCGATCATCATTACCGCACGGGCGTCGGGGCGGCAGGCTATTGTATACATGAAGTACAGCCACAGAATTTGCTTTTTGGTTCATACACATGTTGAGGTGTACAGCGAATGTGAAAATCAATGCAAGGTGAAAAGGAATTGGTGCAAGAAAGAAAAAAGGCGAGAAAACAGTGTGTAGTAAATCTAAGTGACAGAACCCTGTCAGGAAAATTCCGAGCAGCCATCTTCAGCTTGAACCAGCCACATCACCGCTTAATGTTTGGTCCCATACCCGACAGGCTCGAGCTCGGTTACTTTTCCATTCCACCGTGAATTGGACGCCTTCCTATCCATCTTCTCGTACTGCTCCCACATTCTTCTAAATCCTTCCCGTGTGGTCCAAACACCCTTGTATCCCAGTCCACCCTCTTCAGGACTCTTCCTTGCCTTCGAATCATCGACAATGATATGAACATTGCTCGACCCCAAGGCTGCCGGTTGAAGATAGGAGATCTCTCCGGTAATGGGGGGAAGGAATGACTTGAGAACGGGGAACGAGGTAGTGGCAAAGTAGTGGGTGAGGTAATAGAGCTCGATGAGGTGGGCGACTAGAAAGACGAAAGTTGGGGAGACGTAAGGGAAGTAGCATCGGCCGGCGGTAAGAGTTTCGAAGATAGTGTACATGTCGTTCCAGTAGATTGGAGGACCGGGATCAGTGATGCAGAATGCCTGTCCGCCAATGTCGGGTAAGAGAGGTTTTGAAGCAGATGCTGGATCGTCGGAGGGAACAGCGGCCTGATTCATCACGTCGAGTAGACGTCGTTCGTAAAGCAGATGAGCTAGGGAACAGTTTTCGACGTGCACAAACGAGTGAACCACGTTGTGCAACCACTGAGGTGTCCAAGATCTGGACAGGTGGGCCTCAGCGAATGACCCGCAGACGCCGTATATTCCATTCCCTGCACGAATGCAGCCCGTTCTGATCATCTTCCCATTGTCGAGAGGGGTCCTGTCAAAGTCGCGGACGAGGTTATCGGCAATGCCTTTGGTAATGGAATAATTGGAAGGGTATTCGTCCAGAGTCCTGGGCCCCCGCGCTGGGTCTTCGTTGACGAACTGACAGAGATCTTTCGGCGGGGATGTCTTCCAGGGCCATTGCAGCAGGCTGACGGATTTGGTTCCAACACCGGCAGAGCTAGTGTAGATGAGCACATCCGCGCCAACCGTCCTGCACGCATTGAGCACGTTGCGAGTACCCAAAACGTTCACCGGTGTCGATCGAGAAAGGAATGCGGTATGGCGTTCAAAGAACCGAATTGAGGCAGCGGTGTTAAATACCGTAATTCCGGCGCCTTGGACTTCGGCCCCGTCCTTCCACGAGGCGGAGAAGGCGCTCTCAATGGATTTGGCGCTTGTGATATCACCGGTGATGTATTGGAGACCCCGAGTCTCCATTGCGTCCAGCACGGCAGGGTGCGTTGGCTTTGGAGCGAGGTCTACAACTCGGATGCGCTTTGGATCTTCTCCTCGCCTCAGCAAGTGGGCAACAATCCACCCGCCCAAGAAGCCACCCTGATGATCGAGATCTGGTTAGCTGATCGGAAACTGGAACAGAGGCCATTCCTGAGAATGGGTAGGACTTACTCCTCCGACAACAATGTATTTTCGACCAGTGCTGGGAGGCAATTGGACTTCGAGCTCCCTTTCTTTGGAGCCTCCTGTTCGAAGTTCGTCGCGGACCTCTTGCGGTGTGAGGTGCTGAAGCGACATGGACCGAATGGGGTCGGGGAGCTTATTCACCCGATGGTCGTTCAGCCAGATATAGAGCCAGAAAGAGAAAGCGAGACAGCCAGCGGCGATCGCTAAGCTGGCCATGGTGGTCAGGTCGGGAGGATTCGAGTTGCATTTCCAGCATCTCAGTCCTTATATGCCTTCAATATCCCTGGACGTACCCGGACAGAATAAATTCACTGCTCGGATACCGGATCGGGTTACGTTCCCAAATCCATCCACAAATGGAATGAACCGACACGGACGTTGTTATATGCCTTCAATATCCCTGGACGTACCCGGACAGAATAAATTCTTTGCTCGGATACCGGATCGGGTTGCGTTCCCAAATCCATCCACAAACAGCTTGGTACGAACTGGAATGAATCGACATGGACGTTGTGAATGAATGATAAGGGCAGGCAGTGGACTGAAAGGGGGAAGGCACCACGATGGACGCACAAAAGATCAAACGAAAAATGGCGGGCCAAACGAACCCAGAATCACCCCTACGGTCATGGATCAGTCCTTCAACCTTCTCTCCAGCGAGTTGTGTGCGAATGCAGCGAAATGGAATACGATCTCTCTAACCAATGAAACTCACGTCCCCTCCCTCCTCCAATGCTCGCTGGGCACCATTCCAGGCATCAAAGAGTTCAACGCAGCCTTCGTGCTCTCCCTCAACACTCCATCCTTCTCATCATACGCCAGCTGCATCCCCTTCGCCGTCCTCTTGAACCCCTCATCAGCGAGCACCGCATCTCCTTCCTTCTTCTCCCCCTCCCACCACGCCCCAGCGCGGTCCCGCATCGCAGGCACACGCATCACCGCCGCCCGTGTGTATTTGAGAAGGTGGAGTCCGGGGACGAGATGGTCGAGCGTGCTCTGAAGGCGCTGCAGCACGCGCCCTGTTGGTATCCGGTTCTGCGAGGCTCGGGGGTCGGGTATGGGCAGGAAAGTGGAGATGATCGGTATTCGGTGAATGAATGGTATCCGGGGTAGGTGGAGCAGGAAAGGAAGCAGCAAAAACAGGGCTAGCCGTGCGCGGAGAAAGGTATCGTGCCACTGGAATTGACGCATGGTCGGGTAAGCTCTATGTAGTATCAGGTAGGTAGTTAGTTGAGTCTCACCATCGTAATGAGAGGCTCTTCTTGCGGTTTGATAGAAATGGTAGCTGACAGGATGAAATAAGCTTCTGCAAGCGCTGAGAGCATCAGAGTTGCAAGCCCCAGAGGTCGAAGGTGTGATTTCGGGGACCCAGGAAGCGTCAGAACCTGGTTAAAACCTTTAGCTCAATGGTTGTCTCAGCAGCTGAGTGAACAACTCACCCCAACGAACGCCATTTCACGAATATAAGCTAGCAGTGGCCGGGGTAGCGCCAACAACGCATAATCACCAAACGACTGGCAATAGTCACACCCCGCAATAATATCATGTCCAAATCTAATCCACGTTCGTTAGTCCTCCACAACCAGCTAAATCAAGTGACACGAACCGAACATAAAGCAGTCTATGGTCCAACGACCCCAACCGCTTGAACAACCCCTCCAATTCAGGATCCAGTGGCCTCCGCCGGGCCATTCGCATCCTCAACAGTTCCGCAGATCCGTTCAATGGTACGCCCAAGTCTGTAAACACGTTCATCGGGAACGCAATGAGCAGCTGGTAGACAATATACGCCGTATGCGCCAGGAGAAGTATATGGGAGAATCGTGGTTTCTTCTTGACCCAAATCAGGCCAGAGAGCGCGCAAAGCGCCAGAGATAAGAGCTTGGGGTATTCCAGAGTCCCCATGGCGTTATCTTGTCATCGGCAGTCGGTGTAAAAGCGAAACCACAGCTGGTGGCCAAAGGTCAATGAACAACGCGGAACCAACTGGTCCAACTGGAGCCGACCGTTGCCGTCATGCCGACGGTCGGAATGTCCCGATACTTTCTCGCGGCTTCATGTCTGACCGAGTCGGACACAAGATTCGGAGTCGTTTTTGCATTCTTTTTCTCTTTCGGTGCTGGTCCAAGGAACGATTGTGCGCTGCTGAAACAGTCTTAGGGAATGGAAGAGGCGATAAAAACATTTGGAGACTCTCTGCGCCCACTTGTACGAGCTCCGACGACCTGGCTCCGAACTATCCCCCAATAACTTGGGTTACTGTTCCTATACGAATGATACATAATAATTGATATGCGACAGAGAAGGTATGGTTGAACGCAAGAGAAAAATACATGTCGGTAGATTAAAGTCCGAAGCTCACGTCTATCATCACCACATAAGGCTCGCAACAACGCCCAGAATGAGCCCAAGACGAAGTTGCTGGTTCAAGTGCACCTGCCAACCCATACCCAGTTGCCAGAACTCCCTCGAGGCCGACACAAAATCGCTCACGCCAGAATCCCACACCGTCCTAACCGCAAGCGCGAGAGACCACAACGGAACCACAAGGACCGTGATCAGCCCCCTCGCTACCGTTTCGAGGTCGAACAAAGCCCAAAGCGGGTAGGGCGCCAAAGTCGCGGCGATGCCTGAACTTCGCGCCAGTCCGTGGATGAACAAAAGCCACTCTGACACGACGCCCACCAGAAGTGCCATCCTGCAATAGAGTCCCATGACTCCCCCACCAAAGCTGTCGACAATTTCCTTTGGGATAAAGTCCGCCCAGACGAGGTAGAACAGCGGGATGGCTTCGTGACCCCAGACTGGCTTGTGTTGAGCCGACAGAATCCAGATGCTTGGGCTTCCTTCGACAACCAGTACGCACTGGACGGTGTTTTGAGGTGCATCCATCTTGGAAACCCGGGGCGCGTCTGGAAGTCGTTTCGAGCTTCGCCGTGTTTGAGACGCCTGTGAGCGAAGCGACCTCAATTGCGGGGTTGGTGTGTCTGCGGGGAGACATTGAGGTTGGGGCTTCTCGAGTGGCCGTCGCGATCGGGAATTGGTGCTTGAGCTTGAATCTTGCCCCGCGATTCTGGTACATGACCAAGGAATTGCTTTGAGACAGGAAGGAATTGACCTGCGAGACGTCGCCGCGGTGAGGAGTGTCGCGAGGAGAGATTGACTGCAATGGGTAAAGGAGGCCCATCTTCGGACTCCGGCTGGGGCGCGCTATCCTCCGCCTTCTCCGCACCTTGATCCAGCCTCTCTTCTTGTTTCTGCTCTTCCTTCTCATCTTCCTTTCCACTCTCCACTTCCCTCTTCTCTTCCTCTCTCGTATTCTCCACCTGTTCCACCTGTTCCACCTGTTCCACCTGTTCCACTACTTCCCCTTCCTCTTCACCATCATCATTTGGGCTAACTTCGCCCGTTCCTGAATCATTTTTAGGCGCTTGCTCATCGTCCTCCACGTCCACCCCTGCATTCGCAGCATCGACACTAAACAAGACAATAAGCAAGCCTGTAGAAATATGCGAGTCGGGAAAGTGGGACTTGCCTTCCGTCTTCCTTGCCTTCGCTCTCCCCATCTAAACACATCTTCACCGACTGTCCAGACAGCCAGTGTCCAAGGGGTTTAGCTTCGTTCATGGTGGTGGTATCCGAGATTCCTGGCGGGAAACTTGGAATTGTGGCTGCGGAATTATCATGTTCGGCTGAGGCTTCTTCTGTCTCGCAGAGGGGGTCTGAGGCTTCCGTTCCGGTTTCATGAACACTATCCATGGGGCTGGCTGGAAGGGATTCAGAATCTTCATTGGCACCATCATTCAGAAAGGTGTCGTATTCGTCCTCAACTGTTGTAGCGACCGCGCTAGGTTGTCCAGCCGACATTACAAAGTCTCCCTCGGAATCCTCATCGTCCGAGTCACCGGGATACCGGAAGCGATGTCTAAAGATGCGGGATAACCCCTGTCAGGAAGGTCGGATATGCAAGAGAAAAAAGAGAGCACCCACCTTGACGTCGAAAGGGTATCCATAAGTTCATCTTCGTCATTATTTCCAAGATCCCAAGCAGGCTGACGAATCTGAGATGGAGGGAAATCGAATGTGGGTCGAGGTATCGTCTGGGGCAAGATGTCCGAGCCGTCGTCGTCCATGGACACAGACGTGGACATCGGGATGGAGTCAGTCGGAGACTGGACCATCTGAGTGTCGTCTTCAGTCTGGGCAAGCGTATATCCCTCGTGGAAAGAAGCGTTCTCAGAACCTAATATCTCATCTGGCGACTCATCCATTTGCCGAGGCTGCAATCCAGGGTCGGGAGAAGCGCCACTGGCGGTGCCTCTCGGCGATCCTTCCAAAAAAGCGGAGGAGGCACCGTTCTCAGCATCGCCAGTTATCACCATCGCCTTCGGGGTCACGCTGCCGCTATTACTCTCCTTTGAACTGGGCAGACTCCCCTCCCCCACAAATTCGGGAAGGGATTCACTCTGCGCAGGCTCCAAGCTCGATTTACGGAGCAAAAGACCGTCCCCCTCTGCCGCGTGGGATCCAGACTTGTCCTTGTCCTCGTTCGACATACTATCCGGCGGCTGCATAGAAGGGGGTGGCACCTGAAGCTGCTGGGACTCGTAATCCGATACATCTCCCGTTGAATTATCTGCATCTGCAATCTGCGCTTGATCCAGCTCGGGATGCAGGGGTGGCGTCTCTACGAGAGGTGTCGACTCAGTCGATGGAGGGCTCCCTTGCGAAGACGGATCTGACTCAGACTGGAGCAATAGAGGTAGGCTGTGGGTTGAGGTGTCGATAGGAGGAATTGCAAGCCCAATTGGGAGAGCGGAACTGTCGATCAGTGTAGCTTGGGTGAAGAGAGGAGAGGGGATGTTCGATGGAGAAGGAACACGAGGTACGCGAGTATCCCCGTCGCCAGCCATTCTATCCGGCGCAACAGAGGTGAGTGCATATCCAGCCTTGACAAGTTAACCACATACGTTGCAGGAGATTCGTAAATGCTGGCGACTTGCTCCATGTCGTCGTCCTCCTCCTCCTCTGATCCATCGCTGGATGTCTGGGAGCTACTACCCTCGTCCTCTTTGGCTTCAAGAATAGGTAAGAGGAAGTCCTCTGTGCCCGACTCTTCTTCCTCGTCGAGTTGGTCTTTAACGGTAGAGAGGCGAGGCTCGTCCAGCCAATGCGATTGAGTCCGCGCCCGATAAACGCACTCCCTCGCACGTTTGACCTCCTGAGGCGAAGCCTGCTTAAGATATTCCTGAACCTGCAGGAACGAAAGGTCGGGATCCCTAGACCCTTTCCAATCGGCGATGGCGCTAGAGATGGACCGCACTTTGAATATGATCGAGTTTGGGCCCCACAAATAAGATGGGTCGGGGAAGCGCGCTCGAAATTGCTGCACCAAAGTATATATACCAAAAGGAACGGGGTCCTCGGTTTCTTCATAGGTTCCATGTTCCCCCTCTGGTGATTCTGATCTCGCTGCAGCTTGAGCCGGGGTGGCCGTAGGGACAGGGTTGCTGGTCGTTGGCTGGGTAGAAGCAACGAGGGGGGCAGCGGGAGGAGGCTGCTGAAGCTTCCTGGTTGGAAGTGCTTTGATCTGCCGATCCGAATTTGGAGCCGGCTGGGGACTGGAAGAGGTGGTGTTCGTCGAAGACGCGACTCCGCTTGAAGGTCCTGCTTCAGGAGCGGGTGTTCTTGCTCGATTGGAAGGCCGTGATGATGCCTCGTCAGGACGAGTAGTTTTCGACGGCTGCGGAGACCGTGATGCCTGAGTTGGGGTGGAGGTGGAGGCCGTTCGGAAAGGCTTAACAAGCAGGCTAACGTCGGCTATCGGTTGTTCTGGCTGCTCTTTGGCCTTTCCCTTCTCTTTCGATTTTGAAAGGAACTCGGCAATAAATCCACCTTTAGTCTCTTCATCGTCCTCCAAAGGCTGAAGGTACGGCGTCTTGCCCTCAGAGCGAACAAATTGGGGCCTCGGCGTGTCGTCCTGCATTGCCTCTGGAGGGTTGGAAGGCGTGCGCTCCCCATGGAATCGCGGGTCGTCATCAAAGAAAGGAGCTGGTCGCGTTTTCGGTTTCCCCTTTTGCAACAGCTCTGCGATTAATTGGTCTGGGTCTTCGTCGTCAGATTCGTGAGTCTTGCGGGTCGAGAAGAGCCCCATGCCGACTTTGGTACGCTTGGGGTTGGGTTGCATGGCGAAAAGACGTGACAGGAGTTAGTTTCAGAGGGGTATAAGGATGAGAGATATGAGAGGAAGTTGAAGGGTGAAAGGACGAGTTAACAAGAATGGAGAACTGCAAAGAGATAAAGGACCGGGCGGCCTTAATCATTTTTTATCTCGCAGACAATCAGAGTGGCTACCGGAGACCGGCCCAGGAACCAGATGTATTAGCATCTAATGGCCACAGCATTCCTAAGGGTGCACAGCGTCACTGTGCTAGCAGGGAAAAGATGTTAACAATTGCAGGCAGTGGCTAGCAACAAGGAAAAGCGCACTGTAATTGTTGGAAAAGATGACCAAGGGCCATGGTTGCTCAGTGTGTAGAAAATGGAGATTTAAAGACCCATTTCTACGGCTCCTCCTCGAGCAGGAGTTTTCCAAGTCGTATGAAATCTATTTCATAGTAGTTCGAACGGCTTTAAACGAACCTGGATATGTGAGAAGTGCCGTCAGAAATCGTCAAGCAGAAAGGCTTCTAGAACTTACTCTCTGTGTATCTCTACAGCAGCGTACCAAGGACCGCATTCAGAAGCCCTTTCACGGGTGCAGAAAATACAAAAGAATTCAGAAACAATATTTCCAGAACAGAACAAAGCGAGGGTCCCTGGCCGCGAAGGGTCCAGCAGGATTGTGACCGGCTTTCGCCGCGATTGTTCTCACGGGAGCAGCATAGCCACCAAATACCGAAGCGCCAGAGCGCTTAACTGAAGAAATGCTGGAACGAAGCGTACTGCTTCTATGGAGGGCCAGTGGAGGTATCGATGACATAGTCATGGTACTTGTGGGTGTAATAGGAGCTGGCGTCAGCGTGGTAGCACAGAAGACCAGAACAAGACGAACTATAGGGTGCCCTCGGACAGTGTTGGGATGAGGGAGGGGTCGAAAGGACTTGGGGGCCATATTTCTCTGCGCGAAGGACTTTGGACTTAACCGCGTTTGGTACGGCCTGAACAGAGGGAGGTAAGGCTCCGAACGACACATTAACTATATAGTCCTTATCTACAACAGCATAAAAACACATCCGAATCCCTACAGATACAACAGATTAATGCTCCAAGCCCTACAAGTACAATTGCGTAGCCGTGGTTGTCGTAAAGAATGGCGTCAACGAAAGCAACAAGTCCAGCAAGTTGCTTCCGTCGTAGGTCGTGTGGGGGTCATTACGCGGCGATAATTTACACAATAACATATTGACCTTGGTGTGTGCGTTCAGTAACCGTATCCAGGGCCCTTGACTGAATTCACAGCAGGGACCGCCGAGGCGCTGACGCTGGCAGTTGCACTTGCAGGTGCAGCAGTGAGTAAGATGATGGATTGCGAAGCAGTCGGTGATGAACTCGCCGCTTCGGAGCTGACGCCGATGCTGGAGAAAGCGGTAGGTTCGACACCGGTGTAAGTAGCGCGGATACTGGAGAGGATACTCGAAGCTTCTTGTAGTGGGATGGTGCTAGTTACTGTGGTTTGGGAGGTGACGAGAGGGGGGAGGACGGTCGTTGTGACGGTGGCCTGGGCAGTAACTGTAACAGTCTTCTCTTCGACAGTAACGGTAGTAGTCTTTTCGACAATCGGAGTATGGCAAGGGGAGGTAGGTGTTTCACTCGGACTGGAGGAGACGGTAGAGTTCGTGTCTTCGGGTCCAAAAATCCCGCCTTCAACATTCGCTTCCTCGAAAGCTTTCAAAGCATTGGATTCGGTCGTGCAAGCAAGAAGCTAGAGGGACGATGAACACCAGTTACAGTCGCAAAAAAGGGCGCACGCACCAGGCCATTCTTAAGAGAAGGGACTGCAAAGCACTTCTCTTCGAGTCCGCATGTTTGGGAAGTATCCCACCTTCCCTTAATACACCTAGCAATAGCGTTATCGACGCAAGCAGCTTCACCGCCTAGAAATCAATGAGTAACAGGTCCGGGGGATACGTATGTTGGACTTACTAGGGCAGGGGTCATCAGCCTTGATGGTTCGGTAGGAGGTATTCAGCTTCTGTGCATCCCGTGCATCTTGCGCAAATATTTCAGAGTTAGTCGTTGGCGCGCTGAAGACGACAGGAAGCGCCGCAAGAGCGAGAGCGAGAGCAAGTCGTGGACGCATTCGGATGTCGTATTGCAAGCACCTGGCTTGCAGAGTTAGAGTAGCGAAAAGGAAGATAATGACGAGCAATCCCCATGGCCTCTATTCTTTTTATAACAGAAGAACAAAAGGCTGGTAGCAAGCAACAGCCAAACTCACGATCGGCCATTGTTCTCGGCAGCAATTCAAGCCGTTGATCCGAAATCGGAGACTCGCCAGCCACACGCAAGCATCAACACAACTTACCCACTCGCATCGTCCTCCAACGCTCACGACACAACACTCAAAATGGTGAGCCGCATTCTGTCTTTCTGGATGCTGGAGGGGGTGTGTTGGACTCGTTGACGCCGTTCGGGGGCGTCGATTCGGTGGATTTGGGTTGGATGCGCATAGGGAGGGTTTGGATGCTCTGCGGGACGGCATTGCTAACGACAACGTTCTGCAGACCAAGAAACGACGATCCGGCGGTCGCAACAAGAAGGGACGTGGCCACGTTAAATTTGTCCGATGCTCCAACTGCTCGCGATGCGTGCCCAAGGACAAGGCCATCAAGCGATTCACCGTGAGGAACATGGTCGAGAGTGCTGCTGTTCGAGATCTCAGCGAGGCTAGCGTCTACTCTGGTGCGTCTGCTATGCATTTTGCTTATGACTAAAAAGACTGACTTTTTTACGCTCTCAGAGTACGTTATCCCCAAGCTGTACATCAAAATCGCATACTGCGTCTCCTGCGCCATCCACTCGCACGGTATGCACCCAGATCTCCCTATGAAAAGAGATTTCCTGATGAATCGGCCATCCAGTCGTCCGTGTCCGATCCCGAGAGGGTCGCCGCAACCGTGCACCTCCCCCTCGTATCAGGTGGAAGGATGGCAAGAAGGTCAACCCCGCCGTCGCTGCTGCAGAGGAGGCAAAGAACAAGGCATAGGCTTTCTATATTTCATTCATTCTGTACTATCGCACTCGCAATCAATTGCAACTCCTCTGAAAATCGCACATCTCAGTTGGAATATTGAACTCAAGAACATCGGGACTCGTCTGCTCGAACCTGCAAAGACCATCTCGTCGATTTAGGCTTGAAGGAATAGCGACCTTATCTCCTTGGATTATGGATACTTGGCACGTCAGATTGAAAGGAAGATCCCGCCGACACAACTCTCGCTCAACAGGACAAACTTGCACTTTATGGAGGGAGGGAAAACATGATTTGTATTGCGAAATTAGAGAATATGGTCTGTCGCTTTCACTACTATCTAGAAATCGGTCAGAGCCCGCAGGCCATCACGCTGCTAGCGAAAATGAAGCGTTGGTTTACTCTGCGACGACTTCAGAAAAAGCTGAAAGAATGCCTTTCTGCGCGCGAGGCAACTCAGCAAGGCATTGCTGTCGTCGTTGCATGAACAAGAGTCGGTCAGCGCAAATTTATGAGCAATTCTGTTTGCGTATGTTAGCATGGAAGGGCGCTGACTAACTTTTGAACAGCCACATGTAAGCGCCCGCATGCTCCACTGTCGCTCTCGCAGCAGAATCGTCGGAACGTGCAGGCGATATATCCAAAGCCTTCAACCTCCTATATATATTATTAACAACAACAAAATATACAACGGTGACTACGAGCCCTATTTCGAGACAACCAAAGAACATGTTCATACACCAGAGAGAAGGCACGATCGAACCACAGAGAGCAAGACAAAACTAAAAACAGGGGGAAAAGACATAGCGGGGAGACAAGACAGGACAGGACGGGGGGTAACAACAGGAGAAAGCGACAACAAATTGTATGAAATTGAGGCGTGGAACTAGGAACTAAGTAAGGATAACCGTGAAAGGTGTATATGTGCATCATGATTGCCATGTAAGTTGCGATTGCATTGCGGGGTGGGTTGGGTCGATGGGCTGGATGGTACTACTACTATACGAATGTTAACGATGGGATATGATTGTATGAAAGCAAAAGAAGTTGAACTTTGAACATGGGTCAAAAAAGAAAAATGCAAGAAGCGGTGTCCCAAGTGAATGTGGACCGATAAGGATGTACGTGGAAACCTGGTCCCAAAAGAACCGTATGACAAAACCATAAGTAAAGCCAGCGACAGGAGAGCCAGTAGAAGACTTTGGGAAATGCTATCCATAGTTTAAGCCTCCGTTAGGTGCGTAGCCGTTTCCAGAGCCAGTGCTTGGAGGTGGTGGATGTGGTTGTGGTGGCTGAGGCCGTCGACCAGGCATGGGTACATTCGAGCGAGGTACAGTCCCCAGAGCCACACCACCGCCCAACGGAGCAGCGGGCTTCGGTGGAAGGCTAACGCTGGGACGAGGGGGAAGTCCTGGTCCTCCCATCCTTCCTGGCCCTCCAGGTGGACCAGGAGGCCCATTATGGGGGCCGCGGAAGGGTGGTCGACCACCTGGGTTGGGCGGGAGACTGTATGCACCAGGTCCAGGAGGTCGTGGTCCACCGGGCCCGTTGAATTGAGGCCGTCCTCCAGGATAGGGTCCAGGACCCATGTTGGGATTCATCGGAATACCTCCCGGAGGCCCAGGGCGGAATCCAGGAGGAGGAGGTCCAGACATCCCCGGTGGTGGTCCTTGGTTCATGTTGTACGAACCGGGCCCTGGAGGGTGAGCGTGAGGACCATGTGAAAGAGGAGGTGCGCCAGGCCAGGGACCCGGAGGACCTCGGTGATTGCCTTGTCGTCTCTGCGGATTGCCAGCGGGGGGAGGAAGGCGGTGAGAGGGATCTTGGTATTTGGAAGGTTGGTGGTGTCCCATCATTGGTTGGTGGTTCCGTTGACCGCGTTTATCAAACTCGTGGGACGCTTCATAGACGGGCAGTCTAAAGCATTCAGAGTCAGACATGATTCCAACGGAAGTGTAAAAAGGCTCTTACGTCTTGGGATCAGCAGGTAAGGGGTCGGTCCAGAAGTACTCGTGCTCGAGAGCTTGAGCAGCCGTGATCCTTTCCTTCGGATTACAAACCAAGAGTTTATCCAACAGATCGGCCGTTTCAGCGCCAACACTGAGCGAGGAAAGTCAACATGCCAGCCAAGAGTAACACAATGGACAAGCCAACCTTTCATATGTCATCTTGACCCTGCGGATATGATTACTCTTGAAGTGCTTAACGCCGTCGCATCCGGGCAAGGCGTCGAAATTAGGCCAAGAGTGCTGAGTCGGTGTTCCACACAGGTACCAAATCTTCTCTAGTTGATCCAAATCCGAAGATCCGGGGAGAATAGGGCGGCGGTTGAACATCTCTCCTAACACGCAGCTAAAACCCCTTCAGTCAAGGTGTAATAGGAGAACCAAAAACCACTCACCCAATGCCCCAAATGTCCACCTCACCGCCGTACTGTCTGGCACCGAGCAAGAGTTCGGGGGGACGATACCACCGCGTGACGACACAGTTCGTATACTTTCTGGTCGATCCCCCTTTGGTGATGTTGGTATCAAAGCTACGGGCCAAACCGAAATCGGCAATTCGAAGGTTGCCAGTGTTCGAAATCAGCAAGTTGGCGGCTTTCATGTCACGGTGAAGGATGTGATTCTGTAAAAGGACAAAACGATGGTGATGAGAAAACTGAAGGGGAGATAGGCGTTTTCATTGCCCACCCGATGCATGTATTCAGTGCCTTCCAGCAGCTGCTTCATGTACAGCTTAATCTGGCTGGGCTGCAGCTTCACACGTTCGTTCTCCAGTAAACCGGCGAGATCATGATCCATGTAGGGGAAGACCATATAGACAGATAACGGATCTTTCTCGCTACCTGGGAACACGATGTCATTGATTCTGTAGAGCACGAGCTGCGAGAGAACCTACTTCTGACGACGAACATGTCAAGGATATTCACAATACACGGGTGTTTCAGGGCTTTGAGAATCTTGATTTCACGCAAGGCGGTGACGGGCATGCCTTCCTTTTCATGGTGCATCAAAATGCGCTTGAGTGCGACGGATGCTCCAGTGGCCTTTTGGATGGCTTTGTGAACCTCTCTGTTCAAAAGGTTAAATTTCCAGCAACACAAAAGGGATGAGCTTAGTTCTTACCCGAAAGTACCCTCTCCCAACTTTGTAGTGACTTCATAATCGGATTGCTGTCCGCAGCCAACAAAGACTCGGCCATAAGCCTCCATGTCTTGCTTGTCCGTCCGCTTGGACGCAGTCCGCCGTTTGACAACTCGGATTTTTGGTGGGGCTGGAGGTGGGGCTGGTGGTTTCGGCTTCAGTGACGGCGGTGGAACGGAGGAAAATACAGGTTTGTTCGGAAGAGTTGGCGGCAGGCTTGGACGTTTCACCGCACCAGTGGGCGGTGGGGGAGGGTTATTCATAAGGCGTGGATCTGGAGGAGGGGGCGGGGGTGGAGTATCAGAAGGTGGTCTGGGTTCTATTGGCTCAGACGGCGGGGCGGCAGGTGGAGGCGGAGGTTGGGAAGGCTGTGGAGGTGGGGGCGGCGCGGGAGCAGCGACAGGAGGGAGTTCCGGGGAGCGTGGAGGCGGCGGCGAGCTCGGAGGCTTCGAACCAGGAGATTGTGGACGATAGGAATCGACTCGACGACGATCCGCGTCGCCTCTTCTCGACCATTCACGGTCGTCGGGACGGTAATGGTCGTGAGGCCTATAATGCCTGTCTCTGTCTCTGTCAAAGTCTGGGCGCCACCGGTCGTCTCTGTCTCTATAGCGGTCATAGCCTCTATCTCGAGATCGTGAACGGGAGCGTGGTGGTGTATAACCCCGTTCTGAACTTCTGGAAGGAGAATGGCGGAGGGGAAGACGGTGCCTGTCTCGTCGTGGCGACCTTGAGCGTTCCATTGACCGTCTTGGGGATCTGTTGCGAAAATCTCTATCTCTATAATCTCTCCCGCCGTCTCCCCAAGACCTCCCGCGATTATGGTGGTCATAGGTTGGCTCCCAGTGGTCACCAATCCTCGATTTAGGCTCTGGAGGGCCTCGATTCCGTCGCGAGTCGTCGTCCTTCGTATTTCTGGGTGGTTCAGGGCGGGAGCCGGAGCCAGACGGGGTGCCAAAGACATTTATAGGCTTCACATTGGATGTAGTCGTTTCCGCCTTTTTCTTGAAAGGAAAAGGAACCGGTTTCACTGGCTTTGAAGGAAGAGTTGCAGGTGGTGGCGGAAGGCTGGTCGAAGGTTGCTGGCTAACGGGTGCGCCGTCATCAAGTTCGCCTTCTTCCGGTGGCGACGACGTCGTCGCTCGCTTTGAGGACCTGTCCCTCTGGGGTGAGGCGGACGCCTGACGCTTCATGGCAGTGTGGTCGTCGTCGTTGACGGTGGACAACTCGCCTTTCGACGATGTCATAAATTCAGATGGGTCTTAGTAATAGTGTCCCACGGTCCAATCCTAGCCTCCGGGCGTCTATCGCCAACTGCGCTTGACTTCAACATCCACTTAGACGTCTGCCTTGAACTCGACGCAATATACACCGGAGCTGGCTATGGATCCTGGACCAAGCGTACGGTTTTAAGCCCTTATGAAGCTAAATAGGGATGAACTGTGTTCTTAGTCGTCAAGACATAGACCAGATGATCCAGATAATCACCATCGACCGTCACCAACAGCTCCCCGAATATTAAAACAAGGAACTCGTGCCTTCCCAAAACGTCCAAACCCTAGAGAAGTAAGTAAACAGCTATTGACCCGAAACATCTCCTTATACCCTTTCCACAGATTCTCAATGAATTTGGACCCTCGAATACAAGGCCCTTGGGAGCACCATCGCTCTCAAGAAGGGACCTGGGTCAAATTCTGGGTAAGGACGTCGTTGAACGCGCCAAATTCTGAAACATTCTAACAACCTCCCAGCGCAGAAAGCCATATCTGTCAGAAACGCCCTTCTGTTCCCCCAACCAGGACGCCCGCAGACTACACCAGCTCGCAACCGACCTGAGCCAATCCCATCCCGACTCAAGAATACCAAACCCATACTTCAGCCATGGCAAGAACAGGATCAACTCCTGGAAGAACAGAGACGCAAGCGAAGTAGAGACGAGTTTGGCCACACAGTTGGCAGGATCACTGCAGGAACCAGGCGCGTCCAAACGAAGACGGCTACAACAGATGAACCAGGTCGCGTCCCCAAGAAGACATACCTAGGTCCTAACCTATCCCTCATCAGCGATGGACAAAGGCTAGATGACCCTGACGTGGATATGGGGGACTCTGACAACGATGGAGGGCCCGTTGAGCTCCCTGTTGCTCGTAAAACCATGCCTCGCTGGCGTCGTACCAAGCCCTACCAAAGGAAGGCGATTAGACCACTTCCAGATAAAATCCACCAAAATCCACCCCTCGATGACTCTGATGACGATAGGGGGCTTGTTCCACGCCCTGCTCTTAAAAGCATGCCGCGTCGCCCGCTCTCTGGTGTCAACTCAAAGGGAGTAGACATTGCAGTACCCGCAGCAATGACAAGTTTCAATTCCGAGTGCGTGCCTTCGTCTACAATTCACCCGGATTGTGTCTAAGCATTGCAATGACAGGCTCCCCACTGGAAGGAAGACAGGGCCCGTACGGGCAGCACGAAAGACCAGCGTATCCCTCACACCCGACCCTTCATCAAGCGAAGAAAGTGCCTCTGAAGACGATGCGAGCCAGCACACCGATACCTCTGTAGGACTGCCATCCTCAGATTCTGAACTCGAATCATCTTCCGAATCAGAGAGTGACGAAGAAGACAACGAAGCTGCCCCCGCCTTCAAACGCGAGCCCACGGTGAAGCAAGAGGATGGGGACACTGCCATGGACGGCCCCTGGCATGGCCCCGCCGAACTTATCATCCTAGACACACCACCAAAAATCACTATACCCCTCCCACAAATCGACACTGCCCTAGAGGAAGAAACTCGACACAAGAGTTCCCAATGCCCAAAACTCGTTTGGAGAGCTCTTGAACACCTATTACTCCCCACCAACCGCATGCAAGAAACCCGACAACTCCCCTTCCTGCTTCGAAACCTTCGCAAAGGATTTCTGGGCCGTTGCTCCGAACTAGGCATACCAGTCGGTTCGCGTAAAGGAAAGCACAAGTCTCTGACTGTATACCTGAAGTACGAGGTGGAGGGAGGCGGGAGCGGGAGTGTATACGAGACGAGTATGGAAGGGTGGAGATGCCCTCTATGTTCCTTGCATGGTACCTTTGCCCTCAAAAAGCCTCTGGATTTCCATTTAAAGTCGGACCACGAAGAAATCCGGGTTAAATGGGACCTACAGCACGACGACACGGTGAGATTGAAAAACTTACTCCACCATGTATTCTTGGCTCACCTATTCCCAGTGGCTATTGCGTCTGATACTTCCTCCTCCGCCTCCGGAAGAAGAAACAGGACCCTTCGTTGACGAGGTCGTAGCTCGGAGAGCTAGTGAAGAACATCCCCTTCAATCTCCTGTACTCGATGATCACGAAACAGAAGGACTACATCCCGGAGACGAAAGCCTCTTCCCGTCCGTCACAATGTCACCCCCAACCTCCCCGAGCCCAAGCCTATCTAGAACCACACTCTCTCCCTCTCTATCCAGCAACCGATCCCACACCCGCGTCAGCTTTACCCCCGCCAGTTCTTCCACCCTCCGCTCCACACCCTTCAAGATGGAGGACGAAGAAGACGAAGACGTGAAACCATTCCGCACACCCAGCACAACCACAGGCCTCTCCGACAGGTCAACCACATTCCGTTCTTCCACGGCAACGACCACCGGCCGATCCACCACAGCCGCTACCACCCTCGCCTCGTCGTCCTCCTATCGAAGCTCGGTCCTGAGTACCGCAACAGCCACATCCACAACCCGCACCGCGACCACCGGAACACCCTCTTCCCGGAGGTACCCAACGCCCCCTCCCCCAGACGACCCTCTCGGACCCGTCTCCCGTCGCCCCAAATTCCCCCTCGTATCCGAATACGACGGTCCCACCATCTACTACTCCTGCCGCATCAACCCTTCAAACCACAGTCGTAGGGAAAACGACGACGAACCAACCGATAACGAACCAACCGTCTTCGATTGGCTGGGTACACTCCCACTGGACGACTACGGTTTAATGGACTGGGCCATCCTAGATAAGGAGGAGGAGATCTGGGAAAGCGACGACGTGACTGACGAACAGAAGGTGATGCATGCTCTCTGGGCGAGGTGGATTTTCTTGAACCGGTGGGTGTCCTGCAACAAACACTTTTCTTTTTTTTTTTTTTTTTTTTTTTTTTTTTTGCTCATACACAAGGGTACATACAGACAAAAATTCATCGCAAACTACTACAAAGGAACCCTGGCATTCATCGACTACTATTGGCGGATGATCCACCGTGCGGCTGGGTGGGATGCGTTGCGGTATTGGTTGCTCGTACGTGTCTTCTATCTCATCCCAGCTCCTTCGGCTGATTCATGTCTGAACGCCCCCAGCTGCTCATGGCGAATAGATTCCTAAACGCCAAGGAAGTCGCCAACTTGCTTAAGGAATACGAGAAGAAGACCAATATGGCTGCTTGGGCGCCTCGTTTCTGAGTGCCATTTCTCGACTTGTGTTTTGGATTCTGGAGGCGACCCGGGAGAAGGCCTTCCTAGGCGAGCACTCGCGAATGGCATTTCATCATTAAATCTGACAACACCACAAACACAAAGAAAGCAAGAAAAGCAAAATACATTATAGTAAATACAACAGGGGTATCTTGAAGTTTAAATCTCCAGCACTCGCGACGATGATGACGACAACAACAACATCCAACACGACCACCATTACTTGGTACCAGGGAATTTCTTCCCCGTAGCCATCTTGTACATGGTCGTAATCCCCTTCTTGATCTTCTCGTCTTTAGCCTGTTCAGCCGCAGACTCGTTCTTCTGCGAGCCCTGCTTGAAAATGTGTTCTTGGACAAGGTCGATGGCTGACAGGAGATAAGGGTTAGCACCCGTACAGGTATGATGCCAGGGGCCGGCAAAAACTGGGATGATGGTCTTCTAACCTTTGTCAAGATGGTCTAGAATACAGAGACGCGTTAGTTTCGAATTCCTACATACCCGTCCGATAATTCCAGCAACGTACCCTCTTTCTTAGGTTGACCAGGCACAGTCGACGACGAAGACGACTGCTTGTTGTCCTTCCCAGTCGCAACCTTCAAAGCCTCGTTCATAACTTTCTTCTTGAGGAAATCCATATTGACGATCGAACGGGGCGAATGCCTTGAGTGAGAAGCGAATAGAAGCGGAAGACAACGACGACGGTGAAGGCGAAGACGAGGGGTATTACTACCATCCCTCTGCCAGCCACCACACCTTATATACACCCAATGGTCCACGCTCCGGACATAACGATGAAAACCCAGGTACACAACCGAATCGAAAAAATAAAAAGCTGTGCGCGTGTGTCTTTCAAGCCTCCAATCGCGATCCCTCCGCCACGCTCGATGAACTTCACGTTCCCCAGACTGACAGTCAGTGGGCACACTCGTCATAAAAAGCAGCGCACCGCCCTGGAGACCAAAGGACCCCGCCAGACAGTCCCTCTTGCGGAAACTGAACTAGGACAATACTGGGGTGTTTATGGAAGGCACAAGCATAGCCTTTCAGGGCAAGGCTATGCTCCGCCACCCATACCCTACCATAACTCGCTTCCGTCGCGAGTTGGGAGGGATAAATTTGGGAGCTGAGAAGGCGCAGATCGCTCCTGTAACCTGATACAGAAAGGCGGTGGACAAGAGCGAGACAAAGGGATGTCGAGAACGGGTAGTTGTGACCGTGATCATGAGCCTGCACTGCCCGGCAGTGTAAGTTTGGCAGCGTAACTCGCGCAGTACGAGATGTGAGGCCTGGTATTTTCAGATACCAGCACTTGGAAGCCGCTGGTATACCTGGAGGCAACTGCGCGGACGTAAAGAGCCAACGCTCTATGTTTTCACGATTCATGCAGAGCCCGCCATGCCACCTGTCCGGTTTTCCGGGGCTACAGAAATAGAGGCCGAACTGTCCCATCTCTTTCCCAGCCTTCTCACTCGCCGCGCAGCTTACACAACCGGCCCAATAATCGAATCTCTGTATGAACCATATACATCAGTACACAGTACAACCAACAGCAACAACGCAGCCCTAACAAACTCAAACCCACTACTCATAATCCCTCCAAGGCCGATCAACATTCGCATCCACATCCTCCACAACCTCCATCGCCAACCTCTCAATCCTCCTCTGCAAGTCATCCATATCCGCCTCGACAGCTTTCCGAATCGCCACATCATATCTGAAGGTACCGAGGTTCTCAGGACCTTCAACATTCGGCTCGCCACTAGTAGTACGAGAAGGCCCCGAGGCCGCAGCGAGAGGGGGCAACGGAACCTCGACAGAAGAGTCCCATGGAATCTCAGGCCCGACCCATCCACCATTCCTCTCAACATAATTCAAAAACCCGCGCCAAAGCGGGTCCAGACCCAACACATTCGGGTCGCCAACAACAACGAGGAGGGATTGCGCGCGAGTTATCGCCACTGCAGAAAGACGCGTCAGTCTACCAAGCTCCAAGTTGAAGATCAACTGTGACCAGAAGCAAAGGTTACGCACCATTGAACCTCCTAGGATTAGCAACAAACCCCAACGTATGATGCAAATCATACTCCAAAAACTCCCTACTACTTCGCACAGTAGAGATAATAATCACTTTCCGCTCTTGACCCTGGAACTCTTCCACACTTCCAATCTTCACACTCTCCGCAATAGGTCGGAGAGCCGTACGGAGTTTAAGACATTGCGCGTGGTAAGGGGAGATGATTCCAATGTCGTGGTCGGCTGTCATGTAGTAAATTCGAGGAGGTGAGAGGAGGGTTGTCAGTCTCCAAGAAGTCAATGGAACGAGGGTGTAAAGAAGGACTCACTAATTCGAACATTCCTATCCCCTTTCAACCTCACAACATACTCCTTGACCTGCAGTACCTCCTCCACATTGAAGAAAGAAGGCGACGAAGCCTCCCGAGAATCTTTGCCCGATATCGAATGAAAAATAACGGGGAATTTCGAGCCAGCGTCCGAGTTGGCGTTGGATTGGGAATGGGATCCGGAACGAGGGAGAATCGAAGATGTCAAACAGAACCCCGCTAGTTCATGCGAAGCACATGCTTCAAGTTCACCACCATAAAACCTCTCATTCGGGTACCGCAAAATCCCCTCATGACTCCGGAAGTTCTTCGTCAACTTCACGATACTAGGAACGAAAACACAACATCAGTCAGCATCACAACTAGAACCCAGCCCACCTCGGACTCAAAGCCCGAGATAACCACTATAGCTTAAAAACCAAAACTTACTTTTCGCTCTCCCCACTCTCCCAATGATAACATCCTCCTCCACCTCCCCCAGCACTCATCAACCTCTCCAACAAACTCTTCTCAAACCCAAAATGTCGAGCAATCCCAGAACGAATGATAGGCCCCAACTGATTGGGGTCGCCACATAGCACCCAATTCGGGAAAACCTCCTCACTATCCCGACCCTCATCTCCACCAACAGACTTTTTATTTCCACTAGTACCCTCCCTCTCCCGCTCCAAACCACCAACCAACCCGACAGCACCAACCACAAAGGGCACCAAACTCTCCACCTCCGTCCCCTGGCCAGCCTCATCAACCACAACATGCGTAAAATGGCCCCTCGGGACTCCACCCGTCCCATAAAGAATACAAGACGACAAACAGGTCGTCACTACGACCCGGTAAGAAAGCAGGGTATGCCGTGGAGGGATGGTGAATGTTTCCTCCACAGTTGTCGAGTGAGTGTTGCTGGACTTGGAGGTGGTGGAGGAACGATGTCTAGTATCCCGGCTTGCATAGGCATTGTATCTAGACTGGTTATGCGAGCGGTCCTCTCGCATAGCTGTGCTGTAGGTATAAGGCAAGAGGGAGTCAGGGACATCCCGCTTAGACCGGGAAGGTGCATATAGTCTGAACAAGTCTTTAGGCGTGATCCTAACCCGTGAATCAAAGGCCGAACGGGACAGCTTCGCAGAAGACGACGACAAAGACGTCCCGGAGGCAGCAAGTATCCTCAGCGCAAGCACATCCGCTGCGCTATTACTCGGCGCGCACACCAGAACCTTGGCTGTCGGATCCAAGAAGAGGATCTGCAAGATAGACTCAACAAGCGTCAAAGTTTTGCCCGTTCCTGGACTATTCGCGCATGTCACGAATTCACACGTGGTAGGCGAATAGGCCAGAGAGTGAATGTCGGTCAGTGCGAAGCCAAAGTCCTGAAGAAAGAGAGGACGTACGGTCCAAAAATGATAAAAGGCACTTCAGTCCCCAAAGGCCTGTACACAATCCGATTCACAGCT
Organism: Coprinopsis cinerea okayama7#130; assembly: GCF_000182895.1. Taxonomy (NCBI): domain Eukaryota; kingdom Fungi; phylum Basidiomycota; class Agaricomycetes; order Agaricales; family Psathyrellaceae; genus Coprinopsis; species Coprinopsis cinerea. The sequence continues at coordinate 1,299,877 of NW_003307534.1, forward strand.
TCCACCTGCCGCTCATTCGAAGCAATCTTCGGGTTGAAGAACGTCAACCTGGGTCCAAGAGGTGTAGCCCTTTTCTTCTTTGCCACCGTCCTTGTCGAGCCAGCCTCCGCATTGAGTTTGACCTGCGAGGGAAGTGCAGGGAACAACACCCGATCCAAACCCAGCCCCTTCCCTTCCTCCCCACCACTCACCCGATGCATAGCAAGCCACAGGGAAGCCACACAATCCAACATCTGATGCTGCCTCCTCAAAACCGTACGGTTAAGCTTGAATCGGACATTATACGTCGTATCCGTCTTCCCATTCCCTTTCCTATCGGCGGGGAAGGACGAATGGAACTTCATCCCAACCTCATTCTGTCGCACAACGTAGACGTAGCCCTCCCACCACTGCTTAGAGTTTCCAGAGGCTGGTTGGACGAGGAGCTTGTCGCCTGCGAATAATTAGTGCTGACGGCATGGTAGAAAAGGGAAAGCCACGCACCGACAAGCACACTAGGCCTCTTCTCCGCTAATCCAGGAATCGCCAAACTACATCCACGTCAATTAATACGGCGTATATCCCATTACGAGCAAATCGGTACCCACTAGTAAAATTCATTAAACCTCTCGAGCGTCACGCCCGACATATCATATCTCGACAGGTCGGTCCTGGTATAACCGGCATCAGCACCAAGGGCAGAAGAACCAAAAAGCAAATCGGTTAAACGTACTCAGATTTAACCTCCTCATACCACAACAAACTCTTAAAATGCTTCGTATAGCTCTGAATATCGAAGGTCGGTGGGTGAAACTTGCGTATCTGAGCGAGCTTCTGGGTGGTCGTTTTGAACCCTCTAGGCCGATCGTGAGGCACCTCTCCATCTTCGACAACACTGTCAGTGTCGTCGTCCAAGGTCGTTGATAAAGAGTCGTCAAGTATGGCCCTAACAAGCTGCGGAACCTCCGCCTCGCCAAGCGGCACAACATATCGAATCGCCTTGAGCGCGGGAGGAGGCACACCCCCTACCACCTCCACCTGTCCAAGTCCACCCCGGCGCGTATTCCGAGGCACATACGCAGACGAGGGGAGAAGGGACTTGTACAACGTCAACGAAGACGACTCCGAAGGGAGAAGGGTCGTTGTAATCGTACGTCGGATGATGAACTTGCCGGGAGGCTGGGAGGACGAGGAACGGAGGAGTTGGAATAACAACTCGATGGTATCTTCGTATCGCCCGATATGGAACCGCTGGAACGTATATTCCACAATAGCGGGATTGGAGGACGAGATGGGCGCATCAAAATCCGCCGCCTTCACGCTGAACCTACAGTCATATTCCAATCAACTTCGAACTCTACCCATGGCGAGGAGAAACAACGCACCCAGACCTATAAGCCCGCCCAGCCCTCCAACTCACAAAATATGCGTGCACAAGCATAGCCCTTTCCTCTCCCTCCCGATCCTTCGACCTGACAACAACCTCCCTTGTCACACCCCGCTCAGCTTTTTGAAGCTCCAGGCAACCCAAATCGATAACCCCATGGACAGTCAACCCATGCTTGTCCGCTTCAGCCTCCATAATCGTCTGACGCAACTCGTACCGCCTCGTCGCATCCTTGTGGAGCTTCGACGAAAGGTGTCGTGTCCAAGAGGTCGCAGTATGGATCGTAGCGTTGCACGGAACACAGTAGTGTGGTTGTTCCCGAGCCTTGCCTGTCGCATCGTCGCTCGAATCGGCTGCACAGTCCGCTTGGTGTGGTGCAGAACTCCATTCCCGGGCCTGCGAGGAGGATGCGGATGAATCGCCAAGTGGTATAAAACCAGGCGAATCAGCATATGGCCCAATATCCGGCGACACATTCTGTCTCGCAGCACATTCGAGGTGTTTCTTGCTGGCCGTATGGTGGTACCAGCTGCTAAACCCGATCGTGCGTCGACAAATTGGACAATACGCGACATCTGCGTCACGACTTGGTGGTTTTGTCATTTTCGCCGGCAGAAGAACAATCTAAAGGAGTCCTGGAGAGAGCTGGGAGGATCCAAAGGTCGGCGTGTGGTGGTCACACGAGGCTTGTCCAATGATTTCATGTATGTAAACGGACCCCAAAGTCGTTGCCGAGCGACGTGCAGGGTCTCCAAGGCTTGATACTGGTCTTCTGGCTTCGCCAGCATTTTGGCTTCGCAGGTTGGTGGCGCACATACAATTTACATGACAATGGCTCTGATTCTGAAGTCCATCTGGCTTCAATCAGGTTGGTTGCCGGTTGATCCGGAAGTCTCAAGTTGCCAGGACTCAGGAGTCCCCAGCTTTACTAGTACTCGGTCAACTCGCAACCTGGAGAGCACAACTCTGCCCAATGCTAACATGACGTTCAGGCCAATTTGTGACGCCCATCCCGGAAGGTGAACTTTAACCTCTATGTTAGGGCTAGTTCCTAGACGTATCTCACCACGAAGAGACAAAAATAAAGTGTGATCCGTGGAGGCAGCGGGGGAAAAAGAACAAATACGCCTGACTATACATGCATTGTCCGTAGCTGGAATCGAACCAGCGGCTCTTCGGAATTGATCGCCCAAAGGCTCTCCACAACGAAGTGATTTAACCCCTAATCGATACGGACGGACACCAACTGAGAGACCTTTCGTTACTTGACTTGGTGTCACCCCGATCTGCCGGGCCCACAGATCCCTTTCCGCCAGATTACTAATCTCCACCACCTTCATCCTCTGTTTCGAAAATCCAACGAGAATCAACGCTTTGGTTCAACGTTCAACTGGATATGTTACTAACGATGTCATAATCTGCTCTCAATCTCGGCGGCCGGAATCATAATAAGTAACGCGTCGAGGCGGCACCCCACAGGCTGTGTCCATCGCGTAACCCTGCGAGATCTCTCACAGTCCCTCGCTTATACTATCGTGCTGCGACGGCCCTGCTTCTACTTCCAATAGCCTCAGGACAACCTATCTAGACTCGCTGGCACAAGCACCAGCAGACAGCTACGACTATTCAACCATGAAGCCAACCGCAAACAACGTCTCAATGACCAGACCCAAGCTGCCAGGTTGGGGTCCTCTACATCCTGTTTGACGGTACTCGTCCTGACAGTCGATAACAGAATGTTGGGGTCATCGCGGGGTATGTTCACCATCCACCCCTGGACTCTCTCTTCTTCGTTCACAGGCTCACTCTCTATCGTCCCCTTTGCCATGCACTCCTGCCTGTACCGCACCTTGACCGGTCTATGCTACCTCCTAGGCGTCGGCTGCGTTCCCAGAGAACACCCTCGCAAGCTTCGAGAAAGCCGTAGCAGACGGCGCTGAAGGCATCGAGACAGGTGCGCCCTTCAAACTCCTGAAACCAATAGACCGACCACTGACCTTTATCAGACGTCCACGTATCCAGGGATAATGTTATCATTATGTTCCACGACCCAGACTTGTCACGTACTACCCATTCAACTGGTTAGTCGCCCTATAGCCCTCTGGAGGAAGTTGAAGCACTCAATTCATTCCTCACCACAGGCAAGATCAAAGAACGAGACTGGTACGGCCCAAACGGAATGCAACACCTCAAAACACGCAAAGAACCAGCACAATCTATCCCCACGTTCGCAGAGACCGTCGAATTCCTTATGCAAGTACGTCCATCCTCCCCACTATCTTCCTCACCCCCAACCCAAACTCACCCCCGCCCCCCAGCCCCAAAACCACCACGTCTCCCTCAACATCGACGTCAAAGCCCTCAACGACGCCCAGCACCTCTTCACACTAATGAACGAGATTATCACCGCCCAACCAAACTGGGAAACCCTCCTCGCCCCGCGCATCCTCCTCGGCCTCTGGCACCCCAAGTTCCTGCACTACGCCAAGACACTTTTGCCATACTGCAGGAGGGGGCATATAGGGTTCAGTACGTGGCTTGCGAGGGAGTATTTCTGGGACGATTGTGAGAGCTTCTCGATGAAGATGACGGTGTTGGGCACTAGGGATGGGCAGAGGTACGTCCCTATTATGCGGAATCCTTGTTGGAGAAATGACGGTTTTGCATAGGTTCATCGAGGACTGTAAGAAACATGGCAAGGAAGTGATGGTGTGGACTGTCAACACCCCAGAGGAGATGGTCGAGGTACTTCCCCCTTCCCTTGCCTCCACCACTCCATCTCACACGCTTTCAATTCAGGCATGTCGATGGGGCGTCGACGTCATCCTAACAGACTTCACAAAGGACTGGTTAGAACTCCGTGAACGTCTGCGATGTACGTACCCTTCATCCGTCCTTTCGCCTCGATCGCCCCGTATTCCACATTTTTACTCAAGTACTGACCTTCCACTGCTCCTTCCACCAGCGGACTACGAAGCCCACCTCTCCACCCACCCGCGCTCCTTCTACTACTCCAATTTCAGATACTGGACACCGACAGTCTGGTCCCTCCACTACCTCGCCAAATCGTTCCTCGAGCGGCTGGGAGGACCATTCGACCAGCAGCCGTCGCATACCTCCACCGCGCCTGGCACCGTTCAAGACTCCAAGTCCGATGCCATTCAAGACCAAGATCAGGATCAAGATACCCAAACTGCTATCTCGAAACATATCGAACCCATTATTACCCAACCTACTCTTCCACTCCCCGATGCGGTGGAGGGTAGGATGCAACAGGTTTCTGGGCTGACAGCATAGAGCACGAGCCTATACACCCCAAGTTCGGCAGTAAAAATTATACCTTTCAGTGCGCTCGTGTCAGCACTATCGAATGGTGCAAAAATTCCAGCGAAATAGGAAGGTAGCTTCGTGCCAGAGGCGTTCCGGGACGAAGACCCAGAAATTCAAGGATCTGTAAAAAAAGTGTGACGCGCGGGAGCGGGGCTCGCCGCTCATGCTACTGTCCCTCACCAGGACATCGGTTTCACCACCTTTTCGGTTTGCCCCCCTTCCACTCCTCTGATCGTCATGAAATTTGGTATATAGGTGTTTTCTGCAACTCTGAGTATGGATATGTACTTTAAACGAAGGAAAACGAAGGGGAACAAGTGAAACCGAACGAGGAGGAAAAATCGCGCCCATCAGTACCATCACCCGCCATCAGCGAATGGCGTGTCCTCATAGGCTCGTACGCAGCGGAGTTGAGAAATTTTGATGAATATCAACATCAAACCGAAAGGATGGTGAAAACGATGTCCTGGTGAGGGACAGTAGCATGAGCGGCGAGCCCCGCTCCCGCGCGTCACACTAGTAGCAGATACTGATTCTGATACTGAAATATTATGTAAGCGATCACATGTGAGGTTTGCGTCTGCCATTTCGGAATCGACGCGCTCGCGCGCTTACCACACGTTCTTTGCTTTCTACAAACTGAATTCACAAGGATTGAATAGCTAGAGCCACGTACATAGAGCCAACGAGTGTTTTGGAGCCCGTTCTACAGGAGAATAAGATTAAATGCTACCTCATCAAGACTATAACCACACACCAAAGTTTCGATGGGTATTTGCATTCCTACGTCAATTGTATGGTACTAACTGTTCCAGAACCTAAGTAGTATGACCTCCGCTAATTATACAGATGTCTATGAGGAGTCTGAGCTCCTTTCAAGGAAGTGGACAGCTTGAAAGTGAGTGTTTTCGCTGCAGGTATGCCACCGGACAGGGTTGATTGATCGCATCATATTCTCGCCGCCGACCGAGTATCTTCAGCAGCAACCGAGTACACAGCCAGAACACAGGGTTGAGCGCGGGATAACCCACCAGTCGCGATCCCAGGTTTAACCCAGGATGCACATTTCTTAACTTCAGCACACTCATCCCAGGCTTATGCAGCCGTCGCATGTGCGGAAGTTAACCCCATCATAGCCAGAGGTTCAAGCTTTGTCCAGCCAAGACCATAATAAAATTTCCTTTTGCCGGGTCCCCCCGTTGCTCCTGCAGGTTTCGAATGCCACGAAAATACTTAGATCGAGAAGGATATACTTGAAAAAGAATGAAATAAGCATGCTACATAATACATCGTATGAATCGTCCACAGATGCCTATCCAAACCACGATACCTAGAAAAATGTGTCAGCGCTGACAATCCATGTGTGCCCTGGACGAACGTCAAACATACCTAATATTGCGCTGCATACCAGGCTGCCCTGGCAACTCACGATACCTGGAAATAACCGTGAGCGCGTCAGCAATGGTGGTTTAGAGAAGCGAAGACAAACATACCTGGAGTTGACAGGCTACAGTACTCTCTTCCCAGCAATCCTTAGGCGATAATCGAGCACGGAGAATAGACGAGGAACTACTGCAAGACAGTCAATTCAGTGTACGGACTTGGAACTTAAACTAAGAGAGGGCTCACCTGAGACCCGAGCAAAACTCACTGGCGTCGCCGTGCCAAAGTCTGCGAACGTGGCGATCGCGAAAAAGTCGTCAGCAAGGGCACATTCAGATTGTCGAGATGCGTCGCTTTACCTCCTTCGCTCATAACCAGATATTCATTCGATAAGAAAAGCCTGAGCGGACGCTCATATGTGAACGGATGGGCCGCGGCGTGGGTGGTGGTGGTGGTGGTTCAGAACAGAAGAACGCAAGTTCTGAGTACAAGTCGAACATGTTGGTTTTCGAACTTCGCGCACGTGATCGTGAAAAGTCAGATTGGGCCTTCAACTTGGGACAACGAATGGTCAAGACTTTAAGCGACAGCGCCCACCCCCAGGCCTTGGGACAACGAATGGTCAACCCAGGTTTTTTCAACGAATATTATGTTCGGGACAAACCATTGAAATTGGCACAGGGGTTGTAACGGAAGTTCACCCGCGCTTATAATATCGCTGGATGCACGAGGTTGAACCCGATCACATCCCGGGGGTCAAAAGGGCGACTCAATTCTAAAAAGCTCATCAGGCTCAAACGAGGCTCAAACTTTCAATGAGAGAAAAAGGGAATTCTGTGATGGGAATGACGCGGTCATGTTGCTTGGCCTGACTGGCCATTGTCGAGTCTACATAGAGGAAGAGGGTCAGAATTTAAGCAATAACGCGTTGTTGGTGTTTTAGACCTTAGAAATATTGAATATCCACGATTAAAATGTCGATAGATAGAGAGGAAAAGGTGTATACTTGGTTAGACGCTCAGGATAGGGACAGGCCGCAGAATCCGCCAAGCTGGTCGGCACTGCGGCACCACGCTCTCCCCATCACAGAATTCCCTTTTTCTCTCATTGAAAGTTTGAGCCTCGTTTGAGCCTGATGAGCTTTTTAAGAATTGAGCAGCCCTAAACTCTCTTTAAACCCAACTCATCCGAGCCTCGGATGAGCTGGGGCCATACGAATGCTTGGGTGTGTAGCGGCCAGTAGCAGAGCCCGTTTAGGCAGTTTCCTACGGGTTTTCCTATTAGTTTCCGGCCATCCCGTGCAGTAGCAGGCATCACCGGGTCATGATGGCTCGATTAAGGAAACTCGCTAATAATGAGCGAGAAATAGCCAAAATGAGCGCAGCTTTTCGCTCACGCAATTGGGAGCTCAGACGGCAGATCCTGCGAGCTCTACTGCTTGTGACCCTCTCATAACTCCCTCCCTCTCTTCCTCTCTTTCCCTCTCCTCCTTCCCTCCTTCCTTTTTTGGGAACTTTTATTTTTTATTTATTTAATTAGTTTCCAGCTACCAGCATGAGCGACGAGCCTAGCGGCGGCAACATTTGCGCAACAGCAAGGTCCGGCAGTCGCGGCAGGTGGCCCCTTTTCATCTAAAATTGGCCGGCTAGCCCTCTACATAAGTATGTAGTACCCAGACGCGCATCCTGGATTCCCCGGACTATCATCATGAACCCGACCACGCCCAACGCTGCCGACCAAACCACCGGGGACTTAGACCAACTTCCCGACCACTGGACCGAGGAAGAGCACCAACAGTTCGACAATCTCATATGTAACGCGATGGCCTTGGATCCGCACTTGCTAGAAGACGACGACCCAATTCCCTTCCTAGCCGGACTCCTTGCGCATGTCCTAACCCAAATCAAAAATAGGACTAAGAAAGCCATCAACAGCACACCCGAGGACCTTCTCCTCCACCACCCGCCATTGAAGGATGCTTTGCAACAGGCATGGCGCACCAGGTCGTTCAAGAAAATCCGTAATCTCAGTGGGTTCATTTGAAACCCACGCTCGGTCGTTTTTCCTAATACCTGCGAATCTGCCAGAAATCCTGAGAAAGCAGGGATCTCCTATCATCGGCGTAGAGACAACGTTCGCTTCGGCACCTGGCTACACAGGTCTGTTTCCCTCGTTCTGATTGTGATTTCAGAATCGCTCATGAATCTGCCCTGTACAGCGACTTTTCATTCGTGGAAAACCCCCTTCCGAGGTTCAGCGGATGCTACCTTGCTCGCCGTCATCAAGGCCTACCTTCAATGGACGCAGACCTTGCGAGGCATTAACGGTGCCCCTTATTCGAACCTAGTGCCCATCATCAACTCCTCCGGTACGGGCAAGTCTAGAGTTGTAGACCAACTGGGAAGGAGTGGTTCCTGCTTCGTCATTCCACTATGCCTTCGACGTGGAAATGAAGGTAAGTCGTCTGTCTGGGTTGCATACTTCGACCTTATTAACTCGTTCCAACGTAGGCTATCCACCCCCGGATTCTAAAATTCGGGACTGGCTCCTTAGTGCAGAGAGGAGTACTGCACAACCCGCTGGGATTGCTGCGGCAGCGTTCCTCCGGGCTTTGCTCAAGACCGCAACGGAGGCCATACAGGCTATCCTGTCCGAGGTTCCGCTCGGAGCAGCAGCCAATACGCGGTTCACACAAGAAATGAGCGATGGTTCCTGTTTCGGAACTCACCCGCGTTATCGAGAGGAGTTCTATGAACGCGTTACCACTTTAGCCGAAGAGGTTCGCCCTTGAATTCTATACGCATTCGAACTCTAACCTTTTTTCTTTGAAGTACAAAGCGGAATTCAGCGACGCAGAACGCTTCAATCTAGAAGACAACACGTCTGTCAACGAAGCAGCTGTATCCTTGCTGTCCCTTCTTGGAGAGGATGCAATCGCCGTCTTATCCTTTGACGAAGCCCATGAGCTTGCGTTGCCAAATTTGTCCGGTCCATCGAGTGTCACAATGTGGGCGCAGATTAGAAAGGGGCTACGCGCGGTCAGGAAGTTGAACGTGGTTGGACTTTACCTTTCCACCTCTGGCAAATACAAGCGCATTGTTCCAGAACCGGATATCTCCTCGCGCGTGCTGAAGGAAGAGAGGATCCTGTTACCTCCCTTCACCGAGCTCGGGCTCAACCAGCTGGCTCTCCCCCTTTCCTCAGATGGCCCCATCACTTTGCAAGAAGTCACCACCCTCGAGTATGTTGCTCACCTTGGTCGCCCTCTGTAAGTGTGGAACGAACCTAACCGAAACGTTTGAGCTAATCCGTATTCTGCAGCTTCGCTACCAGATATGATGCGGGAGACGATACAGTTCGATCTAATCTTCTCGAGTTCGCCCGCCAAAAATTGGTCTCCACCAGCGAAAACGACGAGCTCAAAGTATTGGGGTGCATCGCTGTGCGTTTTGCTGTCGAGTTCCGTGCCAGCGCGTTGGACGAGAAGCAAGCGGACATTGAACGGACTCTAGTGGAGAACCATATGCGGTACTGCGTAAAGGCTGATAGTCGTCTTCGCATGATCACCATCGCCCCTTCGGAACCTCTACTGGCCGAGGCTGCATTCGAGCAACTCTGTTACTACGAAAAGAGGGCCAAGGTTCTAGCTGTTGTCGCAAATAACATTAACAGTTGGGGAGTCGACAAGGGGGTTATGGGAGAATTTGTGATGAGTATGATATGGATGGCAGCGAGGGATGATCTGGTGGTCAGGAAAGCCCACACTCTAGACAGACGGCCCTGGAATCCATACGGACACAGCGTCGTCACCGTCAGCGATTGGATGAAGCAACTCCTCCCTGCCATGCACCACTCAGACCTCGACGACATGCTCCCCTCCATCGGCGAAGGCGCCCCATTCACCCAAGCTTTCGCAGAATGCCGCATCTGGTGCAACCACTTCATCCAGGTCCAAAGCTTCAGCATCCTCAACACCCGATTCCTATGTGCACTCCTCTCAAATGGAATCGGCGTGCTCTGCGCACGTGGGCAGCCTGGAATCGACATGCTCTGGATCGGGCTGCGAGGCGATGAAATACGGGAAGACAACCTTGTGCTGATCCTAGGCCAGGCCAAAAATGACCGATGCTTCACTGCCAACCCAGATCGTGTCGTCCTGGACACTATGGATCCCATCAACCTGCGTATCTGCGATCCTAACAGGTCGATTCCTGTTATCCGGATGGTGTTCGCACTGGCCTCAGAGAAGCCCGGAGTGACGCTTTTAGCCCCCCCTACGCGACGGTCTCCTCGGGCAAAAGCATCCCAATTCACCTCGTACGACTTCTGGTTCGCCGGAGCTGGTCCTTCAACCTTTGGATGCGTGACCAGTGAAGATGCCGTGAACTACGGCGACCTGCTTGCATCGTCGCGCAGCTTGGATCCCTATGACCCACTGGCTTACACTTTACCTCCAGGCGCAGAGCAGTTAGAGGGGGTACAAGCGCTGGAGAAACAGATGAAGGCGGTCACAGAGATGCGGCTCATGATGCAACGGGCGGCTAACAGTATGAGGATGGGCTTTGAGCCCCATTTCCCTACCTCTTGGCAGCGTCGTTTGTTCCGGCGGGAGGATTCAGAGGAGCCGCATCTTCCACACTAGGAACTGTTGTACTGTAACCAAGGATGAAGGAAGCACCATAGCTTATGACAACCTCGGATAAACCGACGTGCTTCGCGAGTTGGGTTAACGTTGTAGGCTGACTCCGAAGACTCTTGGTGGTCTCGATACTAGCAGTGTCGGGCGATACATTGTACGACCTTCGGGCCTCGGCATTGGTAAGTAGTAAGTACGTGGCAAAGAGGCAAGGGGACCCTCCAAGGGAAAGTATTACTCGTCCAAGTCTGAGTTCGCCTGGGAGACTTAGACTCGAATCAACGCAGAAGAAAAGGCAATAATAATACACAGCTGGTACAGCAAAGAACATTCCTGCAAGAGATAAAGATGTACATGTACAAAAACATTAACGCAAATGATAGCGATACCAGCCCGAAATCCATGTCAAAAATAGCGGTATAAAGGAGTGACAATGAGTAGTCGGAGCAGCAGTAGACAATGCAAGTGCAGGTGCAAGAAAGAAAGAATAGGTCAAGTCATAGATGGACGTGGTAAACTAGTAGTAGAAAATACCGATGATACCTCCTCCGCCGATTCAGGAATAAAGATAGACAAGAACGCTGGGCCGAGACCATCGGTCATCGTCTACCACTCCTCGATCCCTGCTGCTGCGGGTCAACACCAGGCGGCAAATCAGGCATCAGATAATGCAACTGCTTCCCCTCCGTCACAACTCCCCCAGGCCCGAAACTACTCTTATGTGCCAACGTCTCCCCACCATCCGCCGTACCCGGCCTCGAGCCATTCGCTCGCGTCGTATAATGTCCTTGCGCCCTCGAACTCTGGCTGCTATCGCGTTCAAGCGGGGAAGGGGTAGTAGAATGAACACCCAGCGAAGACGTTGAGGCAATCTTGGGCGAGGCTGTTGCATTTCCAGTCGCCGTCGTCGTGGGCATCGAAGCCATAATCTCCTCCGGGTCATACGCCGGCACAGGCTTCCTCTTCCTCCCTCCAAACGAATTCCTATTCGCCTTCTTCGCATTCACCTCTGGCGACGTCGTCCTACTCCCAACATCAGGCGACGTCGGGGGCGAAGATCCCGCCGCAGGGCTCAGGTTATACCCCGCGGGGTGCGTAGCAGATGTTGCAGCAACAGATGACGACCTTGACACACCTGTCGAATCAGGATAGGACGGCCTGCGCTGATTCGTGATCCCACCACTACCAAATACGTTCGCACCAGCCCCTCCTCCATATCCAGAATTATACCCATACCCATATCCATGCCCAAACCCATCCTCCGCAGGCAACCCCAACCCTCCATCATCTCGTGCCCGATGGTGCAAAGTCGGGAGATTAGCCAAAGCCATAGCATCGTGGTCTTCATACGTCGTCGCAGCGCTGTTCTTCCGACTCGAACTTCTACCGCCGCCAAACTTTTCTTCGGACGATGAGGCAGTGGCACCTCCTACTAGGACCCCGAAATCCCTGAACCCTTCTTCGGTGGAGCCGCCAGAAGGGTCCGGGGTCATCAACATGGGGCCTGTCGACCCACTTTTAGAATGGCCATGCGGGTGCGTTGAATGTGAATGAGAGCGCGAGTGCGAGTGCGAGTACTGTGGGTGTGGATGTGGGTTCGTCGACCTCGACAACCTCCTACTCCTCTTCTTGCCGCTCCCATCCGAAGCCTTCCCCCCACCTCCACCAATCATATTAAGCCCAGCCCTCGAGTCCGTAGACGACAACCCATTCCATCCCTTCTTATTACCACCTCCCTTCTTCGATCCTTTACGGTTGCTCCTGCGTCGGAGAAGGAAGAAGACGCCCACAAAGGCGATGAGGACTGCGAGAACGCCGAGGACGATACCGACGATCGTCCCAGTATTAATTCTCGGTTTTGTAACTCCCCCAACAGGGTCTGCTGATTCCGACGCTGAGGGCGAAGGATCGGGGGACGTGAGAGGAGGTGTCTCCGTAGGACGGGACTGCGTGCCCGAGGTTCCAGACGCTGGAGGCGGTGTACTGCTATCCGAGGGTCGCGGCGTGGACGGAGGAGCAGTAGGACTAGGTCCCACAACACAAGACGTATCGCTCCCCGCATGGACTTCGAACATCGCCGACTCTTCACTGAAATCCAGAGAAGGAATCGTCGCTGAGAGAACGTAGTTCCCAGGTGGGACGTTGACGCTCAACCAATCAAACTCTTCAGCAAACGGGATTATCGATTCACTGAGCGTCCGAGTGAAAAGCTCCGCGCCGCCAGTAGGGACACCGACGACAGAAAGGGTGAGGAACGGTGTCGCGGGGTTGGGAGGACCGTCGTAGAACCAAGTGAACGTAGTCGACGTGCATGTCGTCAGATTTTGAATCGAATTGAAGAATAAAGTAGGTTCGTCGGGGCCTGCAGAAGTTCACGATTGAGTTCGAAGACGTCCGATGGTTGTAGCAAGTAGTATAGTTGCAGAGCGCGGGTTCGATTGAGGTAAGCGATGGTGAATCTGGAAGGTGTGGAAAGGGACGAACCTTGTCTTCCTTCAAGCCTCGTAACATAACCATGTGTTCCTCCAGTGAAGAAGGCCATGGTTAGCAGTACAGGGACGAAGATCGATGAGCGACCCATGATCATACCCAGTCGGGGTTCCCACCTTCAACGGCTCCGGCGCTGGCCAGTCCTCGACGGAGGGTGCGTAATTCTGCAGCGACGTGGCAGGGCGACACTCGGTAAACGGTCGGCCTCAGCCAGGAACCTAGAAACCCCTGTTGCAAATGGGAGGGTTGGTCGTCCAGGTCGTTCTAGTGGGAAACCGCTCGTTAAGTGGGATGGAGACGGGGAAAAACAAGGTCGCTTACGATAGGCTCTAAAGCCACCTGATAGCCATGCTGGCACCTGCACCACAAACTACTTATATCACCCGTGGTCACACTAAACGAGCGTGGCATCAGGAATGGTTATCGGTCCCTTTAGAGATAACTCTCGGGGTACGGTTGGGGAAATCCAAACCACACCCAGGCCGTTCAATATCCTACCTACCTGTGGGATTGTAACTGCAATAGTTGTTGTCCAATAAAACGACTAGCTCCTCACCTACTCCTCACCTGTCGTCGTACCCGGCCCTTCGATTTGGGGAACCTGTTGTGTTTTTACACGGTGAAGACCTCGACCGTGGTCATTTCAAAGTGCAGGGGCCAGTGGGAATGTTCACGTATGGTAGTGAGTGAGGTCTGGAGGTAGGCCTCCGTTCGACGACATGGCTGCTACCTGGCGTGAAGGTGGACCACACAGGCATCCCTTGTTATTTCATGATACGACCGTTGGTGTAGCAAGTGCCGATACACTGAGTACCTAGTAGGTGGGACTTCGTCCTACCTGTAGGGGTTTTTTTAAAAAAAATATGGACAATATATGGTATAAGGCGAAAAGGCGTTAGGCCTGAAACCGTGGAAAGGCGGTGACTGAGGTGGGGGCTTGATCGGAGGCGAACTGGATAAGGCAGGAGGATGACCGTCTCTGACAAAGATGAAACTTTACATTTGCTTTTGAAAGGCAGGTGGGGCTTCTACTTCTAGGATCCCTCCCACAGCTATGGCTCCCACAGAAATACGAGTCTTCGCAATGTTTCCTTGCACAGTGGGCCTTGGGCCCGATCTCAGTCTCGACACTTCCAACTGGCGCTGGTTGCACTGGCTCACCTTCCCATCGAAAACCCTCTCATCGCTCCAGCTCGCACATAGACCCTACAAATGGATCCGCTACGCCATCGGTGTCGTTATGGGAGCGGAGGGCCACCTTTCTCTCAGCCCCTCCACGCCCAATATTACCATTGACTACAATGCCCTCCTCCTCCCCTCCGAGTCCACCGACCTTTACTATCATAGAGACAACGAGGAGAAAAAAAGATTCTCTCCGCTCGAACCTAGATTCCGGGGAACGAGGATCACCTCCAGCGCTGCTACCCCTTGGAGATCTGCCTTTCGTGAAGATGTTGCAAGGCGAGATGGTGGGACGTGCGTGTTGTCAACGGACCATCCTGACGAAGTGTGCGATGCGGTGCATCTTGTGGCCCATAGCAAAGGCGATACCGTGCGTCATTATTTCTGCTTAGTATCAGAAACCCAGTCTTATTCCAAATGGTGAAAGTACATTGCAATGTATACTCAACACCGCAATCGAGACCCCACTGGAGGCGATATCGTAGAGGAGATCGACAGTGTCCGGAACGGTCTCTTTCTCAACAAATTCACACACGCCGTTCTGGGTACTCATATTGCGTTCTTGCCGGTATGTATAGTACACCAGTACCGTCATTGAGCAATCGTTACACTAACGATCATCTCAATGGGCAGACTCCCAACTTCGCCATGACCACTGAGGACATCGATCCCACTGCGTCACCAACAGAGAAAAGGTGCACGGTACATGCTTTCCAGCTTGGCGCTCCGGGCGCTTGGTTTGGCCACGATAACACCATCTCTTCGGGCTCCGCACTACGGATTTCCGATATTGATTGGCCGCCAGCCATTCTCTTCGACATCGTATATGCTGACGCCGTACTTGAGAGTTTCGGTACCGCGGAACTGAAACAGGAAATGACTTCGGCGGCTTGGAGCAACATTTTCTACCCAGATGGAATCACGACCACAGTAAGCCGAGATTACAAGGTGATGACAGAGGAAAGGGCTGCTACCAAGATAAGAGAGCAGAACCAAGCAATGGAACGTGGAACACGGCACAGAGCTCGCGGAGGTCCAGACAGATTGGAGATCATGGCTGTGCCATTTATCCTGGTGCCGCCGGACCAGCTGCGGGCAGTATTTAGAGAGGCAAACGAGAGAGCTGAAGCGGCGGAGCAGAAGCGTGTACGGGAGAAAGTCGGTAACTGGATGAAGAAGATTACTACATAGCATGTAAGACTCGATAAGACAACCAAAGAGGACAATACATAATACGCACAGAATAAGACGTCAAATTGGGGCATCTCGGCATTGGCGAATCCCCTCAAAGAGTCGAAGAATCACAATTCATACTCGAAAAGAAGGACAAATGTACAAATCTTCATTCACAAAACTTCTTCCACATCCTCAACGCAGCACCCCAACTAACTAGGCGAATCCATCTTCCCAACTGGCCCCACCAGCCGCAAACAACTCTTCCTCAACACCACCAGGCCACCCTCCCATACCTGCGCCCATAGCACCACCCATCCCTCCAACACTGAACCCATCATCCCCGCCCTTGCCCTTCACAGCCTTGCTCAAATACTCCTTACTCTTCCCCAGCTCCCTGTCCAGTCCCAAAAGGTACTCAGATTGCGCCTGGGCATTGAGAAGCAGAGCATCGATTTGGGATTTATTGTACCGCGGTGAAGGATCGGAGAAGGTGACTGTTGTTTCCGTTTCTGTGGAGGACAGGGTTGCGGAGAGGTCGCCGTCTTCGATCTAATTTTGCAGGTTGCTGGTTAGGTGATGGAGTGGGCCCAAGTGAGGACGGAGACGCACCATGCTTAGCAAGATCCCTCGAACCTCATTCACATCCTCGATCTTGACCGCCTTTGCGATCTCCGTAAGGTTCAAAGATAGATATGTCGCGGTGAGCTTCTTCAGGACCCAACGCGGCGCACGGTCAACAGCTTGACGCAACAGCCCCATATTCTTCTCCTACAAGCACCCAACATATCAGCATGCACAAACACCCACCCAATCCGATGACGAACTCACACCCTGGAACAAATTCTTCTCCTTATTCAAGAGCTCCTTCAAACTCTCCGAATTATGAGGGTACGCATTGATGAAAGCCTGATACGGCGTCGACTTGAACTGCCTGACCAAAAGCGGGTGGGTGTACTTGGGCAACGGCGACACCTTGCCCTTCCAAATCAGCTGTCCGATGGACATCTTCTTCAAAGCCTCCATCTGCAGACTACTAGGATAGGTCGAAGGAGCCGTGACGACAATCTCGAAGAACTCTTCGGCTTCTTTCCAGCGCTTGAGCATCGCGAAGATGATACCACCTGTGGGAAAGAGAGTGACGTTAGGAGAGGGAGGGAAGGAAGCAGGATGTGCGGACCTGTGTAGTGGTATGTTAGGTTGTCATTGTAAGTCAGCTCGGAGAGGTTGGTGTCGATGTTTGAGATGGGCACCTCCAAGATGGGTAGCGCCGCCGTTGGATGCTTGGCTTGTAGGCATGTCTAAACGATAAAGGACGCGTGAAGCGAGAAGGAGAGTTAGAAAAAGGGCGCCTTGGTATACACGTCGTACGTACCAGGGTGAAGATGGGATGGATAGTCGTCAAGAATGAGAGGTGAGGTGGGTACCGTGTCAGAAGCAGGTACAGCGGTTCGATCGCCCATCTAGGCTGCAGGGAATGATATGGTTAGCAAGGGCTTTGAATCCCCAAGATGCGGGTAAACGTACGTTGTTAGCAGCCACTGCTAATCGTTGAATCGCGCGAGCCAGGGCTGTCACTGAATGGATCACAAATCGTTAGACCTTGCATCATCACGAATGACGGAAAGAGTGAAGTGAATACATAGATGATTCGAGTGAGATGGTAGGGACCGTAGAGGGGCAACCACTCCAACAAATACGAACAACTCACCTCTATCAGGCACATGCCTCGCCTGCACAGGATCAAAATGTTTGCAAAAGTCGGTGATAACATCCAACGGCGGTGCTTGCGCATTCTGCACCGTCAACCTTGCAACCCTGTAATTCGCACCAGTCAACAATCCTTTCTCCCATCAAGTCCCAGTGAGAACTAAAGGAGATTAAGAAGATACCACGCACAAGATATACAAAGCTCCAACAGTCCAACTCGCCGATCCATACCCCGCCCCTGCCACCACACTCAGCGGATCCTGACCACTCGATAGCGGACTAGCAAGCGCCGCGTCTCGCAGCTCTTTTGGAGTAATACTCTTGATATGCGAGACGACGTTGGAGGGTGAAGCGGATTGGGAGGTTATAGTCTGGAATATGCCGTCCATCACTTGGAGGGGGTCTTGCGAGGGTGCCATTTTGAAGTCCTATGTCTGGGAATATGTATAAAGGCGGCTACGATGAGTTTGAAGAGATTATGGCTGTTGGTACGGGAGAAGAGTCCACAAGCTGTGCGAGTGTTCGCGCCTGGATTATTGAAGATGATCAGAGCCCAATTCTTCCTATGAAGCACTATAGCGGCTATCCAAAACAAGCTGCCCACACATCCCCGTTCGCAGGGCACACCACAACCCACCCAGATCGCGCTCGATATCGATGTCGAATTTGAATCAATTAACACATACCTGCTTGTTCCAAGTACACGACGTTGGACAGCGTCTCTTGTCGTTAAAGGCCTTGAAAAGCACGCCGTTCCAAATTCTACCCAAAAGTAGCGCGCCCAGGTCGTTTGAGGACGTCGAGGACAACCACGCGTTCTTTAATGAGATCGAGTCTGAGTGGCGGCGACTCAAGCCAAGACCAGGTTCGGCACTGCGCGAAACTAATTCTCACGCCCCTATCACTGGGGGCATGAATGCCATTATTCCGGAGATAGATTCAGAAGATATTTTAAAGCAATGCTAGGGATATGTGAAGGGATCTTGTTGTAAATAGAGGAATAAAAAACGATGGATTTTCGTGTTCTACAGAACAGTATTTATAGTAGCTACGAGACGTGATTGGTAAGTCATTGGAGCGCTCGATAAGCGCGTGTATAAGCGCTCGGGGAATTTCTAATAAAGTGGAAACATAAGAATGAAATAACTAATCTAGTGAGTAACGAGTCATCGTGTATCGACGAGAACATTCTCAACACTCCCCCTTTCTCGAGATAACACCGATTTCGTAGGTAAGGTCTTGATGACGTGACCTAGGTAGTCCCTTGGTGAATAAATCAGCGAGATTTAAGTCGGTGTGGACGTAAACAATCTCGAGGGTGCCGTTTGCGACAAGATCGCGTAGGAAATGATATGCGAGGTCGATGTGCTTCGTTCTGGGATGAAATTCGGGGTGTCGACTGATCGCAATAGCGGCCTGGTTGTCACTGAAGATGGTCGATGTTTTGGGGGGAAAGAATTCCAGTTCTTCGAGTAGGTGCCGGTGCCATAAGACTTGCTTTGCGACGTGTGTGGTGGCGATATATTCGGCTTCTGCAGTTGATAGAGCGACGGTGTTTTGCTTCTTTGAACTCCAAGCTACTGCTCCACCTGCCAATGTGATAACATAGCCGGAAATCGATTTTCTGTCCGGTCCATTCGCCCAGTCGGCATCGGTGTAGATGTGGAGGTCTTCCGTCATATCTTCGTCATCTAATCCTCCAAAGGTGAGTGCAAAATCCTTGGTACCCTTCAGGTAACGAAAGATTCGCTTTAGGGCAGTGAAATGAACACCTCTGGGGCGAGAAGTATACTGTGCAAGTCGATTGACCGCATAGCAGATCTCTGGACGCGTTCCAAGCGCCAGATACATCAGAGAACCAATCATCGTCGCATATCCCGACGAAATTCGGGGGTCTACCTCCTCTCCGAGCGAGTTTCCGTCCTTGCTGTCGAATGCGTCGAGTTTGACGTTAGGATCGATGGGTGATTGATACTGGGTTCGCATTTTCTAGCCCAAATCGCTTTAAGAGTGTGTCGATGTAATGGGATTGTGAAAGCGAGATGTGGTGGTCGTCCTGCTGAATTTGGAGACCTAGGATAAGTGAGGGCTGGCCCAATGACTTGATTTCGAAGTGCTGCGCGAGTTCCGACTCGATCCGGTCGTTTAAGGCGTCTGTGGTTGAAGCAGCGATGATATCGTCGACCCAGACGAGTAGAATCGTGAAGTCGTCGTCCTGGTATCGAATATAGCAGCAGTAATCGCTCTTGAGTTGTTTAAAGTCGAAATCTTCGAGTTTGGAGTTGAGTTCATGGTTCCAGACGTTGCCAGCCTGCTTCAGGCCGTAAAGGGAACGCTTGAGGACGCATACTCGACCAGTACCGTCGTCAAATCCAGGGGGCTGGCGCATGAAGATCGATTCCTTCAATCTTCCGTGTAAATAAGCGCCCTTGACGTCAAATTGACGAAGTTTGAGGTTTCGGATGGCAGACGTACCCAGGACAGTCCGAAGCGTCTCGAATCGCATTACTGGTGCGAAGGTGCCGTCGTACTGATAGTCCTGGCCGGGTTTCTGAGAGAAACCTTGAGCTACAAGTCTCGCCTTGTGCTTTGTGACCTCCCCCTTCTCGTTCCTCTTCTTTGTGAACACCCACTTGCTCCCAACCGTTGTTCGCCCCTCTGGAAGCTCTCCCAGCTCCCAAGTACCCATTTCCTTCAATGTTTTCAATTCTTCGTCCATAGCTTCCTTCCATCGTCCCGATTCTGGTCCCTGCAACGCTTCTTCGACGTTCTGAGGTAAGTCCGGCTCCGAAAATTGCGAAATAAAAGCGGTTTCCCGTTCAGATGGTTCGCCGATTGCTGCCAGTGCGATGTTTGCCGTTTCCTTCGACTTTGCCTTCGCTTTTGACGATTCTGTAGGCCTGGAGATGGTAGGGGATGGAGAGACCGATCGCATAGGCGTAGGAGTGAATCGCAGTCCTGGAGTGCGTGCGTCCGGGTTCCCAAGTTTCTTGTAGTCTGTTTCGTTCCTTCTAGCACGTAATGGGCGTCTAATCGTCTTGTCTTCGTCGTCTGTCGTGTTTGCACTGCCCGAGATCGAAGGAGATGGTGTTGTTTCGATGAGAGGTAAGATAGGGCTCGATGGTTCAGTTTTCGGTTGCTCCTGGGTTTGCGAGACTGGAGAATCCGATGTGCTCTCCCCCTCAGTCCGCATACCCGGGATTTCTACCACTTCGAGCTCCTTTAGCTCGTCGTTTTCGTTGAATGCGAAATTTCTTGACACTTTGACGTTCCTCTTTTGCGGGTCGTAATAGCGGATCGATTTTGAGCCGTCGTTAAAGCCAACCAGCTTCATCTGCTTCGATTTTGGTGCTAATTTTGATCTATTCTCTGATTCATCCAATACCCAAACATTACATCCAAATGGCCGTAAGTGGGCGACTCCAGGCTTCTTTCCATGCCATGCTTCGTAAGGGGTCATGTCATTGAGTGCGCGAGTTGGAGATCGATTTCGGAGGTAGGTGGCGTGAGCTACAGCTTCATCCCTAAGGAAAGCAGGCAGTTCGGAGTCTATGAGCATAGCTCGTGCTAGCTCCAACACAGTCCGATTGAATCTCTCTGCAACTCCATTCTGGGATGACGAATATGGTGCTGTTGGCTCGATTTCGATTCCCTCCTCTCGACAGAGTGCCTCCAGCTTCGAATTAATCAAGTCCTTCGCATTATCGAACCTGACAAATCGTGGGGAACGGCCCATCTTCTTCAGCCATGCAATGTGCCCTTTGATTCGATCAAATGCCTCCGATTTTTCGCGTATAAATAACGTAGTCGTATAGCGTGTTGCGTCATCCGTGAAGGCGATATAGTATTTGAATTTTCCTGCCGAAATCGTTCGCGCTGGGCCCCAAATATCCCCCATAAAGCGTTCTCCGGGTATCTTGGATCTGTGCTCAGCCTCTTTTGGAAAAGGCTTGTGATTCTGCTTGGCTTCGATGCAAGCTTCACATGAGCGTGATGGAATTGATGCTCCATCTATATCCAGACCGTGTACGAGCTGTTCCCGGTTTAGGCGTTCGAGTGCTGTGACAGAGATATGGCCGTAACGTCGATGCCATTGATCCCAAGTGAGTTTTGGGGCTGATGCGAGGTGGGCCTTTCCTTTCCTGGATTCTTCGGCGCGGGCTTTCAGCTTGTATAGTCCATTCTCCTTTACCCCAAATCCGATGATCCTTCCATCCTTATTCCGCATGGTACATTTCCCTCCTCCTATCTCGACAGTTCCTCCAGCTGCATCTAAGCGAGTAGCCGAGAGTAGACAGTTAGGCGCTTGTGGCACATACAGCACATTACTAAGCTGATGGCGCATCAAGCCTCCGTCTAACTCGAAATTCAGGGCAATAGTTCCGCGCCCTTCGACGATTGCTGGGGTAGGTCCTACGCCATCGAGAGTGGCATTGGTGAGGGGTTGATAATCGATAAAGGCGTTTCGGATGGTGCATATGTGTGAGGTAGTGCCGGAATCGAGGTACCAGTCTGATTTGGAGAAGTCCCTGGAGCTTAAAGCTCTAAATTGGGCAATGTACGCGACTTCGTTAAGCGTGCTGTTGATTTCCGATGCTTGATTTGCCTAGTGAAGGACATGGGTTGGGCTGACCCTGTGGGTTGGTGGGTATGGGTCAGGTGGGTGTGGGTGTGGNTCACTTCTGCGGCACCCACACCTAACCCACCTGACCCACGGGTTACTGGAGTCTCAAGTGCCAATGGGAAAAATGCTTCTGTATGCAACTATTTTGACCTCAATTGCTCTTGTATTAATGCTATCTACTCTATTAAGTTAAATATTTATGTCCAATATCTATTTGTACTCCAATCACTCACAATTCCACTCTACCCATGCTTCCAAAACCCATGGGTTTCAGACCCACACCCACACCCACATAAACCCATGGAAACCCACACCCACACTCATGGGTATGGGTTTTGGTGGGTATGGGTGAGGGTCAGACCTGAGTGAGCCATGGGTGACCCATGTCCTTCACTAGATTTGCCCGGTTTGGACCTCGTCGACCCCTTGGACCTTGTCCTTCCCTTCCGCCACCTTTAGCCCAACATTCCGACTTGATGTGGCCCTTCTTCTTGCAGTTGTAACATTCCTTATCTGACTTCCCGGCTTTTCCATTTCCGCCACGACCTCTCCCAGCCTGGAGAGTCGTACCCACACCATCTGACCTCCCTTTCCTTCTTCGTTCTTCTTCGATCAGAATAGCAACGAGTTCGAAAGAGGAAATTGTCGGCGAGTTTCCGTTAGCGCCCAAATAGGCAGATGTGTAAGAATCCCAGGATTCCGGCAGTGATGTGATCAGAATCATGAGGAAATCGTCGTCCGAGATGAGGTTTCCGAGGTTGTGGAGTTGAGCCTGTAGCTGTCGAAGATGGGAGACGTGCTCCACCATATCAAAACCTTCTTCCGCCATCGCTCGAAATAGTTGCCGTCGTAAGGCCAGAATTCCAATCTTCCCTTTGGATTCCTTGACTTGGGTGAGTTGTTTCCACATTTGGCGTGCCGATGTTGCTCCACTGATATGAATCATTTCGCTGTCTCCCACAGCGAGCTCGATCCTTGTCCTAGCCTTGGCATCGCCTTGCTCCCATGCAGTTCTCGACACTCGCTCCTCCGTCGTGAGTTCGTCCGATTTCCCAGCTGCTACCTTCTCTGATCCCGGAGCGTCTTCCAAGACGTACTTCTCCAGTCCAAGGTCACGCAATACCGCAAGCATCCGTTGCTTCCACGGTAACCAATTGCTGGCCTTCAGAAGCTCCATTCGATAGCCGCCCGTGTATTCTTCTGGCATGGTGTCGGTTGTCGAGCAAACACTATCTAGCTAAGGTGGTCTACTCTAAGACTTACCAGGTAGAGAGTTGTGTGAGGCTAACTAGTGGCTACTACAAGAGTTTGTGACGAACTCTATCATCTATCCAGGCCCAGGGAGGGCCGGTATTTATAGTTTACAGGAAGCGTGACAGATGTGACGTATACTACATAAATATGGAAGGTGTGACGGGTGAGTAAGCGAATGAGTCATCATGAGTAAGAATGAGCGATAATGACGCAATATGGTGCAAGTATTAGCACCTACTCCTGTGACGTTCCAGAATGTTCTACACTAGAATGTTCTAGAGTGTTCTGGACCAAGTCTCACTAATCTAATCTAATCTACGATATAATCTTCAGATAAGATAAGATAAGTTCAACACCCCCCCTCGCTAAGTGCAGCTATGAATAGCGCGCTGAGCGTACTCAAGAACTTAAGCCCTTCCAAACTCAAGTCCGAGTTGTTCACGGAAATGCTCAAACTTGACATGACCGAGAGGTTTGGTAAACATGTCAGCAGGATTGTCATTAGTGTCGACGCGAAGAATCTCGACGTCTCCATCTTCAACACGTTCGCGGATGTAGTGATAGCGAACATCAATGTGTTTGATTCGACGTTCCTGGATAGGGTTTGAGCCAATGAAGATAGCTCCATTGTTATCCGTGCAGATCGGCACTTTGTCGATGGGCATGCCTAATTCGTTGAACATATGCTTTAGCCACATGACCTGACGGCTACAATCAGAAAGCGCCATATATTCGGCTTCTGTAGACGAAGTAGCGATGGTCTTCTGGGCATGGGAAGTCCAACAGATAACGGCATTAGCCAACTTGACGATGAATCCAGTCACGGACCTGCGTTTGATGGGATCAGCGGCAAAGTCCGAATCCGAGTAGGCGATGAGTCCTTGTGAGGAAGAACCATCTAAGACCAGTGCGTAGTCCATAGTCCCTCGGAGGTATCGGCAGATGTAGAGCGCCTTGTCGAGGTGCTCTTTGGACGGATTTGCTGCAAACTGCGATAGCTTGGTGACAGCATACGCAATGTCGGGACGAGTGCCTAACATAAGGTATAGCAGCGATCCAATCACAGACTGGAAACGTTGTCGAAGTTGGTGATCCACGGGACCAGTATTCGGAAGAGGTTTGTATCCCTCAACCATGGGAGTTCGAGCCACTCGGCAGTCCCATCATTCCGAAGCGTTCTAAGACCGTTTTGAGGTAGTCTTTCTGATCAAGGCGTATGGTTTTTCCTTGACGTTTGATCCGCATTCGGAGGAATTCGGTTGGTTCGCCAAGATCACGGCATTCCCATTTTTGCTTGAACTCGTCTTTCTTTAGATTGACAAGTCGCTTGGAGGGTCCCATGAACAGAATGTCATCGACGTATGCGATCATGATGACGAAGTTGCCATCTTTCTCCTGGAAAATAAAGATTCCGGTATCGGTCGAAAGTCGTCTAAAGCCAAGAAGTTT
The DNA here is from genome assembly GCF_000182895.1 of Coprinopsis cinerea okayama7#130. Classification (NCBI taxonomy): domain Eukaryota; kingdom Fungi; phylum Basidiomycota; class Agaricomycetes; order Agaricales; family Psathyrellaceae; genus Coprinopsis; species Coprinopsis cinerea. The sequence continues at coordinate 1,324,474 of NW_003307534.1, forward strand.
GGCAGACTCTACAAGTTCCTTGTACCAGGAGTTGGAAGCTTGTTTGAGACCGTAGATAGCTCGGAGCAGCCGGAACACTTTATGCTCCTGACCAGGTACCTTGAAGCCGTTCGGGTTGTTCCATATAGATCTCCTCTTCAAGTTTGCCATAGAGAAAGGCATTCTTGACATCGACGGCGGTGACATACCAGCCTTCGAGTGCAGCGACGGCAAGCATCGTGCGAACTGATTCATAACGAACCACGGGAGAGAAGATTTCGTTGAAGTCAACACCTTCAACTTGGGAGAAACCCTTGGCGACAAGTCTGGCTCTAAGTCGACCGTCTGGTTTGACGTCGAACACCCATCGGCATTTGATCGCTTTACGACCAGCAGGCAGAGTGACGAGGATATAGACGCCGCGCTTCTGGAGTGCCTCAATCTCCAGCTTGCAAGCAGCTAACCATTTCTCACGCTGTTTAGGCGGAAGTTTTTGGATGTCACGGAATGTGTATTCACGTGGCGACTTCTGAAGGGGTTTATCGGGCGAAACTGCCTTAGAAAGCAAGTATGTGATAAACTCTACTCCCCCTTCCCTGACCAATCGGGCCAATCGTTTCTCTAGGTCTCCACGCTCATCAGCAGTGCCACTATCGCGATTTGGATTATCAGCAGGATTTGGTCTGGGGAACCTCATCTTGCATTTCTAGACTTGTGGGTAACCGGCAGGCCTTCGCTCGGTATCTCCAACAGTCTTTCTCCAATCACGCTGCGATTGAGCATCAATTTGTGAAGGGGTTTTATCCCCATAGATGGAGCCTGGACGAGTAACGGTTCTCCGCTCACGGCCAGATCTTCGAGGTTGGTCCGGTTGTGGTTCCGGAGCCGGTGGTTCCTCTGGTTGATCTCCCAGGGCAGGTGGCGGCGGATCTTGAGGTTGATCGTCGTCACGATCTCCCCCTTGATCCCTTTGGGGAAGGGTATCATTTTGGGAGTTGGGACGATGGACAAAGTCATCATCGTCACCTCCTTCAGGAGAAATGTTGTCATCTCCGCGATCCGATGGTGGAGGCGGTTCGTCGCCGGCACGAACGCCACCTCGTTGAGGTTGTGCACCAGGACACTTCGGGAAGTAAGTCTCATCAAAGACAGCCGTAGCGCCTCGGAAGAGACTGTTGTTGTGTAAGCGCATGAAGAGATAACCCTTCATTCCCTCAGGATATCCTAAGAACACCATAAGTTCAGATTTGGGTGATAGTTTGTTCTTTCGGACTTCTTCGGGAAGGTAGACGTAAGCGCCACAACCAAAGACACGTAAGTGCGAGATGTCAGGGACCTTCTTGTGTAAATAGCTCATACGGAGTTTTCCACTTAAGACGTCTGACAGGCGTGCGATTGTAGAGATGCACGGCATGTGACACCGAGAATTCCCACCAGGACTCAGGAAGACAGGCGTCAAAGCGAAGTGCCTGGGCCTTATCCATAATTGTCCTGATAAAACGCTCAGCCCTGCCGTTTTGTTGGGGCTGACGCGGGACGCTCTGTAGAATTTTGATGCCAAGTTCCTTCAGTGCGTTATCGAATTCTTCAGACTTAAATTCTCCCCCTCCATCCGACATCCACTCTTTGATGGAGGCGTTAAATTGGGTCTTGACCATAGCAACGAAGTCGCGTAAGGCCTTGATGGCATCATCCTTCTTTCGGAGAAGGACGATCCAACCGTGGGAGGTATAGTCATCGAAGAAAGCGATGAAGTACTTGTACCGGTGATAGGATTCTACCGGGAAGCTCTTAAGATCAGAGTGAATCTTCTCAAAAGGCTTCTTCGCACGAGAAGTTGATGGTGGGGAACGATTTTGATGGCATCTTTCCCTCATGACATCCCTTGCAGGGAGTACATCTTTTCGGGTACAGAGACATTCTGTGGGAAACCCTTGGTATGTCCCTTCGCTTTCTCAAGCACTTCCTTTGAGGGGTGCCCAAAGCGTCGATGCATGGTTTGGTAGTCGACGGAATAAACCATCGAGAGCTGTTTTGCCGCTAGACTCTTTACGGGAAGTGATCCGAGTCTTAACCCAGAAAATGGTGTGACCGGGTATAGCCGGACGGCAAACGATAGCTTGAGATTGATCGGGCTTATAGATGCCGATCGATTTGTTATCACCGTGAACGTAGTGTCCACGTTGTTGAAGAAACTCTCCCATAGAGAGTAGTCGTCCATGTAGGTTGGGGACATGATAGACAGGATATAGACGAGTCCTGACTTCTTGATATTTCCCATGAGAATCTTTCACCATGTGTTTGATGAAGACGGATCCAACTCCAGCCCAACGAAGAGTAGCCTTTTTATCAGCTGTGCGAATTTCTGGCGAATTTCTTAATGGAGTATAGGATGCGAAATCGGTCTCATCACTAGTGACGTGCATAGAACAACCGGAGTCCATCATCCAGACGTCATACCCATGGAATGGAGAGTGGCATTCAGAACAACTCGCGAAGAATGAGGAAATAGACATATATTGCCGAGCGAGGTAATTCAAAGCAATACATAAGTCCATATACAGATCATCACGTAATACAGCAGCATCGATTAGAATAGAGCGCTGTGTGAGATCAGCAAGTTGTTCGTTCAGCCGACGGGATGACACACACCTTTGTTCGTCGATGTGTCCGGTGTCGAGTTCCATGGCAGTGTCCTCAATCTCCGTGTCCGCCTTGAAGTCGGGTTCGTCATCGGTATCCATGCCAAGTGAGACTGCATCGTCATCGTCGGAGTCTGTAAAGAGAGGAGACTCGGAACGAGCACGTTTGGCAGGAGGAGGTGATTCGAGACGATCTTCGAGTGACTTCTTAACGGGGAAATCCATGAGGGGTCGGAGATTTTTGGCAGTGCGAGGAACGTGAAGCCGATCGCAGATCTCCTGAGCCTGTGCCAAGTCCGGATAAACTGGATGAGTCCGGGGATCGTTGGTCTTCTCGGCGGTAGCGGGGGTGTAAACTTGAGCCGGAAGATTGACGGGGACTTTATTAACTTTGATGCCGGACGAGGTAAACGAGGCGACGGAGGTAGTAGTGGGAGTAGGAGTGTGATGGTGAGCCGAGATGATGTGGGAGCCAAGGACGACAGCGGAAGCAATTTGGGAGGAGTCATCGGAATCAGAATCAGAATCAGCATCAACCATGTGAGTGTGATGATGGTGATGGTGTTGCTTCTTCTTTCCGGACGACTTCCCACGCTTGGACTTCTTCTTGTCGTTAGAAGGCTGTCCTTGCTGTCCTTGGGCAGGCGAGTTAGAAGACGACTGCTGCTGCTTCTGCTGCTTGAAGTTGGGGTTACCCTTCTTCCGCTTGATCGCTGACATCTTGTTGGCGTGAACGGAACCCTGGGTTCGACGTTCATACTCCGCCATGATGGCTTCACGCACATCAGCCAATTTGAGTTCCTTGACCTTTTTGTTCTGCATCAACAGAACCGCAATGCTATCCCATTTCTGGGGAATTGCGTTGATCAGGATCATGGCTTGGAAGAAGTCAGGCATTCTGACACCATTGGCGTGAAGTCGATCAAAGACTGATCGGAGATCATCCATTTGTGGTACCGGATTTTCATTTTCCGAAAGCTTGAAAGCGATAGCCTTCCGGAAATCGGCAAAGACCACGGATGCCCCTGGAGTACCGTAACTTTCCTCCAACTTCGTCCAAATGGTTCGAGCCAATTGGTTTGACTGGATGGTCAAGCGAATAGCAGGTGTCATGCGTAAGGTGAGGGGCACCTTTAGCAGTCATATTCTTCTCGAGCCACGCCCTTTGACTCCTTCCGGCGAGCTTCTTTGTCTTCCTCCTTGGCATCAGGGGGAAGATCAGAAGGCTCCGGATTGGTCCCATCAACAACATCCCACACGCCAGCAAATTGGAGATAAGCGATGGCGAGCGGCTTCCATTCTCGATAGTTGGTGCCATCAAGAATCGGAACAAGTTGAGTGAGGGCGGAGGACATGGTTGTTGAGATCTGTCAAAGAGACCGATCATCAGCATGGCGTTCTCGTGAGAGAATAGAAGGACAAGTGTGCAGCCAAAAATAGCGCTCCTTAGTCCCCTGATCGCAGCCAAAAATAGCGCAGATCATGACGACCACAAGTAGTAAGCCTTAGAGCATCTAGATGCAGCCAAAAAAGCGCAAACTAGATTCTGGATGCAGCCAGAGACTAGCGCAAACCAGATTTAGCAATGCAGCCAAACAAGCGCAAAGCTAAAGCCTAACGGGGCTCATAACCTGTCGAGCAAACACTATCTAGCTAAGGTGGTCTACTCTAAGACTTACCAGGTAGAGAGTTGTGTGAGGCTAACTAGTGGCTAACTACAAGAGTTGTGACGAACTCTATCATCTATTCCAAGGCCAGGGAGGGCCGGTATTTATAGTTTACAGGAAGCGTGACAGATGTGACGTATACTACATAAATATGGAAGGTGTGACGGGTGAGTAAGCGAATGAGTCATCATGAGTAAGAATGAGCGATAATGACGCAATATGGTGCAAGTATTAGCACCTACTCCTGTGACGTTCCAGAATGTTCTACACTAGAATGTTCTAGAGTGTTCTGGACCAAGTCTCACTAATCTAATCTAATCTACGATATAATCTTCAGATAAGATAAGATAAGTTCAACATCGGTGTCGATGGATTAGTTAAATGTGGGTAGTTGGAGTGCGAGTCGAGCGAGTTTAAACGAGTGTAAGAGTGATGGTTTAAGCCCAGTAGGCGGGGCTCATAACCTGTTGTAAATAGAGGAATAAAAAACGATGGATTTTCGTGTTCTACAGAACAGTATTTATAGTAGCTACGAGACGTGATTGGTAAGTCATTGGAGCGCTCGATAAGCGCGTGTATAAGCGCTCGGGGAATTTCTAATAAAGTGGAAACATAAGAATGAAATAACTAATCTAGTGAGTAACGAGTCATCGTGTATCGACGAGAACATTCTCAACAGATCTTAATGAGAAAAGACACGGCCCATGCTCGTAAAGCATCCTGTGGCATCTCGACAAACAAAGAGATTTCTTTGTTTGTCTAAGCGTCCGGGATGCACGCCCTGATCTTTATTCTCATTTAATCTTTCATACCAATCCCCGAAAGAAATTCAAAATATCTTCTGATTAAATCTGCGGGATAGTGGCATTCATGCCCCTAGTGTATTGGCATGCATAGCCACGGATAAGCGCCCGTTTGAACGCAACAGCTGAGCTATCTGGCGCGTGTTTTCCTGAGAGTCGGGGGTTTATAAGTCATTCCTCTTTTTTCGTAATGGAGTGAGCCTGTCGGTGCGATGTTCTACTCTCAGGGCGTCTAGATCTGGTGCATGTCTTTATCATGATCAAAGCCAATCAAACCCCGAATCCGACGCGTCCCATACGGGGTTGCCCCCAGCTCTTCCACTTGCACCATGACCACGACTACACCACCTCAATCGCAGCTCACTGAAATCCCACCGGGCCTCTCGCCTCTCCCAATAACCCTCCCACCAGACTCCCACATCAAACCATTCACTAACGGGCCCGCCAATCCCGTCGAGTACGCGGGGTCGCCATGGCGCGAATTGCCCGTGCTAGTCAAGAAATATACAACGACTATTATCGTGCAAGGTGATAAAGTGCGTCATGTGTCTCCCACCGCAGCGTGAGCGAAAAGATTACTGACCCGAGTTGACAAAGTAGATCCTGTTAGGAATGAAGAAACGAGGCTGGGGAATCGGAAAGTGCGTACTCGAACTCTTCCATACCCCATTCTCAATCTACAACTACAACCAACTCAAAGCAACCCACATCCACTTCTGAAACCCTCTACAGATACAATGGCTTCGGAGGCAAAGTCGAACCAAACGAATCCTCTCTCGACGCAGCAAAACGAGAACTCCACGAAGAAGCAGGAGTAACAATCCCACCCACTCCAGGCTCTATAACACATGCTGGAACACTCCTCTTCCTCACTTCCTCCGTGGAATGGGCATTCCACATCGATATCTACCGCGTGGATAAGTTTGAAGGGGAGATCACAGAGTACGTTCTCCGTTATCACAGCTGATTGGGCCTCCAGGCCTTACTGGATCTGAATTTCGACTCTTCGAATTCCATCTCGCCGACCTGAGCTAATCCAAGCATTTTCCAACATCAGGTCAGATGAGATGAAACCAGAATGGTTCTCAATCAACCCAGAACCTTCAGTATCCAACGGCCTGCCTCCCATCCCATACGACAAAATGTGGGAGACAGATAGGTGCTGGCTGCCCCTCCTCCTCTCCAACAAGAAATTCGTCGGACGAGCGGATTTCGTTGGTGAAAAAGACCAATCTCGAGCCCACAAGTGGTGGTACGGTATCGTAGATTTGGATTCATAGATTCGAAAATTAGAATTGAGGCGCGGCGTGCTAAATTGGAGAAAGCTTGTAATCTTTCGCCGCATCTATGCGAAGAGTGTGTTGATCAACCCCTAAGGCAAGACACTAGGCGCTAGAAGCCACGAGGGGGGGTTGGTGTATGGAAGAAAAAAATGGTTGAACCCAGGATCGAACTGGGGACCTTCTGTGATCACATTCATGTGAGACAGAAATCATAACCACTAGACCATTCAACCGATACTGAAGCGTTTTGTTTTCCAATCACCTCTCGCATGTATATCATGATGGGACGGAGAGCGGATGAGGGCCACGGCAGGAATGCGAGACGATGCAACAGGCGGCTAATAGCATGCGGATGGGATTTGAACCCTACCTTTTGGCAACCTCATTTGTTCTGGCATGAAGAAGAAATGGGTCCTTCACACCAGAACCTCTACTATAACCAGACGAATGCAAAGGATAAGCTATTCGTATCCAAAGAGTTGGGGTATCGATATAGGCGCCATTGGAGGATCAAGCGCGGTGAAAAATGCTAGTACCACAGCCCCACAGCCCCCGACCGGTTCAATCTGAAAACTCTGGGTGTCGAATTTTATACCTCTCCATAGCCTTCTCCCAAGTCCCATCATAATCAAACTCCAATAGATGCAATATGCGACCCTCCACGTATTCCGCCACGATCTCTTTTTCCAACTGTTCGTCGACCTGAACGTGCCACTTCCACACCTTTTTTGTCCTTCCCGACCCTCCACCTGGCCCTGACCCCTCATCCACCTCTACCCCCCTTGTCCACCGGATACAATCGTTAACTACGACCATTTCCATCCGAGGTGACGTCTCAGACAGTCCCGAAATGAGCGAATACTGATAGGTGAGATGGGCGGGAAACAGATAGTCATTCTCTCCGTGGGTGCGTTGAGGGAGGTCGTATGGCGTGCGACAGGGCGGAGAGGTATCGGTTTTGAACAGGAAGACGCGCGGCAGGTTTCTCCAAAACAGAAAAATCCCCGGATCAGGAAGAATCTGGCAAAAGAAGTGATTAAATCTCTGAACGACGTATCAATGCATTGAATGTGAATACTGACGGAACGGGCAGGCGGGTCTGTGTGGTCCGAGAAAGTGGAGTCCACGGTGAACGACTCGAGGCACTTCAGCGTGCCCATCACATTAACAGACATTAGCGCCCGGGTTACGCGGGCGTCGAAGGGCACCATCACTCGTTTGATATTCTTTGAAGACTGATTCAAAATGGCCAGCACATTAGTGTCGCTATAGCTGAGAATGCGGATGGATGTGAGAGGGCGTCCAGGAACAAATCGCTCGAGCAAGTACTCGTCGCACTCAAGGTGAGTCAGGTGTGGAAGCATCGACGGGCCATCCGTTTCGGGAGCTGGCGACAGGTCCAAATCATCGAAGACATCCGGTTTAGAAAAGGGAAGCGACAAAGAGCGCAAGTTTGGTAATCGTTTGAAGAACCGGGCGGTGATTTGGACGTCCTTCGTGTATCGTAGGTCGAGGTGTCGGAGAGGGAGTGCAGGGATGAGAGGAGTGGCGAGAATGTTCATAATTGAGCCAGTGAAACAGGTCGTAAGGTGTACCAAATGCGAATGCGATATCGACTCTGAAAGGAGATTCATCATCGCAAAGTTCTCGTCGTCCTTCGGTTCATTGTCAGTCGTGAGGACCAATTTCTTCAACTTGAGCGATGAGTCTGAGAGTTTCGTAAACTGTCTGCGGTGTTTGGTCCAGTCGGATACTTTCTCGTTTGGGGAATCGGGTAGAAAGGCGCATTCGTGGACTGTCAAGCTTTCGAGGCCCTGGGAAAGGGAACCGATGGTATGAAGGAAGGAAGGAATCATGAGCGGGGTATCGAACAAGGATAGGGAAGTGAGATTTTTCATGTGTCGGAGAGAGCCGAAGTAGATTTTGAGGAAGGCCCTGGAAGCCCACGCAAGGGAGTGCATGTCATGATCAGTCGCTTCGTCGCGACGGTTAACCTTTGACGATGAACTTGATGCTCCAAAGAACTCGTCATATTCAAGTTCGTTGTAACAATCGCCGTTACTGTCGTCTTCGCTGTCCCCGTCACTGTCGTTGAACTCATCGGTGTTGTCGTCCTCGTTGGATGAGCCCTGTGGTTCTATCCACGAAGTAAAGGCACAGTGCCGCACATAGTTGGCGAACTCCCGCCCTTGACCTTTATTCTGTACGACAGATCTCGCGAAAGCACTGTGGTTCTGGGAACTTGCACTGGCACTGGAGGATGTGTCGCCAGAGAAGACCAGGACATTGAATATCCTGGGAAGCATGAGGAAGCAGAAATATCGACAAACGAGGGATAGATTTCCTAATTCCCTTCGAACCGCAGGAGGAGGAGGTTTGGGGATGCTCTTGTCGTCGATGCGAGTTGACTGAGACACGGTGGCTGGTATTCCTTCATCTCGTTCGGAGTCATCGCTATTTTCATATTCGTTTGAACTTGAAGGGACAACAAGTTCGAAGATTTTCAAATAGATTTCGGGTGGGATAGCTGGTAACTGTTGGCCTGCTTCATTCCTTCTCACAGGACCTGCAGGCGGCGTTTTATATTTAAATTCTCGTGCGTCTGCAGAACTACTTACTGCTCCAGTACAGAGCCATGTCTAGCCCCTGCTCGACACAAAGCGGCTGGTGAGTATTGAGTGATGATAATAGCGAAGAACTTCAGAAGGAACCAAGAAGGAACAAGCAAAGTTCGACTCCCCAAGCTCAGTTGCTGCGATTCACTTTCCGCCACCCCGGATCATTCGGCGAGAGCTGTCCAGAAGTCCTCGTGGGTTGCAACAGTCGAGCGTAAAGCAGAAAGCAGGCAAATACTGAATGGTCACTGTTGACTGGGCAATCGGAAATGACGGCTGAGGTACGCCAAGAAGTCTGCATTCAGTCCGAACATGCATTCCCTCAACAGAAGGATTTCTTCCATTATTCAAGGGGACAGACCTTCGAGGTTGACTTTCTGAATGGTTTCAACCTAGAGATCAGGAGATGAGCCTGAACATACCTGCCCGTAAAGGGTAAATAATTTCTCGAAGCTGAAGGGAAGCCTTCAAGCCAGTCACCTTGTAGTCGGGCGCAACGTTCAGTAGTAGCAATTAGATCCCTGGGGCCAAATGTGAAGATCCCTATTACCGGTTCAATGGTCTAGTGGTTATGATTTCTGTCTTACACACAGAAGGTCTCCAGTTCGATCCTGGATTGAACCAACTTTTTGTTTCTTCCTAATCGTTTCTTTTACTATTCAGCCTCAGCGTCTCCGAGTCCTAAACGAGATTTGGTCCTTTCGGTGAAAATCGTGGGTTAACCCTACCCGTCTGCCTGACACGACGCAGTCCTGGCCTCTAACTGCCCTTTTTTGATGAAATGGTCTGCCTGATGGAAGCCTCCTTGCGAGGCCTGTTGTTGTGGCAGCATCAGGGCAGCATACAGATCAAAGGTCCGTGGGCCAAGTGGACCACGTTTACGGAGAGGGTTCCTACGGCACGCGCTTACCTCGATGCATACGCGGTGTCTGCAGAGCCGGTCAGCCGCGTCCAGTCAATTACTTCTTAGCTTTTGTCGGGGCTCTGCTACTGTTATAGGCAAGTGTCTCTATACAAGGCTCGCCAAAGAACGAATGGCTCGAGGCCATTGCGTACCATGCGTTCTCCAAAAGCAATGTGGCGGCTCCGATCTGACCATCCATTGGGCCTCTAATTTCCCTGGGAGACGGCCCGTCCCTGTGGCAATGGTATTTTTCACCCTTTTGTTCTAACTGATTTAGAACATGCAGGTTGAAAGTCTGGATTCCGAGCAAGGCGGCGGCGTGTTTGGAGGATGGTACAAATTGGCGCCCCTTCGGCCGAACCTGGTTTCTCTGCACACTGGCACGCACCATCCATGGCGATCGCATGGTATCAGAGAGTGTTTGTATGCGCACCTTGAATGGTGTGTTCGTTTCACGCCTTGGGCCCTGCGGACTGGTTTCCAGGAAATAGCGGGTTACTCGGTGGCTGCCAACATAAGGCCTTTCCACGGACCAACCTTGCACCGTTCATGTAGGCTCCCCATGACGCATCATATTGGAGTGTCCTCCTCATTTCTACCCGCGATGACCATCGTAGACCCTCTGAACCGCTTTGCATGACGAACATCCATCGTAATGCAACGGGTAGCTTCCTTAATATCCGCCCGGCGGAGGCAGGGGACGGGACGGTATTATGGAGCCAATCTTTATTGCAAGTGGTAGTGATCTAGGGACGCAGAGAAAACTCGCATTGAAACGACGAATTCTTTTGGGAACCCTCTCAGCTGGCTGAGCACGAGCCATCTTTGACGTTATCCGACTCGGACGCGACCTTCTGATTGCTATTCAAGACGCACCTGCCTTTGAGACTCCCTTCTATACCCAACTCCAAGCTCTATCGCTACCAATGGAAGTGGAATAACACTTTGCTGCGCCTGATATATCAACTTCCCATCCGGATCTTGACACTTCTCATTCAGATCTTTGGGGAAGTACGGGACGCTGGTACCGATTCCAGAAGATCATCGATAGGCCGATATCGACTGCACAACCTGCCGGTATCCCATCCCTCGGAGATGAGACCTACAGCTTTGCCCTCGTCTCATATACATGGAGTCATGCCACCAGGTCAGCCTACAAACCTCTCACTCATAGCGACAATGAACTCGCCTCCATCAAGGTCTACCAGTGCCCTTCCGAAGTTTCCGTAAACTATTATTACGCATTTGATTCCGACAGTCAGATGCTGGTAAGGCTTTCTGTTCACGGTCATAAGCTAGCCCGACGGTGTCGTGCTGAAACTTTGGAACATTCCATAAACTGGAATTTGTTTCGTCTCGTCACATTAGATTTGTTCGGGGACATTAAGATGTCTCTAAGCTCCGGGGTCATCACTATGAAGCCCAGGCTAGGCTGGAAAATCGGTGTAAAGGCATTTCCGTCACCAGGGTGACTTGGACCGAAGATGGGCGAATCAAAGACCCTGCATAGTTGTGATTGGTATCCCTTCGACATCCTGACAGTCTAATGTACGGTCCCGTCAAGGCACGGAAACTCACTCCTCGAGGATAGAAAACGTTGCGGCAACCTTCAATCTGTTCACTCTTCACGCCGTCACCCTCGAGGATGGAATGATTGAAGCCCGCCCATTTCAACCCTAATGCTAATGACAGCAACATCGGGCTCATAACAAGTTCCTTCTCTGCATTCAACTTCGAGGGAAGTTGCTGACTTGAAGAATCAAGCGTCATCATAGGCCAAGGTGAAACCTAAGATAACGGTGCCCAGGCTCTAGGAAGCCTTTAACTACCGACAGGAGCTGTTATTAACAGACATTCAGTCGCGGAGCTAGCAAGGTAGTGGTCTGACCGATTGACATGGCGCTATTGCCCCCCACCGATGACCAATGAAATCACCTTCTCTCTCCATTCATCTGAGTGTGGGGAAGAACGCACGCCATCCTTATCTGAAGAATCGACATCGATTGCGTCGATTCCTCAGTGAGAAGCCGCATACACGCCTCGGTTATACAGTGCCTGCGGGTTGCTCCAAGTCAAGGCGTTTGCTCCATCTCCAAGGACGACTACGAGTACAGAACCTTTGAACGACGATCATACACCTAGCCGGGGAAACGAGTGACGGATTCTGTCACCTCACCGAGCGCTAAAGAATCGCTACTTTGCTTTAGCAATTCACGCTCCGAGGAGATAAGCAAGCCCCTGCATCCACAAGCGCGCCGCCGATGTGAAGCACGGCCAGGCCTGTACTTAGTATTCATCAGAACCCGACAGGAACATGGAAACCCGAAACAAAGGGCTTATCCTCTTCCCACCAACGTGGAGTGCTCTGACTGGAGGAACGTAAAAAACAGAGTGAATGGAGAGGGGTGGTGCCATCAGCGGCGATTTCATTTGCGACTCGCAATCCAGAGTCTGTCAGCCCCAGATTGCACGCCTCGACGGAAACAGAAACAGTGTGTACATACAATGCCGGTCATTAACTCCCGATTGCACATGTGGTACTGTACCTATAGGCTTTTCCCCAAATCACGTTCCCTCGTCCTCGATAAGGTTACACGTTCGTCCTTAGTGTCGAAGAATCGGATCGGGGTGTGTGATCCGGAGATGAGCCTAGTCTATGGGCTCGGAATGGTGATGGTGAGACACTGGGGGTGGTGTAACAAGTCCGAGAAGTGACGAATTGAGCAGGGGTGATGCATATATCGTCCCGGATATAATAGAAAGAGAGCTGCTGGGGATCGGCAGAAGGTTGGTTTCGAACTGCCTTATGGGATCCAGGCCGCTAGGCCAGAGGAAATGAGGCTGCAGCACGCTGATGTATTCCTGTTGAGATCATCGTCATGTAGAGACTGAGTGGCGAGGTTATTAGGGTGTGGGTTCGGCGTTAATCGGTCAAGACCACCCTCCCGTATCTCGTTTGCGGAGGGGGAGAGGGAGGTACGGTTTCCTCGTAGGCCGAGCTGAACTTGAGCTGAGTCCAATTCTGCGGATCCTGGACAGACTGGACGGGAAACGTTGGCGAAAGGTAATACAGGAAGCAAAGAATGGACCTACGTTCGCAGTCCTAAAGCGGCCACAAAAGCAGTAACTCCGACGGACACTCCTGAAAAGATGAAGAATGCGTAGGGGTGTTCCTCCAGGTGACTCGTCAACTGCCAATCGAGATCAACTTCTCGATAAACGGGAGCGCCAGCATCACGTACGTTCATTCCGAATAAACCGGCCACGAGTGCGCCAGTACCGATTCCTAAGGTAGCTATAGATACCTGTCATAGCTGTGGTTAAGGTCGTTCATCTGGTAGGACGAGAAAGGGGGCGTACTTTTAGATCAAGCGTAAGCAACGCATTGCGATTTGAGTCTAGAATGAGCTCTACTATTTCTTGAGTCGATTGAACGTTCGCCTGGGGTAGCATTCATCAGTATTTGTACCGTAGGACCGAGAGGTTCCCTTACTTCTATAGTCTCTGCCTCGTTTACGATTTCCTCTACCTGCTTCGAGAATGATTCAAGAAGAGTCTCGAGGTCCTCGTGGTCATTAACCGCTCGTGTGACACCGTTCTTCTTGTCAGTGAGGTGCATAGCGTTCATGTCCTCATCTACATTGGATTTAGCAATATACCGCTTGGATATTATGGGTGGTAATAACCTTGAGTTAAAATTTCATCGATTGCCTCTTCAACCTAGGGTAAGCCAAGTCAACCTTGTGTTCAAAGAGTGATTGACAACATATGACGGACCAGCTGGGCTCTGTTCTTGAAGCTCACTAATCGACGAGAATAATGGAGAAGCCGTTTGAACCGGTCACGGTCGATGTTGTCCTCCATTTCAGCCAGCAGCCCGCCGACAAGGTTTCTGATGAACACCATCTCCGCTTCCAGCGCGCTGAGGACGGAGAGCATGATGGACTCTATTGCTCTTTAGGAAAGGATATGAGTTCAGCCTGTTGGAAACACTGTCAGGTTGCGGAGCTTACCTGAACTCATAAGGCAAGCCAGAGCCCTTGGCTTTCAAATTATGCTAATGATGCGTCAGTAACGAGCTCAGGCGATCGGTAACTTCGCTGCCTTACTTCGAGGTGGTATAGGAATACCGAATGTAACCTTGAATCTGCAGAACCATAGGTGTCAAACAAAACTACAGCATCCGTCTTCACGAGGGCGCGAATGTGGAGAATATTGATCTGTACCAAGGTGAACTGACCGCCTTACACTGGACATAAAGTGGCACTGACCAGAATGGCTTCTTTCCGAACAAGAATAGTAGGGACCAGATTTGGTACCCTCGAATCGATTTTCCGAAGGTCACGAGTCTGTCATCGACATGAGGCTTCTAGAAAACATAGTCGTAAAGGGGCTGAACGTACGTGCAAACGGTGTTCTGCACAGATGTCGGACTTCTTGAATTGGCCCGATATTGTCTTGACATTGCCTGGTCATTCTGTATTAGCTTCTAAGGTCCATCCGTGACCATATGAAAGCCAACCTTCAGCGTCGAGCACAGTGCCTGGACAGTCCGGGGTAAGCTGCGGGAAGACTGAGATGTTGGTATTGACTCACAGCGAAGCATGAGCTCTGCCGGCTGTCGACCCTTCATGACCTTGTCCAGTATTGCAGCTCTCGTCGCGTCCTCCTGGTCTTCTTGTGCGTCGTCTTCGGTTGGTGTCCGCTTTCCCTTGGCCAGCCAGGATATCCCCCTCGTGTTGGTGGAAAGATATGGGTTGGAATAAAGACCAATACGACATGATGGAGCCCTTAGGATGGCCCCAGGCGAATAAATAGACTTGTTGAGGAGTCTGCAAGCGGGAGTTCCACTCCGTTGAGAATTCTGAATCTGCCGCGAAATTGGTAACGTCGACGAGGTTGGGCCGGTGATATAGGCTCTGGCGCCCTTATCTGGCCTTACATTGCTTTCGCAAAGTCTCCAAAAGGCCCTATGCATACGCAACCAGCCAGAAAGCCACGAACGCTGCGGCAAAATGAGGACGACTGCACGGTGAATCGCAGTGAAGACGAATCTTGGCAGTCGCAGCCGTGACCAAATCACGGGAACGAACCCACCGTGTGAATCTCCAACTTTAGCCTCGTCCCAGGACCCAAACTCTCGTCTGCTGTTCCTGATCCAAATCGATGTTCCTCGTTGCAGCGCTGTAATTTCCCCGCACTATGTCATCTTATATGGCAGGATCGACCCTCACAAATACCCAGATAATGGCCCCGATCTATCCATCTATGATTTGTTTTTTCTCTTTTAAAAACCACAGAAATTGAGGGATGGGGACACGCCTCGTTCTCGAAGACATGCAGCGGTAAGCTTCGGAGAACCCATCTACGTCCATATACCCTAGCTGACTGGAGGTTTCTAGACCCTTTTAATGGCTTGTGAGATTGGCGTTCAAGCTTTCCATGAAGACCCTTCGGGAAGCACTGCTAACAAATCGTATTCCTGCCAAAAACGTTGCGGAAACGTGTAGCAGGTCATTTTCGATCAAGCGGACAATTCCGTCTTCGGCGTAAGATGAAGACATGATCTGTGATCCAGGCGTCTGCTGATACTCCCATTGCAAACCTGGAGCCTGAGAGGCTTCCTTCCTGTGGGCTCATATTACGCATTTAATGATCGCTCCTTCTCTAAGTTCTTCGATTGAAACCGCTGGACCTCCTGGTCCTTTAAATATGGACCTCCACTTACCGTCCTTCTCCCCCATCAAAACGACCTTCACTCCCCCACCTCTCCCTCTCTTCGACATGGACATTAACAGATTGGTCCAAGCCGCTGCAGCTCTCTCCTCTGTCCTACAAAGTCATAACATTCGACATGCTTTCTACGGAAGCATGTTCCCCGCATTATTGGCTAGACACCCTGCCAGTGATGTAGGTATCCTGCGTCCTAGGCGCCCGGTGCTGTCGCTGACCCCATGTCCGACTACCCAGGAGATCTTTTGCATCGTCGAGGGTGGCCTGACGCAGGCGCACCCGTTCCGACGCGTCCGTGATGCTGTCGCCGGTAGTGAGAACCTCACAGTCATGCATTCCACATGGACAAACCGGTACGTTACTCATATTCTCTTATCCCCTAAGAACTGTGACCTGATTTCCCTTCAGACTCCATGTCACTTACCGAGGATTCATTCCGGTCATCGACGTAAGTGATGGAGCGATTACCCGGACACCGTCATGCGTCTAATCCCCTCGCCTTCTAGATTGAAATTCTCCCCGCTGGCGAAACGGGACCACGAATACTCGACAATAGCGCAGTGATGAAGTTGCCAAACGCCCCGGGCGTGCCTTTCCTTACCTACTCAGAATTCATTCGCGCCAAGCTGAAGTCCTGGATGATGTGAGTTGACTTTATGCCCTCGAGCGATAAACACTTCAAATCTTATCGATTTATTCGCAGTCGTGGTTCGGAACGAGATGCCCAGGACATCATCTTCGTGCTTGGTCGTTATTGGGACCGTGTTGATATGAACCGAATACCTGACCAGGATATGAACGTCTTCGCAACCAAAAACAGCACGGCAGCACCGGCTTGGACAGCGCTACGAAGGAAATATGGGATGTGACCCATTTCGAAGCGCGCGTTTTGTGCTCTCGACTAGGCCACCATGTCGCGATCCCCCCTTCGTAATCAGCTGACAGCCTTCAAATGTCTTCTGAAAATCCCGTTCAACGGGGAGCCAGCTGTCCTCATCCTCAATCGACATTGCATAATCATGGACATAATTATGGGCAACTTTGTAGTAATAACTTGGGCATAATATCGTGAACTGTATCATATTTAACCAATCTCACCACAACTGACTATATAAAGCTCGAACGGGATATCTTGTACCTCTTGTGTGCGTGATACCTGGCTGCCAAGGACCATCCGCTAACTAACACGCCCTTTCAGCTCGATTCACATCCTGTCTATTAAACACTTCCAAGAAATCCTTAGGGCCTCGAGCTCATATCGATAGTCATCTCTGTTCAGTCCCAATAGTAGGCGATAGACCGGGAGCCGGACTTGAAGCTAACAGCAAACTGACAGGCCTTGCAGCAGCAACGTCCGAAGGATGGCAGGTGATCACTTCCGCTATACAAACCTATGAACCATTCCAATAGACCCCAAGACGTTCCTTCTGAGATCCGGGAAAGACTCAAGGCCGCAAAGGTACCCAAAGTTATTACCCATCAGAGCCACCCGTCCGCTGACCTCATCTCGTTCCGGAGAGAACCTTTGAGGTAAGTCTTCAAAGTCGATGGAGTCAGTTGACAGCCACCGCTCATAGTCGCATCGGCCTCGTGCCGTTACGGATTCCAAGTCCGATGGCATTGGGATCTGCAATGCATCCAGGAGGATGAAATATGAGCCCGGGAGGAGACGAGAAAGTTGGAGACCCCAACGTGTACTCAGAAGGGACCTCCACATGCCAGGATGAGGAGCGAGGACGTGCCTTCTCAAAGTTTGATTGGGAGTTCACTTCTGGCGAGCTTCGAATCGCAAGTAAGCTCATCGCGAGCTGATATTTCTTCACTCTCACGCAGAACTTGATGGTTTTCTGGCGGCCTGTGTGACTAGCTGACCAAAGAACGCTGGGGGGCGCGCACTAGTTGCCGGGAAAGCTGTGAATTCAAACGCGTATTGGCCCTCGTTACAGTATGAACAATAGTAATGGGTCCCAAAGATAGCTTCGCTTGCGGGTACAGGTTGGACTGAGATCTATGAGCTGCTGTCACCAGACGGAGGGAGGCACGGCTCCGTAAAGGCGCGCTCATAAACAGAAGTCCTCGCCCTTGGACATACTCTGAACGCCACAATGTACGAATGGGGTGAAGCGTGTCAATTGAATGAACAGGTAAACAGCAAGAAGTTACGAACTCCGACTGAGATGACACCTATGCTGGCCGGCTCTGTACTTACCAGGAATACCCCTCCAATGAAGGCCTAGTTGCAACAACACATCCTGCATCCTGCGGCGCAATATGGTGTTGATGTGGCAAATCCTTCCTAAATAAGGTCGCAAACAGACCAAGTGCGTACTTTCCGGTCCAGAGTCCGTCCAGAAGCCCTTGAGCAACACGCCGTCCCCGGGCGGTACAGCTTGGCCAGTGGTAAAAATAACGCAAACTCCCAGGAGTCCGAACGACATATATGCGCCATGGTGTGACTTTGTGAAGGAAACTGAAGGTATGACTTCAAATGACGGAGATCTGAACCAGAACAAGGGAAACGTGTTAGGTAGGCTGCATCATGGGTCCGTGTCAGGCAAGTGTCAAGAGTTCGAAGAGAACGGATTGTCCTTGCGGTGAATGGTATGACGCAGGTGGGCGACCGATTTGTTGCCGTGATAAGTGTATGGTGGTGGAACCATTTGCCGCCGTTGCCGTTCAACCAGGTGCACCTTGGAAGACCAAGAGTCGGTGGGTGCTCCAGAAGGGTTATGAGGTCGTCAGACGGACAAGCCAGACAAGAGGAAGCCCCGGGTAACTTGATGCATATGTTGGGTGCTGAATCCTGATAGAGAGCCAAGCCAGTCTAACTGAGATAAGGCAGTGGAATGAGAACACAAAATCCATTCTATTCGCAGAAGTCATAGCATCGATAAGGTGGGCATCCAGTCGAAGAAGGTACCCTTATCATTGCCGAGGTAGATGTCCTGGATTGGAGGGCATAAGACACGCAAACCTTCGCATCCTGGCCGCCGGTTCCGGTGGATTCTATTCCATCGGAGCGAGATAAGGTCCAAGAGGAAAGAGATAGATGTTCGGCCAATAAAGCTAAGATAACAGGTTCTTCCGCATGTTTCGAAGCCATTGTGTCCGCTCAAGACGTCGCAGCCAAGTTGAATGCTCTCCAGGACTAACCAAGTTCAAACTCAACTTCCAAGTTTGCGACATGGAGAATCGGAAGAACCCGAAATCTTTAAGGCGGAGATGAAGATGGCACAGCCACTGGGATCGGCAAGTCGGACAAGGATGCCAGTTCTAGCAACTTAGATCTAGTCGACCTCGACTGCTACCAAATTCCCGAAGGCCACTGTCGATTTGCGACTAGCACAGTAAGCAAAGGATACCTGTTTCCCATGCGTGCTGCACAAATCCACGTTAAATTAAGGAGTACATTTCTCTTCAAATGAGAAATGATTCTGTTACTGATCCAGCTCTCTTCTGACGCAGTCATCTTGGGTTTTGACCCATTTAACCCGCCCTGTCCTATGAACAGATCTCTATCAAGTATCATTTGCCAAAATTGGCGCTGAAAGCTGCGGTCAGGCTCGCTTCCACCGCATCGAGCAGCCTCGTGGTCGGTGGTCTCATTGTCGCGAATTCTCCGTGGGCCCTCCCAAAGTCTCGTTGGGGGGTTGGACGAGCTGGTCCATCCAACACTTATTTCAATTAGAAAACAAGCCCCGTGAGGCTCAACTTGTACTGGGGGACAATATAGCCCACTTGCGCGAGTCTCCGTCAGTATCGCGAAAGAGCAGGTCTTCCTCTCTGATTTCCAAGCACAATTGACACCTCCATCACTGGCACAGCAACCCTCATTCCGGTCAACCACAGTACGCTTGTTCCATGACCCCTCTATGGAAACTCTTCTCTCCTCATTTTAGTCGATCTGAAACAACTATCCGCGGTGGAAGCAATATGTTGGGTCTAACCCAAGTAGCACCTGCGTCGGCCTCAGTCACTAATGACACCATGCCCAGTGGTATCCCGAAACAACGCCCACGAAATCGA
Source organism: Coprinopsis cinerea okayama7#130 (assembly GCF_000182895.1). Lineage (NCBI taxonomy): Eukaryota > Fungi > Basidiomycota > Agaricomycetes > Agaricales > Psathyrellaceae > Coprinopsis > Coprinopsis cinerea. The sequence continues at coordinate 1,344,126 of NW_003307534.1, forward strand.
CCTCAACTCAACAAATGAACGAACGCGCGACATTTACCGACGACCGTTGCCCAACACGCCTTGAACGTGGCCTTCCGAGTCAAACGTGCCTTTCCAGATGTCTTAACTTGGCTAGCCGCTCTGCATGCATCCAGGACACAACCTCCTACAAGCCCGTGCCAAAAGCGACTTGGATCGAATCTACAGGCCCCAAGTCCATCTCCTGCCAACGGTGACCATATCTTTTTCATGAAAACCGCCGGCCGCGGTCTTCCCCCAAGCTAAATTGGCATCCCGTCCAAGTCATCGGTCGCAGCCATCGAGATCACATTCAGGCCTCTGGATTCTGGCACGCGATTGAAGAGCTTGGACATGCAGGACGAGCGTCAGACCTCTCGTAATACATTACGATTGCATGGTGCTTTGATTTATATTTAGGACGAGTCACCTGCAGGCAAAACTTCAACTTGGGGAGATCCTCCCGGTCAGCAGCAGCAGCCTCCGAATCGAACACCTACAGCCCGCAGCAACTTCTTCAGTGGGACTAAGGTCACATTACATCTGAAAGCCGACAACACCCTTCCAGTGGCGCCCATGTACTCGTCTTTCGAAGTCTTTTTGCTAGTAAGAGGTTTCGCCCAGCCAACTTGTCAAGGGGCGGCGAACTCTTAAAAGCATTGGTGCTGCTATTTATTCCCTCCCGACTCCACTCCCAACTCCCAACTCGCGAAGACGCGGCTATTGAAGTCTGGTTCGTATAAGGTTTCCGAACATTGGGTCAAAAACTGCATCAGTCCCGCCCGACTAGACGGAGGAGATTCCTTCCTCTCCCTCGCTGCAACTCCAGACTTCGGACTCCGAAATCCCCTCCCGCGAAGATATCTTAGAGCGACGTTTACAGTCCTCATGCACGTCAGCTTCCACCCAACTGCCGACACAACAGCTCGATCGACTTGGCTTGTAATAAAAGAGGGTCCATTCGTTTAAGCAATTCCGAGCTCGAGTCAGATCTCAGTGACACCCAAATAGGCTCGTCCAGTGGACAGCACTTGAGCGCATTGAACACTGACATTCGACATTGACAGAAGAAATCGAACTCGGCATGCCGGGGTACCTTCTCAGCCGTTCAGCAGTTTGAAGTAGGGGTACCCGTACAGCGCGCCTTCTGTACCTTCTCTATCCGTAGCTCTGAAGAGGCAACTACGACCCCACATGCTCGACCTGAACTGAAATCCACAATCTGTCATCCACAAAAAGAAGTTATTAAGCTAAACTCGTAAAGTCCGAACCAAAGATCCGTACCGTGTATACAGAAAAGAGGGCGCCCTCCAAGGGGAACTCCGGTATATACTGCAATTGCATTTTATCCCAAAACCACCATGGTCTTTGGCCACGAGCTAAAAAGAAGCACTTCACAAATAGGATTAAAGGACCCAAAAGAACGAAACAACAACAGAGAACATATGCATGTATACGTAGTAGTACTAGGTAGGTAAACGGGATTAAAAAAAAAAGAAATCATCAAAAAGAGGACAAAGTACTTTGCTGTCAAGAATTGAACATTGAATCCTACTTGAACCCCAAAAACTTATCATCATCATCAATCATCATCGCCAATCGAATCAAATCATGACAAGGAAGCGACGGACGAATCGCAGAAGAGCGGGTGTATCTATCCTAGCCAAAACGTGTACCAACAAAAACACACACACCGCAGCCCTCCCCCACCGCCCATCTCAAAGGAAAAAGACAAGCAGATTATCGTCCAGGTCCTTTCTTCGCCGCATCCACCGAAGACCCCGCAAGTCTGCTTGCGATCCCGTCAACATCCTCATCCTCACTCAGTTTTTCGTTCCCCTCCAAAACGCCTTGAATGAGGGACATCGTGCTCTCCAAGCTCCTTCTCCGAGTACTGGGACTGGTCATCGTAGTACCCAAACTAGCCTGCCTCGAGTGACCACGCTTGAACCCTCCAATAGTCGGGCTGGGGCTTCCACCAACAGGAGACGAGCCACCCGTCGTCGACGTGCTGATCCGCGACAGGGGCGTCTGGGGATCGGCCATGGCCTTTTCCAAACCGGCGTTGACACCGTTCGCGGAGAAGGGCGGTTGCTCTTGGGCTTCGGCCGGCGTGGCGGGGATGGAGGACGAGGACGAGATGAGGGCACGACCTTCCTCGGAGTCGGCGTCGAACAGCTCCGGGGGTAGACGTTCGTTTTCGATATCGGAGCGGCGACTGTAAGATCCCAACGTCGTTCGTCAGATTCACCAATAGACATGAAAAAGGCATGTTCCACGCACGCGTCTTCGAAACCGTTGATGGCCTCCTTGATACCCTCGGTCCCAGATGCCAAAGTACCATAAGGAAGCTTGGTTGATCCGGAAACTGCTTTGAGTTCCGACACCTTCTCCGACTCCTCTCTGCGATGCAACGATTAGAAATGGGGTTGAAACAAGAAAGCAAACAATGTTTGTCATACCGAAGAAGAGCAAAGACACGCGCCATGCGGCCGACGGCCATGATTTTATTCTTGATAATCTTTCTCCGTTCCGCCGACTCTTCAGCTGCAGCCGTGGGCGAGATCAAGGCAAGATCCTCATCAGGCTCCTCGAGCTCTTCCTTTGTGCATGTGTTGAGCACAGCGACCAACATGTCGGTGACTAACTTCCTATCAGCGAACAAGTCAGAAAGACGATAAAGGGGTACCCACTCTTTTCTCCAACGAATGGCAAACTCCAGGTGAACACGTCCATGAAATTCGGAAGCCAGTAGGGATGTGGGGTGCAGTTAAACTGTCTGATGTTCATCACATTGCTTTCGTACTTGAGTACGGCGGCCTTGTTGTTGTAAACGTCGAGATAGTTAGGGGCAGAGAAGATCGTCATGACGGAGGGGAAGCCAGTTGCTTTGGTCTTGCGATACATGCGATAGCTATTCACGTATGAGTGGGTGATGAAACGATACAGTCGAGGGAGACATACCCTGCATCCTGGGCTTCGTGTGCACGAATAATAGACAGGAGATTGTTCCTCTCGAGGAACTGGCAAGCGGCTTGGTACCTGGAAAGCGAATTACAAACGGGCCACGCCTGACAAACTGATCGCACTCACGTGAAGAAGTACGAGCAGCCGCGAACATGATTGTGCAAGAAGCTCTCCGACGTTTTCTCTGTTCCAAAGTCTTCGACAGGATCCGCCCACAGGATGTCGCACATGAGACCATGGGTGGGTGGCTCTCGGAACCGGTCAATCTATGAAACGATAAATATAACCATCAGTGCCAGATAACGCTCGACTTACGTTACGGAGGTCGTCGAGGGTGTTGAGCTCAGGGGACAAGCCGCCGTGGATACAAAGGAACTGTTTGTTCATGACGGCGGCCAGGGGTAGTGCACAGAAGGACTCCATGCAGGCATCGTAGACGCGTTCAGAGTACTTGTGTTTGCATTCCAATTTGAAAGTGAAGTAGTCGGTGAGATGGCGACATTCGTGGTTTCCTCGGAGGAGGAAAAGGGTGTCGGGGTACCAGATTTTGAGTGCCCATAGGTAGAGGACACACTGGGGAACGAATTACCAACGTGAAGGAGAAAATATCATGCGGGAGGGGGACGCACCTCGATACTGAAATACCCCCGGTCCACGTAGTCCCCAAGGAAGAGATACCGAGTATCGGCAGGGCTACCTCCAACCTCGAACAATTTCATGAGGTCGTACTGGAAAGGTAACGACTATCAGCCAAGCTGTAGCATCCTCGCTGTGGCAGAGAAACGCACGTATTGTCCATGAATATCGCCACATACTGCGATTGAGATCGATTCAGGGTTTGGGTCGTCGATAACGAGCGAACAAGGACGAACCGGTGATGGGCGCATCGACCTGGAGAACGTTGGGCTCCTTCCTCAATATTTCTGTGGCCTTTTCCAATATCCACAACGCTTGCTCCTCTGTTAGTCTGCCCTCGCGATAAAAGTGATTCTTGAGGAACGCGATGTCGGGTTTTGTCTGATCTTGGCCTCCTCGATTCCAGAACTGCTCTGGCGTCGGTTTGTGCATAGCCGGTGCTTGCACCTATCATTCGTCCCCAAAGAACGGCTGTATGAGCCGCCAGCGACGACAAAGAAAAAGCAAACGACATACATCCTTGACCACTCGTTCCTGTGTGCTAATAACGTTGCCATCCTCCAGGGTGTGCTGTGTAAAGTCGATGTCGGGGAGCTGGTCCTTTGTACGAATCTTCTCAATCGCCCTTTCGATATGTGTGCTCATTGTCGGAGCGTTGTGTTGGTGTGACGAGAAAGGGTGGCCAGGACGTGGTGGAGGGACGAAGGCAAAGGGCAAATGATGCGCACCGCAAGCGTGCACCACGATCAGATTACAAGCTCCATTCCAAGCACACAAGCTCAGGGTTCTGTCGTCCGCACAGCGGCTTTTGATCTTGGCGATGTTCCTCAGGAGAATAAAATATTCCTCTATCTATGTACAATGCTATGGAAAGTAGATCGCAAGCACATGTTTCGCAACGTTAAAGCCCAATAATGATACCACATAGGCTGTGAATAAGGGCAGCAGGGGCGATAACAGCAATTCTGTCCGTACTAGGAACGGAAGCGCTGCAACCAGTGTCAGAATCACCTCTCCATCTACAGCTTAACAGCAACTCACCATTCAGACCTAGGTACACACCATAGGTGTATTGGCAGAAGCTATAATTAACCAGTAAGCCCGAGAGTACTTGGCAGACATCAACGAGTCACTTACGCAACGAGGTACAGGGTATTACCGACCCAGAGACATACCCAGTTGTCTCTGAGGACGATAGGGAGCAGGAATAGCTGAGCAAGGTATAGGGTAAGGTAAAGAGGGAAAAATGCGTTGGTGTGAACGTCGAAAGCATATGCCCATTCGACAAACGAATCCGCTGGCGTCGAGTGAGACGGCGGAGACAAAAGAAGTCGGTTTGCAGTGAACCACAGGATGGTCGCCATCAGGATACCCGAGAGAAGGAAATCGCGGAGGATCATGACCGCTGCCAACCCCAGCATTTGCAAGGGATTGTACGAGTACACCAGACCCCATATAACAGCTGAAACTGCACAGGAATATGAGCGACACGGTGTCTGGTCCAACCATCGGATGTAAGCTCACCACACAGGCATGCTGCTACGAGCACCAGTATAGCTGGGTCATCCCGTGCCCATTGATTTTTCGTCTCTGAGAAAAGGCCAATCAATTACAGCCCCAAAGCCAATCGAAAAAAGCTTTACGTTTGTGAAAGTATACGTTCCGATACCTGCAGGAACAGCACGGGTCAATATCATTCTTCGTCCCTGCACCACAAAGTTGGCAACTTACACTCTTTTGGGGGCCAAGCAAAGGTATGTCAACTGCCATGCGGCCAGTTCAAAATCCTGTAAAACCCGTTAGACCACCAGTCACACAAACGAGTACAGCCATTTAACAGCTACCATTTGCTGGAATCTATGTAACCGCTTGAAGATTAGAGGAACGCGAAACGAGTTGGACGGTCGGCCGCCATCTTCAAGGGAGTACGAGCTGGTTGGCAGGACCATGCCTGGGTCGTGTAATCGTGGGCGCCTGAGGACAGCCAGAATATCGTCGTTGACGTCGTCGTTGAGGAACCGTTCCGATATCGTCGCCGTTGTCGCTGGGCGCGACGGCGTGGCCGCGTTTTCGTCATTCAGTCGGAGCTTGAAATTTGGCTAATGAGCCGCCACGATACGGGGCCTTTCTCACCCACCTTCCAACTCTTCACATATCATGGACGACGAAAACGAGGTTCTGGATTGGGGAAACGAAGACGATGAGCAGCAACAAGAGGCTCCGAACCCAACAGACTACGACGACAACGACGACGACGCGGTTTCTTTAGGAGAGGAGTCCCCAGAACCAGAGCCTCGCAGACAAGAAACGCCGCACATCGACGAGACGGTCCCTCAAAAACAGATTTCGTCGGAGGAATCGACCTCGAGACCGCAGGAAACGACACCAGCGCCCCAACCTTCGCGAGAGGACTCTACCAGGCCCAAAAATGGCTCGCCTAGTCGACCTCAACAGATCCACCAGCCCCCCGCCCGCTTGACCCACGCCCTGCCTCCAAAACCGACGGTCCAAGACGTGCCCATTGCTCCTGCAACCGCCAAAGCGACCAGCATGAAATCAGTATCCAGTCGTGCTGCACCTAAAAAGGCTAACGGAGCACCTACCACAAAAAATCCGTCCTCCACTGACCTCGACCGTGACCTCCCTCCAGATTGGGAAATTCGTTATTCCAGAAAAGGAGAACCGTACTATTGGAATACCAGGACTCGTGAATCGAGGTGGACCCGCCCCGCGCATTCTGTTGGTGACGGTTCGCCTCTTGCGCCCTCGGTCAGTGACGGCAGGCAGGCAACCGCAAGTCCAGCACTTTCCAAACGTGCGGCGCAGCCCAATTCGCCCCACAGAGGTTCCTCTCAGCTGGATGAGCCACACAACCGGGTAGCGGATCCGCTTTCTCATGAAGACAGATACTACAGGCCCTCGGGAGGGGATGTGCTCCCTCGAAGGTCGGCCAGCAGGCGAGATGACCATCGAAATGGCTCCGCAGCGGACACTTCGAGAGACTATGCATCTTCTTCTCGTTCAAGGAATGTGACTGGGGCTGACTCTAGAGAGCCTCCATTGAGCCAATGGCGGGGTCGTGAGCCAGAGGAAGGATCTTCCTCGGCCAGGCACGCTCCCGTCCCCGCTCGCCGGGAACGCAGTCCTCCAAGGGAATACCCCTCCAGAGAGGATAGGACATCCAGCAACGCAGAGCCCAGGAGGCTACCCAAGGAACTTCAAGCCGGTCGACCTCCATCTGACGACGAACATTCGTCTCGTCTCCAGAATGAAACCAATACCGCACCCAGTACGTTATCAGCCTCATACCGTACTCCGCATCCGACCCTCCTTGCACCTTGGAATCCCGGGCATCTCAAAGACGAGAGCCTGGTCGAGGCCGCGTTGCATCGAATTTCCCTTGTATTTCCCCTGCACATACGACCTCCTTCCTCCCCTCCCTACCTAAACCTAAAAACGAACCGCGGACCCCGATCGTCGTATCATGGAACCCACCTCTGCCTTTTTCTATCCTCCCATTTTCCACCCTAATTCCCGTGGCAAAAACTTTTTCTCATTGCGATTTCCTCTCCCTTTTTCTGTCTTATAGGACGCAGGCCCTCCGTTTCTCCTCCGCCTTCAGCTCATCGACACCTCGCGCCCAGCTACGATGAGCGGCCTCAGGTACTGCCGGAAGAACTGTCGTCCTCGGCCACCGCCGCACCGGGTCCTGCCAGACGAAGGGAGAAGGCTTCGCGCTTTGGTCCTTCTATCGTTCCGCCGGAAGGACAGCCCAGGCCATCGACGATACCTGTGAGGACGGACGAGCTCTGGGCAAGATATAGCCAATCAACCTCCAATGAACGACCGAGGAGAGCGTCGCCCGACAACAACAGGCAAAACGATCGATCGAACGACCGGGATTCGCGTCAAGAGGAACATTGGAAGCAGAGAGAGAAAGACCATCCTGACCCTCAGCGTTCACAATCGAGCAATGCGACCCCTGCTCCTTATTCCACTAACCAGACCAGGTCAGACGGTGGACGATCAGAAGGCGACAATCGGTACTCAGACTCCCAGGCCTTGTCGAAGGGGAAGAATTCCTATGGTGCGTCCTTCGGTTGGGTCCTTCCACCATTCTAATTATCGACCGGACCTTCGTCTAGACGACCCGAAGCGACCTCACAGTGACCCCGAAGGCTCGACTCAAAGCACCAAAGACGACGCAGATACCCGAGGTGGCAATCCAATGGCAAGCATCCACCCGACTCGCCTACAAGCAATGGCACAAGAGGAAAAGAAGAAGCCCGTCGTTACCAGCTCTCCCATTATCTTGCCAATCTACGACGGCCGTGGATACGAAGGTCCTATGCCCCCGAGGAACCCCAGGGCTTACAGGGCGAGTTCTTCTGCCACAGGACGGGCCCGGGCTCCCGCTCCCGCTCCAGAAGAGCCAAAGCCCAAACCTCCTCATGGACCTCGATCCCTTACGGCGACTGTTGGCAGTTACAACAATATTGCTAAACCTGCTAATACCAACCCGCCTGTAGCAGAGCATGCACCACTACCACCACCGCCGGCTGCACCCAGTCGACAGCCCTTACCGGAACGAGGGCGCGAGATGGTTCGTGATAATGGATGGCCTAAGAGGTCTCCTGAGCGACGCGAGGAACCGCGCCCGGCTGCTGGCTATGGCCCCAATAGCGCTCGTCAATCGGAGAGAGCGAGGGAGGTGCCACCTGCTCTCCCTCCTGCTCCTCCTGCCCGTGAACGCCCTGAGCCACGAGAGCCAGAGGTAAGTGTTGTCGCTTTCATTACGCTTGTCAGCTGTCTGACCTACCTGCGTTGCAGCGCCGTCGAGAGCCAGGCAGAAGAGGGAGACGGGAGCGGGAACGGTTTGCGAGCGGGACCAACCAAATCCCTGTTGTCGGTGATCGATATGCGAACAGGGATGCAGCTCGTAAACAGCCTTCGCCAGATGCAAGGCCGAGTGAACGTCCTGCACCAGATGACGCTCGCGACAATCCTGCTCCTGGGAAGCAAGTTTATGAAAGGGTATGTCTACTACTCCCTTTGTGGTTGTCTCCCCATACTGATCTGAGTCCTTGTAGCCCGACTCTGCAGCTCCTGAACCTGAGCCATATCGCCAGAGAGATCCTCCGTCTCATCTGCGGGATGGCGATAGAGCTCCGAGACGACCTTTGTCACCTGTAAGTCTACCTCTGGGTTTATCGTGGGCCCGACCCTGATCAATCGTCAGCCTCCTCGGGATTTCGAGCAACGCAAGTCTCAGCCCAACCCGATTCCGCCTCATTTGGCGCCATCGGGATCATATGATGCGAGAGACTCTGGATGGGTATGTCCATCTGCAACCCCTTGGTTGAACCGCCTCTGATGTTGATCTCTTTAGCGATCTGGAAGTGTCGAAGATGAGAGGCGTTACAGAGACGAACCCAGTGGTCCTCCCAGGCGCGATGAACCTGACTATCGCCCAGGACCTCCGCTGCGGGACTCGTATCGTCCATCTCCGCAAGACAGCAGACGCGAACTTCCCCCGCGCACTGAATCTCCACCTCCCAATCGGGAGACTGATTCATATGCACCTCGCGCTCCGCCCGCTGAACCACCCCAACCTCGACCGTCACTGTCTCCCACAAGGGGCCGCACGTCGTTCGGCGGTGTTCCGCCACCCATGGTTCACCCGTTGCCAGCCAACCCGATGCTTGCAATGAAGGAAGGAAAGACGTCGCATGAACCGCCGTCAGCACCTCCTCATGTCGACGACCAGGAACGTGCCGAGAAGCGTAGGAGGTGGGGAAGTCCGGTTCGTGACGACGGACCTTCCTCCAGCACTAGGAATGCCCACCCCGATGATCGACACCGAAGAGGTCATCCTAACGACTCTTTTGACTACAGCTCTCGACCCCTTCCTCCCCGTCGGCGTTCACGTTCACGGGAAAGGAGTAGGAGCAGGAGTCGGAGCAGGGGTCGTGATGCGGATATGGACGTGGACAGACCCCACGCTCCTCCACTCGTCCGTGGCAATTCCCTGCTTGAGCGGATGGAAGGTGTGAAGGATTTGCCTGTTCCTCCTACTCCCTCGCTTCGGGATCGAGTAGGCATACCGCAGAAACGGCATCAACACGAGATGAACGGGGACTCGTACGAGCCTGGGGCTGATGGGGAAGTGGCCATGAAGCGACGCAGGAGGGCGCCGGGTGGGAGGGCGAGGAGGCGGGATGGGAAGCGGTGAAGTGGCGTCACTGAAAATGTTTTCTTTTCCTTTCTTGATCAGGGAGGCTGGCTGGCTCGTTCGTTGGTCTCGGAATGGAACCGAACGGAAACACCCACATTCTTCACTTCTCTTCGCACTTTCAGCTTTAATCCACAATCCATAATTCAGCAAATCGACTCAATCAAGCAGTAGATCTCGTCTTTTGTCCCTCCTTCGCGAGCAATCCCCTTTCCATTGATATGTACACGCGTCACCGTGGCCTATTAGGGGCACATAAGTAGCACATTTCTTTTTGGTCTTTCTCAAATGTCATTATCTTTCGCTTTGTAAATCGCTGTCGATCTTCCTGTTCCCCGTTGTTTCTTCATTTTTGGTAGCCCTGATTAATGATATTCTTATATTCTGGGTACTTGACTTTCTTCTGAGTCATTCTGAGCAGTTCCACGAGAAGGAGATGACGCGATTGCTGTGATCAAACTTGCAAATAGGGGCGATTGTTTTGGCGGATCGCGTTGCGCGACTTATTCATTAGCCACCATGTCCTTCAAAGCTCCTTATCCTCCGTACGATCCACTAGACAAAGCAGGGTAAGTATCTTCCAATGCTATTCCGAGTCTGAAATCTGATCCCTCCGCTCCAATAGATTCTCGTAAGAACATCCACAGTTTCTCAATCCAACGAAATGGCTAATGACCCCTCCTATGAAGATACGACACAGTTATCCGACGATGGCCCATTATCATAACATCCATTATAGACGAACTACACAACGCCTGCCATTTCATGTCCCTAGAACTGGTGGATGTCAAGGACGAAACCAAGAAGAAGGAACTAGAGGATAAGGTTGCGGAGGGCAACCAGATCATCGGAAAGATCAGTAAACTCAAGTACGAAATGGCTCGGGATCGCGCTTTGGAGTGAGTGACATTCCTTGAGCAAAGGTTAGAAGAGATGATATAGATGTGGACTGTAGACCTATACCGGATGACGGTGAACCGCTGCAGGAGATTTATAACAAGGAGCTGGAGGCTTTGGCGTCCGAGTCGAAGAATACTTGGTTCACGGCTCCTTGGTTGTATGCCGAGTAAGTTCTGTCGGGAAATTTCATGTCAAACTGGAGACTGACGATGAAATCCAGATGTTACCTGTCAGTACCCCTCTCTCTGCGGAGCTTACGACCAGGATTTGACAGGAAGACAGATATCGCCTTCTGCGATCCTACTTTGCCCTGACGAAGCATTGGAAAGCCTATGATCCCTTCTTCTCCAACAAAACGAAGACCTTCAAGCATTCCGGGTCGTCCGTTTTCAGTGAGTACCCACACTACTCTACCTACGCAGGTCCCTCACCACTTTCCCTGACATCCACAGAACTCGCTACCACTGTCCACGAACTAGAGAAGAACAAGTCTGAACTAGAGAATGACCCTTCGAAGATAGAAGTCATCTTTAAAGAGATGATCCAGATGTGCCTCTGGGGAAATGCGACAGACTTGTCCCTGCTAACTCACCTCACTGAAGACGACATCAAGAACCTGCAGACCGTGGAGAAGGATGCACAGGCCGCTCGTTCCAAGTTCATTCTCAAAGACGATCAGGATGAAGTTTGGAACCACGTTAAAGGCCTGGATAAAGCACGAGTGGACTTTGTCCTGGATAACTGTAAGTACTCGTTCAATATTGCCCTCGTTTGTCAAAGCCGTCTCATTTGATATCGCCAGCTGGATTCGAACTCTTCACCGACCTGGTGTTTGCGGACTTCTTGGTGACCTACACTCCCTATGTCAGCAAGGTCGTTTTCCAGTATGTATTTCTCCCATGTCCTGTTCTAATCGTGTACTAATACCCAAGCTTGATAGCCCTAAGCTGATCCCATGGTTCGTCTCCGACGTCCTCCCCATCGACTTTGTGACAATCATCGACCAACTCCTCGACCCTGCATTCTTCTCCGACGTCGCCGAGCAGGACACATCTCTCCTCGTCAGCGAACAAGTCAAGGGCATGGCTTCGCGCTGGAAATCCTACGTCGAGAGTGGCGTATTCGAGTTGTCTGTACCTCTAGATACACCGATCGGCGCCGACGCGAAGGCAGGTGAATTCTGGACGACACCTTATCCTTACTGGAATCTGCACGAGCATGATCCTGCATTGTTTGAATCTCTCAAGAAGAGTGGATTGGTTATTTTCAAGGGTGACCTCAAGTACGTATACCTACCATCGCATCCTCCTTGACCAGTGTCTGACATTCCCCCACTTTACAGCTATCGAAAGTAAGACTGACTCTCGTCTACTCCAGTACTACTAGTTCTCATCGCCACCTCGAATAGGTTGACCGGAGACGTGAAGTGGCCTTCCTGGACACCGTTCCCAGAGGCCATCGGGCCCCTTGCGGGTGCTTTCCCTCTGCTCAGCTTGCGAACCAACAAGGCGGATGTAGCGGTTGGCGTGCCCAAGGAGGTCGCCGAACAGCTCGATCAGCAAGGAGAAAAGTGGCGGGTGGATGGACGGTACGAGACAATCTTGATATTGCCTGAAAAGCGATGACTGGGCCACTGACCGACCGCTCCACAGATACGCCCTAATCTCCTTCGTGCCACCTGCAAGTTCATAGTCCTCCATACTAATTAAATGTAGATGCAATTTTAAAGTGGAACAAATGGAATACCGTCGATGATTTGAATCAGGATCAGTTTCGTCAGATCTGCGCGTCCGCTCACTGCCTTCGCCTTCTGTTCGCAGACGTTGGAGATAGCCGGGATCGATTGACATTTTATGTCCGGACAATTCAGAAACAATCACAATGGGTAGTAACATTATGATTCATTGATGATCTTTCCCCATTTTTCATGCTCAACGTGAGTGGTCTGGATACTGGAATCTCTGGGCGGTGAGTAGTTCTCCGAGCGCTTTCAAGTAGCGCTCGTCGATGATTTTAGAGTTCACTGCCTATTTCAGTAGGAAGGACGATCATCGGAGCAATGAGGTGGTGGACACATCGATATCGACCCTTCCACCTATACCAACACAGTTTTTGTTAGAGTCGGTATACAGTATCTATCACGCTGGGCCAATGGACGTGCTTCATCATCCACAACATCAGCACGACGGATCACACCCATCTATGTATCAAGGGACGGGTAGGGTACGGAACGACCCCCGCTCCATTTATACTTCCCGCGCAGACCTTGCGCCATTTCAGAGGAGGCAGTCCTTGTAACATAACCTGTAGGTCCTTGAAATCGCAAGCGTCTATACAATTGTCGGCCACTGAGGCCCCGAGTTGTCCTCAGAGAGCGGTCGACCGACTAAGGCGGGCCTTGAACACACGCTGGTCAATCGAGATCAGGGAGGTTCAAAAGTATAAAAGTGAGGGCGTATTTTATATTTGGGATTAAACAAACCAGAAGAGACTATCCATCGCTCCTCTTTCACCTAACCACATTTCTTCAAACCCTCTCTTTCACACTCAACTAATAATTTCTCTGCCATTCGCTATGCGGATCTCGTCGCTCTTTCTCTTTTCCAGTTTTCGTACTGTCCCTCAGCGGGCACGTCATAGCGCAAACCGGAGCATCTGAGCGTACCTCATGATGGCAGACCCGAAGTCAAAAGCTAACCATCAATCTTACCAGACTGCCGAAGAATTATCCACCCGAGAAAGCTATCGACGGGAGTGTATTCACGACCCGATGATGCGCCCTCTGATGCGCCATCACACACTCTCCCGGCTCCCAACCCGTCGGCATTCCCGCCTCGTGATCCAGCAAGTCCTGGGTGATTATGAAGAGTTGCAATTCAAGAACATTATACAATTTACTGCGACTAAAATACCTAATAGATTAATTCAATACCAACATCTCCTTCTTGAACTACGGCCCATCATGGAAATTGTCGACCATCTCGCATCCATGGAACCACATCCATTCACAGCCATAATCGCCAATGTCCTCTTTACGAATGGGGTGGAATTGGTAGACCTTCCTCCTCTTCTCTTCCTTTGTCTCGGATCGAATTGGGTCCAGGTCATGCCATTCATCGTCGGAACTCATCTTATTCAAAAATCTCTCCAAGTCTGGTGAGTAGCTTCTCAATGGTGTTTCGAGACCGCGATGATATTTCTCCATATGTATAAGCATCTATCGCTTTGGCGTCCTGTAGGCGCTGTTCGATGACACTAAATGCGGAACGTCAGAAATTGTAACACTTGAAAAAAGCGCTTGGACCGACATTTGATTGTGCTTCTTCAGACCTCCGTGGACCTCCAAAGCTCGAACCTCGACTGATACGAGGTCAAACCAGCCACTAGGAGTTCTGAGAATATCGAGGTCCTTTCGCTGAAGCTGAAAGTAGAGAGTCATTCAAAGCACTGTGTTGCTCGATAATGGAAAGACTTACGCAATACAGGAGACACGCATCGTGTTCCTTGAGGGCAATGCGCGTTATTTGGCCGCTTTCGAAACGGATACTCTTGGGGTCAGGATCATCTTCCGAAACACCAGGAGGCTGGACATATTCGCGCCGGATAACAGCATCTAGTTTTTCAGGATCGTCCAATCGATCGTATATGGGGTCATTGAACAAACCCTTCCCAGAGACGATCCCGACAAACGGTGATGACCCTCGTTTAGGTCCAGCTTTTCGGACTGGCGTGGACAGTGCAGGAGATGGGATGCCCCAGAGTTCACAACGCTTCTTGATCAACTCGTTGATTGCCTTCATTGAGTATAGTTTCATTGGGTACCCAGCTGCGGAAGTGGATGACTGGTATGGCAGGGTGCCAATTTCAAGGTCTGTCAGACGGGGAGTGACCATTAGTTTCTTTGCATCCGTTTTTGTGATTGTCTGTGCAGGAAATGCAATGGTCAGCATACAAAAGGGATAGATCCTCAGGGACTCACCGCAGTGCCCTCGGGGTGCTTAAACCACTTGTCTTCCCGCCATTGAGCCGCTTCGCAGTGTCTTTTCCACACCTCCTTCTGCTCCTTCGTAAGGCTCTTTCTTGTAGATTTGGCCGGGGTTCGACTGGTAGACGCGGTTTTTTGCTTCGGCATCTTGGTTACAGATGGTGGTGGTCGAGGACAAGAGCCGAAATCCGCGACCATTGTGCCAGGAACAAGAGGGCGCCACACCGTGGGTAAATGAGGCCAATAATGAGCCCCTATGCTAAGCGCGCGTGATTTGGCTTCGACTTGGTTTCGAGCGCCCTGTTTCCGAACATACATATCTCTTCTTAGGGCCCATGTAATTATCAGCAATATCCAACGAAGCTTATGCCCCCATGTCCTGGTCAATTTGATAAAGCACTAGTGCACTGTCAGCACAGTGACATAGGTGCCCCAAGTGCAGCACTACTCCAATTCCATCCACTTCGAAAAATGGAGGGTATGCACCGTACCTTGCGACTTGAGCGAAAAGTCAGGCGCAGAGGCGAGCATTCTCAAAGATCACCCCTCCAGCAAACATCTCACCTCTTAAGGAAAGTGGCTTGACTTAGTGGGGAAAGTTCGGGAAGCAGAACAACTGATTTGAATCGCGTGTGAGTAGTCTGTATGTAGTCTGCGGGGTTCCACCCCATAGCAAGCGTCTAAAAGTACAATGAAAGAAAAAGCCTAATCCGAACCCATTCAATGAAAATGCCAATACGCCAAAGCCCTCTGACGGTCAAAAAATGCGTTGCTCGGGGACCACAGGTTCATACGAGAACCAGGGTAGAGGCGACGACTTAATGTTAAACCTCTCGTCCACTTCATGCTCGTCCGAGTCGTCCGCGTCAACATCCTCTGCCGATGGATCATATCCGAACCTCTTGAGGTTGTCCGTCCATGGCGTCCGCATCCTGCCAGGGAACTCGGGAACAGGTTTTGGTAGCGAGTCAGGGTCGAACTGGGACACGGAGAGGACAGTATCCTTGAGGATCGCGTTCACACTGGAAAACAAAGGGGACGTTCAGTGGCCTGGAAAGGGAGATTAATTGACAAGGCTCACCCTTCGGGGTCGATCACGCCAACATAGTGAGGCCCATGCAGTGTGTGGAACGTGACAGGTTGGACGCCTACGCCCTTCAACTCTTCCACGAGCGCTTGGGCGTTCTCCAGCGGATATCCAACGTCTTCTGAGGCGTAAATTACATTGACAGGGCATCTGATCTAAAGGAAGGTCACGATGAGCTGTCTTGCCTACAGCGGGACGGAAAGAAATCACGCGCACTTGGGCTAGTTGACTGGAAGGTATAGGTTTTCGTTCAGTGAACCACCGGACACAAGCATCATAGCTCTTCTTGATTCTCTCCGCGTTCCCCGACCAGATATCGATCGAGCGGACCATCGCTGACGTCGCCATCCTATCAACAGGCCTCAGCACCTGTGCAAACACGCTTGATGCAGCAAAAGAAAACACTCACGGCTTGGTCAGCCTCGTCTCCCTGTTGTTGAACAACAGCTGCATCGCTCCATACAGCGTCTCGCTCACCAACTCTTCCTGCTGCTGCCGTTGCTCTTCCCCATGGTCAAAGTCATGGAACACCTCCGACCAGTAGTTGAACACCTGTATCCGGCCGGCAATCACGTCTTCCAGCTAACGTAGTAGGAGTGAGTTACAGTCCACGCTTAAGAGACCAGAAAATAGTGCTTACCTCTTCTGGAGTCACAGGTGAGCACAGAGTCAACGAGAGTACACTCGATGGATATTGAGAAGCCAATTCCAGTCCTATTGTCGCTCCCAGAGAAAGTCCGAATACATGGCATGGCGGTAGACCCAGGGCGTCCTGTAGAGTAGATGGGAACCAGCATGAGTATAGAGAGTAGACGCCAGGATGACCATCGGCCGACTGACCATAACACATTTCAGATCTTGCGCCGTCTCCGTCGGGGTATATCTCTGGTCTCCAATCAGGCCCCGCGTACTCCCATGCCCCAGATTGTCCACAGCTACAAGGTTGAATTGGCGTAGTTCAGGATCTTCATATTGTGCTGAAAGAACGAAAAGGATCAGTCAACGAAAAATTATCGATGCGACGCGATACGACAGCAACGTACTTTGAAAGACCTCTTGCGGAATGTATCCAGCGTGGATGAACAACACCGTCGGCCTCTCGGGGTCCACAGACGTCGCGCTCGTACAGGTCGGCGTCGAGATCGAGTAACAAAATTCATGGGTTCCCGATGGGCATTTGACTTCTATGTGTCGCATCTTGACTCGAAGAACTTGGAAATCTGGCTGGTCGCTGAAACTGAGGGTATCGAGGAGTAGATGGCGATCGGCTACCGGAGGTCACGACAGTGTCGATGCTCAACGTTAAAATAGAAACGAAAGAAAGCGTGGAAAGCGATCGAATAGCTGGAAAGTGAAACCCCAAGCAAGGCGGGTGGAGTTGATGCAATTGCACGCGGTTGAAGCTTCAAGCCCGTGTGGAGAAGAACAGATACGGATGGGGTTTAGTGATGAAATCTGGGTGAAACAACGGAAGGTGGACAGGCAAGGGGGGACGGGGAGAAACTCAGCCAAGCAAAGAGCCTGGACTTCTCCTCATATATGTACCATCGATTGTATTGATTTCTTCCAATAAGGTTACACTTCCTCGGCTCGACGCTGCTCCCAAAGGGGAACGACTCCACGAGTCCACGGTCATCGGATCCCCCCGTACACGCCCTTTATCTTAAGGACCCACAAACCAGCACCTGGCGAAGTTCTTGGACAATGTGTCACGACACCAGTCACGGAATGTTACGCTCCCTGTACGGTCAGGACAATTCTACGGCTGTCCACTCCACTGTCCAGAGCTTCAACGAGCAGCTTTCATTCAAAAAATAGGGGGAGTGGCGCAGGATCGTTGATTGGACGTCGGTAGGCTAAGTGCAAAGCGAGGGATTGGTGTGAAAGAAGTGGTAGATGCCGTCGCTACCGTGTGTGTATGACTGATTCAGATGGTTCTGATCGACTTGAACTATCCCGCATGTGCCCAAGGGGCGCGTACTCAAATTTCCAGGTTCCCATTTAATTAGTGCGACACGCCTGGCATAGGTTACCGAAACTGTTGTATTGCTCTGTACCTTTCGGTGGAAGAAGGGATAGATTGCCAATGAATTACGCGAAGTTCTGTCACGGTTAGCGCGTCTAAGGATAGCTCTGAGTCGGCGCTTGATGCGAGGAGGGACTTGGTTGTTCACATTGAATTGGCCGGGCTTGTCCAGCCAATCACAACCAAGTTATCAGGTCCGTCGACAGCACATATGCTGCGCATTGATTCCATGTGTTGGTGCGGGAGGTGTTGCGGCGATCTTATTTCACGTTAGCTCTGAAGATTTCCTTCCCCACATTCCGGCCATTTCGGTTTCCTGTTTTCTCTGCAGATCTCTCCGTTCACGTCGATGAACCGAGTTTTTTGTTCTTCAGCGCTCCTAAACACTTCACGGGTTTCAGGGAACCGAGAAACTAACCACAAGGGTCTAATTTCTGCTGATATTGTCGTTATTTAATACAGGGAATCTTCTAGGGAAATAAAAATACAAGTACAAGCAGGGGCTGGGACTATAATATACAGTACAAGTACAACGAAATGTGCGCAGAAAATTTTATTTACCAGTGACAATGTTCTATCACGGTGGAAAGAAACAAAGTTGTCGATTCCGACCGCTCATCTTCCTAAACCTTTGATTCCTTCTCCGCCGCCGTCCCTCCGGCAACATCCTCGCTCTCGTCCACTACGCCAAGGTCATTGTCAAAAACTTCGACTTCCAAGGTTGCCTCCAGTTGACGCTCCGCACTCTGACTCCCAGCCCTGCTTCTAGCAGGTCTTGGAACCAAAGTCCCCGTCTCAGCCACCCTGGCACCGAAGTCTAGACTCGCTCTCCGACTAGCCGATCCTCCTCCACTTGGACCCCCGCTACGGGATATACTTCCCCTTCGAGCATTAGAGTTCCGTCTGCTGAGGGGTTCAATGGGCGATAGAGACGGGTCTCGATGGGGGATGTGGAAGGAAACGGTGGGCGAGCCAAACGAAGAGGATAGAGAAGGTGGAGGGACGGAAGGATAAGTCAATCCTCTTCCTGGTGTCAGTGAAAGCGTCGGAGGGTTGTTTAAAGAGGCTGATGATGGAGGACTAGTGATATTAGTGCTTGAAGTCATAATGCTAGCAGCATTGGTAGCCGCCGATGTGCCTGGTGAAAACAATGGGTACGGCGATTCAGAGAAGGAGGGAGAGTGCGAGAGCGGCGTGTTGAGCTCAGATGAAGAGATATGGTTTGGTGGACGATATGATGTGTGGGCTCGAGGTATGGGTACGCCTTGTGGGTGCGAAGGTCGCGAGTAAACAGAGGTGGAAGGAGAGGATCCATTGGATATGGAGTAGGATGTCGGCTGGCGGTGCGTTGGCTGGGACAATGGATCAGAAGACAGCCCTATCAGGTTATCTAAAGGAAGTCCAAGCTATAAAAAAGAGTGAGTCCATGACTTCAAGGGTGATCATGGGATGACGTACCCGTCGACGATGGTCGATAAGTTCTTCTCGATAGATATCGTTCAGTCTGGTTATCCGGATGTATTCTCGTTCCGTGTCCACGAGCTTATTCCTGAGTTGCTCGTTCTCTTGTCTCAAAGCCTCCAGAACGGCCTCGGGGCTCGGATCGACATGACTTCCGTTCATGAAAGTTCGTAGACCCATTCTAGTTTCAGGAGAGCTGGCGAGGTCGGCATTGGAGAGAGCGCTAGAACTCGGACCTGTTCCATTGGCGCTCCCATTTTGTTGCTGCTGCTGAAATTGTTGTTGTGCGAGACGAAGAGCAGAGAGCTCTCGCGAAAGCCTGTTCACATGAGATTCAGATTCGGCTTCCAGGGCGTTCTCGAGTCCGATCTTCTCTTGACGAAGCTATGTATGCGGTCGTCACACCAATGCAAAGCAAACAGTCAGCTCCTCAAATTTCATAGACTATTGCTACTCACCTGTTCCAGCTTCCTCGACAACAAATTAATGATTCTCTCTTCCTCTGCTTCGTATGCATTAATGAGTTCTTCCTGGTGGCGACTGCTGTTGCTCGCTGACGATAAACGGCGGATCGGTGGCGAATATGACATTTCTTCGAGAGGTTCAAGGGTCTATGTTGCACGCCACGTAGGTAGTTGAGAGAAATTAGCGGTCGTCGAGGAAGCAGATGGGAGATTTGGAAGAAGATGCATTGGTGCGTGAATGGCCCACCCCAGTGCACCCGGGAATAACGGCCATCAGTCGGACTTACTCGTTCGATCACAACGGCCTCCTCCCCCGCAAATCTTTGACATTCGTAAACGAGACACTTGGGCGCTTAAAGTTGTATGGATTTGTTAAACGTTACTGAGGATATTCCCCAAAGGTGGATGGGCAAGCCAATCCAGAAAGTCCTTCTCCCATTCCAAAATGTGCTAATTATAAACCCACATGTTGCATGACCGACAGTTGCCACCATGCGCGGGAAATTCGAGCCCGTCTAGTCCTCCACCGCCAGCATGCCGAAGGAAATTAATTCTTCCCCAAAAAAGTCTTCACTAGCAGCACCTGTCTCCCCTCGTCCTAAGAAGAATAATACGAAAACCAAGGAACCAACTCTCACGGAACTCAAACGAGAACTTGGAGGCCGCCCGCCACTGGCTTCAGATACGACAACTTGTCGGTGGTCGTAAGCGCCATTCTCTCTAAGTCCTCACAACGCACATCTAATCATCATCTCAATCTTTACGTTCTAATGCAGACCATCACAGCTGGAGATGCGGAGAGTCTCGACGGGATTAAACCCAAGTTAAAGCCGACCGAATTGGCGACATTACCCCACGAATGGCGTCCATCTCCCCACAACCGTGACAGGAAAATGAAGCTTTTTAATAAAGATGATGTTCGAAGATTGATCAGAGAACGATGCAAGGCTTGGAATGTCGACGTGCCTTCACCTTCTGTCGGCGGTCCATTCTCTGAACGGTTCAACGACAAGGGGGTAATCGAAAAGCACGAGTACATCCCGCCTCCCAACGCGTCCCCGGACGACCCAAACCCATCCGAAATAAATTGGATTGGCCAACACTTACCGGCTCCAGCTTTAATGAACGAGAAGGAGGCATGCTTTATGTATCTCGTAAGCACGCAATGTTCATTCCAAGCTTGGTCTAACTGACACTCCGGTGCTTCGTACATAGCTGGAACCACGCGATCTTGACCCGTTACGAGGATCATCGACGTCCAGTTGGTTCGACCAGAAATCCGTGGCTATCAGGGCTGCCACGGTCCACGGGGGCGTCAGAAACCACAACCAGCTGTGAGTGACACCAATTACTCATCGAATTCATCCATACTGAGATCCGAAGCATTATCAACAAGCGTCTGGAAGACATTGAAAATGGTGAAGCCACACAAGAGATGCCGGCTGGGTTGAAGAAATTCCTGAAGTATTTGAACGACCCCGGCCCCTACGGTGAATACGACAGCGCCAATGACCCAGTCAAGAGTGTGGAACAAAAGAATAAAGAAATATGGCAGTATCTTCCCGTGTACGAGGATGGAACGTTTGAAAACGGCCAGAACTTCCGTTGGCGAATGCATGGGTTTAAGAGACTGAGCAGCAGCGACCTCATGCTCTCACCGGTTTCCTAGAGACCTCTAGGAGTGAAATCTACTGATAGGATATCTAACCACACTGCACTTCTGCATATTGACCTTGTAAACAATCTAGGATTGGCTATGAACACCGTTCCAATATCTGCACCTGCTGTTGAGATCGAGCGCGTTTAGGGGCTCATTAGCGCGCAGGGTCCGATCGATGACGCTAAGAGACACGGCGCATGTCCAAAAATTTCATTGACCTGCACGCACCCTCGAGGTTGCATTGACCGAATACAATGTCCGACCAAAATGACTCGTCGAGCATTTCGAAGGTACCGGCGTCCAGAAGCAAGAGCAAAACAAATTCCGGCCGAACAACCAGACCCGACGCAAAATTGAAGGGCCAAAAATGCATGGAAAATAGACCCCAACTTCGCGCTGGGACAAGGCGTTGAGGTATGTTCGACATGCGCATGTAGGAACTATTACGCTCCAAGGCGATCCACCTCTCTGTACTTGCTACTTTAACTACATGATGATATTCGAATCTCTCTCTACTGACTCGGCATGGCCGCAAGGGACATCTTAACTACCTTGGCTCCAATGCATGTTCCACGTTCGTCACAACATTCATCGACGGCATCAAGATCGAACACATGTTGAGTCTGTTCGACAAATTGTGGGTCTCGGTCTCCATCGCGAGTGTCATTATCATGCTTCGCCCGAGTCTGTGGGAACCCGACACCGCCTCCCCGCCCCGCCCTTAATCGCGCCTTCCGGACTGAGTACGTACTTTCCGCATCGCAACCCACCAATTTTCCCATGAACGTGGTCGCATTAACTCTAAACAATGGCTACAGGTCGCCTCAAAAACACTAACCCGCCTCGCCATGCCCGTTCGCCCGAGCAAGAGACCATCTTCCATCATCGTTGCATCACGGGCTGCCCAAAAAGCTTCCGGAGATATTCCCTTTTCGAGCGGACAATGGAGTTCTAAGGCCGCCCGTGGCAGTGCCGCGCCGCCAGGACCCCAAAAGCATGTCCAAGTATGGTAAGCGGCGGGAAGTGTTCGGGGTCCTGCAAAGCAAAATTCCATTGTTCAAGCTCAAAAAGGCAAGGCGGAAGCGGAGATTAAGACGCGTGAGTCAGATTGACCCCCGCCCTATAAAACCGCGCGTCCCTTCCCAGGACCTGTTCCCGTTTTGCTCCCCTTCTATATGATTGATACGTGTTGACTTGAAAACTCTAGGATTGATTTTGCCCGTTCCTTTTTCCTTCCCCAACCTTGAAGACCAAGACGTGTCAGTATGTCGTTTCCGAATCCCTATGGCGGACAGTTTCCTGGTGGTGAAAACTACTCCACCCCGTCCACGCCGCATGATGCGTTCCCGCGGTGGGACACGATCGAGGGTGAACAACAGCAAGAACAGCAACACCAGCAACAGAACCCCCAACAGCAACAACAAACGGTTATCCCGAGTGATTTGCATTCGCCGATTGCAAGTGGTTATCCCCAGACGATTCAGCTCGAAGATCCCCCGGTCGTACCAAGCCAACATGATGCCGAAGTGCGCCTCCATGCAGTCAACCAAGATCCAAGGTCTGTCGCAGCTCCCATTTGGTTGGTTTGGTACTGACGCGTTCTTCCATTGTTCTGTCGTGTTCCATAGCACCCAATCCAAGAACGTCCAATCACAGCCTCTGTCTTCCTCCAGCTCGATGATCATCAGGCCAGGAAGAGGACAGCAGCACCACCAAGCGCAACAGCAGGCCCACCCGTATAGGCGACCTTCGACGTCGACTTCGGTCACAGCAGGAAGCTCAAGACAAGGCCAGCCTCCGCAGCACCAGATCTCAGTCTTCCCAGTCCAACAGCAAGTTCCAACACCACGAGAGCAACACGTCCATTTTGCGCAGCCTCCAGCAATGGTTCGTCGATCGAGTGGTGGCGTTGTCGCGTCTGCAATACCGTCGTCGTCTTCCACCCGAGCGTCTCCTCTTGTGCCTTCGCCAACTACCCGTATTGCTAGCTTTGGATCGTCAGTCAGGTGGGTCCCTCCACACTTCAACACATACCTCAGCTCAAGGCCGCTCTCTTGCAGTGGATCCCCCGTCGCCGGCCAACCTCCACTTGGCTCAACGCTTCTCCGCAGCTCGCCACGACCGATGGATCCACCACCGGTCCCACCCTCTGCACAGCTGAGCAAACCAAAATCATACATCATCCGCATGGACACGCATTACGACACGGATACGCATGTGCTGACGGCCGTGCTTGAAGTGCCTGGCGTGAAGCGGGAGCATCTGTCGGTGAGACTGTCGACGTGCTCGTATAATCGTGTGAGGCAGATTACAATAAGCGGGGTGGTCTACCCGCCAGCTGGTTTTCCGCCGTTGATCAATCAAGCTGCTGCTGCTTCCACCTCTGAGGGTGTCTTCACCGGGGTCGTTGGCCCTAAAATGTCTGTGAGAGAACGGAGATATGGGATTTGCCAGCGCGTGCTGCCCGTTCCATCTGACCTGAAAGTACGTACCTGCCTTCCTCCGCCCCCCTTTTGCCGCCTCGTTCTTTCTCTGCCATCGACAGTCGTCGACATTCCTTTTGCCCCTTCTGTCTGTGAGATTTCGTCGAGTGGAGTTTTAACGTTCTTCTGCTTTTGCACGTGGGCTTCGCGTCGCGTTCCGCGTTCATTTAGCGTGAAGACATTGAGGCCTCCTTGCAAGATGGCGTCTTAACTTTGAGGTTCCCCTGCGGGATGCCTGCTGAAGAAGATGGGGAAGACGTCACGATCCGCTGAGTTGACAGATGATTTTTTTTTGTGTGAGTCGACATACCTCAACCACGAAACCTTCAAGACACCCGACACCGACACCGGCCTACCGCCACGACGACCACGATGGCGAATAGTGGTCACCATAATCTGGCGACGTTAGGGAACCAGATTCAGCTGACCATCGCTCAAAATTAGACCCATATTGACGAACATATATTTATCACGACTGACTCACCTTTTTTCTTGCTCCCGGGTCGAGGCTCGTTAACCACCCCTCTATCCTCTTGGACAATCTCCGCCTATACCCTTCCATCCCCATCCCCATCCGCTTGTTTATTGCTTATATCGCCACCGGATTCTTCTCTTGTACATTCAATTCTCCTCGCCTGCATCCACACTCCATCCAACCACTCATCCATCCATTTATCACCATCACCACGCCCCTCCATGTATTCATATCGTCCATCTTGTCGCCCCTTTGAACGTTAACGTCACTCCATCCAACCCCACTTTCTTGCACATCGCCCTCGCTTTTCATTGCTCTGGTTACCTTTTGCACATACGTTAGCTCTGCTCTGCTGTCTGTAATCTCGCGCTCGTACCGTACATATCCAATTGCACATAGCTATTTTCGGTTATCCCGGTTTTCTGCGAAGTGGGTGATAAGGCGAGTTGAAGCAAGAAATGCGTACCGAGTCCTCCTTTACACCCCTGAGTCTCGCAAATCGACGCTGGGATTTCCTGGAGAAGGCAACGAGCCCGCCTGAAGGCCAATGCCTCCAAAGGCACTGTCAAGAATAGGCGATCCATACGGCTGGAACTCAGAAGGGGGGTGCGAGTCATTCTACGATTGGATGACTCCTTCACTGTAACTCAATCAGGACTGCTCCGAAAACAGACATTAGATGAGAACCTGTTTTGTGAAGAATCAAGACCGCCATACCTGCATTTGTGAAGCATTCCCGACACTCTAAACGGAGGCGCCAGCTTGGCAAAGTAGCTGGGGCGAAGTAACAGTTCAAGAACAGCAGTAAGAAAATGACGAGAAATTTGAATTCCTTCATGTCAGCATCGTACTGTACATTCCGGTTCAGATTACAGAATACAATAGCCGGCCCAGAAGACAAAAACTGAAAGTCAATGGTGGTCGAAATTGGAGGGGAAAGCTTTGTACGCCCGTGCCCAAATTGGGTGTCCAAATAAAGGCCTACACGTGACTTGGGCAGTGCCACGACGCTGATCCGCGCGTGCAAGGGGATTAAGCGCAGCCATTGCTGGCTTTTGGAATCACACAACGTCCACGGCAACTTTTTTTTTTTCATTTTTCTCTAGAATTGGCAGGCCATGGTCGAGGACAAGTATATAGGGCTTGCCCTTTCAATATCAAGCTCGATAGCCATCGGGAGCAGTTTCATCATCACAAAAAAGGTGCCCCAGACCCCCCCTGTTATCACAATAACCAACCCTGGGGTTTCCGTCCAGAGCTTTACTGAACGCCGTTCCCGATTTTTTAGGGCTTGAACGAAGCTGGGGATCGGTCTGGATATGGAACTCAAGCGACGGATAACTTGTCGTATTTCAAAAGCCCAATGTGGTGGGCTGGAATGACTACTCGTACGTCGTACAAGATTTCTTGGCTGCTCAGGCACGCTAAATAGACTCTTTTTGCTCGGTTAGTGGTGATTGGAGAAAGTGAGTAGTAATCTCGTCCAAATCTGCTCAGAGATTGACTGTGCTGCAGTCGCCAACTTTGCTGCGTACATCTTCGCCCCACCAATTCTCGTAACACCGTTGGGAGCGCTGAGTGTGATCATTGGGTGAGCAGTGGTGCCATTCCGCAGGCGACGATTTCTCTGACACATTGACAGTGCTGTTCTGGCCTCATTTCTTCTAAATGAACATCTAGGCCATCTAGGCCGAGTGGGGTGCACCCTGTGTCTACTAGGTTCCCTCATTATCGTGCTGCACGCGCCAGAAGACCGACCCATCGAAACCGTCGACGAAATCCTCCACTATGCCATCCAACCCGGGTTCCTCATGTATTGCTTCACCGTGCTCTTGGTCACCCTCCTCATGATCTTCGTCGTCTCGCCCAAACACGGGCGCTCAAACCCAATCGTCTACATTACCATTTGCTCGCTCGTCGGCTCGATCTCGGTCATGGCCATCAAAGGCTTCGGAAAGGCGATCCAGCTCACGCTCAACGGCAACAACCAGTTCACGCATCCTAGCACCTACGTATTCGGAATCATCGTTCCAACCTGTATCATTATTCAAATGAACTACTTCAACAAGGCGTTGGACACGTTCTCGACTAACGTGTAAGTCTCTATCTGGTCTTCCCCTGCTCGGCGTTCTTATTCTTCTTTTCCGAAGCGTCAACCCAATGTACTACGTCGGCTTCTCAAGCGCAACCATCCTTGCATCCCTCATCCTCTTCCAAGGCTTGTACAACACCAGCACAAGCACGGGCGTTTCGCTCGTCACCGGCTTCGTGATCACCTTCCTGGGCGTTCACCTCCTCAACTACTCCCGCGCACCCGAACCCCAGCATCCAGACCACAGCGCTCTCGAAGGCGGACTGATGAACCCTCGACTAAGCCTCCAAGGCCGCATGTCCATCGACGGGTGGGCCGACACCGGCCGTGCAGGCCACGGCCGCCGCAGCTCGCTCTACCGCTCTCAAGGAAACACCCTCTTCAATGCTTTCGACGAACACGATGACGTAGCTGGGAATGGCGAGGTGGTTGGGTTGAGACGGTTAAGAGAGGAAGACGAGGAAGAGTCGGACGACGATGTCGCGCTGGACTATGACGAGCGCAGTCATCTGAGGTCCAAACCCCCCGCTCTCCAACAATCATCGAGCAATCATGGTTCCAGAAGCCAAAGCCGTTCACCAATTAACCCATCGTTGACCGATGTGCGTATACCTCGTTAAGACTTGCACGTTCGTTTCGTTTCGATTTGTTGTTTCGTCGTTCCTTTTATTTATACCCGTCATAATCCTTGTCTGCGTGTGTAATAAAAAAGAAGGGAAAGTCGCGAAGGCGGCGTGGTTTAGTGTTCCACAATGGACTGGGTGTACGTACGATTGTAGGCTCGTTGGCATTTTCCTTTCTGTCATTTCGAGGAGAGGTTCGTCGTTGCTGGAGCGCCTCGCTATCTGTAATATGATATTCCTTCCTGGCCACGAGCAACGAGCCTTGCCCCACACTGCGGAAAAAGAATCGCCTCGATGGACGCCGTTCGTGCAGGCGCTCACATGCAAAAAAAGAAATTGGTTCAATCCAGGATCGAACTGGAGACCTTCTGTGTTCACGAGCATGTGAGACAGAAATCATAACCACTAGACCATTGAACCGCTGGTGGTTGGGCTGCCAGGGTTCCCTCCGGACGGCATCGCAACGAGCAACGGTATGGCTATGTGATTCATTCCGAAGCTTCACGAATGAGTCTCGATTCTTCTCTCAAGGAGCTACTCGTGTGACCAACCTGACTGAAATTTCAAATGCAGGGCTAGTTACCACCAAGGGTTTTCAATTTGTACCCCTTCGCGTAATGCAGGATTAGTAGCGACCGACCTCATCGCGGGCGCTTGTTTTCGCCAGCCGCCACAGGCGCATAAGTCTCGTCCTCAAATCCAGTTGACCTTGCTTTAGCTAGGTCTGTACCAGGTCACATTATGTAAGATTTAGGTGCCTAAAACTCGAGTTCCAAAGATATGCAAACATCGGCCGGCATTCCTTTCCTGGCTCATTACCGCTGCTTTGGATCGTACCCTTCCTTCGGTTCGATCACAAATTCCTAGTCTGCTATGCTGCTGCTCTGGATACAACTAATAGGCGGCATGCCTTGTGTCCTCCAGTATGTTTCGTATGTGCTGGTCGTAATCCGCATGGCCCGCTAGGCATCAGTGGTCTAGGAAGGGTTTGGCGTTCGTCACCTTTCACCTCTACAAGTATCAAGCGCGGGGGGCCGTGGGCTTACTATTTGTGAGCGGGTTAGGCTTTGGGACGTGTCGGACTGACATGAGAAATATGATTCTGGCCTAGTATGTACTTATGTATGTGTTGGGACTTTGTGTGAGGGGCAGAGAAGGTGATTTTATTATCGGCATGTACAATGCAGGGCTGCAGAGTCCTGACCAGCCAGACAACCTAGGATTTACAGTTTCATTATTTAAAAAAAATCGCGTCGCATTCAATGACTGAGCTGTGTGGTACAGGGGGGCGGACAGGTAAGGGGACGCCTATTACGATGAGAGGCAAAACCGACTTGAGCACAAAAGAAAAAGGCGTCCAAGCCGCTAAAGCAAGGTCCACAGTCGCGGGACGCGGCCCTTTATCACTTAATCTAAAAAGAGCAGGAAAACTCTGCTGTTGTTCACTTGTCCACTTGTTAAAGAGCAAGAAGCACGCTCTATGTAACAAGCTACCGCCTTACCGCTTCTTTTCCTTGTGTTTATCCGAGCTTTTTAGACTCTGGACTTCTGTTTCCACCGTCCCTTTCTCCATCTGGAACACCGCCCCCATCGCCTCGCGTACTCTGCCATTTAAGGGGAGCAACAATTTTATCCATCTATCGAGCTTGAAAGTAGGGTGGAATTGTCAGCGGCATTTATGGTAGAGGTTTCAGGATGACAACAAGGGATAGTAAATCAACCCTACACCCTAGAGCTCTAGAGCGCCAGGGTGGTGGATAAAAAGAAACTTGAGGCGGAAGGAGTTGGGATGATGCCCGGGTTTCTTCCCATCGTAGGCTTTCAATTTTTTTGAGTTCGCAAGTTAGATTGCCGGTGTATATGCCTCGTTTCTTTCCGAAAAGTCAGCGAAATTGGGAGGCTGAGTGGGAACGAGAAAATGCCAGAGGGCAGTGTAGATGAATGGAGTGGAAGGGTTAATCCTGTCCAGCTCGAGCTCCAAATGCACATTAGTTGTCGACATCTAGCACGGCATTATGATAAATGCAGGGAGCAGAGTGGAGACGAAGAGCCAATCCTCGACGGTCGTTTTGCCTCGAATCGTATGTTCTTTTTTGGGAGCGGTGCCGGGACGATTCCCACGGGGAATTTGGGCCAGTTCATTTTGGGACCATTGTCTTGCAAGTCTTGTTCAGACCAATATCAAAATCAACAAACTCTGACAAGGACACCCACCATCCCCAGCGCGTGCCAGATCAACTCCCGACGTCGTTGACCACGACAACGACGAGGCACCTAGGGACCACCTCGACGACGACGACGCTGCCCCGCCATACACCCAACCACCCCCGCGCCCCAGCTCTGATACTCATCGAGACAGCCGGCTCTCGATAACTAGGCAGCGATGGCAAACACACCACCGGACAATATCCCAATCAACCGGGGTGACTCGGTCAAGGTGTGTACACGACCAAATCTATATCAGAAACTTTGCTAATGTAAATACGGGAAATAAGGCTTATGCTACGCAGAGTTCGTCACCAGATGGTTCCGAGTCCCCATCCTGGCAAACTCAGTCCACATTGACATCGGCGACGTCGACTTCCAACTCTTCGAGCTCGCCACCTGGACCAATGACGCCTCCGCCAAGATTGGAGAGGTCGAGGAGTAGCCGGTATGGAGACCTTGGACGCGTCCCGCTCCACCGCAGAGGGACTTCTAAGCGATATGAGAACTTTGAGGATTTGCTGAGGGAGGCTGGGTACAAGGAAACGCGCGTATTTACGCCGGAAATGGAGCGACTCAAAGAGGCGGCAGCAGATGGCAGAGCAGACGAGAATCGACTTAGCAGTATGGGTGCAGTTGTCGACTTTCTGACCAACCTCTTCCCTGGTCCAGGCAGGCATTCTCGGCAGCCGAGCGACGAATTCTCACCACCACCGTCGCCACTCGGGGAGAGAAGATCCGTGAGGGAACCTGCGACACCCGGTGACTTGTCCTCTTCCATGGAGAGCTTCGACGACGCCACCCCAAAGGCGACCTCAAGACAGGTTTCGGATGCGAGATCGCGCTACGACCTCTCCTCTCGTCCCTCACAAGCCTCTCTGTATCATCCACCACCGTCCCCCACCCTAGCTCATCCCCGGCCATCTCGAGCTAAAGCCTACCTTCGCCACATGGCCTCGAACATCAGTATGCAGCAGCCCCCTCGACCCAACTCTACCCCAGCCCACCACCGTGCGCCCTTCTCCCTGCGCTCGAGAGAGAAGGACGACGACGATCCCAGCATCATCTTCACCACCAAGGGCAACGGCGAGGGCGAGGAGGATCCGAGAGCCCAGCCGCCGCTCCCCAATACGTGGCTCGAAACTGTGGCCCGTGCCGTCCTTGCGAGTGGCTCTGGGATGCACATCGGTGGCCCGCTGCAGAGCCACCCGGCGTCCCGCAGACCCCAGCTTCGAAACACCCGGAGTTCCCTCTCCCAGACCACCTCCAATTGGCGCACCCACGGAAAGCGGCGTAGCGGATTATCGGATCAGACGAATACACTCGCCCCTCCTCCCTTCTTGACGATGCTTGAGCGAGGACGGGCGGGCAGGAGCGAGACCGAAGTGACACGTACCAGAGTGGTTTGTAGGAGTGCACCGGGAAGTCGTGCGAGTTCGTTGGTGAGAAGAGAGAGTGGGATGGGTCGGCGAGAGCGAGGTAGAGGGGATAAGCGGCGGAGGGATGCGGATAAAGATCGGCTGCCCAGTCTGGCCAGGACCCAGGTCGAGGGCGATCCGTGGAATCATGGACGAGGAAGACCGGCGGCGACGACGACGATGACGGCTAACGATGTGAAGAATCGGTACCTTCGAGGAAGAGGAAGGGGTGCCGGGTCGACGATGGTTATTGATGATGATTATGATGACAGTGACGAAGGTGGTACTTCGGACGACGACGAGGACGGAGATGGAGAGGTTGATCTTCGCCAGATGTTGGTTCTCCCCATTGCCAGGCGACAGAATTCTATCCACAGCTTGCGAAGGCACCTTCAATTGGAGAACGCCAGCAACCGCCCCCAAATGGCTCGCGGCAGATCATTTGCCAGTCAGAAGTATGTCCGGTCTCCGCTCAGCGATGACGACTTGGGTCAGGAGTGGGGCAGTGGATGGGTGCGACATGGAGGAGGGAGCGCTGGCGTGGAAGATGATGAAGATACCAACACGTTTGCCCAGGTGTTTGGCGACGCTCGCAATAGGACATGAGCAGGCCTCGTCCAGGGATCGAGGGTGGGTCTTTGATTCACTTTGATACCATCTCCCACGAGATGCGTGCAAACTCATCTTCTCCACCTTCCGGCATTCGAACAACGATATAACGACTTAATCAACCTTGGATCCAATCAATTCAGAGGAAATCTGGCCCACATTTGTATTTTTATCGACACTACCAACACATCCACTCTTATAATGTCCCATTCATTCACTCTTCTCTCCCTGTCTCCTATTATCCCATAGTTCTACCTTCTCATTCACATGCACATATCACTTCACCCTCTTGGCTCCGTACTTTACCATCATTTTATTTCTATGCCATTGTCGTATTCTTTTGGGTCACCCGTTCATCCTTAATCTGCTCGCCGACATCGGGCTTCAAGAAGCTTCGTCTTTTCCTTCTCTTCTTGCGTCCCTCGCGTGCCACCTTCTTCCCTCGTTCGTCCGGTCTCAGGAACCGTGGTTATAGGGTTAACTACCACAGTTCTTAGGTCTTTCCTTCTTCGCGCCATCCACATCATCTCCCGACTTCCTTCTTGGTCCTACTCCCCTTTTTGTTTTCTTGTTCTTGGGAGGACAAGTGACCCCCTTGCTCCCTCTCACCGGGTGCCTGGAACAACATAATTTCTACTATGGACTAGTCAATTAGTTGGGTTTATAATCGTTAAGCGTAGTTTGCCGAGGAATCGGTTAATCTTTGCTGGTTGTTACTTAGATTGGGGTGTCCTGTTAGATGGAATGTTTGTAGGAATGAGAAGTAAATCACAAGAATTGAATTCAAGAGGTTAGAAATGAGCTCAAGGGATGCCGACGGACTCGTTGCGTAAGGGCTCGGATCCCGGGCCCTGTTGCCCTTGAACAATCTTGACCACAAGCGACCACCAACGCCCATGGATGAAACGTTGACGATCTGCCCGCCACCGTCCTCAAATTGTACAAGTCGAAGCAACGACGACAACCGCCACTCAACAAGTAGGTCATCCGTCTTGCCACCGGGACCAATGGGCGTGCTCAGTCAGACAAATAGCTGTCAGGAATCAGAAAGAACCCCAGAAACACGTCCGAAACCTTGCTAGACACTGAAAAGACCACATGCTCCATGTCGAACGTGCATTAAAGTCTCAGAAATGCGCTCTTCAGCACACGTTCTTCTGGTCCTCTGGAAAGAGCTATAACAATGGGTCTTTTGGCTTGAAGATGGTCGTTGTCCACACCATGGTCGCCTTCTTCAGTGCTGCTCTGGCAGCTTTCTGTACTCTGCGGATTCAGAGCATCCTAGCGCAGACAGCTCTCGAGATTCCGATACAGGAGTATACGCCTTCGGATGATACAGGTCCTTTGGGGGTTTACTACGACTCTTCCGAGCCTCTCGTCTTTGCGGCGAATGTATCCGGCCTGTTCAGCTACAGCTTGCCTGCCTTGACAGGCACCAGCACAGTCCGGAGGGACACCAAGTCGGTTACGACCCTCTATGGAGAGAGGGACCGGGATGACTGGTTGGTTAGCCTCGTCATCGAGGACTCCCTCCTCGCTGTTACCAACCTCAAGAACCCGCGCCGCACATCCCACCTTAGGCTCTGGGGAGACTACTCGGCCGTTTGCGCTGTTGGCTCGTCCTTTGTCTACATCTTCGGCAAAGGTCACGCGAAGCTCGTCCAAATCGAACGAGGAAACATCAAAGAAGTGTGTATTCCCTCCATTTTGTATCACGCAAAACTAGTCTTATCTGACGTTGGACGTAGATATGCGAGTTTGCGGTCCCTGTAGAAGCAGAAGCTTGTGCTGCTACGGCTGCTGGAACAGTCTTCTTTGGCGGGAATGATGGTGTCGTCTACTCGTTCGCTGGGAATGCCGTCCAGCCCGGTTCGAGCATCCAGCAGACTTCGATTACTGTTGATGGCGAGATTGCTGGGATGGCTGTGTACGAGTCGAGCAACAATGCGAGCTCGCTGTTCGTCTCGGTCGAGTCGGGGACCGTCGAGGTGTTCTCGACTGCAGAGTGGGCGCATCAGTACACGCTTTCCTTCTCGGAGGAGGATGTAGAGTTGGAAGGGATTGCGATTTACCAGCGTGCCTTGCCGGGATATCCTGATGGGAGCTTGGTGGTTTCGTTTACGGAGGATGATGGAAGGACTGGTACTGGCATCGTTTCGCTCACCCAAATCCCCCTCCCTCGCAACGCCAACTTCAACCCTCGAGACGCTTCCAGCAATCCCGACGCCAGCAACCAGTGCACTCGGCGTGGTTTCCGCAATGGCTCGGAATGCATTTGTTTCACGGGCTACACTGGTTCGCGTTGCAACCAACGCACCTGTCCCAACGACTGCTCTTCGCGAGGAAGATGTGTCGGGCCTAACACTTGCCGATGCGACAACGGGTGGACTGGGCCAGATTGTTCATTCAAAGTCGTCCTTGCCGATATCGAGACCGATGCGAATGGAGGAGATGGCGATGACCCTGCTATCTGGATTCACCCAACGGACCGCACCAAGTCGAGGGTGTTGACGACTACGAAGAGCAAACAGGGCGCTGGATTTGCGCTGTTCGATTTGGCAGGGCAGATGATTGCCCAGTTGCCCGCGGGTGAACCGAATAATGTGGATGTAATCTACAACTTTGAGTTGGAGGATGGGCGGACTGTTGACCTTGGCGTTGCTGCTTGCCGCGACGAGGACACGCTTTGGTAAGAAGTATTGTTCATAGGAAAGGGTTTATATTTCTGATTTCGTTCGTAGCCTTATGCAGGTCACAGAAGGTGGTCTCACCGACCTCGTCAACCTCCCTGTCAAGCCGGACTTTAGTGTTTACGGCTCATGCGTCTATCACTCACGCAGCTCCGGCAAATACTACATCTTCGTCAACTCCAAGACCGCCGAATATCTCCAATACGAACTCACACCCTCCCTCGAGGCTGTCCTCGTTCGCGAATTCATCGGTGGGAATGGTGGGCAGGTAGAGGGATGCGTTGGGGATGACGAGAATGGGTTTGTTTATATCGGCGAAGAGCCGTACGGGCTCTGGCGGTACGGTGCTGAACCCGACGCCGGGACGGACCGTGTCCTTGTCGACTCTATCCAGGGTAACCTCTTCCCGGACGTTGAAGGCGTGACACTTGTCCACGGCCCAACACCCGACAAAGGCCTCCTCATCGTCTCCGCGCAAGGTGTATCCGCGTTCAACATCTACCGACGCGGCACACACGAGTTTGTGGGCACGTTTACTGTCCAGGCGGGCCAGGTGGATAAGGTGACGAATACGGATGGTGTGGCGGCTGTGGGTACGAATTTGGGCGTGGAGGGCTTCGAGATGGGGGTGGTTGTTGTGCATGATGATGTTAATAGTGCGCCGGATGGGTCGAGGGAGGATGGGGCGAGTTTTAAGATTGTGGGTCTTGGACAGATTTTGGAGACGTTTGGGCTTGAGGATGAGGTTGATACGAACTGGGATCCAAGGCGGTGAACACGGATGTTGTATCTATTTCTAGGCGACGGGCGCTTAGTCCTCGCGCCACAAATGGAAGCTTACTTATTTGCCCCACGCCTTGAGCTCTTCGCGGTGTTCGGAGGAACCGCCAGAACCTGCATTAGTACCATCATGGTCTCAGACCAATTTATCGCTGCTCATGACGGGAGTGATTATAAGGTAATTCTAAGTCCTGTAGCATATGATTAGTTATTTCTTTTTGGTATATGCAACGCTATAATCATCCACGGCCCCTGGCGATCCAATGGAATAGGAGGGCGACGCGTCGACGCGTCCAGCAATGACGTAGGTGCAAAGTGCCGAAGTTTGATGGGACGGGAAGCGCGCTGAGTTTCGAAACCACGCCCAACACCGTTCCCTCTTCGACCTAATCGTGACTATGCCCAAGCACACAAGCACCACGACTACCAAGGCTGCCAGGACGGCGGCGTCGACTCGCCCCAGCAAAGAAGACGCCAAAGCCAAAGCTGCAGCCAAGGCGGACCGCAAGCAAGCATGGGAGAAGCACTGCAAACAGAACTACTGGCGAGTCAATTACAGCTTCAGACAACCTTCCTGGATCGAAGTAAGAAAAGGCGGGCTAGCATTTATTACCTTTTGACCCACTGACGGTGAGAAATAGGCGATTACGGCGGGTTGTGCGGCCAAACTGGACGGCGTGTCGCCCCAGTTGAAGAAGTTTGAATTGGACACGCTGCCTCATGAGCAAGGGATATCCAAGGCTGGGTACTCGATGAAGATGTACAATCCGGAGGACGTTCGCAAGCTCATTCGCGAGCGAGAGGCCTTCTTCGATTTGGATAAACCGCTGCCAGGTGGGAAGACGACGGTGTCTCAAGCCCAGGCACCTGCTCTCTCTGTGCCCCAACTTGAAGCCGCTGCGCCTGTTGAAGGACCATTCGCTGCCCGCCTCAAAGCCGAGGGTGCAGTTATTAGGCGTGACTATAAGCCGCCTCAGGGGGTGTCCGAGGAGGACCCCGAACCCAAGGATATCATCTGGGAAGGAAAGAATGTATGGGGTAATTTTGGAATTGAGGAGGAAGATGCATGCCTTCTCTATTGCGTACGTGCATTATCCATCGGCGCAGAATCGCTGGTTCTCACCTATCAAGTTCCAGCTTAAGCCTAAGCACCTTGATCCTATCAGAGGAACATCCGTGTGGTTCGACCTTCAGACCGTTGCGGTCAGGGCTTTGGAAGTCCACGGCGGAGTGAGAAAGCATAATGAAATGTACGTCCCTGTTTCCCAGTTGGGGAGCGTATGGTTAATGAATACTGACACTGCATTATAGCGTGATGAAGAAGATCAAAAAGGACATGAAGGCTATTGAAGCACTGGAGAGCGAGCGCAACGGGTACCAAGACCGGAAGCCGCTCCGCAAGTTTTCTCCAGCCCTTCGAAAGTTCCTCGTTGACCACGAGGGCGTTGGGAAGCTTGGGCTGAGCTCTGAGCCCGATACCGACGAGGAGAAGAAGAGGATTGTGCTTCAGTATGCGCCACTTGTCAAGATTCCTCTGGAAGGATTTCGACATGACTGGTACAAAGGAAATCAGTTCTTTTCAGAGGATTGGGATGCCCCGTTGGCCTTGATGGTGGACTCGGGTGTGGGTCAAATTGACTGGTGAAGCTCCGGTGCTTTGAAGCCTGGTTCCTTTGAGATGTACACTGTATAGTAGTTATTCGTGAAATATCTTGTTCGACTTCTTTCTTTCCATCACCCAAAAGACGCCCGTGGAACACGAGCGCTCGTCCTTTGAAAAACAAATATGGAAGGCACCACGTCCGATCATTAAGAAGCGCGATCGAAGTGCCAGTGTGGAGCAAGCGCCCGGATATAGGGGTGCTAAGGACCGACGCGTCGCGTCTGGTTGGAATAGGTGATTTTCCCTCTTCGTTCAGCATATAGACTGCGTACTGTCGACAGACGGCCGCTATTGACCACATATTATACCCTCTCTCTCACAGAAGGGCTACAAGGTTAGGGTTAAAGGCTTAGTCATCGAACTGAGCGCCCTTACAAGGCGTTACGGCACAGCCCATGGGTTCCTTGACGACCACCATTGTCACCCCCGCCTACATACGGAGTGCCGACATTCTGATCGCTTATCACTGCTACGCTATAATTAACCATGCCAAAAGTGCAAACGACGCTCTCTTCGTGGATAGTTCCAAGGAGGTCGCCCATGGCTCCAAGGAACGACGTTGGCGACGGCGGAGCTGCTGGTAGCAGCGCTGGCCATGATGCGTCACCATTGGCCAGCGCTGCGATCAACCGCCCGCCTATCAGCCACCGGCATCGCAGAGAGTGGTATACTCTCTGCGAGCAGAACCCTTGGGCGCCTGCAGGTGGTCAAGAAGGGTTCAAGCATGCAGGACACGTCCTAGTGAGTAGAACATCGTTGTGAACAGCCTTGGAGCGTCGTACTCACGCACTGCGTTTCCCCAGACAGTCATGGAGAAGCAAGCCAAACGACTTGATGGAATTAGCCCGATGCTAAAGAAAGAAGAGTTGGAAACCCTACCTCATGAATGGCGCCTCGAGGGTTCGAAGTCCGGACATCTCATGAAGCTCTTCAATGTCGACGATGTGCGCGAGCTCATCGTTCGTCGTTGTGATTTCTTCAAAGTCCCTGTACCGCCCCATCAGCCTATCTTTCCTATCCCAGCTAGTGGGCAAGACACGCAACCGTCTATTGCTGCGGTGTTTGCGCCTTCCGCCCAGCCCGCTGACGATGTTCGCAATGACGACGCCGTAGACGGTGCTCGGGCGCCACCTCACGGTGCCTAGTGCCATAGCCCCGACTCTTGATGGTGTTTGAGCGTTGGTTGGAGGTTGTGGGAGTTGGTCTCTGTAGACCTCTCCAAGTGACGTGTGATGTGATCGCTGAATGGTGTTGGAAAGAGTGGAAATAATTTATTACTGACATTTTATCGCCCTCGCTTGCTGATCCCCACCCGCATGCCTTACTATGACCCACTAATCTCTCATTCGTTTTTTTCCCTGCCAGCGGGAAGGTGGACATTTTGCTCACCTTGACGCGTTGGCTGACCATTGGTCTTCCCATCGCCATTCCTCCCATTTGACTGAGGCGTCTCCTGGAGGTGGACGCGACCTCGGAGACACCTCGCCCTCGCCTCCCCCGCGCCGTTATTGCGTCGACTGACCAAGGGGACTGGTGCTTTCGAGGAATGGAGTTGGGAAGACCTTTGTTGAGTCCTGTCTTTACATCTCATGCTTACTTCCTAGGAATGAGCTGTGTTGTAAAGCTTGTACGCGGTGTATCCCTTCTCACCCAGTACTGGATGTCTGTTGTTGCAATATGTACCTGGAATCAATTTATTTAAAAATTGTTTGTTTGCTATACTTAATTAATGGAGTACATGCGCGAGCTTAAACGCTGGCCAGCTGAGTGGTCGTGTTCTTTAGCAGGGTAAGCATGATTGTCTGCACCACAAGTAGAGCTTTGATGAAACGATCAGACGCGTTGAAACGTTGATTTATGATGCAAACTTCATGAACAGGGGCCTCGCGTCGCGTCCGCCAACCGCGTCAAGACTCCGCCACAACCTGCAGATTGGCCCTGACCTCCTCGAAGGCCGGGCCCCTTTCTTGTTTGGACTGTGTTTGCACCAAGTATAATTGGCAAGAGAAAGCTCCAGGTCGGATGGAGAGTTCCCATGGGCCAGGACTTGTTCCTGAACCACCACCACCTCCACCACTACCCCTCGTTTACTCACTTCACATTCCCTATCGTTAACGAATAGTCATGCCGAAGGTACCTAGTGCTTCGAGTATCAAGTCTGCGAGGAAGGCACCGGTGCCTTCTCGCCAGGAGCAGGAGCATTCGAAAGAGTCGGGCGGGACCTCGACGCAGGAGGCTAGCGGTAGCAACAGCAATGCTTCCACTGCGAAAGCCAAGGGGAAAGCGACTAAGGAGTCGACTTTGATTAGGCAGTTGCATCGAGAGTGGTGCAAGCAGTGCAAGGAGAATCCGTGGGTGCCTCCAGCTCATCCAGGAAACTTTCAGCATAGCAGGGACGTCGTCGTAAGTGCCAACCATAGTATCCCCCGTCTAAGTTCATCCCATGACACTAATCGTTAGACCATAACTTCTGGGCAAGCAACAGTCCTGGATGGAATAAACCCCCCCCTCAAGAAGGAAGAACTCGACACACTGCCGCACCAGTGGATTTACGCCGCGAACGGGCAACGAGCGAAGCTCTTTGTAGAGAAAGACGTGCGCGAACTAATTGTTCAACGGCGCACCTTTGTGGGCGTCCCTGCTCCTCCGAAGACGTTGCGTTCTCTGGACACCTATGGCCAAACTGGACCTTCTGTGTTCATCGGGAGACTGTCTCCAGATCCGGCGCCCGACAAACCAGCCACTCTCACCGAGCTGCGCGCGAACCCTGAGTCAGTTCAGTTCAGAGGGAAGGGTGCTATCATCCGGTGCGACTACACCCCAGTCGAAGGCGATCCCCCGCTGGATGAGATCGTCTGGGTGGGACCCATCATTACAAGGGAGGAGACTGGGGTTACAGAAGCGGATGCCTGTGTGCTTTACTGTGTAAGTGCGCGATTGTCCTGTCCCGTTGGATATTACTGAATATGTCAAAAGCTGGAGAAAGCTGATCTCGACCCGCTCAGAAGGCCAAAGTGCCATCTGTTCAATATTCGGTCGCTCGCTGTACGTGCCCTCGAGGTCCATGGAGGGTTGAGCGCCCACAACGAAATGTAAGTCTCCCAAATACCACTATGCCATCTGGGACTTGGACTCAACCGCCTCATTCCCCTTTTCTAGCATCTACAACAAACGAAAGGAAGACAAGGACATCCTAGACAAACGTTATGAAGAGATGGGTTGGTGTGACGGAGAACCCGTCAGGCGCTTCTCTACCTACTTGGAGCAATACCTGAAGGACTGGCCAGTCCACGAGATGGGGTCGACGGACACAGAACCACCGTCGGAAGGTACTGAGAAGAGGGTTCTGCAGTACGCCCCGATTCGCAAAGTCCATGACGGTGAAATGTGGAGTGCAGAGATTCACTGGACCACCCAAATTCGCGGCGAAACGCCCGATGATTGAAGTGACACTAATCTCGCTTCCCCCTGGAGTCGTAATTCTAAGAGGTGCTTTGTATAGTACGGAACGTAGTTCAATCGATCTGACAATGCGTTCTTGTGTAATGTACATGACAGCGCTGCCTTTCATAGGGGCTCGGCAGCGCTCGGCTTAGGGGAACGGAATGAAACTCCGCCCAAAAGTTACAGTGGGCGCCAATCCCCAGATGTTTGTCTCGCAACGCCCTGAAAGCCGTTACACTTTACAGTCTTCAAGCTTCAACTCGGGAATTCAACTATCGAACCGGTATCTCATGGAACTAACAGAAGAATCTCACTCTCACCGGTTCGATAATGAACAACTATCAAGGGCCCTAGTCATTTAGGTTCTCGGGCCACCCGACGATTCTGGGTTCCCCAAACTCAGAAACCGTTCCAGATTCCCCTTCCAAGACCACGTGTTTACTCGAAAACGGGGTAGGAAATACAGGTGAGTATGCCGACGGTGGTAACTCCCTCGGCCAACGTGGGTTCGGCAGATTGCGAATCCAGTATAAAAGAAGCCTTCTCCCGATAAACGACTTTTCCTTAGCCTTTGTTGACGAACCTTTCTTAAAGGGACGGACACCAACCAAGGCCACTTCACTTTTTGCATCTGTAGCGACCACTACTATGGCGCCCCGCAACTGTCCCAATGTTCTCGCCTCCGGGATCTGCTCAGAGCGTAACTGCCCCTACAACCACTCCATCCTCACTTGTGAACCTTGTGGGTTCATCGCTCAGAACAGCCAGCTTTTTACTATCCATGTTCGGTCCAGAAGGCACAAAACGACGATGGAGGGAAGGAACCAGATCTTGCGGTGCCCTCTGTGTGAAGTCAACGTCGTCGGCCCTTCCTGGGACGAACACCTCGGTGGGACGAAGCACCGAAAGCAAGCAGTCAAGAACGGCGTGCCTATCGATGTTGAACCTATCACTGCTATCTCCACGGAAACCTCAACAGTTTGCGATGTGTGCAAGGCGCAGGTACCGAACCACTTGTGGAGTCGCCATGTTCAGTCGCCCAGGCATAAAAGCCGCGAGAAGTTCCTACAGTATCGCGCTGCCCTGGATGAAGCAGAGAAAGACAAAAACGGCCTAGTCGTGGACGCCGCAAAGGATCTTGGCTATGTCGACCCCGCTGCGGCCGGTGGAGGTCTGTCGTTCAAGATCGACATCAAGTCTACTCTGCCGTTTGGCAAATCTGTCCTTCTCCAGGCCAACTTGGCTTCGAAACTAGGATCTCGCCCTACAGTATCCGGGTAAGTTTCTCGTCACATGCTTAGGTCGCTCGTGTATTAAGTCCTTGCATAGATTCAGTGTGGCATCAGCAACGTTCAACACAGCGATCACGCCGAGGACGCCATGCCAGGTCTATATCCGTTTCGTACAGCGTTTTATCGGACGATACGATGACCGCCTAGAGCTGGTGTTTGAAGATACTCAGCTGAAAAAGAAATTCATCGTCTCCAGGCCCTTGAAAATCGTCATTGGGAGCAAGGCCGAACATCAAGCCCTTCAACCTGTCAAACCATACACTCCGCGCCCCAGGACACGCCGGGAGCCTGCACAGAACGTTGTTGAAGGTGTCCCACCACCATCATCCCACTCGATTCCATATATCGTTCGCCTCCCTCGAGCGGTCATCCCGACCAATCTTCTGACTGTTCTCGATGGCGGAGAGCCCTTGAGAAAGCAGATTGAGCATGTTCGGCGCATTTTCTTCCCTCGAGAGTTCTGCAGTGCCACCTATGCACGCCACTTCAAGAACCTGATTTGGATTGAAGAGCACAAGTCGGAGTACGTGTAGTGTTACCTCTTATAATTCTTCTGAAGTTGCTGAACGAGTCACTAGATCCGATCTGGAGCGCTACGACATGCGCGATGCTACCCTTCAAAAACACAACCGTTACTATTAGTAGGAGCACTCTTCCAGGCCATGGATCTTTGCTTACTGTTGCCTTTCTAGTCTTGCCATCCCTGGCCTCGCAGAAAAACGACCTAGCGTCCTTGTCGGTGAGCGACAGTCCCACTAGTCGTGAAGAAATTTGACTGATCTTTTTCTCTCAGGTGACAAGATCCTTGTGCAGAGGACCAATGCTCCCCCTGGCCACTGGTTCGAGGGCCATGTTCACGTTGTGAGGAAAGAAGAAGTGGCACTTGTCTTCCATACCAGCTTCGCAGGTTGGAGCGCCACCCAGCGATACAACATTCGCTTCAAGCTCAACCGAATCGTAGTCCGTCGCCAACACCAAGCCCTAGACTCCGCATTCGAAGAAGATCGTGTCTTGTTCCCTCGTTCCAACCACGTCAAGGCACTGCCTCCTATGAGGAACCTCCAACACTATAACCACCTTATTTCCACCAATGAACCGCAAGTGAGGGCTGTTGTGTCTATCGCTCGTCTTCCGGCCGGTTCCCCACCCTTTATCGTCTTTGGACCGTGAGTAGCTAGAGTTGTAAATCCGCGTCCAAGCTAACACGCTCCTAGTCCTGGAACTGGGAAGACCATCACCATCGTCGAAGCTATCCGCCAAGTCCTGAAGCTTAACCCTAACGCCAAAATACTTGCGTGCGCACCAAGCAACTCCGCGGCCGACCTCATCGCAGAGCGCCTCGCTGTCGGCTTGAACTCTGATATGCTGTTTAGGATGTATGCGCCCTCGCGAACGAAGGACCAGGTCCCGGACAAACTGTGCAATTATGTCTTTACCACGCCCGACAACCATTTCTCGGTTCCTCCGATAAAGACGATGATGTCCTTCCGCGTAATCGTTTCGACCTGCGTTGCGGCTTCCATGGCCTCGGGCATTGGTATCCCTAGAGGTCATTTCAGCCACATCTTCATCGACGAAGCTGGGCAGGCAACCGAGCCGGAAGCCTTCATTTCCATCAAGACCATGGCGGATTCTCTGACGAATATTGTCCTCTCGGGAGATCCCAAGCAGCTTGGTCCTATCATCAGGTCGCCCATTGCGAGAACGCTTGGTCTCGAGACGAGCTACCTCGAACGTCTCATGAATCTGGAGACGTACGACGAGCATGGCCTCGAATATGGATCACCGTAAGCTCCCGGTCTCTCACATTCATCCTATGAGAAACTCATGCATTTCTTTCAGTGTCGTCAAGTTGATCAAGAACTTCAGATCACACGAATCGATTCTCAAGTTCCCGAACGAGAAATTCTACTCTGGAGACCTCCAACCATGCGCTAACCCGGCCACCATCAACGCCTACCTCAAATCGTCTTTCCTTCCCAAAAACCCGAAATTCCCCGTGGTTTTCCACTCAGTGTCTGGTAAAGATGATCGGGAGGCTTCGTCTCCTTCGTTCTTTAATGTCGACGAGGTGTTGACCGTGAAGGACTACGTGAGGAGGCTGAAGGAGAACAGGAGTGTTCGAATTAGTGGGTTTTTATTCCTCCCTCTTCACTGCCCGAGCGTTAACCCATTTCCCTGTTCTTTAGGCGACAACGAGATCGGGATTATTACGCCCTACCACGCCCAGTGTCTCAAGATACGGGCGTCTTTGCGCAGTGTGGCGGATGGGATCAAAGTCGGCTCCGTCGAGGAATTCCAAGGTCAAGAGCGAAAGGTCATCATTATTTCGACTGTCAGAAGCAGCAAGGAGTTTGTTGACTACGATGTGAGACACACACTCGGGTTTGTTGCAAGCCCGAGGAGGTTTAATGGTGCGTACGCGGTTATCCTCTGAGTGGTGGTGGTAGGATCCTTTACCAAACCGTTTCGTTCTAGTCGCGGTTACTCGGGCACAAGCGCTCCTTATTGTCGTCGGTAACCCGCAAGTGCTGGGGCTGGACCCTCTCTGGAGGTCCTTCCTCAATTACGTCTACCTCAACGACGGCTGGACTGGGTCCATCGACATTCCTTGGGATCCATCTGATGATTCTGACGATGATGACGACGGCGACGATGGTCATCCGACCCTTCGAGGCCATGCATCTACGAAGAAAGGCGGCTACAGCGCTGAGAGGGTGCGTAGGGAAGCCGAGATGGACATGAACGCGTTTACGAGGCGCATGGAGGAGCTGGCGCTGGGAAATGCCGAGGACGGTGGGCTGGAGGACGATGCCAATGTTGATAGGCCTTGGAGGGACGTCGAGTGAAGCTTGAGCCAGTTCGACGTCCGAGTTAAAGTTGAGGTTTCTCGTCGCTGTCTTTTTTGTTGTTGTTTCGTGCCTCGCTGTCTTTTCTTCCTGTTTCGTACCTCTCTGTCGTTTTGCTTTCTTGCTTTCCGTAGTCGCTTTCTTCTCTTGCTTTCGTCCAGTCGCTGTCACGCCGGTACACACCGGTATACGTTGTAACATTAAAAATTCACTCGCGATTCATTCGCATTATACTGTACATTACTTAGTCAATCATGAACATTTGTCACAGTATTCAAGGTCCACGAAAAGTACCTGTCGCTAATGCAACGAACACGGGAACATGGTCATGGTCAAAATAGAACCTTGAGGGCAGCCGCCGCCGCGGCCTTGGGCAAGCCTCGCGTCTTGATATCCTCCCTCAACTTCCTGAAGTCCATTCCTCTCCAAATCCTCGGACGTATCGCCGTCATGTCCAATACGACCTCCTGCAACCCCCTAAACACCCCATCACGGGTCAGCGCCTCATCCAGCTCATTCCAATTGGGAGCCAGGATATCCTCCGTGTTCAAGTTCTCCCATTGGCCTTGGCTCCAGTAAATCTTGAAGTGGATGGAGCGGAGGCGGGGGAGAGGATGGGTAGCGGTCTCGAGGACGTGAACGAGCGTTTTGGGGAATGGTTTCGGCGAGGTAGGGGACAGTGTTAGGTAGGCTGGGATGGAGATAGACTGGAGAGTGTGCAGGGAGGATAGCTTTAATGGGTTGTCTTGCACTAGTTGAAGGAAG
This sequence comes from Coprinopsis cinerea okayama7#130, assembly GCF_000182895.1. Taxonomy (NCBI): domain Eukaryota; kingdom Fungi; phylum Basidiomycota; class Agaricomycetes; order Agaricales; family Psathyrellaceae; genus Coprinopsis; species Coprinopsis cinerea. The sequence continues at coordinate 1,388,929 of NW_003307534.1, forward strand.
AAGGTCGTGTTAGTTAATGGTTTTGCGCAAGATTTTAGGGGTTGTGACGTCATTGTAAACACAGGGGCTTGCAGGGATGGTAGAGCAATACGCACTTTGAGAGAAAACCTCTGTCCCATATTTGAATTCGATTGCTTTGAGGTACTTGCAGTCCCGCGTGAGTGTGTCGACTGCCCAGGAGTCTATAAAGTCAAAGCCCCAGACCACGGCTGATTCGAGGTTGTCGAAGCGTATGGTGGACGAAGTGGGTCGCGTGACGGAATTCGAAGAACCTTCGGCTCCCTGAGGTGAGAGAGTTGTTGTGACGCCCCCCTGCTCGTCGGTGTCAGGGAAGAAAAGAGTCCTATCGAGGATTGAGAACGGTGCGGATCGATACCGCACGATTGCGATATTCTTGAGAGAGTCGATTCCCACTGTCCATGCATGGTGATACCTCTCGTCCTGCGTAGGAGTCTTGAACTCTACGGCTTCCATCTCTTCCTCCACTCCGTCTATGTAGAGTGACTGAAGCGACGGGTGGAAGCATTTCAAGAGAGAGCGCGGAACGCGGAGGATCCCGAGGTGCAAACTCGTCAACCGACCGGAGGATATGAGGCGAAGTAAAGCGTGTTTGAGCGACTCTGAGACTCGGACTGTCCAGGAGGTTTTGGAGTCGGATTTGATTACCAGCTTGTGGAGCGATGGGAGGCGGTCAAGAAGAGAAGATAGTGCTTCGCCATTGTCGAACAACTTCAAGCCGAATCGCAGGGTCAGGGTGTGGGCGTGTACTAGTAGCTGGGGTTGGGGTTGTGGCTGCAGCGGTTGCCTGGGGTTGGCAAGCCCGTCCTCGTCGTTGAGGAATGAAACGAGCTCGTCGTTCGAGCTGCATTCGATAGAGCCGTGTAGGAACCTGTAGGCCTGGTCTCTGCAGACTTTGCAGACCAGCGCTACGGTGCTCAAGGTGTGTTTCTCCTCAATTGAGGGCCCCCATCCGTCGAGCTTGGCCAGATAAGCCTTTCCGAGCTCGTCGATGATGCTCAGGATGATCTCGATGGGTAAAGTCGTCTGTGGTCAATGTCAGCCCGTTTCTGTGCTCGTTTTCGAGTCGACGACGTACCATTTGGGCCCCTGGCTGCCTGGATGGCGGTGGAAGGATAAGAATAGTCTGCTCCAAGACTATGATATCAGGTCATGGTCAAGCACGGTTCAGGATTTCGGTACAGGATCCGAGAATTGGGGATCATTCGTTCGCTCTTAATGTCGCCAGCTGTCAATAGCCTAATTCCAGTAAATTCCGAGTGCATCGTGGTTCAAACGAGGTCGTCGTCGCCGTCTCGAGCCTGGATTTCGGCTTCGTGCAGTCGTGGTTCGTGGTCAAGAAGGTCCCAGAATTCTCCACGTCAGTTCTTCGTAAGCGGCGCGTGTCGGTCAATTCCTATTCAGGCTTGACCTTAAGCTTGACGTTCTCGACAAACCACTACGACGACGAAGACGACAAAATGGACCAGATTGTCGCTGAACTGAAGAAGATACCGCCTGTGACACGGTTTATGACCGTTTCGACGGTCAGCTTGACTGTGCCTGTCCTTATGCAACTTCTGTCGCCGTACAGACTGTTGTTCGTTCCCCAGCTGGTTTTGAAGCACTTTGAGGTATGTCGCACCTTAAAAATAGTTCAAGAAATAGTGGCCTGACTATCTGTTTAGCTCTGGAGGCTGTACACAAGCTACTTCCTTGGAAGTAAGTAAAGAATTTGGCCACGAAGTGGACTCTGTGCTCACCAGGCGCGACCTACAGCTCCTAGCATCAACTTTATATTCGAAATGGTTATGCTCTAGTGAGTCTTGAAGTTCTGTTATTGTCGATAAACATATTGAACGTTTGCTAGTCGAAGTTCCGACCAGTTGGAGTCGGGCCCGTACGCTGGAAGGTCTTCCGATTATGCCTGGCAACTGTTCCTTGCGGCCGGTACGATTCTCGTGAGTTTCTTCTTCGATTCGGGCTTGTAGATCACCTCGTTGACCTTATATCCAGCTCGCAACCCGACCGATCCAGTCCTACGCCTTTCTTCACCCTCTCCTTGCGTGCCTCGCCTATGTTTCCGCCAACATGGCCCCACCAGGCTCTCAAACCTCATTAATGGGCCTAGTCACCCTCCCCGTAATCTACCAGCCCTATATCATGGTCCTAATGGACCTGCTTATGGCAGGACCCCGTGCTGCAGCCGAATCCGTAGCTGGAATCATCGTCGGACACGGCTGGTGGTGGTCTATGTGGGGCGGAGGACGTCTCGGTGATGAAGGCCCCTTGGCACAGTACGGACGCGCCCCAAGCTGGTTGGTGTCATGGTTTGGCGAGCGTAGGCGCCCGAGGACCAGTGGAGGCGGTGTGCGCACTGATACAAGCGGTGCGGCTGCTGCGTTGCGCGCTTCAGGGATCGAGGTCGTCCCACCTAGAAACCTCCGGGAGTCCTCGCCGTCAGGCCATTCGTGGGGACACGGTCAAAGGTTGGGATCCTGAGATATCTTCTTCCATTTCTTTCTTGTATTAGTACTATTGACATCCTTTCCTTGAATGGACAGAATTTGACGAGAAGATGAGTGCGGGTGCTGGCAAATTTCACCGAAACTCTTATACTCGGCTCTTTTTATGCAGAGGCGCCTGTTGATGAACTTGATGAACATTGTACCGACTCGCTACCGTGGCCAACTCTCGTCACTCGCTCACGTATTCACCGTGACTCCCGGCCCTCTGTCTCATGACCCAGTGCTTCTTTCCTCCCGTCGTTGAGCGCTGACCCCTTCACTCTCTTCCCTCTCACTACCGTGACACAATGCCTTCCGAGGTTGACCAGATTCATACCTGGCTGAGCAAACTTCCAGTCGTTACAAAGCTCCTATGCTTCACTACTGCCACTGTTACGCTTTCTGTCATCGTGGGGTTGTCGCCTCGTTATGGCTTCGGATACGATTATGAACTAGTCGTCAAGAACTACCAGGTGTGTCCCTCTGCAAAGCTTCAACTGACCGAGCGCTGACAGCCTCCGTAGATTTGGAGGCTCCTGACGAGCTATTTTGTTGGCAGTAGGTTCGCCCTTGGCAAGCATTTCCTATTTGCTAACCGTTTTCAGCGCCTAAACTCTAATTTTCGAGCTTGTTGCTCTCTAGTGCGCATTATTTTTGTCTATGTGAAGCCTTTTACTGACATGGTTATAGCCGCGCGGTCTATTCCATGGAATCGGGCCCATATCTCCGCCGCTCCTCTGACCTTGCGTGGCAGACCATCTTTGCCTGCGGTCGGAATCTTCGTGCGTTCCCTCTGGTACAGTGTTCTACTTGTACTCAATCACCTCACAGCTCGCCACTCGACCTCTCGGCACGGGGTACTTCTTCAGCGCCCTGCTCACCTGCCTCTGCTACCTCTCTGCTGAAACCGCGCCCATTGGGTCAACGACGTCGTTCATGGGCCTCATCACGCTTCCCATCTCCTACCTCCCCTATTGCATCGTCTTCATCGAGCTCCTCTCTCGCGGGCCCTATGGGGGAGCGCTCGCAGTCGCCGGGTGCATCGTCGGACACCTCTGGTTCTGGCTCATCTGGAAGGGCCGTGGCAAGATCGGTGTACTTGCACCATGGGGCCAGGCACCTGGGTGGTTTAGGGATTGTGGGTTGTTTGAGGGCGACGGGAGGGGTGGAGGGAGGACGTTGAATGGGGGTGGGCTTAGAAGAGAATGGAGGGCAGGGCAGGAAATTCATATTGGTGCCCAGGGCGCGGCCAGCTGCTGTGGTACTGCAAGCTCGGCGCATGTTTGGGGCTCTGGCGCTAGATTGGGCAGTAACTGAGCAGTGAGATTGCGGGCGTGCTGCTTTGGGCCACCGAATGTGTGACCGTTTGACGAGTTTTATCTAATTGATACCTTTCTTTGGAGGAAGCCTGCGCCCCCACCGTTGGTATCATTCAAGAAGTGCCCACTTCGTCTCGAAACTGTCAGCCAATGTGCGATCATGTAGGGGTGTGGCAGGCATTGTTAAATTGTTTGCATGGACTATCTTCTCTTGTGGCTCTGAACCCTCACTTTCACTCTTGATGTTGGGATGGCTATCTGGTCCACAACGAACTCCCAAAGGTTAGGCGCATGCATGCCGACCCGCGGAGACTAACGCCCGCCCAGTTCTCTTCCACAAATAAAAGTACAAGACTGCGAGCCTGGAACTTCGCTGGGTTTCGACTTTGAATCCCTAGAAAAGTGATCAGCCAAGAGTATGTATCCACAATATGTACGTAAAGGTCTTCCATAAGTAAGGCAAGGGGATATTGTACGGCATGGATTTCCAGGGGAACTTGAATTCAATGGGCGATCCAATGCAGTCGCTTAGCTCCCTTGGGTTCTTTCTCCGGCGAAGCTCTGGTCAACGTTCAGCGATTCATGCAGTAATTTGTACGCAGGGAAAGAGTCGAGCTGTAACTTCCAGAAGACGGCGCCGTCAGATCATTCCCTACCTTGTGGATAGTTGTAGACACTCGGTGGGATTCCAACCCATCGGAGTTCCTGAATTCTTCCTCTTCGCCCGCCCAAGCGCTTAGCGGGATATCCAAGAGTCGAGTCGATCCTTTTGATTCGCACTAGTACATATATATCAATAGGCGACGAGAGCGCTTGTCGCATCAAAGGTGCTTTTCTGAACCTCTCATCTAACTTCGTCATAACTCGCGGGTATGTTCTTATTTTCGCATGGGATCTTCATACGTGCCTAGCTGGGTTCCAGGTCCCAGCGACCGTGAATACATCCTGGGATTCCCTGGGCTCTACAAGTGCCTGCATCGGCAGGGAAGCGAGGGCCCGAGCAGAGCGCTGAGGCCGAGCAGAGCTACGAAAGCATTTTATACATTCTCCATTCAGTTCTGTAGAATGATATTTAACGGTAAAACACAGCCAACCTTGGACTTTGAGGATTTATCGAACTTGACAAACCACTGCATCACCGGAGGCCGACTTGCAAAAACCGACCGCCAACCAAGTGCAAGGTTTCCCAGGCCTCAAAGGGCAACTTGATACATGCCTTCATCTCTGAGTAGTCTCATGCTCATGCCACCACTACCGATATTCTCCAGATATTCACCTTCTCTAACCTACTGGTCTCTACATTCTCACTGGATTGACTTGGAGGTTCTGGGGAAAAGCGACAAGGAATTCATCTCCTTTCAAGAACCAGTATCTGAATCTTCCAAACAACGACAATGCTCTTAAGTCATAAGCTAAATCTTCCGCAAATGATAGTGCTCTTGGGCGCCTGCAGCTGATCCTGATGGTTTCGATGCCTTTCATCGGCCTGGCCATGGCGATAAAGGAATGAAATTTCGTTTTTCTATCATTCGGTTCCATGGGAAGCTCTTTCTGGAAGGGATCTTGGTCGGAGCCGGCGTGCGCGGGAGAGCCACTCGGCGCTCAGTTTTGTTTCTCTGAGACGAGGTCACCAGGTCCCTCCGACAGCTGACAGCAAGCGCTTGCTGCTGGAGTCTAGGTTCGGGCGCTAGAAGCAGCTGGACTGATGTGCTAACCAATTAACAGCAACCACCTCTCATTGTCAAAGGTTTTACCTCCTTGACTTGTCCTCTTGGCGCCACGGCCCCCCACCCGCGTGTGCGCCTCACGCGTCACCGACGATCGGCACGTCACCCTCTATCCACATGCGGAAAATGGGAAGGGAAAGGGGGTGAACGGTTGTCGCAATCGAACAAGCGATTCCGCGGAACCGGCCCTTGTTACAGCCCCAAATCCGAAATTTGCGCAATGTGAGTAGCTCTCTAACTTTGGAGAAAGAAAACCGATTGAAATCGTCCCAGCGATGCACCTTGGAGTGGTTCCACTCTAAAATCGCTTGAAAACCTTCACCGGAGTTCGGCATCGAGGATGGCGGAATGTGTAGGTCCTGCTGGTTCCTGTTCAGTTCCTGGTGCACACACCCCAGGATGGTTGCCCAAGCTTTGATGGCGGGCACATGTCGCGTCTTTGTCCTCGCACAGTGACAAAGTGACATCTGCTCCTGGGTGATCGCCATCGGAGCCTGACCAACCAGGACTTTTTTCTTAAAGCCCCAGCGCAACGGGGATGATCTTTATAAAAGGATACCGGTTGGTCCCCACAACCCACTCGCCCCCTCCCCACCGCCTCCCTCTTCCCTTTTACCGCCCGGGACTATGCTGTCCCTCTCCTCCTTCGTTAGGCTCGTTTCAGTGGGCTTGGTCGCCCAGAGTGCCGTTGTCGCTGCCCAAGGCTGGGGTTACTGGTGCAAGTGCTACCCTGGTGACTTCTGCTGGCCTCCCAAGAACTCGCTCCGATGGTGGTTGTTGAACCAAGCCGTTGATGGCAATCTACGGGAAGTGGTTCCAGATCCCGCTGTGTGCTACAACACGTTCCGGGGCAAGCCCACCTACAACGCCCAAGCTTGTCAAGAAGTGCGGGATAACTGGACGAACGAGCAGTGGCAGTGAGTACCAACTCCTAAATCTAGTTCGATCGAACGTCTCGTTAATCATCCGAAATCATTGTCTAGGACTGACCGCGAAGTGTCCAACATCTGGATTCACTGGACCAACACTACTTGCCTGCCCACCGAAAACCCTAACGATTCGTGCACCTTGGGTTACGTCCCCGAATATGTTATCATGGCTCAGAACAGGCAGCATGTCAAGGCTGGCGTTGACTTCGCTCGCATGAACAATCTCCGCCTCATCATTCGCAACACTGGTCACGATTTCATGGGAAGGTCTACTGGTTATGGCGCCCTCGCCATCAACACCCACAATCTCAAACGTGAGTCTACGCTATGGATGCTGATTTGGAATGTGATGTTAATGTTATCTCAGAGGTCACTTTCCATGATCGTTGGAACGGCCCAGGCGGTTACACTGGTAGCGCTGTCACCGTTGGCGCAGGAGTCCAAGGACGTGAGCTCTGGTATCAGCTTAACGCTCGCAATCCTCCACTCGCTGTCGTAACTGGAGAATGCCCTGTATGTTCATCCTGACAGAATTGCGCTTCCCAGACCTCTAACTCCCTCCGCAGACTGTTGGTTTCGCTGGTGGATTTATCCAAGGCGGTGGTCACGGACCTTTGTCAACGATTCATGGCATGGGTAAGTTCGTCATCGCTCTCTGTCCCGCTTCATATTCTCACTTTCTCCAAAGCTGCCGACCAAGCTCTTCAATTTGAGGTCGTCACCGCCGACGGCAGATACCTCACTGTCAACTCCCGTAACCATCCTGACCTCTTCTGGGCTTTGAAGGGTGGAGGACCATCCACCTTCGCAGCCGTCATCTCAGTCACCGTCAAGACGTTCCCGGAGGTTCCCTCAGCAGGCGCTACCCTCTACATTAACTGGACCCACACCGTGGATCAGGAACTCTTCTGGAAGGGTTTCTCTGCCTTCCACAACCGTGCCAACTACTGGGTTGATCATGGCATGTACGCCTACTACGAACTCTTCCCCTTCACCTTCAGAGTTCAACCCTTTGTCGCACCCAACATGAACGCATCACAACTCGCAACCGTCCTCCAGCCTCTCTACGATGAACTGGATGCCCAGGGCGTCCCTTACGAATCTAGCATCAAGGACTACTCCACTTTCTTCGACCTCTACATCGACTTGTTCGAAGATGAACAATCAGGCGCCAACGTTCTCATTGGTGGCCGAATCTTCACTCGCCAAGATATCGAGGAGCACGGTAACGACATTGTCGAGGCCAAGAAGGGCATCGTTAACTATGGTGTTATCGGTCATATCGTTGGTCCCGGCCATGGCCTCCCTTCAGCGGACAGCGCCGTCAACCCCGTCTGGCGTAATGCTACCTCGATGAGTATCACCATGTACCCCATGACTCCCGACATGAGCTTCGACCAGAAGGCCGCTGCCGAGCAGTTCTTGACTGACCACGTCGACGGTCCCCTCCGTGCTGCTAGCCCGTACGGCGCAGCATACGTCAACGAGGGTAACCTCGCGGAGCCCAACTGGCAAACCGCATTCTGGGGCACCAACTACCCTCGACTCCTCGACATCAAGAGGCGATACGATCCCTTCGGTGTCTTCTACGCTCGCTCCACCCCCGGTACCGAAGATTGGGAAGTCCTCGACTATGGAAGGCGCCTCTGCAAAAAGGTTTTCTAAATTCGGAGTTCGACTATTTTATTTTTTATTTACTTTGCTTCCTAACTGAATACCTCTTATTTCGCACATACCCTTCGTTAATGGATTCTACCTTAGTACCTATCTCCCACTGTACTCTCTGCCGTCTCCTTTCACCGGGGACGCGCAGAGGGCACTGGGAAGAGGTTGTAGTCATAGTAATTCGCATGTTCCATCCACACGTTCTTTTCGCAACTCACCAAGTCACTCCTTCTATTCATACTTAATTGCCAAATGTACATTCCAACCGTCTGTGTCATTCGATTTGGAACCAATGTTGAAACTTATAACATCGTGAGTGGCAAGAACTCCTTCAATGCAATGGCGACTTGAAATCGCTGGTCGGCAAGTGACCCCTGATCCGCCCTTTGAATTGAAAAACTACAGTCGATCTTCAAGAACAAATGGAAGGGGTCGGAGACTTCTTTGATTTAATCAGTTTTGGCGACGAAGTTGCAAAAAGTGAACGTTTGAGTACTGGGTGTGAAGCTTGAAGTCGTAGACCTCCATGTATCTTCGTGACATTGACAAACATACGTCCTTCGGCCAGAGAAGTTTACCTCGACCAACGACTAGTCGAGGTGCCCAGTCCACGGGGAACCACGGGGAATCTTCGGCGATTGAGAATCCAAGGCCTTTGAAGGGATCGCCAAAAGCGCCGGTCGTCGCGTTATCATTGGAGTCAAAGATAATCGAAGGTGGATGTTTGAGAGTCTTTCACATTATTCTGAAGGTTCTAAATTCGCATCAAGAAGCCTGAGATCCCCCGTTCTGGTCGAAGCTGCGAGGGATTTCCCGAGAGGCAACTAATCTGGCGGATCGCCTTTGGGCGCTTAAATTGTTTCAACTGATGAGAAGCTACGAGAAGCCAGAGAAGGGGATTGATAGACTTGTGTCAGATGCGAGAGTCGGAGGGACGGGGTCGATGGTGATTCCGGAGGACTGGCAGGTACTTAAAGTACTATACGGTGGTAGTAGGCGATTGCTCTGAAGAGTCCCGATACGAGCTCCTGCCATGGGGTGAGGTTATGGTGTTTGAATGTAGGGAAAGGGTTAAGTCGGCAAAGAAGGCGTAATGTCTTCGCCTGGAAGTCATAAGCTCACTGTCCGGACCGTTTTCGAAGTCGATATTCTCTCAACGGTGGGCCTGCCGAACCGCCCTGGCTTTCCATGAACGATGAGGGCTGGCCCGTCGACTGAGTTCCAATAAGTAATCATGACTTCCCTGGCGGTACGTGGCGGCAAACTATAAGTGGTATTTTTCGTGGTGCCGGTCCGTGAGGATTCCAGACACCTGAACGCACCAGTTAGCCGCCGGGGTTCAGAGCGAGACCTGCAACGCCTTTTGGGATAGCGCTGTGATTATAACCACCCTCTCAGGGACCGGAATCCGGTTTCTCATTTTCCATACCCGAATGGGAGTGACAGTTGAAGGTGATTCATAATCTACATCCTGAGTGCCGTCACCTGAGGTCGTCCTTACGATATGCACTCTCAACTGGGCTACATCCATATGCATCTCACCGCTCAAGAACAGAACTCATTTACAGGAGTTACACTAACTGATCAAAAAGAATGTCCCACGTGTACATACAACGCCCTCGGAAGCCAGATTGTCAGCACAACCGACGAAGGTGATCAAGAGACACGACTCCTTACACATGGCTTGTCGGGCGCTAAACGAGTTAGCAACGCCTAAGCTCCTTTTCCTCCCGAAGAGGTAGGAGTGATTGCAAGTAAGCCGGCTAGTGTTTGAACTGGAGAACACTGCCTGTCGGAAGCAGAGTGAAAAACGAGCGCCACAACATCACGACGACTTCCTTGGGAGTTCTAACTTGGTGGTGCTAAAAATCAAGGTTTGGAATTCTTCCCGCTATTCCAGGCAATGTGAGTGGGAAAGAAGAAAATGCTGGTCCCCGAGGGGAGAAAACATGGTGGTCCAATAGTCCTAGATGCGAAGAGTACGCAATGGCTGCCTGAAGGAACCAAGGTTGGAGCGACGCTGTGTATGTTTTCCCGGGTGGTCCGGAAAAATGGTGGATTGCGGATCGCAGCAACAGAGCAGAGTAGTCTCAGAACTGCCGGGATGGGAAGCAGAAGTAGGGAACACTGACTCACCCCCGGAAGCCCTCATTGTACCCGCCGTCCTACCGGTACGAGAGTGTGGGATGGACCGACCTTGAATAGGAGGTGGTGCTCTGGGCACATCGAAACCTCGTGTCTGACTTCTAGTCTGCCCGGCGGACTATCAATGGTATCCCTGACGCAAGGTATGGAATAAGATGAGGTCTAGTGTGGAGAAAAGACACGTAAATGGAGTGAAGAATGTACCGCCATGGGAAGATTGAACTTCAAAAGACGCAGTGGGGAAGTAGTGGGATAGCTTTCTCGTGATGGCCGGAACCGGGTGTTCGCTTGACTCGAGTAGATAGATACCACAAGGGTGTGTCTAAGGGTGAAAGGAAGCCGTCGTCGGAAGAAAGAATAGAATCGAAGCCAGAAAATGCGGTCTGTTAGAGAGTCTAGGGCATTCGAAAAATCGATAACGATAATCATAGTTAGCAGCAGTGGAATGTGGGGTGGGTAAGGTATGTCGAAAATCGAATTTTTGGTGTGTAATGGCGGTGGAGAGCAGAGAGATACAATGGGAAAGGGAGTAGTGCGCGTGAGTGTAGGATGCCGTATGCCAAGATGCCTGTGATACAATAGCTATAAAACATGGTGCAAAGAACCCAAAACTGAAAGTGAAATGAATAGATAAAGGAAAGCAACAGATGAGGAAAGGAGGCCAGAATAGGGAGTGCACCACCACTGTTCACCGCTGTCGGTATCGTTGCTGGGGTGGATAACGTTGTCGGGTTTGGAACGCGAGTTTTCTTGGGTCCGTGGTGAGTTCTCGAAGACGTTCCATGAGGTCTTTGGCGAGGAATACGGTCTCGTTCTCCTCTTCGTAGCGGATTCGTGAATCGTCTATGCATTCGATGATGCTAAAGTCCGAAGGGTGCACGATGGTGGACTGGTCGAACCGGAAGATAGTGACGAACTCATGTCTGAAGAGGTTGACCTCGACAGGCATAAAAGGAGACATGGGTGCCGTGCACGAAACTTTGAAAGGTAATTGATCAGTCAATTAGTGGGACAAGTACATAAGGGAACTTACTTTGCACCAGACGAGTCTCGCCCTTCACGCGAGCAAATGCGAATGCGGTGTCCTTCATCGGAGGAACGTCGTAGGAGCAGGATGAAGTCGAAGGTGATAATGTGAGTGCTGGCATTGCGGGCGGTTAAGAACGAGAACTACAGCTCGGAAAACCATGCAAGCCTTTATAAGTACATGAAGAACATGCCAGGACCACGAGGGGATCCAAAGGGGATCAGCATTACGAACCGACTTATGTTTCGCGCCCAATTTGGATCATCCATCTTCCATGATGAACGCCGTGATTAGGCACCGAAATACACTCTGGCCCACCGCGATGCGTTCTTGGCAGCTCTTTGGTTCTTTCCACTTTCCACTGTTCTTTGACCTTGTCCTTTGCCAAAGTCAAAGGCGCTCTAGATTGTCAGCACCCCACGTGAGCAGTGACTAGGAGACAAGCGCTCGTGTGGCCAGACCTTCTGCGGAGGCTTCTCTCCAAATATGGCGAGTTCAAGTTGCCGGTTGCCACCTGTGCTCACCTGTGGTGACAAACGATAGAATGGCATCGGTCCTGCATTTAGCACGATTGTCAGGCGAGGAAGAGATCGTGACGACAGCATGCATCGACTGACGTACACGCTGCCAATGGATCGCAAATGTCTCGTGTGTTAGTGGTTGCTCCGAGCCTAAATCAGTCATTTGACTCGTACGCTCTGCTTTCCGCTCAACTCAAAGCTCCCAAAACCCGTCATTCCGAAGTGCAATAGAGTCTAGAAGACTGACATATACATACGTAGGTCCGAGTCTCGGCGGAGGCTTCTCCCTAGACAGGCCCGCGGCACCAAAGCGCGTAAAAGACAATTTGGAAGGAGGATGATAAAATAAAGGGGCCGAATGCTGAGTGTTGGTCCAGCCACATGATTGAAGATGTATGTGCAGAGACACTCGAAGGTCATCTCGACCTTCTTCGTCAGCGCAGCCTGTGAATTCTTCCATGATTTCCGTCTCAAGAGCTGGTCTGATGATGTCCTGGAAGGGAGAAAGGGGTATATGGCAAATCCGCCTATTCCGAGTCTTTGTTGATGCTTGTGACCTCTTGTGCCATATTGCTCCCTATGTTCCCGTGAGTTGTCTTAGAGTCCTAGGGCAGCTTTCAATCAGCAAGGCTCCTCGCAGCGCCTAACGCTAATCACCGACTGTACAGTATGTTGATGCTTATACTGCAGCAGGCGCTATCTTATTCAAACAATCGTGCCGGGGTGGATGTCGCGTTGAGTTGAGGCTCGTCAGAATCCGGGGATCATTGCATGAAGGCTTGATTCAGTATGAGAACACGGCGATCAACAAATGTCCTTTGAAGAGGCAGGGTGTTAGTTAAGCGCCCATTGTGAGGATGGGCCTTCGATGTGGCGCTCAGCGCTCTGGCTACTATCGAAGGTGCGCAAATTTGCATCTGACTACGAAGGCCACTTCATATATCATACTTAGTTTCAGTTGCAAAATGTGCAATTCACCAATGCCCTTTGAAAAAATATGTTTCCGTCGAGGGATCGAACGCGCGGGACGTGACTCATCTGCACGTGCGCCATCACAAATTTCTAGTGAAATAAGTTTTGACGCCGCGCGCTGTCATTCCTTAACCTGAACCTCGACGGCCAAGGTCAAAATATCTTTCGTCGCTGTTGACGAAGGGAAATCTTTTTCCCAATAATGGCCTCTCAAATATGGAACCAGGTCGCTAGGGCCTGCCTTGCTGCTAGTCGCCCCAGGACTGCTCTTTTGGTTCCAACGCTCCGTCAGTCATTTCTGCTGGCGCGAATTCCAAGTCGTAAGTCCCAATTTGCTTTTTCCTGGAAGAATTCTGATCGTTCTGTAGGCTATGGTCTAGTTCAGCCCATTCAACGAGGATTCGCTGTCGAGGCGACGTCGAGAGTGCTCAGGCCAGAGTCGGTCACGCCAGCAAGCGCCGTCAAAGTCGATGAAGATATTTCCGACGACAAGCCGCTCTTCTCTTCGCTGCAAGGCAAGGTTCACGACAAGACTCTCAAGGCTTTGACCCAGTCGCCGTTCCAGTATAACCACATGTCGGTCGTGCAAGCTGAAGTTCTCCCACTTCTCCCCGGTCTTGCTCAGCCTCGCGCAGAAAACCCAGAATCCAAGGACTTGCTGGTCAAGGCCCGAACGGGTACTGGCAAAACCATCGCATTCCTGGTGCCAGCCCTCGAAGCTCGCGTCAAGCAGCTCGAGGACGTCGCTCCCGGAGACCGCAGAGTTCAGCACCGGTACGCGATGGACAACGTCGGCGCCCTCGTCATCTCCCCTACGCGTGAATTGGCGACCCAGATCGTGCAGGAGGCCCAAAAGCTCACCACCCATCACCCTGGCTACCAAGTACCCATGTTCGTCGGTGGCCTTGACAAGAGGCGGCAACTCGAGGCGTTCCAGCGCGGGCGGAAGGATATTTTGGTCGCGACCCCCGGACGTTTGATGGATATGTTGACGGACAGCCGTTCTGGCGTTGCGCAGACACTCAAAAACACCAAGATGGTCCGTTATCTACCCCTTTGAGCCGATTCTATATTCTAACAACTCTTCACAGCTTATCCTCGACGAGGCCGATACGCTGTTGGACATGGGCTTCCGCGATGACATCGAAGCCATCATGCGATATCTCCCCGACACCACCATCCGGCAAACCCTGTTATTCTCTGCCACTGTCTCTCCCCAGATTCAACAAATTGCTCAGAGACATCTTTCAGAGAACCAGCTATTCATCAACTGTGTTTCTGACGACACTTCTCCCGTCCATGCCCACATCCCTCAATACCACACCATCATCCCTAGCCCCAAGGATCAAATTCCTCACGTCCTCCGTCTCATCTTCCAGGACCAGCTGGAACACGGTGACAAGTCCAAGATCATTATCTTCCTTCCCACCACCAAGATGACACAGCTGCTCTCGACCATCCTCTACGAGTTGTCCACCGCCTCGTTCCCTATGACCCGCACGTACACCTACGAGATTCACTCGAAGAAGTCCATGTCCGGTCGCACCAGTGCTTCGAACGGATTCCGCAAGTCGAACCGTGCCAGCATCTTGGTGACGTCTGACGTGTCTGCTCGCGGTGTCGACTACCCCGGTGTCACTCGCGTCATCCAACTCGGCCTACCCTCAAAGCCTGAGCAGTATGTTCACCGTGTTGGACGAACCGGTCGTGGTGGAAGCAATATTGGTCGCGGCGATCTCGTCATCGCCGCTTGGGAACACGAATTCGTGAAGCGCAATCTCAGCCACATCCCTCTCAAACCTCTAACCGTCAAGGACCTCCGCGAGGAGGTCGAGAGCTCCCTCCAACCCAAGGTCGAAGGTGGAAAGCCCCATCACGGTCTAATCCGCTACCAAGACTTGGAACGCAATACTTCTGAGGTCCTCGCCCGTCTCGACGAAGGTGCCGTGTCAGAGACCATGATGTCGCTCCTCGGATTCTATGTCAGCATGATCTCGCAGCTTCGTGCAAGTCCTGAACAGGTTCTCAAGGAGATGCAAGACTGGACTACGCAGGGTCTTGGGCTTACCAAGGCACCCTACGTCTCCGCCGGTTTCTTGCAGAAGATTGGGCTTGGTAGCGCTGCCAGGTCTTCGAGGGGAGGAGGATTCAACCAGCGTCGTCCCTCTCAGACGTTCGGCGCGAGGAGGGAGTGGAGGGATAATGATGGGGAGAGTTCCCGCCGGTCTTCTGGACGAGGCTATATGAGGGACCCTGAGAATTCTGACCGCAAGCCTTGGGAATCGCGTCGTCCTTCGACCAACAAGCCTTGGATCGACCGCCGCCCCGCTTCTGACGGCGACAGGTCCAACGACGATTTCGAAGCCTCCCGCCCCCGATATTCTACGGGACGATACGAACGCGGTGAAGGATACCAGAGCCGGCGTTCCAGGTCTTGGGAGTCGAGGGGCTCCCGCGGTTCAAAAGATGACTTTGACTTCTAAGTCTAGTCTTGGTCCTTGATTACCAGACAAGTTTACCCTTGGTCTGCTTTGTTCAGCATCGGGTTTATTAGTATACCACTCACCCTACTTTATTGGCCTCATATTACCCACCTCACCACTTGCTACATACTGACATAACGACCTCCCTCTGTAATTCATCTTGTATACTATAATCCCGCTAGCTATCGTGATGATTCTTTAGATACTTACTGTACATGCACCTAGAGTAAACCTGCATTTGCCGCCATTTTACCAATGGAAACTGTTTCGGGGAGATTTGATCGTAGCTATTTATGACGAAGTTGTTCTGCCTACTAGCACACATCAGACCATCTACACGTGAGTGGACCAGTACTGCCCTACAGTCTGAGTAGGAGACCAGGGCTCGGTCATCTGGGCTATGTAGGAACAAACGCTCAAGAACGCCTCCAACCAATTGAACTCCCCTTCAGGCATCGGGGAAATGTTCTTGTGCTTTGCCATCTTCTTGAGGTCTGGGTATTCGGGTGCCACGAAGAAGCTAGGCTGCACCGCACCCCCTCGTTCTCTGTACTCTGGGAGGGAGAGCCTCGTGTAAAGAACCCGAGGATGGCGCACACCCGACGTCCTTTCACCTTCCTGGTGGGGGAAGGTTTGGTAGAAGTGCTCAAGGACGAACCGGAGGGCGGCGGGATAGGCGTGAGGAGTTCGCTTTGCCTTGGCTTCTCTGCGTCTCCTCTTTTCCTCCTTCATTATCTTTTTTCTTTTCTTCCGTTCCTCGTCTTCATCCATTGACTTTTTCTCGTCGTCTTCATCCATCTTGTCTTCTTCCACATTGTCTTTGTCCATCCCAGGTGGCTCCAGAAAGAGCTGTTTATCAACATTCGAAGGAGGGAATCGATGAAGGACTTTGAGGAATGTCCTCAGGACTCTGAAGCGCCAGCAGAGGTTTGTCAGTGACTGACCATCGGATATGAAGGGATGTGCTCACCGGTCGTGGGGGATAATATAAAACTGTGGCTGAGCAAAGATCGACCTTGCAACCCACCGATTATCAAGGATCTGCCGGACAGGCATGCGGGCAGCCTCTCGCCTCAAGTACTCCACTCGGTGCGAAGACCTTTTCACCCCCTGGCTCTTCTCGCAGCAGGTCCTAAGGACCCCCGGATAGCGTTCCAACAAATTCGCCATTCTCTGCAACTGGTTGATCTTGGTCGTGTTCAGCAGAACCTCCGCTTGGTCAATGATTTCGTACACCTTTTCGACCTCGCCGAGCGAGGTGAAGTCCCAAAAGTCTGGGTCCGGGATTGGTGTCTTGGATTGTGTGCGGAGGACGGGGAGGAAAGGCTTGTATGCGAGCATCTCCTTCCTGACCTCCCTTTGGATCCATACCACGACTGTTTCATATTTCTCTTCCTTCGGCTTGCGCTGAAATTTTGCCACCTCGATGAGCGTCGTATCGGGGTCTTTGTCGAGATAACGGATGCGGGGATGTGGGTCCCTACGGCGGGCGCTACAGATCTTGAGGTAGAGCTTGAACCACCCCTTGACGCTCTTTAGTCCCAAGTCGGATTGAAAGATCTTCCTGAGGCCAGCGTGCATCAAGACACAATCATCCACATAGGGTATGTCGTGGTTGGAAATCAGCT
Organism: Coprinopsis cinerea okayama7#130; assembly: GCF_000182895.1. Classification (NCBI taxonomy): domain Eukaryota; kingdom Fungi; phylum Basidiomycota; class Agaricomycetes; order Agaricales; family Psathyrellaceae; genus Coprinopsis; species Coprinopsis cinerea. Next base: position 1,405,849 of record NW_003307534.1, read on the forward strand.
CGAGGACCTTGATGACGGTGAGATCGTCGAGGATTTTGATCACTAGTTCTCGTGGAAGGCGGGTGAGGCGATGGGCAACTGCGTGGTAGCGAAGGTTGTGGGCAGTCATCATAGGTGACTTCAGAGAGAGAAGGTGTAGAGTGGGCTGAGGGGTAAAGAAAGCCAGGCTGGATGGCAAGCAATCGTCAGTCAGTGGGAAAACCGGGGTCGCCGCAGGGGACTAAATCCGTCACTGCCATCAAATTAGTGAGGGCGATAATCACCGCATGCTGGGGGTTCTGCTTGTGCGAGACAGACTCTAGTAGAGGGCTGCCTGACGATGGCTTCTGCAGCCTATAGGTAGCTAAGAATAGCTGATCACGACTCGGGCGCCTAAATCCCTCAGCCTGGGAAAATTGGGCTGGTAGGCGCTTAAAATACCCTCCAGACTTCTCTAGCCCCGTCGTCCGAGTCGCCAACGCTCAGGCTGTACTCCCCCTCACTCTTTCCTAGCAGGCGGCCCGGCGGGGAATAAGGGCGCGATTAACATTCACCGAGGACACAATAGCCTGGGTTTTCTGGACTTCTGATGGGGTTGTGCTCCACGACCCCATCTTTACAGAATGTCAAGCCGGTGCGGGTCGCAAATCAAATAAGCGGAAGTAACTGAGACTTGTTACATATGGATCTGGCACTTCTTCCAGAAAGCGAAGCGCTGGTATTCCCTGTTCCAAGATAACCCAAGGCCCACACATTCTTTCACGGGCGAGAAACAACTTCGAGGAGTATGAGCTTCTTTTCATTACATACCATAGCTCGGAAGAACCTCGTTTCTCGGGCGCGTCCGCATTGGATGTACCTCAACAGATCCGAAGACGCACCCTTGGGATCCTCTGCTTCGCCCCAGACCGTGAGGGCCTTGGAAAGGACCGTTCTAGTGGTATGGCTCTGTCTCTGGCCTCAAAGCTCGAAGATCGACAAGGGTCCACCTGCACCTGCCAACCCCGTCCCGCTTTCAGATGGCTGACCGTAATTTCTTGGAACACGCTGACCACCTCAGCCGAGCAGGTCCTGCGACAGCATTGAGGTGCTGAGTTCTTGTCAGCACAGTGTTGCGTCAGGACCCGTCGATGGGGCGTTTTATTCTCCAGACCAGTCGACTATTTCAGGTTTCCCAACCGATCGATAGATAGGAAGGCCAGTTTCGTCAAGTTCTCTGGATGTCGGCACCGCTGACAGGTAATTTCCGGCCTATCCGTGTGGTTACGATATGGACATGGCAATGCATTCAGATTTCAGAAGTGCCATTTCCTGGCGTGGGCTAGCCACAATTCACGCATTTGGGTGATCCCAGGTGATCCCTGTGGACGAAGAATCCGTAGCCCGGAGATTCTAGTAGGCCGCCGACCACTCGCGATCAAACACATGCTAATCTTTGCCTATTTCCAGCCAATTCAACGCTTCTTTGGGTCCGAGGATTTCCAAATCTGGCACCACAAACACCAGCACCTTGCGGTCATCTGCGATGATGATACAATCGTGGGGTACATGGACGTTTGACTGTTGCTCGATTGACTGCGACTAGGATACTACCTCCGCGAGCTTTATCACAAGTTCCATTTGAGCTTCCTTCTCACTTGTTCTCAGAGTTTTCGTCGGACGAATGAATAGAAGCATCGGCTTTCATGGCCGCCAGCGACCGCCCCTATGCTCGGTCTCCAGTCTCCCCATTCGGTTGCAACCACGTTAATTTAAGTTTCTTGAACCGAGAGGAACTCAGTGAAATTTCAAGTTGAGATCAATCTTGTCAATGGTACGCAGAGGCTCGGATTCACCCAGTTGATCAAAGATACGTAGCTAAAGATTGACAGCTACCCCATGCCCCGCATTTGCCACCCCCGCACTGAACAGCAATTTTACGTTGTCTGGAATTCCAAAGTCGAAAGCCCCACATCCTCCCACCAACGAAATCCCACGGCAAGGTTCGCTGAGCAAGATTCCAGCCGCATGATTACCGAAAAGGATCTTCAGCGTGATCTTTCTGATGTCTCTAAACCATGACTGTGACCACACCGTTCAGACTCTAGTCCTTCCATCTCGCTACTGGTCTCTAGTCGTGCGCTACTGGATTCCAGGGCTGTGAGTTGGTCGTCTTGGGACTCACCCCTGCAGGATGACTTGGGCATCGGGCGAGCGTAGATTTACGAGGGCTGGTGAAGAGCCGAAGCTGGCCTCAGAAATCGAAGCAGCTCAGAGGTAGGCATGTGGAATACCATCCATGTTGGTTTTCTCCCACAAGAGCGCTCTCAATACGGCAAACCATTGTCGAAAATTCGTCGAACTCGACGGAAACAGGAACGCCCAATTGATGCCAAGGTAGCAGCGATTTCTATTGCTTCTCAGCGCCAGCCATCTGTTCTGTGGATATCTCTCGGACTTTCTGAACCATCCCCATTCTATAGATGTTTTCTCCATGGCGTATGCCTTCAGGTGGCCTCCTCGTACGTCTTCCTGGTAGCCTATGCGAGTTACCGGGTCCCTGTTAAGGTAAGCAACCAGTTGCAAACCCTATAAAAGCAACAGTCGCTCTCGCTGGACTGGATTCTTCAAGGCGACATCGACCATGAAGTTGCCACAGCTGTGGACAGTGTCTCTGTCCCTCTTCGGGCTGTTCCTTGCCCTCACCTACGCCTCTCCCGCCCCTCAGCATGTCAAGCGGGCACCTCAGGTCTCCTTGATCAACCACTCGTACAGCAACGCCGTACTCTCTGGAACGATCAATGTAGGTTTCCTATTCCACTCACGACCCTTACAGAGTCCCTTGAACATCCCTTTGGATTTGTATAGGTCCAAAACATCGCCTATTCGAAAGTGGTAGAGGTCGTCTGGGCCGTCGGCGACAGCTGGAGCGACTCCCAAATCATCCCGGCCACCTACACTTCATCTGGATCCAACAACTTCGAAACCTGGGCTTTTTCCGGCAGGGCATCTGGCGCTACTCAGTTCTACATCCGTTACACCGTCTCTGGCCAAACTTACTACGACCCCGGCAACTACCAGAACCACCAAGTCAACCGACCCCCGTCAAACTCTCAACCTCCAGTTGTCACTAGTTCGACCGCCGTGGTGCCGCCGCCGACTTCCACGACCGCTCCTGCTCCCCCACCTACTGGCACTGTCGCACCAGGCAATCTTCCTCCCATAATTCCTGCCAACATCCCTTATGAAGCCCCCGCCACTCCCCCTACTGGATGCAACAACTTCAACGGCCTTGATAACTGCCAGGGCAACAGCCATGAGATGGCTGCTTCATCCGAGCGTCGTCGATGGCAAACCCCTCCTCGCGGTGACCCAGCACACGAGGAGTCCTTCCAGGATTACAGTCACCTCGTTGGTTACGCCGACATCCAGTACAACTCCGCCCGCAACGCCGCTGTTGTCACCGTCAACGCTGCACACAAAGAGGGTGCCACCTTGACCTACAGCTTCAACGGTGCCGAGCAGTCTTCGCCCATCTTCCAGGTCACCAACAGCCTCCAGACTGCTTTGGCCATCACCGTCACTAGCTCCGATGGTAAGAAGTTGGTCCTCGAGCCGATCAACTTCTTTTGGCAGCACCAATCGCTGTCCGCCGCTCAGAGCAGCTTCAACAACGGCCAGAAGGGAGGTATCGTCGAGTTGTTCGGATGGCCCTGGAATGACATTGCCAAGGAGTGCGAGTTCCTGGGCAAGGCTGGTACGCCTTTGCAGTCTTCTCCAGTTTCGAGTGTTGTATTGACGCCCTGCTTGCAGGATACATGGGTGTCAAGGTCTGGGCTCCTAATGAGCACGTCTGGGGTTCTCACTACTATGAGCCCGATGGCCAATTCCGTCCCTGGTATTTCGTGTAAGTCACTGCTCAACCGCTTCAACGAGTGCCTCGCTAACCCGGTCCTTCGCAGTTACCAACCTGTCTCATACCGCCTGCAGAGCCGCATGGGTACTCGTGAAGAGCTTCGCAACATGATTAACTCCTGCCGTCGTGCTGGTGTTCGAGTCTACGCCGACGCTGTCATCAACCACATGTCCGGCCAAGGAACTGGTACGCTTACCACCTAAACTTATATCGCATCAGTCTCATTCCCTTTGAAACAGATATCCAGAACCACCGCGTCGGCAACTGCGAACTGTACAGCGGACACAACGCGACGGAAAACTCTCCCTATTACACCTCTGGCAACACCTTCCTCATCAACCCCTTCACCGGCACTCGTCCCACCCTCGAGTTCCCCGCTGTCCCCTACGGTCCCACCGACTTCCACTGCGAGCGCTCCCTCAACAGCTGGACTGATGGCATCGTTGTCACCAAGGGCTGGCTCGTCGGCCTCACCGACCTCAATACCTCCAAGCCCTACGTCCAGGACCGAATCGCCACCTACCTCACCGACCTCCTCTCCATCGGCTTCTCTGGCTTCCGTGTCGATGCTGCTAAGCATATTGGCCCTCAAGACATGGCTCAGATTCTCGCCAGGCTCAAGAACAAGATGGGCGGTTCGCTCCCTGATGATTTCATCACCTGGATGGAAGTCATCATCGGTGGTGAAGCTGCGCTCATGGCTTGCAGCGGAGGTGAATGGAGCTGGTACACCAACTTTGACAACAAGATGAGGGCCGCTGGTCTCAGCAACGAAGACATCCAGAAGGTTAAGATCTGGAGTTCAGGTAAGCATTATTTCCCTTGGAATGTGAATTCGAGCTCACCGATGTCCATTAGACTATCCCAAGGAGATGCCCATCTGCGGTCATTGGATCCTTCCTCCTTCCCGATTTGCCATCCAGAACGACGACCACGACCAGCAGAACGACGTAAGTCAACCGTTCATCGTCAATCGAGAGGGATGTACTGACGGACGGTCTGCAGGGTTCCTCCTCTCGTGACATGGCCGACAAGGGCTCTGTCCTCATCAAGGAGAAGAACGTCGCCGCTCACCGCAACTTCGAGGTCAACCTCTTCGCCCGCCGTGACAACGACTGGCACATCAAACTCATCCTCTCCTCCTACATGTTCATGCCCAACGGCGGCTCTGGCTTCCCCGACGGCTTGAGTGACTGCTCTCTCCACTACACCGGTAACCAGAACATCAACGGATGCAAGGGTGTGCCCAAGGACACTGCCTACGTTGCCAATGCCTGTGGATACACGATGCAGCCCGGTAAATATACCAGACCTCACCGTGATATCAGCATCATCAACGCGATGAGAGGCTGGGTTGGTCTTGGTCCTACCAATGCTAATGCTTTGGGTATCCCCGGGTGCCAGTGATTGGTTTGAAAAATAAATATAATACACGCGTATTACCCGCCTTGTAGTTAATCATCGAGCGAGCCCCTTTTCTTTTCTTCGTTCAAACTTGTATTATGTAGCACGGCCTGAATTTGAATAGTCTTTGCTGCTCGAAGTATACCCCCGACATGGGAGGTTGTGTTTAGGTCTAGACTCGACCAAGGGCCTTGTTCAAGAGTTCAACGACCTTGGCTGCAGATCCGAAAGACGCAATGTAACCTGATCCAGCATGTCTAAAGTGGGGGGATGAGAACTGCAGCAAAACACAGGGAGGACGCGATTGCTTACCCGTAGTTGTGGATGACAGGAATCTTCTTGTCACTGGAAGGCGACGTCTTAATCTCAGTTGCCTCGATCCGCAAGCCACCCTTCCTCCCTGGCCTGAACCCACAGCCTTCCTCGACGACCAGAGGCAGAAGCTCCTCAACCGTCGGTACCTCCCCCTTCCGAAGATTAGGAGGCACGAGCTCCGGGCACAACTTCAAAGTACGTTCGAGGATATCACGCGTCGTCTCCGGACGAGGTGTAGGGTACCAATCGTCCTCACCCAACGTCCCACCCAAAATCACATCCCCACTCCTCCTTGGAATAACGTATGTCCACGTCTTGTCCTGACTCCATGTCCTCCCAAACTTGATCCACGGGGCCCTAACCAGCACCGTCTGTCCTCGAATCGGGTACATGTCATGGTCCTCCACACCACCCAAATGTCTAGCCGCGAGCCCGACGCATACGACGATGGCGTCGGGGGGTGTGGGTGTAGCATCTCGGTATTTGCGTTGGAAAGCTTCGAGGAAGGGCGTCACACCGTTCTCGGCGAGCTGGGAGAGGTGTTGGACAGAACCTCGGACGATCTTGCCGCCACGGGAGAGGAACTTGGTGAGGAGGTAGTTGAGGTAGAGAGGGGTGTCGATTGTGATGGTTTGGAAAGTTTCACCACCTTGAGCGCCTTCGATGAGTTCCTCTTTCGAGAGCTTGCGGAACTATGTGTGCCAATTCACATTCAGATTGCGTCATTAAAGCAGCGCAGGAAATTGTACATACCTCGGGCATGTGCTGGAGAGGACTGGGATCGGACCTGGGGTACCCAAAGTATTCGGTTTGTTGGAGTCTCATAAAGCAACCTTCAGCTTCTCCGGCTTCAGAAAGCTTCCACATTTCGTGGAACGTCTGCACGTCGAGAGCTACTCGCATCCCTCAGCTTCCGAGCATGGGTCTTCTGGATTGAAAGGATCCGTACCATGGCGAGGGTCATCCAAAGATGCAAAGCTCACATGATGGGCCCCCTAATAGCAGATGGACGACCTTTCGTTAATCGACAGTGCAGTCAATCGCTGGAGCCACTACTCACCGCCCACTGACTGGTATATTTGATAGACTTTGGATCGGTAGGAAAGATTTCAGCTACAATCGTAACCTGATAGCCCTCCTGCTCCTGGATCTTCAAGGCCGTGGTCAGCCCGATAACCCCTAATTCAGCCGTAAACGTCGAATTCCTATCGAAGCAGGTACTAGGTACTCACCGGCGCCTAAAACAATGATAGACTTGCCTCCAGACATCTTCAAGCCCAAAGTGAACGTCGTATACGAAATCAAGCAAGATATTCGGGTTCAAGTTGGGGGACGCAGGATAAAATGGGTGAAATACACCCTTGACAGCGAGCACTCCCGAGTCCCACTCCGCACCACGACGGAACCACAAGGTTCAAGGAACAACTGAGACCCGTCTGTCTCCCACCACATGCTTCTTCTATTGTGATGCTAATTAGAATGGCGATAAGGGGTGCTGGGGAGATCTGAATCAAGGCGAGAACGACAAAACCATGGAATCCGAACCCGATGCAGCCGATTCCTGTTCCGGCCGATGGAATGATGGCATCACGATCTCTCGGAGAGCTTACTCGTGGGCGCTTAAACTGCAACCTCGGACTGTTGGGTGGGTTCAATCCTTGTAGCCCCCCAGGACTCCAACTCATGTCGATCCATCCCCACCATGTCGACGACGGGACTAGGGCCATTGAACCGACTGGACCCTGCACCCGACGAGGATGGATGACGGGACTCGCCCTCTTGAAGCTGGGATATATAAACCGTCCATTTCTCGACATGTTCTTCCAATCTGACATGCTCTTCCCATCTCCCCCACTTTTCATCCCCCCACCTCCTGCCTGCCTGCCTTGTTTCGACAAATAATTGCTGCGCACGTCGCATACCATTGCCAATGCTTTCGTTCATGCTAACCATCCGAGTGACAGCTGCTCCAAATGCAAGGAGCACACCAATTCTTTGGAACACTATGATCAATGCGTTCAACACGTCGCGTCCGTTCCTTCCCCCGATTTCATGCACAAGCGCGAGGTCCATCGTGACATGAGAGGCAAGCTCTCATGGCCATGGTGTGCACTCAAATCCGACACGTTCTCGGGAATTGTAACTTTAAATGATCGCCACCATGCCTTTTCTGCCTGGGCCAAAATGGTTGGCCGAGTATTGCCAGACCTTACAGAACGAAGAGAACGACTTAGTGCAAGAAACATGTCTCAAATACACACAGAGGGATGAAAAAAGAAAAACCAACGATGGGACTCGAACCCACAGCCTCTGCCTCTTTTTGGGCGCTTAACCCAAGGATAGGAAAGCAACGCACTACCATTGTGCTACGTTGGCTTGTGGAATGGACGGTGGCTGTTGCACTGTGATCGCCGAATGCGGTGTCCGAAATTGCAGCATCGCCTGATTCTCCGCAAAGTCGTCCGAGAATTGAGATTGGGTCGTGCATAGCGTTTGCCCCATCTGCGCCTCTTTTTCCTCAACCACCACAATCTCCTCAGCGCCGTCGTTTCACAAGAGTCGCCTCAAGTCGCTGTCGGACGCCTTCTGAACGTCTTATTTGCCCCCAGGAAAATGTCGACAGATCTTGGGTTGGACCCTTCAGATCCCCTCAACCTTCTTCTCCACAATTCACAAAACACAGACTCGAATATGGAGGAATCGGGGGTTTCCCAGAACGACGGCGCCAGCCCCCCAGACTGGGCACAGCTGAGCTCGCTGTGGGACGGCACAGACTCTGGTGTTGGCTCCCTCAAGCCATACCCGGATCTCATGGACTTTTCAGAGCTTAATACGCTCCCAATGGATATGGACTTCAACCCAGCAATGGCGCTAGAACCGGGTAGCCTCAACTCATTCAACCCAAGCATCCATTTCTCGTACGAGGAAGCCCAGGCATTCCAGAACGTCTCAGCAGAGATGATTCCACCCCAGTTCTCATTCACCTTCCAAGCCGCCCTCAACGCCAGTGACAGCAGCTTCTCCTCGTCAGCTCCGTCATTGTCGCCCCCAGAGTCGCCAAATAAAGAACGCAGGCTCAGTGTCGCGTCGTCATCATCGTCATCCGGAGTTTCGTTGTCCCCCGTACTCGAGTCCCTCGCCAGTCCGTCGTCGTCAACCAGCTACGCGAGCAGCGATGCGCCATCCCCGCCCTCGGTCAAGGCCGAACCCAAGGGCTCGCCAGCTTCCAAGCCCTTGGACCCCGCTGCAGAGATTGCAGAAGCAGTCCGCCAGAGCGCGGGCGTCATGCTCGCCGTTCCCATGTCGGCCGACCTCTCGAGCCAGGTCCTCGCTCAATCAATCGCCATGGCTGGTAAGTATACAAAAAGTCTAATCTAAATAACCTTTCGCTTATCATCGGTACAGCCCAGAATAAACCTTCACTACCCCGAATGCCTCGCTCCACCCCTCGCTCCCCCATCTCCTCCAGCTCATCGGCAGCGTCAACACCCCCACCAGCAACCCCGCCCATGTCCCAGGCACTCCCCAACAAGCTCACCATCGACGCCAAACCCATCTCCACCGCCTCTTCATCGTCTTCATCTAGCTCACTATCCACGCCGACCAACGCCATGCCCCCTCTCGCCTCCGCTACCTCAACTACGGGCACCCGACCCAAGACCTCCCACACCACCATCGAACGCCGCTACCGCACCAACCTCAACGCCCGCATCCAGTCCCTGCGCATGGCTGTCCCCGCCCTCCGCGTCCTCGAAGACCGCGACGGCGGTAACGGAAAGAAAATCAAGAAGAATCTAAAGGACGGCGTTTACCTCAAGGGCGCAGGAATCGGTATCGACACCGAGGACGGCACCACGGTCGATGTCATTGACGAACGCGGGTTCGTGGACGGCGTCAAGGTCGCACGCAAGTGCAGCAAGGCGAACGTCCTCGGTAAAGCCGTCGAGTACATCCGCGTGCTCAAGAAGCGTGAGATGCGGCTCAAGGCTGAGCAAAATGGGTTGAAAGCCTTGGTGTGCGGTCTCGTTGGGGGACCTGCGCTCCTCAAGGAGTGGGAGCAGCGGTGGAGAGAGCAGTTTGGCGGTGAGGAGAAGGATGAAGTGGAGGGAGAGGACGCGGAGGAGGAGGATAGTGATGACGAGGAGGGTGATGAGGATGATGAAGTGGGCAGGAAGAGGAAGCGCGCCAAGACTTCCGCCCCGGCGAAGAAGCCCGCAGAGAGGAAGCCTGCGCCTCCTGCCGTCGCACCCGTCCTCCCCGCCGAGTTAGGTGTCCCAGGCGGCCCCGCGGTTCCAGAGAAGAGGAAGCGCGGACGCCCGAGGAAAGTCCAACCCCCTCCTATCCCGGTGGCTACCCTCGCTCCCCATATGCCGCACCAACAAGCGGCTGCCCTGCACCAACAACAATTCCAGCAGCAGCAACATCAGCTTCAGCTTCAGCAACAGCATCAACAGCAGCAGCAAGCCCAACCTGACCAAGTAATGCTCCCTCCCAATGTCCAACCTCAAGGCCAAGCGCCGCAATACATGCTCGCCGTGTTTGCCTTGTTCTCGTTCTTCAACTCGCCCATCACCTCTCAATACACTTCGCAAGGGAGCAGTCAGCATAGTGGTATGGTGTTGACACCTCCACTTGCGCTTGCTCCGGAGATCGTGTCGCAGCTCGTACCGCCCGCTCCTGCAGAAAGCTCGTCGAGGTTCTTGCAGATGGGGTGGGCGTGGAAGGATTACTTCCAGGTTCTCCACCTTGCTGTGTCGGTTTTGGTACTGGGAACGTTTTTGTGGAGTTGGTTGGGTTTGACGTTGAGGAAGAAGCGGGAGGAGAGTAAGAAGCCTGAGGCGGTTAATTGGACCCAAGTCTGTAACGAAGCTGTTCTCAAGGGTATGTGCTATCCATTTATTGGCCTCGACTATGTTCTAATGTTTTGTGTGCAGGAGAAACTGGTTCACTCTCAACGATCTCCCTAGCAGGGATGTACCACGCTCTCTCGTCCAAGACAGCTACGATCTCCCAACTTACCTCCCTCTCCCTCGCCATCCATACCTCCGGTGGCCCTCTCTCCCTCCTCTCGCGCTTCAAAGCCCACTCCCTCTGGAACACCGCTAAAACGCAGTCCACGCTCCTCCATACCAAGCGTTCACTCACCCCTCCTGCCAAGACCGTCGAGAAACTCGTGTTCGAGTCGTTCACGCTCGAAGAGGCTGTCAAGACTCTCGAAGACGCTTCGGAGCGGGATAAAACGAACGGCGAAACCCCTCTCGAGCCTATTGGCGTTTTGGGCGCTGTCCTCGTGAAGCAGAGGGTGAAGCAGCATTTGGGTGTGCTGTTCGTCGAGGCTGTTAGTTTGTTGCAAGACGAGGTTGTGGTTGTTGCCGAGAAGGAGGATGGGAGGGATCAAGAAGAGGAGGGCAAGAAGTTTGAAGTTGAGGTTCGGAGGACGGTTGAAGCTGCGAAGGAGCTTGGAGGGTGGATTGAGCAGCTCGGGCGGACGCTTGAGAGGGTGTGGAAGTCGAGTTCCCTAGTCGACGTGGAGGATCTGCCTTTCTCCTCTCCCTCTCCCTCGTCCTCTCCAACGGAAGACGAATCGAGTGAGAATGGAATTGAAGGAGAGATCCAGTCGCTTCTTACTGCCCTTGTGCTGTACCGCAAGTTGTTTAGTGGGACGACGACGCCGACTGTTTCGTCGCTTTTGATTAGTCCGCCGCCTAGTCCTACTGGGCGAGTTGCCAAGGATGGAAGTGTGGGAGGAGGAGGAGGGGCGCTGCTTTCGTTGAGGAAGGCGTTGGGTAGTCGGGTGTTTGAGGATGGGGATAAGGAGGGTTCGATGGAGGATGCGAGGGATAAGGTTGTTGATTTGATCGTGGATACTGAGAGGAGGGGGAGGAGTGTTACGCCTTTGGCGTAGATGCTTCATGCGTTGCGTACCCCCGGTCTCGGCTACTGCTCCGCGCTGTCTCTCCCTTCCCTGTTATGCTATGACCTTCCTTTCGAATTTCCTGCTCTCTCCGAGTCTTTTTCTGCCCACTTTTATTGGATCTTTTATTTATGTATCACCCTCCCTCGTACGTACTCTCTACATATATCGAATGTTTGTAAGATTGTAATCTCCCTCTTTCGTTTCGCGTACTGATTTGATTATACTGAACGACTAACGTATAAAGTAAAGTAAATAAGAGTGGGGTGGGTGGTGACCATTATTAGACACTGCTACCTCGATGAAAGTAGAACCGGATTGTTTCGTGTAGCTTGGATTATTCTTTTCTTCCCTTTCGACTGTTCCCTCTTTCAACGACTCCTTGACTTTGTGACGATCTCGAACGCCTTTTAGTTTACTTTTTTTTATCGTAGTGTGGTGGATGAAACGAGTAATTGAATAGACTGGATTCGCCTGCTTGCATCTAGCCTGGTTGGTTTTACGTTGGACAATCTGGATACCTCGCAGCTAGAGCTCTCTGGACCTCGATGAAAGCCACGAGCGAACGTTTGCCATTTTGCGTCCGCAGCGCGGTGTACCCCCATTTAGGGGCCGCGATCAGTGACAAATAAAGTGGGACGTTTCCTCGATATCGTGAGTCGCCAGCGCAGGTTACCGTCTTACCTACCACTCTCTCTGTCGTCCACCATGGCTGTCGGTGCGTTTCCCCCCATTTCCATCTCCTTCTGCAATATAAACTAACTGTATGGTGTTGTACTCTAGATTACAGCCTATTTGGAGGCGCGGAATCCCTCGATGAGGGTCGAACGCTGACTGGACAGACATGGGATGGTCGTGCGCCGCGCAGGACGTTTGCGGCGAAGGAGGGATCTAATCCTGATGTGTATGCGCATACGAAGCCGCCTATGGATCCTAAGGATTTCTTGTGGCTTATGACGGAGGAGCCGCATCGAAGTCGGCGCATGGCGATTATGAAAGCTCACCCCGAGGTGTGTGACCCCATCCAACCCCGCACCTCAGAAGGAATATACTAAACTTCTTATGTGACCAGGTAACAAAACTAATGGGCCACGAGCCGCTCACCAAGTGGGTCGTCCTGGGCGTCGTATCCCTCCAACTCGCGTGCGCCATCGCCCTGCGCAACACCTCCCCGCTCTCGCCATGGTTCCTCCTGACGGCCTACGCCATCGGCGGCACCGCGAACCACAACCTCTTCCTCGCCATCCACGAGATTACGCACAACCTCGCGTTCAAGGGTATCGCCCCCAACAAGCTCCTCGCCATCTTTGCCAACCTGCCTATTGGGATACCGTATTCGGCGGCGTTCAAGGGGTATCATATTGAACACCATAAATTTATGGGACAGGATGGGATTGATACGGATTTACCGACCAAGGTCGAGTTGATGTTGTTGAATAATGTGTTGGGGAAGGTGTTCTTTGCGTGCGTCCTTCTTCTCTACTCTGTTGGGTACAACGGGTGTTGACTTACCGACGACAACCGTCACATAGAACATTCCAAATCCTCTTCTACGCCCTCCGCCCAACCTTCATCCGAGCACAAAAGCTCACAAAATGGCACGGCCTCAACATCCTTGCGCAGCTCATCTTCGACTACGCCCTCGTCTCCCTCTTCGGTCTCAAACCCCTCATCTACCTCATCATGTCCTCCTTCTTCGCGGGCAGCCTGCACCCCTGCGCCGGCCACTTTATCGCGGAGCACTACCTCTGGGACGGCCTCGAGCAGGAGACGTACAGCTACTACGGCCCCCTCAACATCCTCGCTTATAACGTGGGGTATCATAATGAACACCATGATTTCCCGTCGATTCCGTGGACGAGGTTGCCGGCTCTTAGGAAGCTTGCGCCAGAGTTTTATGATACGATCCCGTCGCATCCGTCGTGGCCGATGGTTATTGTTAATTTTATTAGGGATAAGGAGGTGGGGATTTATGCGAGGGCGAAGAGGCTTGCCAAGGGGGCTAAAGTGTGTGCGGTGGATGATGCGGATAAGTGCGAGTAGAGGTGGGGCGTGACGTTGTTTGAATTCGTGTTTCTATGGACTTGGGTTTGGTGGTAATTTATCATTCGAGTTAATGTTTAAAGGCAGAGTTTGCTCAAATCTTGAATCTGGTTTCGTTGATTTGTTCGCGTTTCACGAGTGTTGGAAGCAAAATGGGGAGCGACAGCTTAGCATGGTGCAGCTACAGTGAAAATCCCATTTTACAGGGTGCTTTTCGAGGGGAAGTCTACAGGTAGTCGCGACTCACTTCGACCAAGTACTCGAAATCAATTTTATCGGTTTACGTTTAAAATTGCCAGTCTTATTAATAGACAGGACGTCCGGAAAAGACGTTAAGCGCCCACACCAAGCGCCTTAAAGCCTACTCCCCGACCCCTTCCCATCATCCACAACACAAACCAACACGCCCTCCCCAACGACGACGCCCACCCTAATCCCCTTGCCAACTTTCGAAATATACCCATCAAACGGAGCCACAATCGAGTTCTCCATCTTCATCACGCTGAGGACGAGAACCGTCTCGCCCTTCCTCACTCTCCTCTTTCCAACATCCCCATCCCCACCTGTGTCGTCCGCGGTTTTGGAAGCATCCACCAAGGCAGGATGCAGCTCTACAATCTTACCAGTCAACGGGGTGCCCACATGCGCAGGGTTATTAGGGTCCGCCAACTCGAACGACCCAGCGTCCACCGCCGCCGACGACGATTGCGCCAGACTAAACGCAAAGGGTGTAGGCGTGAGAGAGGTTTGGAGTGTCCCTGAGAGCGCGTCGGGGAAGGCGTTTTGGCCGATTGAGGAGAGGGTTAGGGTGTGTTTGGTTGTGGGGCCTGGCGTGCCTGAGGAGGGTGTGGGTGAGAGGGTGAGGTGGAAGAGGGCGCCTGGTTGGAGGAAGGCTGTGGCTTGTCCTCCGGTGGAAGTGGAGTTTGAGGTGGTTGAAGATTGGATGGCGGTTGAGCGTGTCCGTGCGGTGGATTTGGCACCGAGGTCGAGGACTTGTTGTAAATTCCGTTCTAGCCAGAGGGTATCGATGTTTCCAGAGTTCCAGTCGGGATGGGCGACGACGCCTGCGAGAACGGGTAGGTTGGTCTGCACGGTGCTTCCGACACTAAACTCGGCCAGTGCTCTCAAAGCCTTCTGGTTCATCTCTTCGAAGCTCGACGCGCGTACGATGATCTTCGCTAATAAGGAATCGAATTCGGTTCCTACAATCCACTCGGTGGAGCCTGCATAGGGACCGTTGGATAACCAGGTGTCGATGCGGATGCCGCGGCCGGCTGGCCAGATTACGTCGGATGGACGGATTGTACCAGGTGAGAGTTGGAAGGATTTGAGAGGGTCTTCGGCTGTTAGACGGAGCTGGATCGCGCTGGATTGAGGAGCGGGGAAGGGTTGGTCTAGGTTAAGGTCCTTCAGGGTTTTGTTGGTGAATAGTTGTAGTTGGGCGCGGACGAGGTCGACGTCATTTACTTCCTCTGTTACAAAGGTCAATACGAATCTGGGAGGGAAGGAGGAATTGTGAACGAACCAGTGATGGTATGCTCGACCTGAACGCGGGGGTTAATCTCCAAGAACACCCAATTCCCCGTCTTCGCGTCGACGAGGTACTCAAAGGTGCCCAAACCGTGGTACTTGAGGTGTCGGGCGATCGTAATCGAAGCATCGAGCAACGGCTGGACCATCGCCCGACTCAACCGCGACGGGGCGACCTCAACCACCTTCTGGAACCGCCTCTGCACACTGCACTCTCGCTCCCAGAGGTGGTTCACGCTTCCGGTGCCGTCGCCGATGATTTGGACCTCGATGTGTTTCCAGCCTGGACCCGTAAGCGCCTTTTCGGCGAAGACTTGTTTGGAGGGGCTTTCTCCCAGACACCTATTCGCGGTGGTTCTTTAGTGTAAGTGTGTGATGGAAAGGAGGAGTGGGATTTAATATACCGTTTGAAAGCTTCCTCGACTTCAGTCTCCGAGTTTACAACTCGAATTCCGCGTCCTCCGCCTCCATCCAGGGCTTTAATCATAACCGGATACCCAATTTCCTTCCCAAAGCCCAGTACGTCTGCAGCGGATTTGACGTGTGTCCCAGGCGCAATTTGCACACCTAGCGAAGTGGAGAGTTCTCTAGAGAGCATCTTATCGCCCGCGAGACGCAGCGCCTCCTTCGAAGGACCGATAAAGACGACCGGTGGACTCAGAGATGCGAGTGCTTCTGGTAAACTCGGGTTCTCGCTCAGGAATCCATAGCCAGGGTGGACGTGGGTGCATTTAGTCCTTTATTTAAACAATTGTCATTAGAATATTGGATAATAGCGATAGTTGGAATGAAGGGTAAGAAATTTAAAAACGCACTCTTGAGCAACTTTAGCGATGGCGGCAACGTTCAAAAAGTCGGATGCTCCCTCGAGTTTGACGGATTCTTGAGCGTAGCTGGCATGGTTCGCGTCTCCTTCAGTGTATACAGCGACTGTGTCCCATCCTAGTTCGATTGCAGAACGGAGAATCCGGATGGCGACTGTGCATTGTGTATGTGTGTGTGGTGGTCAGTGAACAAGTCCAAATGATTCGGATTCCGGCTTGAATGCGCGAGAGGATTTGGTCTCGCGGCGATCAAGGCACCGCGAGCTTGACCATCGACCGCGACGACCACGACATATAGAAGGACTTACTTTCACCACGGTTTGCGACGAGGACTTTTGGCATTCTGAATCTCTGTAAAGAGGAAGACAGACTCAGGAGATTGAAGCCTTCCCGGGTGGTATTCACGTTAACAGTGACAGGCGTTCTTGAAAAGACCCCTGTCGGTATCCGGGTGTCATGAAAGCCGAGTTTCAGGGGAAATCTGGGGAAATGGATTCCCATTTACCGCTTTACCGTTCAAACGTTTGGCTTTTTGTGTCATTTACGTTGACCGTTGAAGAGTGTTCCTGAACGTCGCGCTATCTTGCACTCGAGGTACTCCCAACGACTCGGACATCGACCATCAGAGGACAAGATGCCTTCAGACTCGTCCAGCAGCAAACCCGCCAAACGCGTTGTGGACGACAAGGAGAGTTGGGAAGTGCGTAGGTCCATGAATTGAATACCAAGGTTCCAAAATGCTAATGATAAGTTTGCGTTTCCGTTCACAGTACCCTCTATCCCAACTCAAAGCCCAGCAAGCTTTGGTACGCTCTCCGAACCTCAAAGATCCAGGCTACATCCGCCAGAAAGCCAACAAGAAACTCTGGGTTCGCGAACGTATCGACGGCATCCTCGATAAAGACTCTTTCGCGGAAGTGGGCTCTATCTCTGGGAAACCGATCGTGGATCCCAAGACTGGGGAATTGGTTTCGTTTACACCCGCGTACGTCTCCTGGCATTGTCTTTGAGAAATGACATTGCTAATGGGGTGTGGAATAGGAATAATGTTACTGGTTGGGGAAAAGTGGATGGTCGGAAAGTCTTCGTTACTGCTGATGACTTTAGTGTGAGAGGTGGACATGCGGATGGCGGGATTATGAACAAGCCGATTTATGGAGAGGTTTGTCTCTTCGTCCAATATCTCTGCGTGCAATAGGCTTACTTGGCTTCCAAGGTCCTTGCCCGGAGAGCTAGAGTACCCTTGGTAACCAACTATCCGCCTCTCCCCACCACTCAACCCTTTGCTGAACGATGACAGATTCGACTCCTTGACGGCTCAAGCGGAGGAGGAAGCGTTGCATTGTGTAAGGGCTTACCTATTCCCAAAGGCTGAAACCGTGTCCTCACCCTCAGCCTAGATCTAACAATGGGCGCGACTTACATCCCCCAAATGAACATCCTGTCAAGAACAATCGAGGCTCTCTCAGTCGTCCCCGTCGTCTCAGCTCTACTTGGCCCCGTAGTCGGACTAGCCTCCGCCAAAGCCTGCCTAGGCCACTTCAGGTGACTTTCACTCCAACCCTCCTCGGCACACACCCTAACCATCCCACAGCGTCATGGTCAAAGACCTCAGCCAACTCTTCGCAGCCGGGCCCCCAGTCGTCAAACAAGCAACCTTCGAAGACCTCTCCAAGGAGGAGCTAGGCGGGTGGGAGATCCACGCACGGAACGGCACAGTCGACAACGTCGCCTCCTCCGAAGCGGACGCCTTCAGACAAATTCGGGCTTTCCTCTCCTACCTGCCTTCCTCCGTCCTATCGCTACCTCCCGTCCTGCATTCCACTGACCCAGTGGATAGAAGGGAAGAAGAATTGTTGAATATTATCCCGAGGAGACGGGCGAGGCCGTATGATATTCGACGGGTTATTCATTTGATTGTGGATCGTTTGGAGGGTGGTGAGAGTACGTTCTTTGAGATTGGGGAGCATTGGGGGAGGAGTATTGTTACTGGGTTTGCGAGGCTTGCTGGGAGACCTGTTGGAGTGTTGTCGAGTGATTGTAAAGTCAACGGAGGTCTGTCCTCGTGTTTCTTCTGCCTGGGCTACCAGATACTTAATAATTGGGCAGGTGCGATCGACGCATTGGGCAGCCAGAAGACCACCAAGTTCGTCAACCTTTGCAACCACTTTGGGTACGTACTGCTCTGTTTCCCTCTCGTTTACATACTTAAACAAAACTGTAGTGTTCCCATCCTGAACTTGGTAGACCAACCAGGCTTCGCCATCGGTAAGCTCCTCCACTCCTCACCCCTCCCTACTGCAACTTGAACTAATCAACCTCTCCAGGCTCCCAAGCAGAGCGAAACGCGACAATCAAACACGGCGCCGCCACCATGGTCGCCCTCTACCACGCCACAATCCCCATCTACACCACCATAATCCGGCGCGCGTTTGGGGTCGCCGGGTGCGCCTTTGCCGACCCCGAAGACGGGCGCGGCGTGCGCGTCGCCTGGCCCTCGGGCGATTGGGGCAGCCTCCCCCTCGAAGGCGGTATCGAGGCGGCGTATAAACGCCAGCTTGAGAATGCTGGATCGCCGGAGGCGAGGGAGAGGATGATGGAGGAGTTGTTGGGCAAGTTTGAGGATGTGAGGAGTCCGATGAGGACTGCGAACCAGTTTGGGATTGAGGAGATTGTTGATCCTAGGGATACGAGGCGTTTGGTTTGTGAGGTGCGTCGTGTGTTATTTTTATTTTTTTTATTTTTTTTTTTTTTTTGGGGGGGGGGGATTTTGGGGTGGTGAATGGTGTGCTGATGGCGATGGAATTGTAGTGGATTGTCCATGTTTATGAACATGTTCTTCCGCCGCTTGTTGCGTACAAGCAGGCGACGTATGGACCGGATGGCGTGTTGAATGGCGGTCGGGCGTATAGGTTGTAGATCTTCCACTGCGAGAGTTGGAATACTGTGTAGCAGACGGTGCACTGTCGTCGAATGATAAAGCCATATTGAATATAAACGGTTATGTTGTACAGAATCACTTGGCTTCATTAGGCCTCAGGCGGGTATGTAATTTCTCTTTTGTTTTGTAACTTCTGCGATGTATTTGGGTCACTAGTACATGCCGTATGCCCCTATGTTTAAGCACCCACGAGTTTCGGGCGGTTCGGGTGGAGCACTCTCATCTGGACAACTTGGAGCTGTAGCGCACATGCGTTGCCAGGCACAGGGCAAAGCGGAAGATCGGAGAGCAATGGAGAGCTTGAGGGAGTTCCCAGAGTCCTCAGGTACCCATGATTTGCTGCGTCCACGGTAGCTCCCGGTAGCTCCTGGTGCCTTGAAGTTGTTGGCGGTAGGGTGACTCTAGCCTTCGTTCCGAGTCCGTAATGTGATATTATTCAGAGTTGCCTTTGGACATTACTAACCAGACTTGAAGGCTTCGCAAGTTGTCCGAACCTGGTCTCGTATGCAGGGCCGGAAATGGTGTTTACTGATTGATCGAACACACGGCCGCCACCTTCGTCATGGCTGCACCACCGTTCGAATTGACTTGTGGGAAGCGGCCGCCAGGCGCCGTGTTTCCGAGCCAGAATGGCCCGCACCAGATCTACTACGCCTCACGCGCACTGCGCAAGCCGCTGAGAGCGTTGGATCAGAGACCGGCAACTGTCAGTGAGCTACAGGAAGGAAATGAAATATCTCAGAAGGGCTTACCAGCACTGCGCTGCATTGCTCATGCGCACTGTGCAAGCCGCTGTTTGCTTATATTCCGTCTGGCCTCTGCGATAGGCTCGTTCTAAGGATTATTTACCCTCAATGCCATCACTCGCAAATCCATTGAGTAGCGCTTGGAGGGATGGCTCCCGGAGATTTATACCAAAACAAGTAACTTCGGAGATTCGATCACCGAGTGCCGGTCGAACGTAGGTTGATGCTGCTGTCTGAACTGTCTGAATGAACCCGATCCATCCTGGCTCGGAAGGGCACGGACAGGAGAAAAGAGACAAAGGCGGGCAGAAAGGGAAAAAAAAAACGGGGGCGAAGGCGATGAGGCACGGCGACGCACGATTTAAAAAATAACGCCGGTTGGGGGGGCGGGCATGGCGACAGGCGCAGTGATGCTACGGGGTCAACTCCGGGGAGAGGGCCGAGGGCCGGTGGGAGGGTCGCTGATGGTGCTGTACAAATGAACCCGATCCATTCTGGCTCGGAACATCAACAGCAATCGACGAGCGTTTGGTGCTCCTTGTATTTTGGTCGGGAGAAGGGCTATTCAGGAAAGCGTATATGGATTTCCAGCAATTGGAAAGGGATCTTTGCACATCCTCGAGGCCCCAAAATCACGCTTTGATGCCCATCGACGCGCTGTGCCTTGGCCCTTGCATTTCTTCACTCCAGTAAAAGTGAGTGGATTTAAAAGCCTCGATAGAAATCCTTGGCGCGATAGGCTTGGAGTCCTAGACCCGTTCTTGAGACTCCTTGGGTCCTTGGGAGGGGAAAATCGGACGATAGGATTGGTTTATCAGCCAACTCGAGGGAAGGATTGCATTCCCGAGACTCAAGCGCCCAGGATTTGCGTCGCCGATTTGAGTAATTCCTCTGATGTCTTCGTTCACACGTGGCCCCGGCGTTTAATTATCCTACAGCCTCCGCGGGCCACAAGTCCGGGGAAATCATGAAGGGGTTGTTGAAGAGGGATCGCGAACCTCGAGTGGCGCCAGTCGAAGGGGTTGGCAGCTGGGCAGACGGGCGCCTGGACTGGGACATAGGGGTGCAAGGAAGCCATCGAGCACCCCTGGAGCAGCCTTCAGCTTACCGTGCAGTCAAACGCTGAAGCAAAAAGTCAACCTACTCGTCCTCGACCGCCAGCACAACTTAAGGAGTCGCCCAACGTTATCTAACTCCAAGGACTCATCGCAGCTTTTTTGGTTTGCGATCACCCAGCGGAGCATGATCAACCGACACCACTAGTTTTGATGTGGCTACTTGTGAAAAGGGCGAAATTCGAAATTGCCAGATAACCGTGGAGGGACTCTGGATATAAAAGCCAACCGATCTGCCGTTTGGCCATCGCCAGGTCCCTCCCCTTGCCCTCCCCTCGACCTCTCCCCCCTTCTTGCCGACCATGGCACTCACGACGACTTTCCTCCGACTGGCGTCCGCGCTTTTGTTCATCCAATCGGTCGCTGCTCTTCCTCAGGCTGAAGTCGAAGATACCACCAGTGTCACAGTCGACGTCTCAGCATCAGAGGAATTGCCAGTTGCATCGCCTTCGC
Source organism: Coprinopsis cinerea okayama7#130 (assembly GCF_000182895.1). Taxonomy (NCBI): domain Eukaryota; kingdom Fungi; phylum Basidiomycota; class Agaricomycetes; order Agaricales; family Psathyrellaceae; genus Coprinopsis; species Coprinopsis cinerea. The sequence continues at coordinate 1,427,008 of NW_003307534.1, forward strand.
CTTCCGCCTCTGCACCAGCAGATGATGAGGATCCCGTACCCTCCGAGGTAGCTGCAAACTTGACGTTCGCTGCCGCGGCCCCTGCCACCCTAGCATCGATTGGCTATCTCGACGTTACCTATTGGCAGGGCGCCCACTACAGCTGCAAGTGCTACCCCGGCGAGCTCTGCTGGCCATCCCAGATCCGATGGGGCCTCCTGAATGCCGCTGTCGATGGCAATCTTCAAGTTGTCGTCCCCGACGCTGCTGTCTGCTACAACAACTACGAGGGCCAGAACCTGTACGATGCTGCCGCCTGCGCCGATGTGCAGCAGGGCTGGACTAACGAGGACTGGGTGTAAGTCTTGATTGCTACTTGTCGTGTTTTTTGCACGTCCTGATACGACGACCCCTTATGTATCCAGTTCCAGCCGCCCCATCGCTGCCCACTGGATCTACTGGACCAACACGACCTGCATGCCCACTGATGATCCCAATGGCTCCTGTACCACCGGTTTCTTGCCCGAGTATGTTATCATGGCGAAGAACAGGAACCACGTCAAGGCCGGTATCGACTTTGCGCGCTTGCACAACCTCCGGCTCCTCATCCGCAACACTGGCCACGATTTCATGGGAAGGTCTTCTGCCTACGGTGCTCTCGCTATTAATACCCACAGCCTTAAAGGTACGTCTAACAATTCTAGCCGTCTGTGATTGGATTGGTCTGACATACTACTCTTCGCAGAGGTGACCTTTACCGATCGTTACACCGGCCCTGGCGATTGGACTGGAGGTGCTGTCACCATTGGTGCGGGTGTTCAGGGACGTGAACTCTGGCAGTTGGCCAACCAGCAAAACCCCCCTGTCGCCATTGTCACCGGAGAGTGCCCTGTACGTGCTCATCGTGATTACGTTCTTGTTCGTTCAAGTTACTAACACGTCTCACAGACTGTCGGTTTCGCTGGTGGATTCATCCAAGGAGGTGGCCATGGCCCACTTTCGTCTATCTACGGAATGGGTAAGCTCCCTCTCACCCCGCACATAGTGGACCTGGCTCACATTCGAATCACTAGCCGTGGACAATGTCCTCTCTTTCGAGGTCGTCACTGCCGACGGTCGATTCGTCACTGCCAACTCTCGTCACAACTCTGAGCTCTTCTGGGCTTTGAAGGGTGGAGGACCTTCGACCTTCGCCGCCATCATCTCCGTCACCGTCAAGACCTTCCCCGATACCCCTGCAGCGGGTGCCACCTTCTACCTCAACTGGACCCACACCTTTGACGAGGAGGTCTTCTGGCAGGGCTTCTCCACTTTCCACAACCGCGCCAACTACTGGGTCGACAACGGCATGTACGCCTACTACGAACTCTTCCCATCCCTCTTCCGCGTCCAGCCCTTCGTCGCTCCCCAGAAGAACGCCTCCGCCCTCGCAGCCATCATGCAGCCATTCTACGACGAGCTGAATGCTCTGGGAATCCCCTACGAGTCCCAGATCTTCGAGTTCCCCACCTACTTCGACCTCTACACTGCGATGTTCGAGGACGAGTTGGCTGGCTCTAACGTGATCGTCGGCGGCCGTGTCTTCACTCGTTCGGATATCGAGGACCACGCCGACGAGATTATCGCAGCCAAGCGGAGCATCATCCACCATGGCATGATTGGACACATCGTTGGTCCAGGTGTTGGCGTCGCATCTGCCGACAACGCCGTCAACCCTGCGATCCGCCAGGCCTCCTCCTTCACTATCACCATGAACCATGCCACCACCGGCATGACATGGGACGAGCGGCTCGCCGCCGAGAGTTACTTGACTGACCACATTGACGGCCCTTTGCGTGCGGCCAGTCCGAACGGCTTCGCGTATGTCAGCGAGGGTAACCTCCAGGAGCCCAACTGGCAGACTGCCTACTGGGGTTCCAACTACAACAGGTTGAGGCGAATCAAATCCATCTGGGACCCCTTGGGAGTCTTCTACGCTCGCACTACCCCCGGTACCGAGAACTGGGAGGTCATCGACTATGGCAGGAAGTTGTGCAGGAAGTTGTAGTAATTGACTTATGATCATGGCTACAGAGTCACGATTGGAAACGAATATTATTAAGATTATCTAACGAACCCGTAGACGAAATGGCCGTTTGTACTAATGTCTAGCTGTGTCTAATTAGTTAATTAGGTCTGGATTATACTAATGAATGATATTTTGTTTACTCCTCTCGAACTGCTCCTCCACTCCTTGCCATGGCTCGACCCCTATTTCCCGGGTTGATCGCCGAGCGATCCGGAGCAATCCGGCATTGGCGCCCAGCACCGCCACCTTGTCAACAATCGTCTCTATCTCCCATGTCATGTCCAAGTTTGCTTCCCAAAGCCTTGAAAGGCTGTCGACCACCCAAAGGGTACTGTTCTGAAATAAAAACAGTGAGTGACTAGTATGGTACTCTGAGCGACTTCGAAAATGCGGTCTTGCCAACCGGCGCTTGAAAAACGGCGATTCTTCATGTTCTTCGCCCCTACGCCGGCGTTGGAGAGGGGAATGCAAACATGATAGCCTTGCTACTACGGTGTATGTCGAAGAAATGTACGTATCTATGGACTTATATTACGCCTGTATCACTGATTTCCTGAGGCTTGTAGACAGGACTTGGGTGTTTTAATCATTTCGTCACTTCACCGAAATGAGGAGCCAAGTGGCCACAAATGGTGCTACTTTTGCTTTTTCTCTTGGGAGAGTATAATTTTTGGAATCGCTAAAATGCCCGTGTTGTCTAATCCGGCAGCAACGGCTGGAAAATGGGTTGATTTCTGTCGATGATGGAAACACAAACGAATCGTATGACTTGAGACTTGCAGGGCGCTCCCAGCGTTCTCCAGGATCATACGATTTACCCAATTATTTCTGTGCGAAGGATGCTAAATTGCACAGCATACGACCTTGGCTCTCCCTTCACGACTAGTCCCTATAAAAGCGATCTGGATTCTGCTCCTCGTAAGTGTCCGAATTCGTCGACATTCCTTGGACATCATGGCTAATTCTGGGAAAACGACATCCTCTAGGACATCCAAGCCGTCAAAGGAGGAGCTGAACCCTCGCACCACGGAACTGGACATCTTCGGCGCGCCAGGAGCTCTCGCTGTCTCGATCATCGCACCGACCGTTTCCTACTTGCTTTATTACGGATGTTCGGAAGAGGCGGGCTGTGCTCCACGGTTCAATGCTGGATCCATCGTTTCCTTCTTGGTTGAAGGACGGTGGAAGACGCTCTGGGACCCGGAAGCGACCATCGCCTACCTTCTGTGGTACGCGTTTTGCGTTGCGTGTTGGTTCGTCATCCCTGGAGAGTGGGTGAAAGGGACACTTCTGCGGGATGGGACGAGGAAGGAATATAAAATGAACGGTAAGTCTTCTCTGTCTGTTACCAGGTGTCCCCTCTGACCCTAAAATTGCTTAGGATTTGGAACGTTCGTCGTTGCGATTTCTCTCGCCATTGGATCCATCGTCAAGTACGGTCCTGGACCGATGACTTACATCTACCACAAATGGGTCGAGCTGGCCTTGGTCGTGTCCTTCGTGCAGGCCGTTATTGTCTACGGAATGTCTTTCATGCCTGGAAAACTTCTCGCCTTGGGCGGAAACTCTGGAAATGTGATCTACGACGTAAGTTGCGGTTTATTTATGCTGTCTTCTACGGGATGCTAACAGGCTTTTAGTGGTTCATCGGCAGGGAACTCAATCCCTCCATCGGTTCTTTCGACATCATGTCCTTCAATGAACTTCGCCCGGGCATGATCCTCTGGGCTCTCATCGACGTTTCCATGATTTGCGAACAAGCTGTGCGCCGAGGAGGCTTTTCGAAAGTGACGGACTCGATGTGGCTCGGATCGGCCTTCCAGATCTGGTACATCGCGGACGCCTTGTACAACGAGGTACGTGGTATTGCTTTCTGGCGTTCGCTGCAAGAAGCTGACAGGTTCTCTAGCCTGCCCTCCTCACTACCATCGACATTATCTCGGACGGCTTTGGCTTCATGCTGTCGTTCGGCGACCTGGTCTGGGTCCCATTCAACTACGCACTCCAAACTCGCTATCTTGTTTTCAACCAGGTGGAGCTTGGAGTATCCGGTGTCCTGCTAGTTCTTGGTGTCAACTTCCTCGGATATTGGATCTTCCGCTCGTCGAACGGCGAAAAGAACGACTTCAGAAACGGCAAGAATCCTAAAGGTCAGCTTCCTCCCTCCTTGCCCAGCTATCTTCATTGACGTCCCACTAGGGCTTAAGTACATCGAGACTGCCACTGGCTCAAAGCTCTTGATCTCAGGATGGTGGGGACTGTCCCGCCATCCTAACTACGTCGGAGATATTATCATGGCCTTTGCGTGGTCGCTTGTCACTGGATTCTCGACCCCGATCACCTATTTCTACCCCATCTTCTTCACATTCTTCTTGATGCACCGTCAAGCTCGAGATGAAGCGAAGTGTCAGGCTAAGTAAGTCGTCTGACAGCACATATTTTTATCTCATTGCCTGATGTTCATCTTTCAAGATACGGAAAGGATTGGGACAGGTATAAGACCATTGTACCTTACAAAATCTTGCCCTACGTCTATTAGGCGAGTCATGATTTTATGCATTAATTGAATAGAATGATCTTGTACTCTGTTGCAATTCCGTTCTTGGTCTGCACTCGAACCAACTTGTCCTCCCATCCGTCCTTGTCATCCCCAATCCCTCCAACCTGTGATTTTCCGTCGCTCTCTTTCCAAGCCACTATAAGCCATGTCCCCCAGGAACCTCCCTGCGCATTCCCGGGTAATCCGTGTGGGTTCCCTGCTGACTCGCCAGTACTAGTAATACTTGTGACCGATGCTGCCAGCAGTAGCAGATGAATTTTATTGTTTTACCATTGATTCTTACGTCCCTGAATCCAACTCGTTCCCGCCAAATTCCAAGTTCCAAGTTCGAGCATTGGCTTCGGGAACATGCGAACAAATTTGATCCGTCCCTGACCAGTTGGGCCTTGGCAGTGAACGACTGTTCTGCCAAGCCGGCGTTGAAGAGGCCTGTCAGTGTATAATTCGAGGCTGGTACTACTCGCTATTGATCATACTGTCCCTCACCAGGACATCGTTTTCCCTGCCCTTTCGGTTTGATGTTGATATCTATCAATCTTTTTCAACTCCGTTGCGTACGAGCCTATGAGGACACGCCATTCGCTGATGGCGGGTGATGGCACTGATGGGCGCGATTTTTCCTCCTCGTTCGGTTTCACTTGCTCCCCTTCGTTTTCTTTCGTTTAAAGTATATATCCATACTCAGAGTTGCGGAAAACACCTATATACCAAATTTCATGGCGATCGGAGGAGTGGAAGGCGGCCAAACCGAAAAGGTGGTGAAACCGAAGTCCTGGTGAGGGACAGTATTGTTTCTGTCCCATCTCTGATTAACCGCGTCATTTCTGACTCCTGAGAGAAGGCAGAAAAGGCGGATGGATAATCTTAACTAGGCTTCCGTGGGGAATCCCGCCCTGGGCGCTTAATTCTAAAGAAGCCCTGGATTTGGTTAGGTTTGTACCAGGCTTCTTTTTAAATTCATTTCGAGTCAAGAGATTTCTCTGACCGCTTTCTTCCCTTGACCAACAGCTCTGGGCCAAAATCGACTCTCCCTGGCGACAGCACTGGAAACCTCCAACGCAACCACGTCACACGTCGTCCTCGATATCCCATCCACACTCTTTGGACTCAGCCCAGAGAAGACAGTCAGTCATGGCGCTTGGGTCTGGTCGAGTTCGATGTTCGGTCTGTGAACTCGAGCTTTTTCGATGGGAATGGATGCCCCACGTTCAGAGCAGGATGCATCGCAAACGCGCAGCTCGGTGTCGAGTTTCTCCCCATGTCACGCCAGAACTTCTTGAAAGCTCTTCTGATCAAGATCTGCAATATTGCAGTTCCTGCGAGAAGAATGTCAAGAGGTCGCTCTGGCTTCAACACCAGAAACAACCCTCCCACATTAGCAGAGGACAATACCGGACCTATCGCGCTGACTTGGCTGAAGCGGAGAAAGACAATCACGGCCTTGTGGTTGAAGGACTTCAGGACAACATATTCGTTGATCCATCGTCAGCCACCGGTGGTTTGGACTACATGGACTACATACTTACCGTCCGCTGTACAGTGCCATTCAGGAGTTCAATTCTTCAGAGTGCCGAACTACTCTCGAGGCAACGGAATCGCCCAACAGGGTGAGCACAGGCCTCCAATATCGTCTCGCTATTGTGCGTGGCTAACTCCCACTGCAGATTCTCAATAACGTCCGCCGATCTGCATCGACGAATCGACGTTGCGCAACCAGCACATGTCAATGTTCACTTCAGACACCCCTTCATCGGTCGCTACTACGACCGCGTTGAGCTCACATTCGCCGACACTGAGCGGAATGAGAGCTTCACAATCTCGAAGCCTCTCTCCATCATCGTGGGTGTCAGGGAAGAACATATCGCTCTGCAACCTGTCGCGCCTTTTGTTCCGAAAGTGCTCGTGGCGAGAGAACCGTTGAAGCGTGTCGTCGCGGGAGTCGCTCCGGACCTCCCAGGAAGTATCAATTACACCATCCCCCTGCACCCCGCTCGAATCCCCAGTACCCTCTTTGCGCTTCTCAGCGGTCCTTCTACAACTCAGGAGCAAATTGGGCATATTCGAAAATTCTACATTCCCCATGGCCTGACTTGGCAGAACTATACTCGATTCTGGAAATACGTTCTATGGGTGGAGGAGTATCAAGCAGAGTACGTTTTCTGCTGGGCGAGGTTGGCTGTGCGTTCCCAAGCTCACTGAATGACTTTAGGGCGGACGTTCAGCGGTACGATATTATGAGTACCACACTCGCTCGGAATGATCCCTGTTACGAGTGAGCCGTTTGACTTTCTGTATTTTTCTCACAATTAATTTAGCAATTAGGTTGCAGGTCTTGGGACTTGCGGAGAAACGACCGAGTGTGTTGATTGGTGAGTGTCTGTCGTTCTTTTTCATGCAGCCCTGAACAGTTCCATTCAGGTGACCGTATCTTGGTCCAGCGGGAAGATGCAACTCCAGGCCACTGGTTCGAAGGAATTGTGCATACCATCGGCAAGCTGAGCATAGGCCTCCGCTTGCACGAGAGTTTCTCAGAACGCGACCCGTCTACAAGGTACAATATCCGGTTCAAGCTACATCGACTCGTCTTAAAACGGCAACATCAAGCATTGGAGACAATGTTCTCCGACGAGCGAGTCCTCTTTCCGATGCCTTTTGATATCAAACCCGCCGTCCTTTTGGACTTCGAAGTCGTTCCATTCAATCCTTTGATCACGCGAAACGAGCGCCAGTTGAAGGCCGTCACTTCGATTGTGCATCAACCTCCTGGCTCCCCGCCATTCATCGTTTTTGGACCGTGAGTGGAACTGCTGAAGTACCTCGGAGAGAATAACCTGACCCTTTCAGTTTAGACCTGGAACAGGAAAAACAATCACCATCGTGGAAGCCATTCTCCAGATCCTCCAGGCGACTCCTCAGGCCAAAGTTCTGGTCTGCGCGCCGTCCAACTCGGCGGCAGACATCATAGCAGAGCGGCTTGCTGATCACCTCTCTTCTGAGATGCTGTTTCGTATGTATTCCCCCTCCCGGACGACTCAGCAATCTTCCAAAAGGCTTCAATTCGAGGGCTATACTTGCTCGTCTTCGTCCGATGGAGTATTCGGCCTTCCGCCTATGGAGAAACTCGTCTCGTTCCGGGTTATTGTAGCGACTTGCGTATCTGCATCAATTCTCTATGGGATTGGCATGCAGAGGGGGACCTTCAGCCATATCTTCATCGACGAAGCTGGACAAGCAACGGAACCGGAGACTTTGATATCCATCAAGACTTTGGCCGACTCGAAGACCAACGTCGTACTGTCTGGAGACCCCAACCAACTTGGACCTATCGTCCACTCTCCTATTGCTCGGTCCTTCGGACTCGACAAAAGCTTCTTAGAGAGACTAATGGAGAGGGATGTATACGATCTACAGAGAGGTTTCACCTCGACGTACGTGTTTCTCCGTATCTCTTCCCGCGCCATTCACGGAATTAACCAATTATCATCCGCTAACAGAGTGGTAAAGTTGACGAAGAACTTCCGCTCTCATCGATCCATCTTAAAATTCCCAAATGAGAGATTTTATGCTGGCGATTTGGAACCTTGCGCCAGCCCTTCAGTCGCCGACGCCTTCATTGGTTCAGCGTTACTCCCATCACCTCACTTCCCTGTCATGTTTCATGCTGTCTTGGGTCAGGATGTTCGCGAAGCTTCCTCTCCGTCGTTCTTCAACGTGGAGGAAGTGCTGCAAGTGAAAGCCTACATACAGAGGCTCAAAGAAGACGATAGTATCCGCGCTAGTATGTCTTTCGCGATTACCTCTAATCTCACGCCAGTCAGCTAAAGAGTCTGGATCCTTTAGAGGATGAAGATATTGGTATTATATCGCCTTACCATGCCCAGTGTCTGAGGATACGCAAGTCAATCAGCCCTATTGCAGGCGGGGTAAAGGTCGGCTCTGTTGAAGAGTTTCAGGGACAGGTAAGCGCTGTGTCTGTGTCGCATTTACAACCAGGCTTGACTCGAATTTCGCAGGAACGCAAGATTATCATCATTTCAACTGTGCGAAGTCGTCAAGAGTTTATTGACCATGATGTCCGCCATACTCTTGGGTTCGTCACCAGTCCCAGGCGGTTCAACGGTGCGTCATATTAGCTATATATTCTGTCTCGGAAGATAATCTAACTTCGGAATCTCAGTCGCAGTTACACGTGCTCAGGCACTTCTAGTTATTGTTGGGAACCCACACATACTGGCTCTCGATCCCCTTTGGAGGTCGTTTCTGAGCTTTGTCCACATCAATCGGGGATGGATTGGGTCCCCAATCTCTTGGGATCCGATGGAGAATGTCGAGAACCGGAGCGCTTGAAGTCGTTTGGTAAACCAAGCAGACCGGTTTGTCGCGGTGCCACTAGCCCAATTGGGGGCCATCATGGGTTATTATTAATAGTAGACACTATAGCCCACCTAAACCTGTACCAATGCTCATGATTTTTGCCTCTCTCTGATTATTAATGTCGAAAAAGTATTTTCCACTCTTAAATGACACGCTAAGATGGTCGAACTCTATTAAGCGCCCGCCCGATCACTCCATCCTCCAAATCAGGCAAGTCCTATGACCAGGCACCTTGACTTACGATCCTCGCTCTACTTGCACTGTTGGTTCCTCGAAGCTCCAAGCTCAGAACTCGTGGGTACCCACAGCAATGCTTCGAATCTTCAGAACCCACAGCTGGAGTCACGACCCACATACAACAGCATGTCCAGACTTCCATCGACTTGCCAAATCAAGTCGCCGTTTGGCGGGTTCTTAAGAACGACCTCACAGCTTCTCCGGATCTGTCATACCCCACCAACCATTTTGAGGGTGTTTTCTAAACCTGATCACCCCTTTGTCCCCTTTGTTCTGTCCCTTCTTCCCCTGGATAAATATATAACAGATTTCAAACAGCCTCCTCGCTGGTTAGGTCGAAGGGGCCTGTACCTCTGTCTATTTATGCCTTTTTATCACTCCAGGATGGAGCTGAGTACAGAAAGAACAAACGAGATGAATATCAGGTGCTTCTGCACTAGAAGAAGCGCTCAGGTGCTAGCTTACCACATGCACCTCAATCCACCATTACAGCAAAGTATAATACTCGGATCGTAAGCGCCTGTGATAAGTCGTGACTCGCTGACTCTCTCTGATACAGACATGGGAAGACGATGCGAGTCAGAATGACAGAACGAAATCAGAAAGGTGCTGTCCGAGTATCTCAAACTCTGCGCCGGTACTATACACTCGCCTGATTAACTTCCCGGATTCCTTCTTGAGTCGCACCCTTGAATACCTCCCCGTGACATACGCGCATGCACTGGCGGGGAGACGGGTGCACTGTCCCGCAATATCATACATAGATGCAATCGGTATATATGTGCGTAGGTATCGAACATTGGGGGAGTATGGCCAAAAGAAAGTACAGGTATGTTACAAGACAAGTCTGGAAGATAATTTTGAGGGAAAGGCGGCTTTGAAAATAGGTTGCGTAAAAGTACTAGAAGCAAGGGCAGAGGGGGATTTTCAAGCGGCTCGAAAGCAGAGCAAAATAAGGGGGCGGGTGTGGTCTACTTGACAAGAAAAAGTTCCACGAAAGAAAAAAAAAATAGAGCACAAGTAAAAGCGTAATCAAGATCGAATGAACGTTCGGAATATCTTTCCGAGAATTAGCACAATTTGACCAAAGTCGATGTACAAGAAAAACAAACAGAAACACGACAACCAAAGAAAGAAAACCGATCGATCGATAGGTACAAGATGGAAAAGAAGAAACACGAGGAATACATGGGAAAAAAACAGATGAGATATTATCGAAAATGAGAAAACAAAATCAATCACGGCCCATTCGCGAAAGATTCAGGTCAAAGAAAGAGTACAAACGTAGCATGCGGAGAGTGGGATCCGACACCACGGGTATGGTCATCAGGAGGATCCCACAAGAACTCCTAACAGAGTTCGAAAGATCGAAACAATTATTCAAAAGGAAAGAAATAAAGACGGGGCGCTCCAAAAGGAGTTGGGACGATGGGTTGTTGGAGTTGGATCCATGCGGTCCTAATTGAATTAAGTGTCGCAAGCAGACCAGGAGAGTTGTCGCCTTCGATAGTGAATGGGTAGCGGATTGCAGGGGATAGGCGGCGAAGATAGATGGGACTGCAAAAATGGAGATGGGTAATCCACCCGCACTGGAGGAATCGCCGGGTGATACATGGCCTGCAGAACGCAAAGACGAGACGCCCAGTAAGGCAAAGAGCGAGACTCCTCGAATAAACCACTGAGGATCCTACGCCCATGAAACAACGATAGATGGTTCCTTTCCCATCTCGCCGGCGTGCCCAGCCGTCAACGCTTCAACTCTATGACCAAACAACCCCTCCCCGCCCAAACAGGAAACCAACCGTCCACCAGACGAGCCACGGGCCAGCCCATCTCTCAACCCCAGAATCTGGAATTGACTGGAAGGAAGGCAGGAGCCGGGGAATCACAGAGCGCCGCCTTCTTCCTGCTCCTCTCTCGTCTTCTTAGGTTCAATTAGAAACCGCGCAGCAGATGGTTATCACGATTTGGACGCCGACGACCAATTGAACGCTGGGAGAGAGAAGAGTTTGGAGAGTGCCGATGACGGAGTGAGGGTTCCGTATATGGGTGGATGATGCCATGGGTTGGATGTGGTGCTGTACTGGGTGAACACTCGGGGATTTCTTGGGTCGCAGATCGAGGTGGGTCCGGCTGGTGCGCAGATCATACCGCAGGGATACCACAGCATTCGGAAACGTGAAGCAGGCGGAAAAAGGTCATATTCGACCGCGAAGTGGTTGTGGTATAGGAATGGGGAAATGGGGTGGTGTCAACCGAGCGGAAAGGCGGCGCCGGCCCTGTTGCCTTTATACGTGAACTGGCGTGTTGGGTGTCAACGCACTTGCGCTGATAATGCGAGATTGGTCAGGGCTGAGTGGATTGGGGCGGATGAGGGGATAGTCGAGGGAAAGGATGGGTACGAAGTTGGAGAAAACGATAGATCATAGAAGTTTAGATTGTTTGAGATGTTGCCGAATGACCATGTCGCGAACTATCGGAATAAAACGGTCAACTCCGCCGTCCCGCAAAAAGGTGTACGAAGACATACCGCTAGCGATGATACCAGCTGTTGTGGCTGTATCCGTGACGCTGGTGCAGAAGGCGTAGAACTTCCGGGGATTCGGGGAGTACTCTCTGTGGATGGCGCAGAATTTGCTGCGAAGATCTGTATGCGAATCAGTAAGTAAATGTCTCAAGTTCACGAGACAGTCGATTGCCTTACATTTACTGACGCTATCCAGCGTGTTCTCTCTATCACCATAGCTCCGGACGTATTTGGCAAGTCTGATAAGCCCACATGAATACGCAGCTACAGATAGAGATGTTACGCGAGGGTACGCACCGCACACCATCCTTCAGTTTCTTCTCGAGAATATCACACTTGTTGAGGAAGAGCACCAGGTCCACGTTGGCCAGTAATTTGTTCGAGCACACGGCCTTCCATAGAAGTACGGAATCCTCCTGTATACATTCAGTGAGAAATTGGCAGGAGAATATTGCGCATATAGCCACTTACGAGACGATTGACAGATTTATCTTCGGTGAGAACTTGATCAAAGGCAGAGATAGGTGCTAAGAAGATTATAGCATCCACATCGTCGAAGAATGGGACCCATGTTGCTATTTAATCAAAAGAATACGGTCAATATCTAGATGTGTAGGGCAGGCAAAGGATTACTCACGTCGCTAAATTCGTTCAACAGGTGATGGAAAAGCAGAATTGAGCGGTGGTTTACTAGATGGGTCTAGATCGTGTGCTTACCTGACTACGACTGCCCCCAACGTCGACTATGCGCCATTCCGTTCCACTGTCTCGGCCTGCTGATACCTCCATTTCAAATCTGTACTCGGAAACCCCGACGGTTTTTAGACGGGCCTTGAGTACGTCGTCTGGCCGCACCGCATCAGTAAAACTGCGAGAATTAGCCACGACTAGAATTGGTCATACCGTCCGAGGGCATATACTTCATGGAAGTCACCCGCTCGAGGTCGTCCAGGAAACTAAAATAGGCGATGGTGAGATAACCCCGTAAGATGAGCCGCAGAGCAAACGTACAATCCGGAGCCTTCTTCCAGCTTTATTTTCTTGCGTCGGAGGATCTCCTTGACGAAGGGGTCTTGCCATAGCTGGACCATGTCTCTGCGCAGAGCATGGAGGACCTCTTGAGGTTCATCCTGTGTCTCGAGACCCGTGTTGCCGGCGCTAGTTGGCCGGCCGTTTGACCATGTTCCGTTGGCGTTGGATTCGTCGTTCCACCCAGGGTAGTTCACCCGCGCTCTTGACAGGGCGCCCTTCCACCCCGGTCCAGGGCGGATGAAAATTTCCTGGTTACGGTAAGGCGAGTGGTCACCATGCTGTATACTCTGTTGGATGTGCGGCATGGAGTGGTTCCCCGGTGGTGCAAGCTGTGTGGGCTCCTCTTCTGTCGGGGGAACAAGCTTCGCGATCAAAAGTTGCTCGATGTGCTTTAGTGGCTGCAGTTTCTGCTTTAAAGGCTCCAGGTGGCTCGCGGCAAGGGTTATGGAAGAGTTGTGAACAGAGCGAGGACTTCCGTGGTATCCAAAATCCGTATCGGAATCGACCTCGGATTCGGGGTTCGAACCAGAAGGTGCGCGACGGTGGCGACGCGTGCTTGTGCTGCTCTGGGCGTACGAGAAGTTTTGGTGTCGTTGGCGAGAACTGCCGTGCCATCCACCGCGCGGTGGCGATGTGCTGAACACGTCCCCGTCGCTGTTGTAGCCGTTGCCATAGTTTGAAGGGCCGGCCTGATCAATCGGACTGTATGGACCACTGGCATTGCCATTGGCATAGTGATAGTCTGAATTGGGCAATGGCGGGTGCTGCGTCGGGAGCGGCGGCGGCCTGGAGATGCTTCTAGCACGCGACCGCGGTGACGAGAACGGCGAGCTCGACGGCGACAATGGTGAATCGAGTGCTTCGAGAATTATTCGAATTGAGCGTACGATGTTGAGCTGAATTACAGCTCTCCACAGTATTCTTTCCTCCCTGAAGGCTGTAGGCGTGTACAGACGCTGGAACTCTACATTGTCGCAGCCCGACGGTCAGTTCGATGTGGTCGAAATGGTAGAAGGACGGACGTACGCCTCAGGGTCGTGGATTTGCCTGGCGCGACGACCAAGTTAGCTGATGGCAACGAACAAGGGTGTTCTGCAACTCACCAGACTCGCTCTGGCCCAACAATAGCAGCCTGACAATCCGTTTTTTCCTGCGTGCCTGTCGTTCAGCCTTGATACTGGCATCGATGGCCAGGCTTATGCGCTTTGCCTCTGCTTCTCGTTCGAGTCTTATCAGGCGCTGCTCCGGGGTTTCGTCCGGAGGGGGCTTGAGAACCTCGTCTAAGGGGTCGTCTGTTGGTCGTCGTCCAGCTGGAACGGGCATTATGGTCGTCGTCGTTGTCGTCGTCGGTGACGGGTAGTTTCTGGGAGAGGGAATCAAGGCCAGGCACAGGTCATTGAGGAGTTACCGGCATGAGCTTCAAAAGAAGAATCAAACCCAAACACTGACTTTGAATTCCTTCATCCTCAGCTCTAAACGGGTTCAAAACCGCCGCTCCACTCCCCCAGCTTGCCCTTTCCATTTTTCGGAAAAATCAAGGCCAAATCACTGCGAACAAGTCCATCTCTCATCGTTTAACCCGGTTTTTCCCAATTCTGGTCACACTTTCCGGACCAACGTGGGCATTCTCTCAGGCACCGAAGGCACCATCACCTTCTCCCTCTTTACGTTACTTTCCTGATTGCGTTTTTCCCCCAAATTTCTTCTTCACAGAAAGCAATGTGGTGTTTAGATGAAGGCATTGTCGTTCGTTATCCATCCTACAGATTAACTCAACTGACTATTATTACTTCTACTTAGGTCTCCAAGCAATGCTCTTGGAGAATAAGCACCGCCAGGCCGGCCTACCCCCGAACAGCTTGTGCCCAAGTCGAGTGACTCGAGTCGAAGCAACGGCTTCGAGCGCCGGGTCGGTTCGTCGCAGTTCGTTTGGCGAACGAACTCTCGAGAACAGCCTCGATGAGGCGTACAGTGGTTCCCATCGAAAACGTGGTCGCCGCACGCAGTCCCAACAACAGCGTTACTTGGAGCACGATGCTTGTCCTTCAACGGGCCAGTTGTCGACTTCGTGCTGTGGATTTGACATGCGTCTTGGCCGTCTACCGCCTATCTTTACTGTGACATTCTGGTACTGGTATCGCCGCCCTGTCTATTCAATTCGTCTCGTGCAGCCTTCACTTGACTTGGATCATGGACTGAACAGTCAGCTTGGTTGCTAGAGCGACTCTTCGCGTGCCTTGTGCTCCTTCGACCAGGGTCTACAATGTGGACCTACGATCCGTACCTTCCCCGGATCTTGTGCCTGCCGATCATTATCGTGACTGGCCTACCTTCCGTGATCACAGGAGCTAAAGAAACAGAACGAGAGCACTGCACTCAAAGCCGATGTACCTGCCGTCCCCACCGACGTCATTGCATTGGGATCTTATCTTCGACGAATTACGGGCAACGCACTCGATCCCCCGACCTCAACGGTATTATCCCTCCCCCGTTCATTGCATCATGCCTTGCCGCCCGCTCACTTTGACAGCCGCTCGACAGGACGTTCTATCACGCCTCGGATACACAGCACTCCGACAACCCAACGAAGAACAGTGCCGAAACCTGTGAAGTACCTCCATATCACCCTCAACCTATATTCAGAACGTACCCTCCCCTTCTCTGACCCTGAGAATGTCCCTACAAAAAGCATTGCACGCGACAGATGTATTCCCGCCGAATCTCTTCACTCTATGAACGTTGGTCCTTCTCCGTCTTTCGACCTTCCTTTCCTACCCGCCCATTTCAACACCCGCCTTCAATAGCTCTTACGACCGATCGCAATGGGAACTTGACGCCCGAGTGCCACCCGCTGTGTTTAATGTCCGGGTCATCTTCCCGACAGGCTACTGCCGAGACGACTTCACATTCCCACCCCATCTTGATACTTGGAGGGACGATCCAATTAAGAACATGCCCCTTTGTTCTGTTCCCCCTCAATACCCTCCAACGCGCCCTAGTTTGGCGTATCACTTGTCATACCCCTCCTCGCGGAAAAATCGCGGAAATGGGGGGAAAAACTCTAAATTTCTCAAGGTTGGCCCATCTCGCCGTCTCCAGTGCTGCTCCCCGTTTGATTAGAAGACACCCAAACTTCGAACGGCACTGTGACTTCGAAGGTCGGTGTTGTCCATGCCTCCCAGGGGTACATAAGTATGCAGAATGGGATTCCTTTCTTCTCGAACCAACGGGTGCTCGAAGCCGAGTGCCTTGAGGCAACTTTGACTGATAAGCATCTCAGAAGCCCGCGCTAAACAGCACTAGGCAGGCATCGTTTCGCCGGGCAGTCACAAGAAGGCTGCAGCAGCACTTATTTCCGCCCCTTCAGGCTGCGCGATTCCAATTCTTACGGTCTCTGCACACAAGCTCAGCACATACATCCTCACGGAACATACGCGACCTCCTATGCTACACTAGGTTGAAGATGGCTCTGGAGATTAGAGGTTAGTCCGCCGATGCCAACCCGAACACAACTTACACTTCTGGAATAGTGGGGCCCGTGGAGATAGCCTCCGATGTCCTGGAGGGTCGCCAGTCAGCTTCCAGTCAAGTCGTGGCTTTGACACAACTTCAAAAAAGAACTGGGTTCTTGCAAACTCACTCTGTCATCTTCAGGTCATTACCACGTCCATCTGTAAGTAAGCAGCACGCAATTTCTCTGGGTCTCCCTTCCAACCAACAAATGTTCGTCATACGTACATCGTGATCGTCCTCCAACGGTTACACGCGAAGGGATCGCATAGGCGCTCACACGTACTGTCGATCCTGGACACGCACCATGCCATTCAACGGGAACCGGATTTCGGGACGTGACTGAACTTCATAAGTTCTCTTCGGCTCACAAGCTACATCGGGTGCGGACTAAGTCACCTTCGAATTGTTGTCCCTTACTATCCATCCATCCATCTATCTCTACCATAAAACATGCTTCGAGTTAGAGAATTGCTAAAATGGAGCCAGATATACGATAGAAGCACCTCAGGAGTTCAAATTCCAACAAAGTCTGTCTTGCACTTGACTAGAATGACATCATCCACGACCAGAAGACTTCCCTCTTCCGACGTATCAGTGATCCTCGCGCGAAAGAAAGGACCGATAAGGATGTCCTCTTGTCTTTCTCTTGTCAAGGGTCGACTCAACCTCCCGAGCTGTCTCTTTGCTATTCATCCCTGAGTCTGGATGACGGGATTGCGTTCAGCTCCCTGAATCCCTGACTCTCGGGTGCAACTTGTTCTTGACTTGTTCAGAATCTTCTTCCGACTCGGAAGCCCCTATTCAAGCCGGGCGATGGAAAAGCGCCTCGTCGCACAACGGTGCGACCATTTGCAATGGACCCGGAAGCCCCAATATTTCTGAGAAGCAGCGTCGTCCAATAATATCTACTGAATTATCTGATCCTCAGGGACCCACGTCCAAAGACAGAAACGCACAAGCCAGTCAGCACCCTTCCCTCCCGGAATCACCAGCCACTTGACCTCACCCGTCCAGGCGGCCGATACCGCCACATCCTCGTTGCAACGAATGGACCTTTCCCATTTGATTCTTCTGCACCTTGGATTAGAATAACGTTCAGGAACATAACATATGTATGTTCGAATGCACCCTAATGCCTCACCTCACTGCGCATTCAGCCGCTCGATATTCGATGCCCGCGGCCCTGCCATTCTAAGTGAACCGACCTTGCTCGGGTTCGTTTGCCCTGTCAGTACATGAGCTTGAAGTTCCAATGGAATGTAGAAGGCATGAGGTAAGATATGGACGCGATGTATCTTCCCGTAATTCTCCGTATTTATCGAGGTAGATGGTGGGTTCCGTTACTAGAGTCTAGAGATAATCGTCGGAAAGTATCAAGGCATTTGCCGACGGCCACTGTGCATACGTTGCGTTATCTGATAAACCAACTAAGGATTAACAGATGCCAGCAGAGAATGACGTGTTTCATGGGTACGAATTCCTCGAAGAGGAACTAGAACAGGTCAAACCCGAGGGAACCGCTCGTACCTGATTATATGGCGCTACTATCGGAAAGCGGGTTTTACTGTTGATACACCTGCCTCCCGAGGCTGATCCACCCTGAATATCCGACGCGGCAGCGCATTTCCCATTGAACCGATTCTTCTGTTACTGACCATAATACTTCCACTCCGAACAAAGAACCGCATCTCCCCGTGCCAGACTTAACTGTACATATGGTGTATACTCGGATCTCGTCTGATTATCATACAGTCCGAGGCTTTAGCTTGCCATTCGAACATATACTCGTACTACGAACCATGCACAACGCTGTCAGCAACCAGGCCCGCTTATTCCACCCGTATGACTCAACTAGCACCGGTTACAGACAGCCTTTAGACTCGATAATGGCCATTCCGTACCTACATATACTTACGACAGAATTCGAAACATTCGACACATCTGTAAATACCGCCGCTCGAATCATTAAGTCACACTCAGCGACCTCGCCGCAGGGCATCTGTCCTAACGTTACTCAGGCACACCAACCTTTCAAAATATGTCACCTCGAGGAGCCTCGAGGCAAGATATCCGGACCTTAAATCCTAATTCAATCTAATCCATAATGGCGCTGAATTCAAGGAACCATCCCAATCCACCGCCCGATCAGAAATCGTCTGCATCGGATTCGGATTCCATGGTTTTGTCACTCTTACTCAAAGACTCCGCCTGGTAATGGTTTACTTTGCTGTCGAACCCTTCGATATCAAACCCCCATGTCTGACTCTGCTACCAAGGCTCGCCGGCTGGGTCCAGTATTGTGAGCTCCTTCTCACAACAAAGTGCCGGACAGCCGGCGACACTATGAGAAACGCGCCCAAGGACTTCCGTGGGTTGTGGGCGCGGACTAAGTCCTTACATTAGGGCAAGTAATTTGTCCTTGCCCGCGGCCTATAAAATGACCAGGGACGAAATCCCTAAAAAAACGCGCGATTCCTTGGTGATGTCCTTGGTGTCGCGAGCAAGGATAGAATCCTTGTTCCCTGACCAGGGATAAATTCCTTCCTCATGCTCAAGGGACAGTTTCAGGGTATTTCCCATTTTTATTTTGGCTTAATCAAATAGGATAAAAAGCGAAAAAAAAATCGTCATTAAGCTAAGCAAAAGTTAAATTACAAAATCGTTATCTAAATCATAATCCGATAGACCCTGTCAGCTAACCTATGAACACACCCTAATCAGCTCTCATCTTGTACGAGAAAAATCTAGCAGGTTGAAATGAATGGGGTCTTACTCTGCTGAGCGCTGAGCCGCGACTCATTGAAAACGGTGGTGCTGCGAGAGATGGTAAGGCTGTCCACGAGTCAACTCGCGAGTTGACTTGGAGCCGCAAGGCAAGTACTCACAGTACCAAAAGCCAAACTCGGACTCACATGAGTTTCTTGGCACGAGTGACTCGGATCCACGAGTCAAATACTCACAAGGGTTTGTATGCTTTTAATCTGTGATATCTCTATCAATATACCTTTGTTTAGTGTTCCTTTCATGGATAGACCCTACTTAAAGCAGATATACAGCACTAGAGGGCCGTAAAGCCTTGTTTAAGGCCTTTTTACAAGTACTCATGGGCCAAAATCCCAAACTCGGACTCGCATGAGTATTTTGGCACGGGTGACTCGGATCCGCAAGTCAGGATACTCACAAGTATTCCCACGGGTCTACTTGCAAGTACTCGCGAGTAGGGCTGACTCGTGGACAGCCTTATAGTAGACGGGAACCCGAGGAAACAGTTGAGAGCAAGCGTGTGATGCGCGCGCGCCGCGCGATACACTAAGCCTATCGGTGGAAGAGGCGCCATACGTGGGAGGAGTCGCCTAGCCCAAAGTCCTGAACCCAAGAACTCCGACAACTGCGGCACTTCTCAGCAGAGTCAGCACATGCTCAAAGGCGCAGATTAATCGAGGAGGGGCAGTAATTGACACTTGACCAGGATTCCGTACGATGGTTGACAGGCCCGCTGGAAGCAAGAGAGGTGAGTTGAGCGCTGGGCAAGTTAGGATTCAAGAACTGACGACGTTCCACGCGATGTTGCGTCCCCACTCGTACCCGTACCCGTGCCCTCTAGAAGTGTGATCCTCGAACGCGTTGACGGAATAACCCTAAGGTCGACTTGACACTACCAATAGACGGCCTCTTCTTCAACTGGTCCTCTGAATACGGAGGCGGAGGAGGGTTGACCAACTGCCAACTGGACGAGCGCCATGATACTTCCCAGATGCTCGAATTTATTGAGTATGACTGTGAGCCGGGTTTCATATTCGCGATTCTCCTTGGGCGCTCCGGGCTTCTTAATGTCGTGACCTAAGACCTTTGCCTCCATGGTGGTGGTGCTTTTGGTGCGTATTCGCGGTGACGATTCGGACACGGAACTCGGGTGGGTAGAAGAAGACCACGACTCACAAGCGGAGTGGTGGCGAAAGTAAGGACGAGTGCTTCCAGGACGAACGTCGAGAAGACGCGCTAAAAAAGGAAGTTCAACATCGGGTTTACATTTCTCATCTCAAAAAGGTGGTCATACCCGAGAGAGAAGGCCAGCAGCGAGACCGACATGAGAGAGAAATAATAAAGCTCTATTCGTCCCGCCCTTTTTCTCAGACACCGAACCCAAAAGAGAGACGCACCGTTCCGTTTCCACCGCCTCCGCCACCATAATAGAAAAAGAACCTCCACTGTCCACTGTCCCACTCGCGTAGACCCGCACTCCTGCTTCGCCCAACACGTACCCCAGCGGTGACCGGTCCAGCCACCTGCTTGCCTGTCTTGCAGTTTGTATGGATCATGTCGGGTCCTGAGGTTGAGCAGGATAATGGATTGTGTCCAAGTTGTAGACCGGTAGTAGAGGATACCGTTGGCGTCAAAAGACAAAGGGGGAGGCGGACAGATGTGCACCGTCCCAATTCTGTCGGAGTTTGTTTCGTCGGAGTTCATTTTCGACTTCGAGAGTTTTGTCTCATCTGAGAGTCAAAAGACCAGTTCCTTGCGACCAACCATAGACATAGCCCTCGGATTGCCAAATATAAGTTTCTACGCCGACGGGAGTTATCTTATCTACTGCAAACGCCCAACCTATTACCACCCACCAGCAACTCACGGGCGTGGTACCGACCGACCCACTCAATCAATCATCGTATAGAGCCTGTATATAAACTATTTGTACTTCTTGTGATGTATCAGTATGTGATATTTTATATAGGGCTTGGTGTCCTTAGTGATGTCCTTACTCGCGGCCCCTTGTCCTTAGTTATCATAACTAAGGACAAGGCCGCAGGTAAGTAATGGTAAGTAAAATGTCCCGCGATTAAGGACATCCTAAGGACGTCCGTGGTCGCGTTTCTCACAGTGCGATGTCCTTGATCCACAGTGACGGCGCTGAATTCAAGCAACCATCTGGTCTCTGTCCAAATCTTATCCGCAAGTGAAGTAGTTACATGGGCGCTAGATTTAGATTCAACTGGTTTTGTCAAGATGCCGTGAGGCATTGAGCAAATGTCAACATTGAGAATACTACCAATCCTACATTTCCTAGCTATTAGCTGCTATTAGTTCTTAGTCGTCGGAGAATACTGGCCCTTTAATGCCTGCAAGCATTCAAAGATAACCCGCAAAGCAACCAATCCAAAGCTATGCGCCCCCTCCTCCTTGAATTTCTCCTGGCTGTAGCCCCACGCATTCCACGCCCGCTCCAGCGTCTCCATTCTGTTATCCTCACGCCCACCCATCAGTTCCAAACGAACCGTGCTCGCCGCAGACCCAATGTGGTCCCTCATCCTGCTGATCCGTTCTTTACGCAGTTTCTTGAGGTCCCGACGTCCTAGGACAGTCCCAGAGATCACCTCGGCCTCTAACAAGCGAGCGTCGGGTCGGAGGGACAAGCTATGTGCGTACCGGATATACTTGAGTTCCTCGGCATAGTGAGTGAACGCCTCCTTGACGCGGTCATTGAGGCGGGAGAGCACAGTTGGCAGGAACCCCTGGCCGAAGATAGCCTCAACAGCTTCCTTGATGGCTAGAGAGAGACGGTCGGAGTAGGGTACAGGACTTGGACCATCAGTTGCGGCGTCATTGACAGGGTCGTCCGTGTCTTTGAACAGCTCAGACCGGTAGAGGTGGCCCAGCACTCGAGAGGATTTGTAGTAGATGGTATCCACCATGTCGGATGAACCGTCTCGATCCCAATCTGGCTTGTGGGTGATCTTGGGACGGAGGATCCTTTTGATTTCCGGGTTATCTAGGTCTATTGGAATCCCTTTCTTGGGGTAGTCGACAGCCTAGGGGGGTGTAAGTCGTTTAGAAAAACGGGAGATGGTTCCAGTGAAACAGCCTCTGACCTGAGAACACAGCTTCGCCAAGATGGAGCACTCGTCGTCCCCTTGCTGGTTGTATCCCTTTTCATTGAATGGATCCTATATTTGAGATTTACCGTTGAATTCATCTCGACGACCGTATATTTCTTTCCCTACCCTATGGTGATCTATGCGAAAACCGAACTCAATGTCGTCATCCCCACAACAGACACGACCGACTTACCCGCCATGCGCAATAACTTCACCGACAGCAATCCCTATATTTCCACTCTTCTTAGCGTATTCAGTCTGGACATGGAACCATAGAAAGCGCACCAGAACGTCACGATTGACATATTGAACGAAGAAATCGCAGATGTCTTCCGGCTTCACCTTACGCGCCTTGTCCTTGAATTTGGAATCTTTCGCTTCATCTGGGTCAGCTTCTCTACGATAGGTCTCGGTCAGCAGCCCTTCGTATTGGATGACAGCGTATTTGTCCCTAATCCAGTATTAGTCCGCTTGGGAATCGACAATGGACATTGAGGCGTATACCCATCCAGGTCTCCACCAGCTAGACAAGAAGGGAGGGATCTCCTGCCTAGGAAGGGGCACCGATTGTCAGCCGGACGCGGAAGCAGCTAGGTGGTCCATAACCACGAACCTTGGGAAGAAAAGACAACGACATTCTTCAGGTCTCTAAAGAGGCACTTCACTCCACGAGGGGGCTTTCCTATTGCCCGTACCTTCTGGACTGGAAAAAAAAGAAAAAGAAATTAATGAGCCGTTCCGTCAAGTCCGCAAATCTTGAACACATACTGTCTCCTGGGCGAACCACAGGGTTCCGAGTTACGACGCAATCGCCCTCCAGCCACTCTGGTTCCGAATCTTGGTCCTCCTGGATGCAGACTGAATGAATTCGGTGTTAGCGTGAGCGCCCCTCGTCTATCCAAGCAGGCGTACCAAAGATGCAGTTTTCTGGGAGACAATATACATTCTCGTAGCCAGGCTGTCCCTTGTAGGCCGGTCCTTCATCCGCGACGCCTACCAGAACCCAGGACTTGGGTACGGGAATCCGAGCCTCGTAGCGGATACCGGCCATCACAGTCTTGAAGGCAACATCACGCAGTGCCTTCCACAGAGGACTGACTTGGTCGAGTTCTTCCAGAGAGAGCCCAAGCGCCTCGACGTGTTCAAGCAAATAGGTAATCTTGAAAGGATTTCCAAGGCCATGCATCTGCATCAGGCGACTGAACTGATCGATGCTCGCATCGATTGTCATCGCATCGGCCACGGCCATGCGTTGTAGCTCCTCAAACACCTCGAGTGGCCGGTCGTGGAGGTCAAACATCATGACGAGAGGTCTGAAGAGCACAGGAGTAATCAACAAACGATGCAGATGAGGGAAGAAAGGGAGATAGAACCTGTTGAGGTAACATAGACCTGGTTTGTCGTAGATTTCAGCAATTTCGATTCGGACTTCAGAGTGTTGAGACAGATCGTCTTCCAGGCTTTCGAATTTGTGCATGCTTTTGCGCAGTCGGAGGTGAATGGGGCCTTCCATCTCTGGATCAACAGCGACGACTCCTTTGTAACCGAGCATCCGCAGCATCCACTGTATGTCGAGCAATGTGAGGACGATGCGGAAGGTATCTCGGCGGCCCAGTAGATACTCACTGCAGAAGGATAGAAGTTTGGGTGCACCTCGAGACCTCTCTTCTCGTAATACTCTTTCCAGATCCTATCGTTCAGCTCCTTGGAGATCGACCCTACACCGTCGGTGAATGGAGGGAGCTTGACCATCTTGAATTGGGGATCGTATTCGTCTGCGCTCTCCTCTTCGTCAGTGTCACTCTCCCCTTCCCCTTCTTCTTCCTGTTCCTCTTCTCGCCTGACTTTGACGTGACTGACTGCCGGGTAAATATCCGGGAAAGGTCCAACCCATTCATCACGCTTGAGGCGAGCACCGTCGACAGACTCGCTAGTCGTGAACGCAAGCGCAATCCTCGCGGCATACTTGGAGGGCGTCCTCATCAGTTGGACATTAGCCGGTATATCCGGGATGATATCCTCTCGAATACGTTGTGCAGTAACTCGAATCCTCTGGCCCGTTCGATCCTTGAACTCGAACGGGTTGAGGAACCAAGTGCTGTGCACTTTCATGGATGAACTCGAGTAGGCCAGGAATTCGAAATGGCGTCCTGCGATGGTGATGCCTCCTTTCAAGACGCCTCCGATTCTCGTCTTCACCAACGTCGAAGCGTCAACCTCGAAGGAAGAGCGGAAGTACTGGCCATCCTCGTCTCGGAAATCGACACGAATGAAATGATCCGTGTAGTCGCGGTATTTCCTGATGATACGGTTGAACCCAGTCGGGTTGGGCCCCACGAGGATGAAGCGAGAGGGGGTGCAGGTGACGTGGTGACACTCGAACAACTTGGAATCTTGGTCCTGTCGAGGCGGGTGCGCCTTGAAAGACTTCTTCTTGAGGTCCTTGAAAACATCCGCCGGGGGCTTCCCTTGCTTAGTGAAGTCTGTTCGCATGGTCTTGCTAAACTTCCGGACCAGCTGAATGACGAACCTACTTCCAACCTTCTCGTGGACCTTGTTCAGCTCCTGAATATCGGGAATGATCTCGATCGCCTGTTCAAAACTGAGCTGGTTGCCCCTCACCAGCGCCTCGATCTGAAATCCAATAGAGAAGGGCATATCCTTGAGCTTCCGCGCCAACTGAGCCCAGGAATTGAGAAGAGCTGGTTGGCCGCGAACTGTCGGCATCTCTTCGATAATCGGATGGAGCTTGCATGCTTCAAGGTCGAAAACGAGGGATTCAATTTTCGCCTCTTTGACAAGGCGGCGAAAGTCCGCGAATTGGTCACCATGACTATTCGTGCGAAACAAGAGGATCCGCAGATGGGGGCAAAAGGGGGCTATGGCTTCATGCCTCGGGTCCAGGTAGTCGATTAGCCTCCGCTGTTTTCCGGTTAGCGATGGGTGGAGATAGGTCTCTTGCAGAACTGGTGGAGTGAAATTGTCGAACGAGATATCTGGGCATTTGCAGACGCATTCAGAAATACAGAACAAAAAGGCGGTTCAGAAACGGGCTTACAGACTCCACCAAAGGGATCAAAGCCGAATCCGATCTTCCGGGTGTTAGCATACTTGAGAACAAGGATCTTCTGCATCATGGTATTCCCATCTGCGTATTCCAACTGGTCCAAATGTCAGAAAACAACGATACAAGTATCATATAAAGGGGACGTAACCTGAAGATGAATCGCCTTGGAATCATGATCGAATTTCAGCCATGCCGCATAGCGGTCATAATGCTTCTTCCAACTGGTGATAAAAGTGCGTATCCTGGTTTTGGGATCCATCGTATACCCCCCGATTTGTACTTCGGAGACTCGAAGACGGGTGGAAAGGCGCCTAACGAGATCTGACCGCTCTGCCTCGACATCGGGGTCGATATAAGGAGTCTTGGCCAAAGACTCCGCCTGGTAGTGGTTTACTTTACTGTCAAACCCTTCGATATAAAACTTCCACGTCTTCTCCCATGGCTCGCCTTCGTCCAGTTTCATTTTGAGTCCTTTCTCCCGACGAGAACGCCTAAGCAAACTGCTGGCGATGTCGTTGTGAGGAAAGACCGCCTGGCCGGTTCCGTTATTGTTGAAGGACCCGGAATCAGGAGGATTGAGGGAGACTGCGAAGTTGATTAGCGGGCCGTTCTTGCGAATATGAGACGGGAGTGAGGCGATGAAGTCCTCATCGTGAACGACGAGGGCTATCGCCTTCTTGACCTCGCGCTCAGTGGCGCTCTTCGGTAGGTTCGTCAATTTCAAGCTCATCGGGGACGCCACTTGCAACAGAGGGTGAAGGATCGCTGAGATCAGCTGGCTTCAACCTCTGTGGTAGTGGTTGGATGAAGAGATCGATGGTTGACGAACGACTGCGGTGACGGCTGGGAAAAGAACACCTGTCATTGATTCACGTGAGTAGTAGTTTGGGCGCCCAACTTTAATTCGAGCCACAGGGTCCAAGTTACCGCCCAGAAATGAAGCTGGGCCACACGCCAAAGGAAAACCCACATCGGGCGAGCGCATCTTTTGAACCTCAACACGAAAGGAGATGGATAGGATGCAGATAAAATACAGTGAGAATCTAAGAGAACAGTTTGTTGACAGACGTATTCCCGTCTTGGTTCTTCTTGAGAACCTAATGATCATAGGTGAGTGGGATAACAAGAGGATAAAGATAAACCGACGTACCTTTGCTACTGCAAACTCGAAATCCTCCTGCGTTACATGTTGTCTCCTTTCTCGTAGGGCGTACATGCCTAAATCTTGTGTTAGCCTTTGTCCGCGAGGGACAATATGATAGCACTTACCCGCTTCCGTACAGATACCCCTGACCTCAGCACCAGAGCATTGACCCATCTTCTCAGCAAGAGCACGCAGGTTGATTCCACGCTGCAGGGACATCTTTCGAGAGTGAATTCGAAGAATGGCAACACGGGCCTCGGGGCCTGGCGGAGGGAACTCGATCTTGCGGTCAATTCGTCCAGGTCGTAGAAGAGCAGAGTCCAAAATGTCGATTCGATTCGTGGCCATGATGACTTTGATGTTCTTGGTCGACTCGAAGCCGTCCAGCTGGTTCAGAAGTTCCAACATCGTCCGCTGCACCTCGGAGTCACCACCTCCACTACCGCTCTCTCCACGCGAGCTACCAATGGAATCGATCTCGTCCATGAAGATGATACTTGGAGCATGTTCTCGAGCCATCACGAACAGCTCTCGCACCATCCTGCTACCTTCACCAATGTACTTCTGCACCAACTCACTTCCACTGACTCGGATGAATTTGCAGTCTGTGTGGTGGGCGACGGCACGGGCGAGGAGGGTCTTTCCGGTTCCTGGTGGCCCGTACAGCAGGACACCCTTGGGCTGGGCGATACCGAGGGCTTCGAACAGTTCTGGATGTTTCACCGGCAGTTCGATGACCTCCTTTATCTCCTTGATCTGCTTGTCGAGACCGCCAACCATTTCATACGTGCTGTCTGGCACCTTCTCGACCATCATGAGCGAGACAAGGGGGTCGACCTTGTTGGGAAGGATTCGGTGGATTGTGTAGGAGTCGGAACGGAGGGCAACACGCAGTGTTGGTTTCAGTGAATTGATGTCGATTTCAGAGTCGATGTCAACGACTAGTTCATCATTAGAATTCGCTATATCTCTATAGGAAATGGATACACTTACTGTATTTGCCTTCAGGCTGGACCTTCACCAGAACCTTCTTCTTGCCCATAACTTTCACCACTTCTCCAACATAGCTGCCTGGTTCATGTAACAGCTGCAACTCTTCTCTAAGCAGACGCACTGTCGGATAACCGTCAGCGACCTTTCAGGGCTTCTCACCGTCCCAAGCATACCTCGAGCGTTCAAAGCATTTCGTTGAGCCTCCAACCGCCGCAAGTTCTGGGTTTTCTGGTTGATGAGGATCTCGGCCGCTTCGATCTTGGCCTGGTAGTACGACTTTATTCCGCCTGGTGCTATTGGTGCTTTCGTTGCGACTGGCATTCTGGCGGTTGTGGAGAAAAGGAAACTGGTCTCGACATCGTAATTGAGCGTCGCGGTTACGCGTCCCAATGTAGCACGTGATGATCATTTGCCAAGCCATCACTGACATGGCGGCGCCAAGCTCCAGCGCGACCTTCCACATCGACCCCGACGGCGACGACGACGACGAAATTACGCGACAGGACATTGACGCGGCGACCAACGTCTACTTGAAAACTGAGCCTTACACTCCTGCTGTCTTATAACTTCGACCGACCTTTCCTCACCGTCACTGATCACGACGACGACAACGACGACGCCCCGATTCTCAAGCCCGCCCAGCAGCAAAGACGGCAATCTGTCTCCTGAAGGGCTTTCAGCGACTTTCTCTCATGTCTGTGAATCATCAAGCGACCAAGGTAGTCAAGCAAACAGCGAAAGAGCACAGTTGTTGGCGATGAAGCCCTTGGCTATTGCGTACGTCGTCCACCGTGCTCACCGTAGAGCCGCTTCCTCAGCCTTCACAGGATGATTTCGGATTTCTTCCACCCAAACGTTGGCGGAGTGGAGAACCACATCTATATGCTGAGCGCGAAACTCATACGCCGTGGCCACAAGGCGAGCGCTTATTTTGATATTCACGGCGTGTGACCCCAAATTGACTTTTAGTAGGTCATTGTGATAACGCACGCTCACCCCAAAGGTCGCGTAGGGATTCGATGGCTATTGCCGTCGCTCAAGGTCTACTACTTGCCGTTCATTCCGATCGCATCGTCTGCAACGTTGCCCAACTTTTTCACTTCTCTGCCCTATTTGCGGACTATTCTGCTCAGGGAGCGCATTCAGCTTATCCATGCGCACGCATCGCTGTCCTCCATCGGTCATGAAGGGATTCTGCATTCACATTTGATGGGCATTCGAACAGTCTTCACGGACCACAGTCTGTTTGGCTTTGACGATGCGGCCAGTATTCTCACCAACAAGTTGTTGGTCGGCAACTTGAGAAACGTGGATGCAGTTATTTGCGTCTCACACACTGGGTAAGTCTTCCGATGATATCCAAGGAGATAGACTGAACAGGACCCCAGACGAGAAAACACGGTCCTTCGGGCTCAACTTTTCGAAGCGGACAAAAATGACCATACCAAGCTCGCAATGAGACGGAACGTCTATGTCATCCCGAACGCTCTGGTCGCTGAGAAGTTCCGCCCTTGTCCGCCTCCTCCGTCGAATACCAGTATGTGATCCACCATGAAGCCTCCATCGAAGCTAAACTTTATCCAGTTACCATCGTTGTACTCTCCCGCCTTGCGTACCGAAAGGGCATCGATCTCCTCGTGGCAACAGCCCCGCGCATCTGCGCTCTCTTCCCCAACGTCAACTTTGTCGTGGGTGGAGATGGCCCAAAGCTCATAGATCTTCTCCAAATGCGGGAGAAATACAGGCTGCAAGACCGCATCGAGCTGCTGGGAGCCGTCAAGCACAACGACGTTCGAAGTGTCCTTTCCAGAGGGTCCATTTTCATGAACACTTCATTGACAGAGTCATTTGGAATTGCGATTCTCGAGGCCGCTTGTGCGGGTCTCTACGTCGTTTCCACTCGAGTCGGAGGTGTACCCGAGATTCTACCAGAGGATATGATCAGCTTCGCAGATCCCGATGAAGATGGTGCGTCTATGTCTATCGCAGTCTATTTGGCTTACCGCGTGTTCAGATGTGGTTCGTGCAATTGCGGAAGCCGTGGAAATCGTCTCAGCAGGCAAGCACGACCCGTTTGAAGCCCACGAACGCATCAAAACCTTTTACGACTGGGATTCAGTGGCGGTTCGAACGGAAAGGGTGTACGACGCCGTCATGAAGTCGCCTCAGATGGACCTTGTGGAGCGTATGCAAAGGTGTGTTACTCGTTCCTTTGCATTCTCGTCTATGCTAACTATTTCCAGAACGATGGGGCTAGGTCGCTTCGCAGGTCCCATCTGGACGATAATTCTGATCGTCGACTGCATGTTCTTCATGTTCCTGGAATGGTGGTTGCCGCGTGAAGATCTGGATTATGTCGAGGTTGAGTGGGACAGTGATAGGTTTGCCCAGGTGAGTAGCATTGTCGCCATGGTCCATCACCACAAGCTCACACAAGTCTACAGGTCGTTGAGGAAGAGGAACAGTCGCGGCAGGCATCTCCCAATGGACACCCCACTATTTCTACAACATGAACAATGATAACAAGTTGCCATCCTCGTCCGAATATAGTGAAGACTCGTGACACTTGTGCTTCCTTGATGTGTGCCTTCCATATGCTCTCGGAATCGGCGGGAACTTCGCGAGATATTTCTGCTATTGACCCCAATTAACCACCCCCTTCCCTTCGCCTGCGGATGACATAACATATCCCCGATCAAGTACTTTCGCGCGGTTAATCAGCTCATCGTAGGGGGTATATAAGACACAGTCCAGATAACGCGTTCTTCACTATTCACGACCCTGACCATGACGAAGGGAGGCCATTGGACGCCTCACTTGCCCACAAGTCGAAGTGGAACCCATACGCCCGATACTCCAGGGAAGCCTATCCTGGTCTTAGGGGCTGGTGCGTACCATGGTTTAGGTTTACTCTCGGTGTTTGGGACTAATGGATATATCGACAGGTGTGATTGGGTTGACGACTGCGTTGAAGATCCAGCTGCAAGGCGGATACAGAGTGCTTATCTTGGCCGATACCCTTCCAAGTGATCCCAAGTCAATCGCGTACACGAGTCAATGGGCGGTTCGTCCCTAAGCCCCAAGCAACTCCCGTCCCACATTGACCTCGCCTTGACCAGGGCGCGCATCATGTATACAGTGCAAGGGAAGAAAATGGGCTGCAGTACAGTAAGCACTTTGGGTGCATTTGAACTGGATATTCGTCTGATCTTCGTCGGCAGAGCTCGAACAAGCGACCTTCGATACGATGTGGAAGAAGTCTGAGCCGGGAAGCGAAGCAGAGGAGTGCTTCCTGCGTGTTCCCCAGACGGAGTATTTCTTTGATGAGGCTAGCGAGATCAAACCTCTTCGGTCAATGCCTAACGTACGTCTCACGTCCCTAGTAGTCCACACCAGGCTCATCGCCCAACCCTACCCTCCAGTTCAAATACCTCGAACAAGACTCTCTCATCCCCGGTGCCAAACTCGGAGTCTCATTCACAACCCTAACCATCGACACCCCTATATACCTCAACTACCTCCTCAGCCGGTTCCTTGCCAATGGTGGCAAGATTCTTCGCGGTTCCGTGCAGCACATCAACCAAGTGATAGAAGCTGGCGCGCGCATCTTCGCGGGCGGGACGACGGTGGGGCATAGCGCCGACCCGCCTGTTGCTGTGATCAATTGTACGGGGCTGGGTGCGAGGTTTCTGGGTGGTGTGGAGGATAAGAGTGTGTATCCTGTGAGGGGCCAGACTGTGCTTGTGAGGGCGCCGTGGGTGAGGTTTGGGCGCACGACGTATAGGGATGATACGGGTGCCTGGACGTATATTATTCCCAGGAGGAGCAGTGATGTTCATACTTTCCGTTTATCGTTGTCGAGTTCATTTACTGAAAGTGTGTCCAGGTTATCGTAGGAGGGACGAGGGCCCGAGACGATTGGTAAGCTGCTCCGCACGAATGGCGGGTCAAGGTCTGACGAGCTGGTGATTCTAGGTTCCCCAAGCCCAGGCCGGAAACCACTGAAGATATTCTACGACGAGGCTTGGAATTGTGTCCCGAGTTGGCACCGCCGGAAGCTCGGTTAGGAGGACGAAAGCCGACACTCGAAGATGTTATGCCGCATGTTGTTGGGGAGGGATGTGGGCTGCGGCCTGCTCGAGAAGGAGGGGTGAGGATAGAGACTGAGTGGACGGAAGACATTGGTGGACGGGGAAGGGTTCCTATTATCCATAATTATGGGTGCGCACAGTAGTTACTGGTTCTTGATCCATTCAAAGAAGACTAACAAATGTTCCAGACATGGCGGGGCTGGCTTCCAAGCTTCATGGGGCTCATCGGTTGTCGTACTTGAATTGCTTGAAGAGGCGCTTTCGCAACTTGAGAAGTCATGATCTGTTCGGTTCTGTGCGCTGTATGGATTCTGGGTTGAACTCAAATGGATTACATGGTTGAATTTGCCCTGATGATACAATGGTGGTACAGTTGGTATACGTGTGGTATACTGCCTCAAGAAGTCAAGAAAGTCCGATTCTCAGTTATTCTTTTTTCCCTTTTTCAATCCCTAGTAATTCAGGTATCCGGCGGTGTCGGTCACGTTTCCGTTCTCTCTGTCGCTCACACTTCCTCTGCTCCTGGTCCGGCCGGCATCTGCTTTCGCTGATGAGGAGAAGCTGCTGTACGTGTTGAAGTGGGGACGTTGGGTGTATACCTGAGGTGCGTGATCAGTTATGTTATACCGTGGTGCGAGAAGCCTCTGCTGAACATACGATTTAGCCATGATGCTATCCGTACCCGTGTAAAGAAGCCCATCGTAAATGACAGCTGCGACTTGAGCTCCGAGGATGGGCGCCAAGAAGGGGCACCAGAACCAGTACTGGCTGTTACCATTCGTGAGTCGTGATACGAGACTAGACTAACAAAAACGCAATATCTTACCTCCTAAAGTTAAACACAGCTCGACCATATCCCGCCATCGCGGTCAAGATACGCGGACCAAGGTCCCTCGCAGGATTGATGGCATAACCTTCAAGCGAAATGCACATGCACATGCATCAGTCAAAACGGCTCATGTCCATACGATAGAACTTGAAGAACACCACGACCAACGGACCTGTTTGCATGCCGAGCGAAGTACCGATTCCAAGTACCAAGAAGAAGAGGAGAAGTGGGGCCAGCCCAGCTGGTGGAGGACAGTTCTTCTTGTCGTTCATTGCCAAAATTACGACCATTAGCACCACGGTCCCTAGAAACTCTGAAAAGAAGCATCCGACGCCGGACATGTACTCGGCCTTTGGGAATGTATGGCGGAATAGAGGAGTAGAAGGGAGGCCGTGGTTAGTTGTCAGTTGATCTGCGTGAGGGTGGAGGCAAGAGGAGGAGGCAAGAGGACGTACGGGATATGTCGCGAATAGCCCTCTGGTGAGCTCGGTGCGGATGTGGCTTCCTCCCTCGATGATGTTGATCGCTTGGAAGTAGTTTCCGTAGATGACTGCTGCTCCGGCGATGCCGCCCAGTATCTGAGCAAGGATGTACCCCTGCATTTCATAGCTGTGAGTCCGTTTCGCATGTCACATTGTTATGATAGACACTCACTGGAACCTTTCTCCAGGGGAAGCCGCGGAAGGTGGCCAGCGCCAGGGTGACCTGGGATAGGCCCGGGCCCTTCAATATATCTCTTCAAGCAAGGGCCAACGTTACATACCGCTGGATTGATATGACCACCCGATATCCCTCCCGACAACCAGACGCCCATTGCCACTCCGACACCCCATCCTACATTGATGGAGAGATAATTCTTCAAGCGCGTCCAAGTCAGCGCTGTTGTTTCACTTTCATCAGGAACAACACCAGTGAAGACCTACACCCTTCGGCGACGCGGCCACTCCAGGATCCTCTGACAAGACGACCTGGCAATTCACGCCATTCCCAAAAATGATCAAGCAAGCTGTACCCAGGAATTCGGCCATTGGTTCACGCATCGCGGCTCTGGGGGAAAGAAACGCGAGCTCCGTCAGCCAAAAGTTATTCCCAAGAGGGTAGAGCCAAACGCGACTAGAAGCAAGGGGGCAAAAAGGGCTCACCGGAACCGCATCCATCGACTTAGGTTTCCACTAGCGCCTTTAGGATCAACGAGGTCGGTGTTGGAAGTGGTATGTTCCGCTTCCCCAAGCTGATCCGACAGCCCTGGCGGAGGGGGTGGCGTACCGTCGAGCGCTCGTTCAGCGTATGGGGGCGAGGTGTATTCTTTATGTTCGACGCGGAATTTCTTGGACTCGGAGGAGGACGCGGAGAGCGATGAGCGGGTGTCGACTCCTGCTGCGCGGTTCGACATGGTCCGTTTGCTGCGATAGTCGTTCTGGCGGGGGAGGTGGTGCCGAAAATAGAGAGTTCAAGCTGCAGTGGATGGGGAAACTTGGCAATGGGTTAGTCCTCCGTACACAGAGAGCACTTTTTATCAGCGTTGGCTCCACTCACAGGACTAGGTTCCCAGATCTGGGTCCACAAGCTAATAACCCATGCTGCCTACCGCAAACGGGTTTAAAGAAGCAAAAGAAGGTAAAGTATGAAGCCTGAGGGAGCATGTAGTCCATAGGGAGTATGTGGCCCATGTGGAGTAGCGGCCCAATGGAACACATGTCTTACTGGACAAGGCGAGTCTACTCTGGCGTAACGGGTTTTTGTTTGGCAGGAGGTGAGATCGCTGTTGTGGAATGCAACAAGGCAGAGTTCGGCGAACAATCCGTCAGGCGAGAGATGTGGTTCTAACGATGTGTTCGGAACTTGATTCCCTGTTCCCACTAGAGTAGGACACAGAAAAGCCGGTATACGCTACTGATGGTATATGTCGTGGTGTGGATGGAATATCGTCATTTCGTCATCGAGTTCTACATAGTCATAGTTGGATCTTCAGAGCGAGGCGCTCGGCTTTCATTGTGCGTTACGCCCGAGGCAGACGGTACAAGGGTCCCGCCATGGCATAATTGCACATACGCCATCGTTTGATGCGGAGAATTTTGGTTCGCCGAGATCGAGGGAGGAAGGACAGATCTGAGAAGTAGATAGAGATGATAATGACGTCGTGATTCACCAACATAAGAGTATTTACATCAAGGCGTATCTAAAAAGCGATATTCAATTAACTGGGTATGAGAGTCGAATCTAGAGGAGCACATCTGGAGGTGTACATAGAAGGGACTGGCGGGAGGCAGGGAGGGTATACGAGAGGGATGGAACGGAATGGATGCGAGGCGTGGGGATCATGGAAAGCTTCATAACGAAATCGTGAAAGGGAAGTGAACTCGAGTAGCTAGTACGATAATACAACAAGACTATCTTTCAACTGTACTTGAAAGGTGCTTGCAAAGCCACATTGAATTGTGGCCGTATGTGCAGGTATGTAATACGTGCCCAAAACTGCAAGAAAAGGGTGATCCAAAGAGAGGCGAATCCCAGCAATTAATCGGTAGACCCTTCAATCGAGGAGTACTGGTGGCCACATTGACGAGTGCTGACGAAAGTCGGTGAGTTAATGCACAGGAGATGAAGAGCTGGAGAGATGGAGAGCTGGAGAAGTGGTGGAAGCAGGTCAAGCCTGTTCGGCAGTTGGGGTGGGCAACTTGGAATCGCTGAGAGGTGCTGGTGGAGCCAATTGAGCGTCCTGGTCAATCCCTTCAATGCAGTAAGGCGAAGCCTCGGCCAGCTCCTCGGCTACAGCTTTCCAACCCTCTTCAGTGAGTTCAGCGAAGCCATTGCCCAAGCCCTTCTCAAAGTAACGAGGGATAAATCTAACAAGAGGTGTCGTCAGCCACTGTCATGCATAGCGTCAGAGCAGTAAAATAGACTACTTACTCGATGCCCTTCTTCTTCCTCTCTGCTGCTTCGTCGCGCTGCCTCTGCTCGATAATGTGCTTCTCCTTCGTGGCGTCTGAGAACTCCTTGCTGATAAGTTTATCGGTGACGTTCTTCCAGAGCTTTCTACTCTCATGGGGGAGCTGTTTCTCGATGGGTCGGACTTCCTTGGGTAGGACCTCCAATGCATTCAGATCGATAAGATGCTGCCAATCCCCGTCACCCTGTTGGATCTCCGCCCTGCTTGCACTGGCTGCAGGCAGCGAGGGTTTGGGGAGTTTGGAGTGTGATGGGTTGGGGGAAGACGCCGCAGAGGATGTTGCTCCCGGATACGAAAGCCCGCCAACGCGCTTCCACCTAATCTTGCCCCTCCACGAGCCGTCCAAAACGGCCGCCACGCGGTTCTGAGGAACGTGCTTCACTTTGGTCCATTGCGAAATCTGGTTCGGGTCGTCCGAGTCGTACACGACGTGGATCACGCCCTCGACAAGGAAATGGGCTTTCCCAAGCCAGGACTCCTCCTTGTACTCGATGATCGTGCGGTAGGACGAATGGGCATCTCGTTTGCACGTAATGATTGTCGAGTCACAAATGGTAACGTAGAAGTTTCCCCTGAGGATGCCGTTGACATTGGCGATGGGGTGGGTAATGTGGTACGACTCGCCCTTGCCTGGCCCGCCAGTGAGTCGGATGAAGATTCCGTCGCTGTATTCGCCTGGAGTTACGCGAACTGTCGCGGTTCCGGTGACCTTGGCACTGATTTGGTCGATGCCTTGCATGGTAATGTGTCGAGCCGGACATGAGGCATAATAGGCGGAGACTGGGGGATGATGGGACACCTGTTCGGTTACGAACACGACACGAAGGCGGGCTTGGTCGACCGAGTTGGTGGAGAAGGACGAAGGAGGGGTCGACGCTGCCTGCCTCGTCGACGAGGACAGACCCGATGTGGAGGACGAAGCAATACTGACAGCCCCAGATTGTTCGCTCCGGAGGCTCTGATTGTCGGAAGATTGGTGGTGCTGCAAGGACGGGGGACTTGCAGCGTCATCGGGTCGGGAAATTGGGACTACATCCCAATGAGCCCTAAAATGCTCCCCAAGGACCGAGTTGTAGGGTTTGCACACCTTTCCGTGCACATACCTGAGGTCCTTGGTAAAGGTGAAGCGCACGACGGCCAGCATGCGTTCGAATGGGTCATTGGAGTCGTTTATGGCAGCAAAGTAGTCCGCACGGTCAAGGTAATGCCAGTATTCGAGATTTGGAATAGGCTCGAGCAGAGACGCTGGCAGTGACAGACGCATGGATGCAATATCCTTGACGCCCAAACACTTTTTGACGAGCTGTACGATCATCTTGAGCTTGCCACCCTCCCCAGTATCGCCGCTGTCTGGTACAGCAATGGCAGCGTCTTCTGTGTGGGTGGAATCATTGTGCTTCGAGGACATACAGGGCGATGAGGACGTCGGTTCGAGGAGGAAGAAAACAACCACTGGTCTGTGCCACCCCGGCGAGAGACGTCCCTATGTGGGGTCGTGGGAAAACACGATAACACGCGGCATCCCCGTTGCCGTGCCCAGCGATTCGCGAACGTGCTCGGTTTCCGATTTCGCGACATCGAGTCAAAAACTCACAGCCTGGCGGGGCAAGGATGTAGCCAACGTGTCGAACAAAATGAGCTACACTAGTGTTAGAAGACGCCTCTGTTGCTCCGTATTTTATCTCTGTATAGTTAGCTAGGAGCCCTCGGACTCCGGCGCCAAGCAATGCATAGCAGTCCAAGACCCCAAAAACGAAACGAAAGAGAAGTATGAGCTCCACAATCTCCGTTCATAACACAGCATCCCTGACAGCAGAACCCTACCAAGCAGTCTTGCGCAGGAGCCCAGGGATTCGAGCCATGCCAACTTCTGCCAGCTTATGAAACACTGCCTTACGAGCACTCACTGACGGGCGAGTACGGGAGAACGAGATCATCTAGTATGCAGGACTTATCAAGGACGGCGCCCCCGGATTTGAATGACAGACTTGGTCCGATAGCTATACTGAACTGCGAGGAAGGGAGACTTGCCAAGACCCCCTGCTTTAAGCGCCCGGCGATATCGGCACCCTGGGCCGAGCTTGGTTGTCATGACCTGGTACCACATACCAGCACATACCCAGAGACTCAGATTAGGAAACACTACCAAGAGAATCTTAGGGCAAACGTTAGCTCTTATCGATCTGGTTTCATAGTGACTCTTGAAGAGGAATCAGATAAGTAAATTGCACGGGCCCGGGACCACCTCGCAATCGTGGTCTTTGAGCGCTAATTAAGACACCTATCGGCGTATTCTGATGAAATGAAAACCCAAATCGATACACGGGACGTCCAACTTCAGCACACTCCCTTCCGTTTCAGACTGCTCAGTGAACATAATGCGAGCATTACATTCTTTACAGCCGTTTGCATAATTCTCTGCGCGAGCAGTTGCGCAGAATCGCTTTGATGGCGTTGATGGCACCTCGGAGAACTCCGTTTTACATCATCGCTGGTGGAATACACGGCTGTTTCTGCGATTTTTGGCGGGTGAAAGAGACGATTAGTTGGTGGAGATTATTGGAAACATAACCGGAAGTGGTAAGGGCACCGTTACGAGACGATAAGCTCGCGACAATGCCTGGATGATGCTCAGAACTGAGCCTCGAGCGGGACTTTTGCTGTCGTACGGAGCTTTCCGACCCGCCATCAATTGGATTTTGCGAAATCGCTCGCGCAAAGAATTATGCAAACGGCTGTAATAGATAAGTCGTTATGACTCCACTAAAAACGAATTCCTGTTCCGCGAAGGAAGGTTTGAAGGCGAAAACCAGGCGACGCCTTATAACCCCACACCGAAATCTTCTCTGCGCTAGCCAAACGTCCCTTTACATCCAAACTCCACTTCGTAACACCCACCACCTCCACCGTACGCGGGAGCAAAGGCTTCCTCTCCGATATGTATGTGTACCGCTCGAGCGCTTGCGCCATAACTCCAGTGATCCAATCACGTCGGTTGATCCTGGCAGTCCCACATCCTGAACCTCGTGTGCTCTCCATTTCAGAATTGTAAAGCTTGAGGTTGGTGAGATTCGGCATATACCCGTTCGCGCAGCAATCCAAGACTGTTTTCTGGAAAGTGTTGTCAGCCCAACGAACCTCATCAAACGTAACCACCACTCGTAGATATGATCCACTCACGATAAAAGTTGAATTCGCTTGGCCGGAACCACCATCCTTCACCTCCTGCGAAGCGACACTAGATCCAGCAACAGAAATCTCGAGAGCGACAACGCTCAAAGCCCTTAAAATGAGCGACGAACGCCTCCCCAGTAAGACTCCATTCATTTTCATACGCGGTGTCCAACTTAAGCGTCCTGAGGTATGCCTTATGCCTCGGCAACACAGACTCATAGAAAACCCACGCCCACTTGTCCCCCTGCTCCCTCCTCGCTATCCACGAGTTCACCACCGTCAAATGCTCGAGCGGGCCAGAGTGGGCGGTGAGATAGTCGAGCAGGGGGTCGGTGATGGCCACGATACGGAGGCTTGCCACCCACACTCCCGCATTACGAAGCGCGGTCCAGACATCAGCACTCTCCACCGGCAGCGGGGGCGTCCTCAGGTGCGCAAACAAACTTCGATCGTCCGGGGTGCAGACAGTCAGGTTCAGTGACCTTAGATTGCGGAATGCAGCCGGCGGGAGACGAAAGTCAGGAGGGACCACAATGCACCACACGGATGTCAAGGTGACACTTTCAAGGCTTGCACTTCGGACGAAAGGCACAATATCGTGGAGCCCTAACCATTGATTCGGGGTGCGGATTGTCAACGAGGTCAACTTGGACGACGAGTTCTTCAAGATCCCCAGCACCCACCGCGTGGCGCGATCGGGTTCACGAGTCTCGTCGCTAGGCCCCCCGTACTCCAAGGACAATGTCCGGAGGATGGGAAAGGAGCATTCCTGCTCGCCAAGGTAGCTAGCAAGCTCGGTGGTCCTGACGTCCGACGCAGACAAGTAGAACTGAGTGAGCCTCGTCCCGATTTCGCGCAGTGCAGTGGCAACAGCCTCCACTGCATACATGGGCGTTCTCCTGTGTATCGTCCATCTGTCGACCACGCGCAAAATGCCTAAGTATTTGGGTGTGGAGATAAATAAAGTTTCAATTACTACTCACCGGAACCGCGAAAGTCCCTCCAGAGAGACTATCGCAGGCAGAAGGTTCTCCTTAATCGCTTTCTCCCCATTCTTTCCAGCCTCCTCGTCGATGGGGGTACTAGACGCCACGTCCAACCACCTTCCGCGACTAGACACGCATCTCCGGCTGAAATCCTCCAAAGGCGTGAGGTACTTGATTTCCAGCTCCCGGATCATCAGCTTCCACGGACGGCGACTCTCGATATCCTCACGAGCGCTCGGAATCGTCGGCGCAGACAACGTTTCGAGCTTGTAAACGTTCCGCTCGACGTTGCCGTTATGCAGGTCGATAACTACTCGTTTGAGGATAGCGCTTTGCAAGGCGGCGCCCATGGTACGACAGCTGAGTCGGAGTGCCTTGACGT
This sequence comes from Coprinopsis cinerea okayama7#130, assembly GCF_000182895.1. NCBI lineage: Eukaryota > Fungi > Basidiomycota > Agaricomycetes > Agaricales > Psathyrellaceae > Coprinopsis > Coprinopsis cinerea. The sequence continues at coordinate 1,466,787 of NW_003307534.1, forward strand.
CCGACATCGTCCCCTACATTCGTTCGAACTTCGGTGTGAGAATCGTGCTACACTACCTGATGTGACGGAACAGCAAAGACGTACCGCATAACTGCCTATTCTATCAATGAGCTCATTTGGGAGCGATTGGATCGAGGCCGGCTTGTCCATGGTAAATGCTGAAAGTAAGTGAGTACGAATCACAGACACTGGAGGACGTCCAGCCGGTGAGATATTTAAGCACTTGACCAAAGAACATGAAGCCGTAACCAAGAAGGACATGTGAGCTGTGGCACTGACGGCCATTTCCACCCTGACAATCTAGGTCAGGGCAGACCTCAGTTCCATGAAACCCGACCGCACTGTCACCTTACATTCATACATAGGAGCATTTAGTCAGGAAAAACGAAACAAGCCATCGAATGCACAGGGAACCTAGATAGGCGTAGTCTCCCTCTTCAACCACTCCAACGCCCTCTTATCATTCTGCAACAACGGCGACACCTTCTGCCACACCTCCTGATGATAATCGTTGACCCACTTCTTCTCTGGTTCCGTCAGGAGTGAAGCGTCGATAAGCTTGGTCTGGATCGGGCACCTGTAGAAAGAGAGTATTTTAGGTCAGCAAAACCAAGAAAGGAAGGACGAAAAGAAGATGAGAACTGACATAGTAACATGCTCAAACCCAAGGTATCCCTTATCTCCAAAGTTATTGGGCAACTTGACTTCCTTGACGATGACGATATTCTCAATTCGAATACCGTACTGCCCGTCTTCGTAGTACCCCGGTTCATTCGAGACCGTCATACCCGCTTTCAAAGCGGTGTTGTTGTATGCTACAGCGTTCGACAATCATGAGTCTACCGTGCTTAGGAAAGGAGTGGATTGTGGAGGAGGACGAACCTATCCGGACACCGATACCCTGAGGACCCTCGTGCACGTTGAGGAAGTGGCCGACACCATGGCCAGTCCCGTGGCGGTAATCTGTATGAAAGGTCAGGCGACCAAAGATGCAAAAGTGAGAAGCAAACCCACCCAAACCGTCTTGCCAAAGCGATCGACGCGCCCAGGAGTCGCTGTACAGAAGGGACAGTCAATGGGTGTCGGTCGAAGATCAGATGGTACTCACATCAAGTAGCCAGTCGTTCCATTGGGGAACACGGCGGTGTCGATCGCAATGTGGCCTTGGAGGACACGGGTGAAGGCGCGAACTTCTTCTGGACGAGGTGTACCGAAATGCTAGAGGACCCATCAGCGCCGCGAGTGAGTGAAGTTCGGCCTTTATCGCACCCATGTTCGAGTCACGTCCGTAGTTCCGTCCGAGAATTGAGCTGGAGGGGTCGTCAGCCTTGTATATTATTGGAGAGAAGATCTCAACGTACCTCCAGAATCACAGAGATAGACCTGATCCTTCTTGATGATCGCACAATCCTGAGGATCAGGAGAGTAGTGAATGATCGCTGGACTTCATCATCAGCCCAGCGCGCGCTAACAGATAGAACAGACACACCGCCATTGGGCCCAGTCGACGAGATAGTCGTAAACGACAAACCCCTGAACAAATCCAATTCACTGCGATACTTCTCCAACACCTCCGCGCCCGCGTACTCCGATACCTCCTTGCCCTCATTCAACGCCTCCTCGAGCCAGGCAAAATATCGAGCTAGCGCAGCTCCATCCCGAATATGGCACTGCCTGAACCCTTCGATCTCAACAGCGTTCTTGATGGCCTTGAGATCCCCGACGGGCGAGCGGACGACTTTGTGGAAGGTGGTTGATTCGGGGGAGGATGGAGGCGTGATGGTTTCGGTAATGGCGAGCGAGGTTCTGGATGTCACGAGGATCTTCTCCTGCAGTACACGCGTCAGTACGAGGGCAGGAGGAAGTGTAGAATCGAGAGTACGAACCCCGTCCTTGTCGCCGGTCAGACTGAGGCTCTTGGGCAGCTCTTTGAGGTAGTCGTAGAGCTCATCGTAGCCCCTGATCTTGACATCTTGACCGAGATAATCCCTGGCTGCATCGTCGAGTTGCTTCTCGTTGATGAATAGGACGACCTCGTCGGGCGTCACGACCGCGTACGCGAAGAAGACTGCGAGAGGGTTCAGAAACCGCGATAAATCGAGCGAAACGTTGCATACCGGGGTTGTAATCGATGTCAGAGCCTCGCAGGTTGAACAGCCACGCGACCTCATCGAGCATGGTCACGACAAACGCCTTGCCCTTCTCCTTCGCGATCTCCTCTCGAACCTTCTTGACCTTTTCCTTGAATGACTGGCCTGAATGGATTGTTAGCGTTAGCACCAAACTCGGTGACAGGTCACTGACCAGAGTACTTTTCGTCGAGATGGAAGACGGGATTCTGAGGGCGAGCAGGTCTCTCACTTCCCCAAACGATATCGACGAGGTTCTTCTTGGAAGGGACGAGTTCGGATTTCTTTGGGGCAAGGTTCTTCCTCAGGCCTGCGGCATCCTCTGAACGATATTTAGTTACAGGCATTTTCATGAACAACTGGCTTACCTTCGGTGATAATGGTAGCGTCAATACCAATCTTGAGGGATCCATCGAGGGTCTGATATGGCTGCATAAGGTCGAGTTCTGGAAAGCTGAGATACGATATCTACCTTGTGCAGGAAGTCTTGCCATGTTGGTACATCTAGTATTGCTAGGTTAGCGTTCGGAGCATCGCGCGAGGGCGAAGAAACACGTACCGGGCAATCCCTGTTTCATCAACGTCCAGTTCCTTAGAAAGGTTCAGTCGTTGCGAACCTCATCCCAGATTCTGTAGACTCACGAATCCAATTGTTTCTCAGCCTGAAGGAAATATCGTCCATCCGTGAAGAGGTAGGCCTTGTCGAGGGTGATGACCGCACATCCTGCACGCGAATCAGCATACCGTCGCGAGGTCAGAAACGAAACATACCCGCAGATCCATTGAACCCAGAGATGAAGGCACGTCGTTCATCACAATGGGCAAGATATTCACTATAATCTAAATGTTTTTGAGTCGTAAAATCACGAAACGAAAATGAAAAAGACATACGCTGATCTTCGCTAGGCACAACCCAAACGTCCACATTCTCCTTCTTCATCAACTCCCTAAGCGCCGCCAACTGCTTGCTCGTATCCACGGTATGGTTTCCCCTGGCACCCATGTCTTCTGCACTATCAGTCACTGATCTTGTGGTCGAAAAGAACCTCCTGGTCGAATGCGAAACCTGAAGCCCCCTCGAGCAACTGAAACACCGATTTGCTTGTCCTAACGGTCGACGTGGCAGATGGCCAGAGAAAGTCCTGGCTGCTCGACTCGAGGTGCTAGGAGAAGATAGGAGAGATCGCTTGGGTGTTTGGTTTGTGATCTGTTTGAGGAAGGAGGTTCTGCACCACATGACAGTAGGCCTATGAATAAGAAGTGGTCATGTTGGCCGGTACAAGTCTGTCGTCATATCAGATAAGATAAAGAATGCGGAAGCAATCGTAGATCCTCGAGCTCATCGTCGAAGGCGTGTTCGACGTCGACCAGTAGAGATTATTCAAAAGGAAAGAAAGGATCGCGGGAGGAGAAAAGAAGCGGGAGCAAATATGGATTCCGGCGGCTAAAGATAGTCAGTCACCCCAGCAGGACTTGAGCGCTGAGGTTTTCTAGCCCAACCACCTAGAGCCTCAGGGTTCAAACGGTGAGTGGTGGGCATTTTATGCAAATAGAGAGGACTATAAGTAGATGCAGGAGCTATAGGGCGGAGGTTAGGACTAGCATGTCCAGCGGTGGCTGACCCGCTTCTTGCCTGTGTTCTGGGCGCTTAAATCTGATCTCCCTTCAAGTCGCCCTGTTCGTTGGAATTCGATTTGTCGGCGTTAACAGGCACGTTGGGAGTCATTCGTTATCAATGATTCACAGCTGCTTCGCCCACAATCTTCATGATGCTGCGGGTGGATCAGGCCTAATACCATGGTACGCATGCATCTCTTCCGACACGCTCCCCAAGCACATTGCTTACGCGATTCCATGACGAGCAACGGAAACACGGATATGTTGTTTCCAATCCCCCTCTCTGGCGTCAATGACGTGTTTTCCTGCTGAACCTAACAAACGGGGCTGTATAGTCCTTCCTTTGTCGAGTCTGGCCACTTCGGCCGTTTCAAGTGTTACCAAGAGTTCCAACGGGTTTCAGTTCCAATTCACCAATACATTCGACTGGGATAGCAGTCTCCCTGCCGAGGACATTGCGCAGCATAACGGCTTGTCGACATAGCCATCTGGTCGTCTGCGGTAGAATTGCGGGTTTAATACCACCGATTCAGGGTGACACCCTATTAATGGGCTTCTCACAAGTTCTCATAAGAAGAGAGCCATGGACTGTTCCTTTCTACCCACACCTGCCTACACAGCGCAATGCCTCTCTCACCTGGCCTCGTCTTCCTGGGGAAACGCTCCCCCTCGCTCGTCCTACCTCCACTGCTGACTTACGGCGCCTTACATGTCCTCGACCAAACGAACATTCTCACACTGCCGACCTGGGCAGTGATCTCCCTCGTGGCCCTCGCCAAACCGATCCATTACGCCTGCGAGGTGTACCACCATCGATATCGGGTTCAGAGGGAGGCGAAGAAGCGCGGAGCTAAGGTCGTACCTCACATCGAGGAACCATGGCCTTACTTCTCCGGATTGTCGATCATCCCCTACTTGATGGATAGCTATCTCAACGGCTACGTTCGTGAGTCCGGCAACCCTTGCTCCTTGTCGCGAGGTCGACGCTTACATGCTTGGTATTCTGTGCAGTGGATTCGGTTCAGGAGTGGGTAGGAAAGTACGGGCACACATTCGAGCTGCGACTCCCCTCCGAGAACCAGATCTGGACAACTGAACCGGAACACGTCAAAGCCATGCTCGCGACCCAATTCCAGAACTTTGAGAAGGGACATGGGTTTATCCAGCAGATGCACTCGTTCCTTGGGACTGGCGTCTTCAATTCCGACGGAGACATGTGGAAGTATGTGGTCTTGATAAACATCTCGTTTGACTGGCTCGAGCACCTACTGAGCGCCCACGTTTTCGCAGGTTCCACCGCGCCATCACCCGACCCTTTTTCACTCGAGACAGAATCAGTGACTTTGACATTTTCGATAAACATGCAGCTCAGACTCTGGAATTGGCCAGGGCACGACTTGCAGAGGGTTATGCGATCGACTTCCAAGTAAGCGAACAACCCTTTTTCTCAATCTTAAAACATTGCAAGACTAACCACGGAGGATCAATATAGGACCTAGTCGCCCGCTTCACCCTCGACTCCGCAGCACAGTTCCTCTTCGGCGAGAAAATCGACTCTCTCTCCGCCGGAATCCCCTACCCCAAGAACTCAAGAAAGCCCAACCCACCCTCGTTCACCTCCCACCCATCCAACATCTTCGTAAACGCCTTCTTGAGCGGTCTGCACGGTGTGACAATGCGTGCCATTATCGGCCAGGAATGGCCCCTTGCCGAGTTCCTCAGAGACACAGTCAAGCCGAATAGGGACATCGTGGACCAGATCATCGAGCCCATTGTGGACAAGGCTTTGAGGGAAGCCAGTACCCTGGGCGATGTGGAGAAGGTTGAGAAGGGCGAGGAAGAGACGTTGTTGAAACATTTGGTCTCGCAAACGAAGGATAGAAGGATCATCACAGACGAGGCAAGTCCCATGTTGTGTTCGAAGAAGACAAGAGCTCACTATGTACGTGTCGCCTGTAGCTTTTGAACCTCCTCGTTGCTGGCCGTGATACCGTAAGCACTGATCTTCCCTTCCATCCATGTCTACCTGACGTCTCCACTGCAGACTGCCTGCACTTTGACCTACTCGGTATACATGCTCGCCGAGAACCCTCATGTAGCGGAGAGACTTCGAAGCGAGATCCTCAACAAGGTTGGCGAAAAAGGTCGACCTTCATATGACGATATCCGTGACATGAGGTATCTGAGGGCGTTCATCAATGGTACGAGAGCTTATCCGTTTTTCCCTTATACGGCGCTCATATTTCTGTTAACAGAGGTTCTTCGACTCTATCCTCCAGTGTGAGTACAGCTCCCCACCTCATCATAGTAGCGTGGCTAACCACTCTCCAGTCCTTTCAACACGCGACGTGCAATCAACGACACCGTGTTCACCACCAAGGACGGAAGACCTCCGCTCTTCATCCCGGGTGACACCCAAGTCGGATACTCAGTCTGGGACATGCATCGTCGCAAGGATCTTTGGGGACCAGACGGTACGTTTGACGGTTCCTACCTCAGTGACAATAACTCTAAGTCCTCTTAAGCGTACGAATTCGATCCCGACCGCTTCCTGGACGAGCGTCTACACAAATACCTCACACCCAACCCCTTCATTTTCACACCATTCAACGCCGGGCCTCGTATCTGCCTCGGCCAGCAGGTCAGTACCATTACACCTTCTACCGCATCCAACACTCACACATCTACTATCTCGTGTAGTTCGCCTACCATGAAGCATCCTTCTTCCTCATCCGCCTGCTTCAGCAATTCTCAAAGTTCAGTCTCGCACCGGACGCTCAGCCCGCCGGGACTATCCCACCTGAAAGCTGGAAAACATGCGAAGGGAGGAAGGGAATGGAGAAGATTTGGCCGGGAACTAACTTGACTCTGATTGTCAAAGGTGGACTCTGGGTGCGAATGGAGTAAGCAGCAGGTAGTTGGAACTTGAAGACTTCAAATAACTTATCATTGTACCATAGTTTTTTCTAGTGTTTCATATGTGTGTGCTTATCCCACTGTCCAAAGGAGTATTCTAACTGTAATGATCTCTGGAACTTGAGAAACCATCTTTCCACATTGTCTCCCCGTGTCGTCAGGTAAAATCACCACGGTGGCTGGCGCCTCTTGAGCGCGAACGCCAAGACATTCCTGGCGGGCGCTTAATTAACAGGGGGACAATTCTGAGCCACTTGGTGTAGAGGGCCGTTGCAAGCACGGCAGCTACGAGCCTTTCGTTATATTTCTGTATCCTACCGGCTTCAGTACGGAACAGGTAGACCGTAGCACAACCTTCCCGAAGACAGCTGGATGCTTCCCAATCTTGTCAACACTGAGCACGGCATCTCAATCAGGATTCCTCACGGGCCAGGGATGGGCTGGTAGACTGGGTAAGATGTGGGAGTGGTCTGTTTTATTGAGAGGTGTCCTGGGTCTAAACCTAGGTTCCAAACGGGTGCCGATTTGATGACTCGACCTGGGACAAATCTGGGTGCGACCTGGTACTGCGGCCACAACTGTTGGTCCGCATTAAAACTTGCTCGTCTGGGTCGGTGCTTGGCCTCTGCCCGTGTAATGAAAACCGCTGTAACCTATAATAAGGGTCGTCAGACTTCAGGAATTGGCACTTCAAGGTACCTTCACCTCAAGATATTCCGGCCTAGTGCGAAGTGGGGAACGAGCGGGCTGCGTCTTTGATCAGAGTCGCGAGTCGAGGTGCACCGCCACAGCCTCGCTTGCCACCCCATTACATAGATCGACCCACTATCAATGGTCCGGAGTCGGGGATCAAGGCCATTGATGTATGGCCCAGATCTCGGAGCTCTGACGTACTTTCCCACCAAGACTGATGGTAGAGCTCCCGGGTCTCGGCTACCATCACAGCTCACCAGAGCTCCCGAAAAGCCCATCATGGATGATGGCCCCGGATCTCGCTTACGACAAAGGGGTCAAAGCAGCGGCAAATGGGCGACGGCGGGCAGTCGGCGCGCTGACAAAAAGCACAAAACACGCGGAAGCCACGAGGGAGGGGAGGGCCTGCTGTCCATGCACCTCGACTGTTGTTGCTTCAATCACGCCCATGTTCAGCGCCAGCAATCTAACGTCTACCGCCTCAACCAACCCTCCCATTCCGCCTGCAGCTGCCGAAGCTGCCCCCTCCCTTTCACCTCCACCTGAGCATCCCATAGAAGCCCTGTCCGCCATCAATGAGCTCGAGGCCACCAAGGACTACTTAAAGAAGATTTGTTCCGTCCACTACTCCGCACCAGCGTCGGTTCCCTCGCCTCCAGGAAATGACTTGAACCTCCAAATGCACTGTTACCTGGCTGCCGAAGTGATCATGAAGGCTTTCCGAACGCAGAGTGAGTTTTCCTGACGAAAGACCTCATCTCCCCAATCCTCTAACGCGCGCGACAGTGTGCGTCCTCGACAGAGACATTTATCAGTACCACGCCGCTTCAAAGCACGTCACCGAGCGAACGGGCGCCGAAGCTCCCCCCAAATCCGACGGCGTCTCGAAGTTGCTTTCAGGACCGGGCCACATTGTCGATCGCTCAGGTCGCATCGTGTACATCCACCTTCCTGGAGTCCTCCGACCCGAGCTACTCTCTGTAGTTGAGGCGGCCTGTCGTAGTCTCCTTACCGCGCCGAATGCTAAGCCTGAAATGAAGCGGGCGGCGAGCAATTGGAGGGTCAATGAGAGCTATTTCCAACCGGTTGGCCGCGCTGGTTTCACTCCAGGGGTCCTCACTTTATCTCCCTGTTGGTTCATGCAGGCACATCCAGTAAGTACTCGGATAGACCTACGGTCGCCCCTGTTTGTGTATTAAAACCGCGCCCTAGCCGCCAAAGTATAAACCTTTCGTCGCAGCTGCAATTCGCCGACCTGACGGTAGCGACGGTGGTCTACCCTTTATCAAAGCTGTTCGACAGGCCTTTTGCATCATGGGAGCTCTCCTATACCTCATTCACCCTTCTCAATACGAGGTAGGAGTGGAGCTTTGGAAGAAACTCGTGGAAACCAACTGCGCAGGCGTAGAGGACGGTTTCGAAAGCCATATGATGAAGGTGATTGCCTGTTGGGCCTCTCCGTTCACCGTCATGCAAGTGATCTCCAACCGCGAAACACCCTTCCACTTCGACACCTCGGGCCATCCCTTCTGGTACGATTGCCTATTGACCGTCGGTCCCTACCGCGGGGGTAGGTTTGAACTGAAGGACGTCGGGCATCGTTTCCGGTATGAAAGGGGAACCATGGTTTTCCTCCTGAGCCACATATTACAACATGGCGCCAGTCCAGTAGAAGGTGAAAGGGTCTGCCTGGCTAGCTTCATGCGCCCTCAGGTGCTGCAATGGGGGCTGAGCTACCGCGCGCTTACAGAAGATCCGGAGCCGCTTGCGGCGATCGAAGCTAGACTCAATATTCCTCATGGACTGAGGGTGGGTGTTTAAGTTTGGGAGTTCGGCGGGATGGCGGGCCCCCCCCTCAAATGTTGGCGCGGCGCTTCGGCGCGTTGCGCCGAGAGTATAATATCTTCGCGAGATGTTGTTGGTTCGGATTTCTTTTCAATTATAACCTCATAATATATAGGCGTTGCGCCTTGGCGTCACATTCGATAGGAATAGGTCGTTCTACATAAGTTTACAAAGCAATTAACCCAAAGGTGCGTAATGTCCCCCGCCGACTATCAGCCCAGCGCCGACCCAGAGCGCGATCCTCGAGCGCTGGTCTCAGCACGGTCGCCGCCCTTCGATTCCTTCCACTCTTCTATCAAGGCCAACTTGTCCGACTTGGAGCAGATCTTGTACCAGTGCCCGTACAAGGGGTATAAGGAAATATCCGATAGTCGATTCACGGTTGCCTCGAATGCTGGAAGGAGTTGTTGGGCGGTGAGATCTAACTGATCGGCGACTCCGTCTCGACAACCGGCGTAGAGCCCTACGCATTGCTCCAACACCTCCCTGTAACTTTCGTCCACAGCGTTCGGCGCATTGGATGGACGGCCCCGACGCATGTATGCCGCCCACGCCTCGACCATCTGGGATATCCCGATGAGAGCGATTGACGCGGCGTTCGGTTTCCACCAAGCGGCGGGCATGAGTTCATGAACTGGATTGGGGTCCAAAATCCATGCTTCGGCTTCTAAATAGAGAGGGAGCCTCCCTTGCTCCACCCCATCGAAAATATCGTCCCAATCTTCGACCACCTTGCTTGTAAATGCTCCCACGTAGTTGCCAGTTTCATAGAATTTGGATAGGCCGACGAAGAAGATTGCTTGAGTCTAGGTCACCAGGCTATTAGCCGGGAGGGGAGGAAAACTGAATGTTTTGGGATTCAACGCACCACCTCATCCGCAAAACAGTTATGACGCGCCTTCCACAGGCTGCCGGTGTCATCCTGCGCAAATGCGGTAAACGCAAGTTGCAAACGCAAACTGACGAAGTCTTGAAATGATTCCCATTCGCGATAGGAGAATGTTGCTAAGGACGTGGATCTCATGCGAAACTGGCGGCGGAATGTTAAACGACGGTATGAGGTGTCAAGGTTAAGGTCATAACAGTACATGGAGCTCTGGAGATCAAACGTTGATAACGTGAGCGGCGCGTCGGCGCACAAACAAAGGTAAACTACCCCTCCCTGCTCTTCCTCTCTTTAACAAACTTTAGGAGATCCGCCACGTATGCAGGGTTAATACCCCGAGCAACAAGGCCATCAACCTGGGCTGCCTCAGCCCTCTTCTTTTGCGCTACCCGGGCCTGGAGCAATAGAACCTTCCAGCGACAATAGAGAGCCACAGCTTTCGCGATTTCCCGCGCCGACAGGTTGATATCTCGGCCGATCATTGCGATGCACTCATCGATCGAGTCGGCGCATTTCCTGAGTTGTAAAAGGCTCAAGTCGGAGAGACGGTTGCTGGGTAGGGGTGCGCGCGGGAGCGCCATCATGAACTGCCTCTGATGGCGAAAGGTCTTGATCACAAACGAGATATTGCTGTTGTCCCAATTCTTGGCTGGATCGAAGGGGTTCCACCAATTCGCTTCGTAGTGGGCGAGTAATCGGTCGGGCACATTTTGATAAGACGGTGAGCAGGCGGCGACGATGAGGGTAGGATCGCCGTAGCGAATGTGCATGAAAAGTCGGCCTAGGTTGCGGTGAGCCTCCCCTGGCTTCACCTCAGGATACCGCAGGCTTGCGAATCCGAAGATCATCGTGTGCCAAGTCTACGTTGATTTTTGAATTCAAGCGTCTATTGTAGGGAGGGAACAACGCACGATGTCATCGAATAAAATTTTCAAAAATTCTGCGCGCTGATCGATAGATAGCTGGGCGAAGTGTGAGCCATATGCTAGACCCGCCGATCGCTTGCGAGATGAGAGATAGTACAGAAATTGTTGGAGGCTCGCGAAGTCCAACGTGTCCAGGTCGGCGAACATCGTCCCCACCATCTCCGGGCTTGTACCGGGCGGACTATAGGTGAATTCGACTTCACCTTTCTTTCCGTCTTTCGAGGAATCCATCGGGCCTGTTGGGGTGAGTGAAGCAAGATGCATGTCATATGGAATCATGAAGCTAATGGCAATTTCCGAAAAAAGAATCACGTGACCCTCCAGGTGCACAGCGAGTCGGCGACGGTGGTGCTTCGCCGACTATGACATGAAAGCGCCGCCGCGCGTCTCACATGAAAGCGCCGCCGCGCGGCTCTCAGATGATTGCGAGAGGGGAATCTCTCAATCCAAATTCATATATCAATGCTGGCTAATTACGACATATTTCTCAAAAGCCCTTTCGGCTTGTCTCTCCAGCTTTCTAAATGTGAACGATTGTCTTAACGCCTGCGCGCGAAGCCCCGCGTTGTTTGAGCGCGCAGCCATCAAAGTCCAATCAAAGGCCTTGTTCCGAAAGAATCGAACCGTCCACCCCATCTCTGCCTTGACCAGTGTCAGTTCTTCGCGCCATCTCTCGTACCGAGACTTGGTACGCAACCAATTCAACCTGCAAACTATGTCCCGACGCTGGTGTAAGGTCGTCGCCGATCACCGCCATGGAGGGAGACTTACTTTCCTGCAGAAATTCCGGATCATTCATAATACTTCCACTTCGCCGCCCCCAAATCCAGCTGACATTTTGGCGGCTCATGCCCGGAGCATTAGGCTGGTAAATTGACTGAAGTGGGGTGAGGTCCGCCTTAAGAAGAGGGGGGTATTTACCAAGGACCGCTGCATCCTTGGTGAGCGCTGTGATCGCCCATCGTGCTTGATTGTATACCCGAGTCCACCGTCGGATAGCCTTATCGGCAGTTGCAACCGCGGCGTACCCTCTAGTCTTCTGCGCTTTATTCTCCGCTAGCTGAATGTTTGCCTTGAACAAGAAGGACTTGTACCCTACTTGTGTCCGCACGTTCTCCAGCGCCTCGTCCGCCTGCGCCTGGCGGAGTTTCAGTTCGGCTTCAATGGCGTGCTTCGAGAAAAGCTCAACCCTGGCTGACACAGAAGAGGGGAGTAAAACTGTCATCTTCTCGATGGGACCTGCAGCCACGTCACTGAAAGGGTCAATATTCATCCCCATATGACCGCAATTGTCCTCGCAATCGCAAGGCTCTCTAATCGGCGCTGTTACCACCGCAATATCTATCTCGCTACCGCCTGGCGGTGTTAACTTCGGAAAGAACTTGAGAGCCTCCTGGTGATGGTCGTTGGAGCGCTTCAACAATTGAGCTCTCTTACGCTCAACCTCCAAGGTTCGACTCTCAGTAGTCGCCACCTTCTGATCGGCAAGCAGTCCCAGAACCTCCATTCTGGAACATGTGATTAGGAATAGACCGGGATTGATTCGAAATGTAATACCTCACTGATCCTCCTGGATGGCAATCCCTTCGCTGACCCAAATGCTGACGCCGACGTGCTTATTGGCTGCCGCTTCTGCCCCTATTAACTTTGTCTCGATGGACTTGCGGGACGGCGCTATCAACCAACCCAGCGCGTAAGCCTAGCACCATATTCGCAAAGCGCCACTCACCCTTCTCAAGTTTAGAGAGCAGAATATCCATCGACTCGGGCTTCTTTCCTTCCCTTAATCTCTGCGCCGCTTCTAATTCAGCGTCCCATCTTGAACGCGTCTCCTCGGATGCGGACGCCTTCAGCATCTCCAACGCTTCGGATACCTCTTGAAGATTTTCCACAGAAGTCTTGAATAGCTTGAGCAGAAACTCCGCTGAAAATCTAGTTAGCGTCTAGCCTCATAGTCCAACGGAGAAGCGGTGCGATCTTGAGCGGCGCTCCCCCGACCTGCTGGGGCGCCGCCTTCGCCGCTCCAAATAAAACTTGACAAACTCACCCAATTTAATCATCTTTTTCCAATTCAAGTCCAACACTTTTCGATCCATTGATTCGATGCGATTTGCTTCAGTCATAGTACTGGCGAGCTGTCCAAAGGCGTTGAGCAGGGACCAATTGGATTCAATTATTTCACCCGAGACCCAGCCTATGCCAGGCACGTAGAGAGGTGAAAATCGCGGTAGGCACTTCTCCTGATGCCCATGGACGTGGAATTGGCCTATAGCAAAGACCATGGAGTCGTACCAAGGGAGTTCTAATGCATCATGTCTCTTGACGCGCGCCAGGAGATTTTTCCAATACTGGCAACATATGTCGTAGAATAGCACCACGCGCTTCGTTTTTGATGACACGACCGCCTTCAGTCCCTTGCAAAGGGAATAGTCCATGTTCATCTGCCTTTCTCCTTTTTGAAAGTCCACAAAGGAGCTTGGCACAAAAGCGCCGTGACGGGCGCAAGTGAGCGCACCGATTCCTGTGGCTTCATAACCCTTGTGAGCTTTGTTCTTGTCCGCGACAGCCCTATGCTGATTGCAGGTAGATGGCTAAAGGAGGCGGTGAGGTTGAACTGCCATCCATAATGGAAAGACGGCGGTCGCACCTCAATATCCTCCCGGGCACCATTTAAATATGACTTGTAGGCTCGTGCCCCGACGAAATACCCCTGGCCCTGTTTAAGGAACAAATCTTGCCCTGACCCTTTTCTCGTTTGCCTAACGCAGACGAAATTGCCGTCGGCGATGAAGGACATGGTATATTTCCAACTTTACCAGGTTAATCTGTGATCTGGTAAAACCCCGAGAAAGAATGCACATACCTTTCCGAATCCCTTTCCCACCCCGGTTCCAAATTCACGTCTGGTTGAGGGCAAGCCGCGCAGAAGAAAGCGAGAGACCCAGGTGCAACAGCAGACTCTTTCGCCGGACACCCAAAGCGCATGAGTTCTTGAAGATATCCAAATTGTCGCGATGCTCTAAGCAGCTCGCGGTACCGATCCTACTTCGATGTCAGGACTGGATAAACATGGGGCTAGTCGAGTAGAGCACGCACGGGTACAGAATCTGGAAATTCGGGGTTCGTTAACCTCCTCAACTTGCTGAAGTAGTCCGAGGCGGAAGTCTGGCATTCCAACGACGCCAGAGTAAAGTCCTGAAGGAGCTCAAGAGTGAAGACGGTGGCAACCGATTTGAATGTGCTTGGGTACAGGCCTCCCAGAACGCACTGCTCGTCTATGGATGGAGCTCCGGGACACAGGCATTGGTATACCGCTAATTGGTGGATGCCATTGGTATGAACGAGGACCATCTCCTGGCCATGTCCATCTCGACCCATCTGGGGACTAGCGCCGAAGGTGAAGTCGTGGTGATTTTCCCAAGTTGATTGGGAGAGTGAGATGTAGTCGTCATTGCTCGGGAAACTGAACGGAGGTTGGTAAACGCAGGGGCAAGGTTCTCCCCCGTGGCCTAGGTGAATGGAAATTCCCAGTTTCCATAGCCAGGAGGATTCGTAAAATTCCCCCGTCCAAATTTCGACTCGATGAAGAGGCTGGTTAAGGTGACGCGACCGACAGCACTGGGAACATAGTTTAGGTTTATCAAAACACGAGTTGCAACGCCAGAGTGGATCGCCTGACCCACAACCCTGGCAAGGAGCACCGCCCCTGATTTCGTTGTTGTAGAGGTGGTTGAGGTAAATGTTAATGCGATCGTTCCATTGGAGCATATAGTCGTAGTTACTCTGGTGAGTGGCATGAAATTAGTTTCATGAGCGAAGATGTCATTGCCGTAGGTTGACGTACATTCTCAACCACGGCCTCCTCAGGCTCAATGGATTGGCCCTGATTGTCGGGGGGAGGAGAAACGCGATAGTTGGATTCCCCATTCCAATCATTCTCTGGAGTAGTGTCAAAGCGTCGTCGTTTGCCGATGGGAGTTGGGGTTGATTGAACTTGATCAGGGATGGGTTGAATGCGGTGCGTGGTGCGTTTCTTTGTATGGATCTCGACCAATACACCTTTGGTAGGTCTATCCACGATCACAGACTTCGCGCTTCGCTTCGGCATATTGTCTATGAGGAGGGAGACAGAGGAGCCATGCGTGCGATTTGACCGATACGAAGAAAGATAAGTGCCATGTTCCAGTCATCAAAAGGCTAGCACAGCTATCCCCGTAAGGCATGGGCGCCGACCGTTAAAAACCTGACTTTGCCAGGCAGCGCTCCCATCCTCGCATACGTGGCATTAGTTGGATTACACCTATGGCTAGAACCAAGGCTGAGCAGTATCCATGGACGCCCGACGACCTCAAGTTGCTCAACGACGCCAAAGCAGAGTACAAGGGCGCCGACGCAGTCAAGCGCCTGAACGTCGCTGACACCGTCGCCAGGCAGATTCAAGAAGCCAAAGAGGCGGTTGACGGGTCGGCCATGGAGGGTAAACTCGCGCAGGCGTTATTTACGGTGAGTGATTATCCCGAATCGTGTGACAGCATGATAACATTGCCCTCAGTCTGTCAGAGGATGGCTGAATGCCCGCTGCAAGGCTAGCCGCAAGACACCAGGTCCAGCGTGGAAAGGTGTCAAGCCGAGATTGTTATTCATTCAACACAACAAGCTCACCATCAAGCTTGCGCATCGGGCAAAGTACGAGAAACTAACGGGCGACCGATATCCCTATACCACGGATGGGCTGCAAGACACCCCTCTCCCAGACCTCGACGAGAACGATCTGGAGGTATTGAAAGAGGCTGGTATCGACCCTGAAGGATCCGAAGACTTAGAAGACCTCTTTGAAGACGACGGTGACGGGAAGGACCCCTTTTCGGATAGCGACGATGACAATGCCGATTCAGATGACGACGATGACATTGCCCCACCATCTCGCAAGTCGGGCCGCAAAGGAGCAGCTGGTACCAAGCCCCCTACGGCCATTCAGAAACTCAGCAACAAAGTTTTTGCATCATTTCAGGAGACAGTCACCGAACTTTGGAATGCCCTTGCGGCCTCTGAACGAAGGAAGTACCGCATCCGAGCCTATCTCAACCGCGAACTGGGACCGTCGGCGCTCGAACAAGCGGAGTAAGTCTTCGTTTGCCAATCAAATCCATCTTACCAACGAAGTCTCCAGGATGGCCGACAAAGAGCTACCTTCGTTCCTGGAAAGGATGTCGCTCGATGCAAACCACAAGTTCAATGCCCGCCTCATCATCACCGTAGTGCACCCCGACAAGAATCGGGTCCTTCACTCTTGGACCACCGATCACGGCGACAACCTCGGCGGCACCTCCTTCACCACCCAACACCCCACTCTATTCAAAGACTCCGGAGTGGCTGGAATAATTCTTGACTGGGCGAGGAGGGAGTTCAACACCCAGGATGGGAGGCTTCGTACAGCAGGCCGCCGACAAGGTACACGAGCTTTGATGCAGCTCCCCAAAGGACGCGACGGGGTTGAGCTGCTTGACCCTGCGGTTATACCTCCGGGAATGAACGCGAAGCCGTACCTAGTGGATATGATGAGGTCCTATTTCATTAAGAAGTACGGTAAGTGCGCATTTCACTGTTGTAAGTGCCACGTAACTGACAGATTCTCCATAGGCGAGGCATCGCCGCAAACAGGTCGGCCAAGCCTCTCGTGGCAGGCGGTGTCCACATCACCCGACAGCTACTTCGACTCGCACATTCTCCCCTCCCAGTACATGGCGTTGGTGCAAGAACCGACGCGTTTGACGGTTCCTAAACTGCGCTTCCTCCTGGGCTACCTGTACGAGCGCCAGCAGGTGGGACAGCGCCCGGCGTTCCGGTTCGACTATTTCGAGCACGAGGGCAGACTGCACAAGTCTGTGGCTTTGGTGGAGGAGGAAAGGGTTCTGGGCCTTATAGGGCGACCAAGGCCAATCAAACAGCTTCCCAAGCGCGATGTGACGCCAGAGAAGGCGACAGTGGTAAAACTTTCTCCCCCACCCCCTAGTTTCATGGACAATCAAACCGCGACCGCCGGCAATCAATCACAAACTAGCGCGCCGCTGCCGCCCGCCCATAGTCTCATGCTCTCTCCTGAAGATCCTTTACCATCATTGGTCCATGGCGATCAAACCGCGACCGCCGGCGATCAATCGCAAATCAGCTCACCACCTGCCGACTTCGATGTGAACCAGAACTCATCATTGGTTCGGGGTACTGATGCCACGTCATCACCCGCGCCAGTGCCTCTTCCGACGACCAAGACCGCCGCCGCCGACTCAAAGGACAAACCTCGCAGGTCAGCTATGGATCTCATCAAGTCACTGCAGCCAGGAATGAAGCCTGTCGTATCACCGACCAAGCCCGCCGCCATTACTCAGACTCCGGTTAACCGACGCAAGCGGCCTTCCCCTGCCGCCTATGAGTCACCCGAAGGCAAACGGAATAGGTTGGATGGGATAGAGCTGCTCCCCGAAGTCAAGACTAACGTTAGGACTCGATCCCAAGCGTCTCGGGAAATGCGCCGAACCCGCCAGAGCAAGAAGTCTCGCAAGTAGGGTCCACCATTCTTTCCTAGTCGTTTTTTTTTATATATATATTAGTCCTTCGTTAATTTCAATCATCGCAATGACAAAGTATTTTATTCACAACTACCTAAGACGCAAGAGGGTGCAACGATGAACGAAAGCTACGATTTATTTACGCGATTTGAACGGCGAGGTTGGGGAGGATTAGCAACAGCATCTGGGAGACCGACGCGACCTTTACGACGTTTTGGGGAAGGTTTGGGAGGCGGGCCTTCGCCGTTTGAGATAGAAGATAGCGGCGAGTCGGGAACGGCGAGGCCATCCTCCGAGGTGAAGGGTGCCGCAGGCAGAAATGTTGAAATCGAGATCGGCCCTTGAATACCCGGCGCAGAGTTTGGGAAGGGAGCGGGCGCCGCTGAGTTTGACGGATGAGCGGCGACGACATCGTCCCTCCCTCGCGTTGGATCGTCGGGCCTGCCGCCGGCAGACGTCACGGGCGGAGCGAGCGGCGATGCGCTTAATTGCGGCGCGTCGCCGACCGAGTCGGTTGGGGGAAGGGGCGCCGATCTTGCAACTGTCGCCGCTGCGGGGGGGTCTTCGTTACTTGAAGAAGGCGCGAGATACCTGGCGGAGTCGGACGGCTCGGTTTGGATTCCAATATGGTTGACGGGCGGGGGGGTGATCGTTGGTTGGACTTCGAAATCCTGTTCATTGCCGTAGTCGTACCCATCGTGATCCTGTTGGTCGCCGTACTGATGCCCCTGGTCGCGGTATTGGTACCCGTCGAAATACTGGTTCTGAAAGTAATGGGCGGCGGTGGAGTGACACTGATGGTGGAGGGCGCTCATCCTGCCCAGCAGCTCGTTCAGCGTCGCCTCGTTCACGGAACCCATTGCCCTCTGCCAGATCTTGTCGATGTCCTTGTCGATGCGGCGAATGGAATTCTTGACCTCCTTCATTGATCGGAAAGATTTGTCGACATCCCTGTCAATAGAATTCACCTTCCTCTCCAAATCCTTCAATAACCCCGCATCCTCCACCGGGTCGTCGTGAACCAGCACCGACTTCTGGTCTCTACCTTCCTGTCCCTCGATCAGAGCAAGCCGCTGGTCGTACACCTTCATCCTATCCTCGACGGTGGAGACGAGCTTTACGGCGTTGTCGACCATCCTTGTCAGCTGGCTGTCTTTTTCATCGACGATTTTTTGGAGTGTGAAGACCTTGCGCCGTAAGTCTTGATATTCCGACATTGGGACCATGCCTTGCTGTGCGATTTGTGGTACCGTTTGAGTTTGAGCTGAGAGGCTGCGGACGGCGGCTTCCACTTGCGTGAGACGTTCTTCGATCCCATCTTGCTTGTCGATGGAAGCAACGACGTCCTTGACGAGGTCGCCCGTGGGGAGTTCTGTGGGGTAGGCGACGAGGACTCTGTCACTGGTGGAAGAGGCGGTGGGATAGGCTGGTTGCAGAGGAATGGCCTGGCCGCTTTTTGGGTGAAACATAAGCCCGAATTCCTTCGTGCCCGCCACAACGCGTGGGACCGACGTCGGCGACCCAGAATGAGCGTTCGCGCCGCCTGACATGGCGATGACTTCAACGGTTGCAGCTGAGGAGGCGGCGGGTTGGGCGACTGCGGCTGCTTTCCTCGGGCGAATGGCGGCGCTCGTTCCCTGGGGTGCGGTGAAAGGGGATGTCCTCGTCTTTTTCACGGCGCCCGTATCGTCCTCGTCATCGCTCGAGTGGACCAAGGCTGCACTCTTACGTTTCTTCGACGTCCCACCCTCCTTCTTAGTCAATCGTTGCTCCTCCTTCTTCTGTTTCTGTTGACGCAGCGAGGCGAGGAGAGCGGCGGAGTCTCCATTGAAATTAGAACTGCAGCCTTTCTTCTTCTGTCCGCAGCGCAGACAAGGCTTCTTGGGGTTGCTGTGGGGAACGCAGACTAGGCCGATGTGGTCTTTGGCATACGTCCGCTTATTGTCGCGGTCAATTTCAGCCGTCAGTCGAAGCCGGAGGCAGAGGTCACAGGCTGGTCTGGGCGAGGAAGAGGAAGGAGCAGCGGCCGCCGTCGTCGCCGAAGCTTCATGGAAGCTGTTAGTGGTTGGATCTGGGGTCTGTAAGACTATACCGCGCACCTTTCTTTCTCGGCGACCTTCGTAGATGCGCGTCGCTTCGGTTCCGTCTTTCCTCTGAGCCTGAGTGCTCGTCCTCTCCCTCGTCATCCATCTCGACGTCCTCGTCCTGTGCGGCGTCCCCCTTATCCTCCAGGTCTTTCTCTACCTCCTTCCCCTTCCCTTTCTCTACGGCGGGGATGGCGTTATCGAGAGGGGCCGTCGGTGTGGGTGCTACGTCGGGTAATGAAGGGGGAGCTGGGTTCCAGGCCGCTGACTCTTGGATACAGGCTTCTACAAATACCATGGGTTGATCGTCGTCGAAGGGCATAAGCGTGTGGGGTGGGTCGGACTTGATAGATTGTAAGCATGAGGTGTCAATGTAGTGGCCGGGTTGTAGCCATTGCGGATTCTTGGCCAATGCTCGAAAGAGGGCGCATACAGCGTTCCCAGCGAAGATATGCTTGCAGTTGGGAGGCACACGATTTAGAATAACCTATTAGTCACCCCATGAGTCTTTGAACAACAGGTAAATTGACAGTGCTTACCGCCATTCGCGTTACCGCATCGCGTATGCTCTCCTTGTGCTCATTATCCTCCGGCCAGAATTGGTATTTGTTCAACAAAGTACGCAGCCTTAGCATGAGCGGGTTGAAGACGGCTGTGAGTTGGTCTTTTGTGTACTTAGAAAAGTCCGCGGTGATCGGCTGGGGAGACATTGGGAATGTAAAGAATGTAAAGATTCAACTAGGGAGGAAAGGACGCTCGCGACGAGCGCGTCAGGCCACCTGTTTGATTGTCCTTGCTACCCACGTGACCTCGGAAAGTGCCGAGGTCGGGACTTTCCCCTAAATTCGCGAAGTCCGACCGACGCAAGCGGCGAAAGCGATATCGATCGGCGCCCAACCGCTTGACCCTCAGCATGTCGAATCAAGCGTCGAGCGCACTATTCAACGGTAATTGTTCCATTTCAAAAAACCATATGCGTATCATTAACATTAAATAATATTAAGACTTCCGCCCTGGGTTCCTGGATAACGATGAAGATGGCGAGGTGAGTTAGATCGCTCTGATCAGCGGCGGCGACTGCTAATCCCCCCGCCAAAAGGAAGCAGGAGCCACAGGGGAAGCCTGGAGAGAGTTCAGCACCCAGGAGAGGATACCTCCTCCCCCTAGCCTTTCGCCTACGTCGTCAAAGAAAGATGGAGACTCGGCGCCGCCTGGTGAGTCGAGAGCGGGCACCCGCCGCGGAACATTCTGAAGGTTCGCCCGCAGATGCTACCGCCATGGTAGTCGATCAAGACGAACGGGACGCGGGGAAGGGAAAAGGAGACGCCATATGGGCTCCCTTTGCGAACCAGAAGGAGGCTTCCGAATGGTTTTCGAGACTTCCCGACCGCCATGCCGCAGCTATCCTAGGCGACTTCATATCGGCGGGCGTCGTTACAGGCGGGGACCCTCAACGCCAGGTCTTTCCGAAGAACGCTGACTTTCCCTTGTCGTTTAAATTGTCGGAAACAGGAGAGAGCACGGGGGGAAATGAGCAAGGGACAAGCGCTGATGCAAGCGCAATTCGAGCGGCTATGGAGTCGACGGTCAAGGAGGCATTGGATGGGCTAGATCCCCGAGTGCGGGAAGAGATCCTAGCTGATCCAGATGGTCTCTTCGATCTTGCTTCCTTGGACGGAGGCGCGATTCCGACCGACCTAATCGATGCCCAGCTCAACTACATGTCGGCCTGGCTTTCGACGCTCGTGAACCACTATCTGCACAGCTGTGAGATGCAGGACAAACTCAAGGAGCACCTCAAGGTCGTGATGAGCGCGGTTACCTTGCGCGACCAGAGTATTGTCTTGGCCGAAGCCATTCAGGGTATGACGACCCTTTTGGACCTCAAGTAATTTTAATTTCCCGCTTCTGCACCAACGCCAGACGACATTTCTTCCTAGAATAATGAATGATTATCGTTGTCAATTGGATCCCATCCACCATTAGACTGGGGCTTGTGCAAGGTATTGAGGAAACGTGATGAGCGGCGGCAGCGTCAGAGGCGCCGATGTATTTTGGTTCAGCGCGCCGACTGCCCGACGTCACCTATCTCAAGCGAGATCCGGGGCCGTCAACCATGGTGGACTTTTCAGGAGCTCTGGTGAGCTGTGATGGTAGCCGAGACCCGGGAGCTCTACCATCAGTCTTGGTGGGAAAGTACGTCAGAGCTCCGAGATCTGGGCCATACATCAATGGCCTTGATCCCCGACTCCGGACCATTGATAGTGGGTCGATCGATGTAATGGGGTGCGCTTGCACCTCGACCATCACCACCTCACCGCCCGTCCCCCTCGTCAAAATAGAGCACTCATTGTTTTCATCTTCCCACCCTCCTCTCCCACTACACCGACTTGCCTACACCAGCCAAGGGCAGACCCAGGATCCACACCCCAACTTACCCAGCCCCGAAAGACAGTGCCTACGCTTAAATTATTAATCCCTCAGCCAACGCTAATCCATGATTTCCTCATACACAAGTTACAACAAACTAGACTTAGATCCCGCGAACCTAATTGCATCATGTAGACTTATACACACGGCATAGAATCTATTATAATAGATACACACACACTCACACCCCCCAGATGACTCACTAAATTCCTCATCCCAGAACTTATCGTAGAAGTAAATCATGATTCATCGTAATCGCAGATCGTTAGAAGACCAATTCACATTCCTGTACTCTCTGAGAAATGGCTAAGCAAAGAGAAAACCGAGACCAGCAACGCGAGTCGGTGTTTCACCCACCCACCCTCGCGGCTCATCTCGTCCCTTTCACAGAGTCAGGCTAGCCTTCCCAGAGCGAAAGCCTACGGAGTTCTCCCCCACACTCTCAGTCTCACCGCAACATAGACCCACCAGGAGACCATCTGACAAACTAAGTTTGCGCGACACTGAGCGCGACCTGAGCCGGACCTGAGCCGGGAGTTGCCAGCCATCAGCTGATGGTATCAATCGGCAGGCAAGGGCAATCACACAATTCCCTAATGGCTATAATACAAAGCTCGGCGCACTCTTGGCGAGGGGTCCCTACGACTCTGAAAAACCGATCTTTACTTACGTAAAGGCTCGGAACCCCTTTCAGAAGACTGGGGACAATGGGGGATTCTTACAAAATCCATTCTCTTCAAAAGAATCATTGTCTACCGCGCACGTCAGTGGACAGTGGATCATGCGCTTGAACCAGCACAAGATATTCTGGGTGCCAAGACAACCTGTCAAGGCTGCTTGGACATCAAGCTCATTGTACCAAAAAACTTCCCTGCACTTTGACGCTCATATCTGCGGATTGAGAACAGTACATAAGGCCCAGGTCAAGCTATGTGCTTCCCCAACTTGACAGCCCCCGTCTCCCCCTTCTTTCGAAACCGCCCACCCAACACTCCCAACGATACATAACAAATATGTCCTCTACTAGTACCCGCCGCCTCGTATTCCCTTGCCCCTCCTGCGACAAGGTCTACGCACACTCTTCAGGCCTCACCAGACACGTGCAAGCAATTCACGACCCATACGCGAGCCGCTTCAGATGCCAGTTCCCCGATTGCGCCTACACCACGACGCGCAAAACGTCGATGGAGAGGCACATGGGGGTTCACGATCCTAACCGCGGACCTCTCCTCCCTTGTAAATACCCTGGCTGCTCCTTCACCGGGACTAACCTCGTCAGACACTTAAGGTGGCACCGAGATCTCGAAGGAGGTACACGGGATCTCATGACGCTGGCCATCGAGGGCCTCACTCGGCCAGCCGCAACAGTTGACTCGCTGCAGGGCGATGGTAGCAAGAATTCACACATTGATGATTTTACTACTGTCGACAGCAACTCTCTGGAGCCTGGCTCGACGCGCATGACTGGTGGCATAAAACACCAGACTCACCACTGGGATGGGAAGGGCCTGGTCCTACTAGCTGCAGACGACTCTGGGAACCAGGGTCCAGTAGAGCCTGCGAGCACCCTCGGTGAAAGTGATGCATCGATATCTCGGATGGACGAACCGACTCTCAACTCACAACACCTCAGCTCTGCCCTCCCCCACGATATCCATGCAGCCATTCCTGATCCAGACCTCGAGACTTGCCCTGAGGAGTGGAGGTGGTTGTTCGAGATGCTGAACGGCGATGGCCAAGATACCCAGCAGAGTCTCGGATCCTACGACCTAACGTCGCCATGCTTCTGAATCTAGACGAGTTGGATTTCGTCAGGCCTCTTCAGCTGTAGATTTTTCCCGGTCCACGGCAGCCCTCCGATAATATCCCCTGGCATAGCCTAGTTCTGAAGTGCCTTCAAAGACCTAGACTCCTGTCCCTACTAAACCTTAGATTCGCTTATGTGCTCATCGTTATGTCCATGTTTCTACTAATATATTTTCATATGCAATGATATCGATTCAGAATATCCATTATAGCCCGACACGGGATTTCTTTTGAGCTTCCAAGGCTGAATGCTTCGAGATTGAGATCAGAGTTGTTTACATGAACTCGATAGGCGGAATGAAAGGGCAGTTCCACTTTGCGACACACTTCGAAAAGGAAACCCGGATGATCATGGTGATCGATCGCCTTGGGGCTCATGTAGACATCCTCGCGCTCTAGCCTCTCGACAATATATTTCCAATAAAAAAATGTTGTACAGTACAATACACTATACAGTACAAAATGCTTGGAAAATGCAATATACAAAGACATTACGTGGCCACCAGAAAACGATAACCCGCAAGTAATTAATCAGTCAAAAAGTCCAGCCGTTGTTTTCAGTTCAAGTTCATCTCAATGTCCATGTCGCTTCTTGAAATTCTTCGTCCGAATTGATGTGCTGTTGACCGTCTCGGGCGTCAAGCCCTAGGTCCGAATTCCAGGTTCCAAGCTGTGATCGAACGGCCCCCAAGCCGTACCACCTACGCCTGACCGCTGCCACCACCTCCACTCGTGCATCCTCCATTCCCATTCGCACTTCCATCCTTCTCGACGACAGACGTCCAAACATCTCCATCAAACCTCCTAACCCACATCAGCCCATGCTCCATCTGCACAACCCTCAACCTCGGACAATGCCTATTCCACCCAACAAGATAATCTGCCAAATCCTCCTTCAGACTCTCCGTAATCTTCCTCTGCTCCTCCGCCTCGATTTGAGCAGCAGTCGTGCGTTGCGATTGTAGAGAAGCAAGGTTCGCCGAGTTGTGGTGGTGGCGAGAACGACCGGAAAGGCGTTCGCGGGGACCAATGTGGCCACCGAAAGTCATGCTGGAAGGAAGGTGGCTCTGGCTTCCACTTGCACTGGCGGATCCAGAGGCAGCGGCGGAAGTAGAGGCGGAGGTTGATGTCGATGGACCAGCACTGTTGGATACAACCGCGGTTGACGTCGAGGCGACGGACGAGGAAGAGGCTGAAGCGGATGTGGAGGCAGAAGGGGAGCTGTAGCTCACATAGCTCGTGGAAAGGAAGCCTCCCGGGTTAGAAAACGGAGAGAACATAGGGAATCTGAACGCGCTGCGTCTCCAGTTGCTACTTCCCCCAAAAGTGCTTCCTGAACCAGGGCCTGAGCCCCCGGTACTCGGACCAGCTTGGGTCGAGGTCGAGGCGTGTGAGGTGGAGGCGGAAGGCCCAGCTGCGCTGCTTCCACCAACCGCGGCGTTAGCGGCAGCTGCCGCACTAGACGGTCCTGGCCCACCTGGGGCGATGAGGTCGCCGTCTTCATCAGAGAAATCAACAAGAAGATCGTCAGACCAAAATTCTTCGTCGTCCTCGTCATCATCCTGTAAACCGAGGGGTTGAACCTGGATATGACCGCCAGGACCAAGGTTCGGCATCATCTGGTGAGGGTGAGGATGAAGGTGGTGATGGTGATGGATCGGAGTGTGTGCACTGGTGGAGGTCATGGCCCACCAAGTGTTAGAGGCGGGGTTAATGTGGTGAATAGTTCCGTGGTTGGAGGGGAAGGAATGTCGCTGTTGGTCTCGCTTGACGCAATCGCCAGACGGTAGGAGACGAAGCGTGTGCAGCTGTTGCAGCTCTGGAAGGATGTCCGATCCGAGTATGACGTGCGTGTTCTACGGGACTAGCGTTAATATCGGACCTACACAAGAGGGTAGGGATACTTACCTCCTTGAGACCACCTCTACCATATCGGATAACCAATTCCCTGAGCTCTTTGAACAAAGCCCGAACAGCATAAAGGATTTCCTGATCCCACTTGTACATCTTGATGTCAAGCTTCTTCAACGACCTAGGAAGCTTCTCCAGAGTGTAAAGGATCATGTTCATCTCCATGGCGTCACCCATGCGAATCTCCTCCAATGGGTTAGCAATATTCAGAGCACCCATTCCCGCAGCGAGCAAACCGGCAACCTGGAGGGGTCCTTCGTAGTGATAAACACCGGGGAGCCTGAACTGAATGCTACCAAGATGCTGCTCAGTAAGAGAATGCTTTGCGACTCGAAGCTTGGTACGGAGTGGCCCCAAGCCAGGCGCTGGTGAGTTGACGCGCTGTTCGAAGAGACCCACGAGCGAGTCCATCATGTCGCGACTGAGGTCGTCTACAAGAAGGGTGACATGCTGGAGGCTGGGGAACGAAGGTCGAAGAGGAACGAAGACGTTGATTCCGAACGGATTGCCCCCACGATTTGGTAAATGTGCCTGGTGAGGTAGGTGATGGAATGGGTGGTTCATCGGAAGCTGGACCCCTCCGGGAAGTTGGAGATTTCCAGGTGGGCTCGTCAAACTCTGCGAGTTCTTCAACGCCTCGAAGACAGTCATTAGTAGTGGCGACCAAGTAAGGGTAAGTTCCGTCAACGACGGAAGAGTGAGCAAATACAGTGGGTGCAGAATGGTGATTTTGTTGAGCTCGGAAGCCATGTAGGGCAAGTCTTCAACCGGCGTGCGGATTTTGTCGTCGTTTAGGGGGCTCGAACGATTGTACTTGAATGTAAGATGCGTTATGTGGGCCAATTGGGTCGGGAAGTCAAACGTGTGGTTATCTGTGAACCATTGCCTCTGTGCAGCGATGGTCGCTTCGTCTACATTCCGGCGCATGGTGTATTGATCAGGGATACCGCCAGGTGGATTTGGCCTCCCCAGAGTTGAGAGAATGGGAGGATACAGGGGGGACCACAAAAAGGTGCATCGGGTGATGTTCAATTCCCTGAGAGAGGGTATAGCTGCCAATACAGGGTAAAGGGCGGGGGTGACGATGGTGTCCACGAGCTCCAAGGAGCGAAGGTTGCCGAAGGACATAAGCCTGTGGAATACGGCGTCATAGAATTCCCAGTCGGTGTGCTGCGGGTCATGGCGGGGATCAGTTCCCCACTCGTTGACGGCGTGCAAGGAGGCACCTACCGCGACAATCGCGTTGTTTTGATTGATCCTCTTGAACGATAGGCGCACCTTGACCTTGCGGACGATGCCCGTGAATTGGGCCAGGGAGCCACCCGCACCCCAATCCCGGATATTGCGTTCCGCCGATGAAGCCTTGGACCAGGTAATTTCCCGCAAAAGTGGCCTCTGGGTGAGGTGGTGGAACTTTTGACACGTCGCTGAGAGTCTACTGAGATCGCCAGGCCCCAATTGCTCGAAAATGGTGAGCCAGATGTCGTCTGGGATGACCTCGACGTCGAACGGCATATTGGTGGCACTGGTTGCAGACGACGACCTCGAACGATTTATGGACAGCGAAATCTTGACTTCTTTGCCCTTTCCCTTGTTAATGGCGCTGGTGGAGAGCATTATTGCTATTGCGAGCGATGTGGTTGGTCAAGGTTTTGCCGCGGTAAACCGTGATTTCAGCTGGTGATGGAGTCGAATGCAACGGGGAGAACGTCTTTGGCTTGATCCCAGTCGAGCAAAACCAGATTTTCGTTGTCGTTGTCCTGGGCGGTGTGCTCGTCGTCGTCGCGTCTCGACAACGTCGTTGAACAAGCTCAAAGTGGGGACCGAGCACAACAAAGAACCGACCCAGAAGATAATTAGGTAATCTCTTTGCTCCTGCTTGGCTTTCCATGCCGAACTTGTGCCGAATGGCGGGTCGTCAAGTTGGCGCCCATGATCAGCAACCTGAACGTTTGAATTCAAGCCTTGGTCAAGTATGCAAATTTTTCATTCTCTGACCGATCTTTCTCGACAACTTTGAACACAGCACGCGGTTGTTGCCAGATGTCTGACGATCGGTGAAGCATGTAGGCGTTATTAATATGCTTAACCAAACTTCGTGCGGGACTAATCGACAGTCCTTCCAAGTCGCAGCTTTGAATACAGAGTTTTACATGCAGAGTCCAGACGGGTCAAAATCCCGACCTCCGTTCCCCAGTTCAACCAGAGAAACAGTGGCAAAGCTAGTCACTCCCTATCGTATGACAGGGAAACTCGCCGAGGGCTCCTCTCGCCATGTCTGTGGTCACACGTGACAAATGTTTTCGTCCAGTTATCATCCACCTCCCAGGCTCTCTGCGTACCCCTGGGCCAAACAGCAAAGACTTCAATCAGTAACATGTTGGCGAACTGGGCCAATTCCAAAGTCCGCGAACCTCTCGTCCAATTAGACTTGGGCCTTGGCGATGACAATCTAGGCACGTGGAGGGGCGCAACTGGACTAACCTCTTTAAGGATCTCAACGAGCAACGAGGTCTAGGACGAAGATTCGCCAGTCATCTGAATCGCCTTTTATACAACCTCTCGGATGCCCAGTATCATAAGTTGCAGGGTGCAGGGCCTACCAGACCGCCGCAGTTCTACTAGTACACGACTAGAGCCACAGAACAATACTGGAACGAGGCGACGACAACACGGTGGCGGCCTGACTGCCATGCTAGGCCATAGCGCAAGAAGTACCCTGGATGGCGACATTTGCCAACGCGCCACTAGCACTGCGCTACTCGATCGCTACCGTTCCAGCACACTCAACCTGCCACAAACGCCTCTCTACAGCGCAGTATAAGATGAAGCGCAGTGCAGGGCTTGCCTACCCACCTCTTCCGTTCTCTCTGTCAAAATTCGTTATCTGCCCAAGCAGACGCCATTTTCACGATGTCTCCTGGTCTTTCTCCCTTGTCGGACTCGCTCTCTGCTCCTCCAACTCCCGAAAGCTTTCGCCAAAATCCAACCGACCTGTCCACCAAATGGCTTGTTCAAAAGTTCGGGGGCACCAGCGTTGGTAAATTCCCAATCAAAATCGCAACAGATGTCGTCGCGTGCGTCGCATTGTCCACCCTCCTCCGAGTGTACGATGTGTTCTAACTCAGCATCGTCACAGAAAGCATCTCGACGGTCACAAGGTGGCCATCGTGTGTTCAGCACGATCCGGGTCGACCAAAGCTCTCGGAACGACCTCTCTCCTTCTTAAAGCGGCTTCGCAGGCCCTGCAACGTTCGCCAAAATGCGGTACAAGTCACGCTAACGGAGCACACACTCCAATTCACCCAAGGCCAGGCCACAACAAAAGAACGTACAGCTATACTTCTGACGGCGACAGAGTTTCACAGTCACCTCCTTCTCCACGGTCTGTCGATGGGAGGTCCTCCGGCTCTTCGTCTCCTCGAAGGAACGGGATCCTCGGCTTCACACCGCTAAACGGCGACTCGGTGAAGTCAGCTCTGCCAGAGTTCCATGTAACGGTAGACTTGATCAAAGATGAACATTTCAAAGCTGCTAGATCGTCCATCCGCGATCCAGAGATCCTGGCCGAACTAGAGAAAGAAATTGATAGTGATTGTGAATGGTTGAGGAGCTTCTTGTGCGCTGCGCAGGTGCGAATTGGAGCTGTTCGACAAGGTTACTGGAACTTGACATTTTCCGCGGGTTCCAGGTCATAGACGAAATTTCTTCCCGTTCTAAGGATAGCGTCATTGGGCTGGGGGAGAAACTCGCTTGCAAGCTGATGGCAGCCGTGCTCCGCGACCAGGTATATATGCACGTTGCTGTCCTGTTCTCGATCCTACAGATCTCATGGATTGACTCTCAGGGCATGGAAGCTGAATACGTCTCTTTGGAAGACATCGTCCCGTCTTCTCACCTCACCGGCGACTCGGATCTATCCGTTGGGGGAATCAGTCTCGAACAACCCTTCTACGACGAACTCGCGAAAGTCATCGCACAGCGTATCGACCAATGCGGGAGCAGAATCCCTGTCGTGACTGGTGCGCTCTACTATAATCCCTCAGCTTGACATCTGCTTCAACAGCCCTCTTCGTAGGTTTCTTCGGCCCTGTACCAGGTTCACTCCTCGCTCAAATCGGCAGGGGATACACAGACCTCTGCGCTGCCCTCCTAGCCGTCGGCCTCAATGCGTCCGAGCTGCAGATCTGGAAAGAAGTCGACGGCATCTTCACGGCCGATCCAAGGAAGGTGCCTTCAGCCCGTCTCATACCTGTTATCAGCCCAGATGAAGCAGCCGAGTTGACCTACTATGGGAGCGAGGTCGTTCATCCCTTCGTTATGGAACAGGTGCGTATACTTTGGTGACATGTCTCCCGACGTCTCTGACACCTTATGCGGTTGCCTAGGCCATTCGAAAGAAGATCCCCATCCGCATAAAGAACGTCCAAAATCCTTCGGGTGGTGGTACCGTTATCCACCCAGCGCCAGAAGATCCCGTGCAGGATAGCCAGTGGACGAACGGACACACCACCAACCCTTCCTCCGAGCGCCCGCCCACCCATCTCCCCTTAGGCACCAACGGGTACGGATTCGACGACCCCCGTAACCGACGTCTGCCAACCGCTGTGACGATCAAAGAAAACATAGTGGTAATCAACGTCCACTCCAATAGGAAGAGCGTGAGCCATGGGTTTTTGGCTGGTATCTTTGGGACGCTGGATCGCTACGGAGTCGTGGTGGATTTGATCAGTACGTCTGAGGTGCATGTTAGTATGGCCATCGCGGATGGGATTGGGAAACGGATGGCGGATAGGTTCGTCGTTGAATTGAAGCGGTTTGGAGAGGTACGTTCCATCTCCACCTTCAATGATCTATCGTATACCGTGACTGACAGTTGTCATCGCGGGCCCTTCAGGTGTCCGTCGAGCACGACCTGGCCATCCTTTCTCTCGTCGGGAAGCACATGCGGAGCATGGTTGGCGTGGCCGCCAAGATGTTCAGTTCACTCGCCGAACGCAATGTCAACATCGAGATGATCAGCCAAGGAGCGAGCGAGATCAATATTTCGTGTCTTATCGCTGCCCGAGACGCCGTGAAGGCGCTGAATATCATCCACCAAGGTTGTCTGAAGATTACGCCTGAAGAGCCAATGGGTCGAGGTGAGGTGCCATGGATTTGGTGATGGAATAACTAAGTCTGACTGCTCTCGTCTTCTCCGACAGTTGGACCTTGGCTGTTTTAGAGTCGAATCATTCATTAACAGGCTTGAGCACGAATGTTGCAGGTAGAATATTAGAGGTGGCTCCCTGTAGGATGTTTCTACTGCCCTTTCTGTGGCTGCGGAGGAACAATGGAGAATGCGGTTGCATTGGATCGTTCACGATCCGGACGCAAAGGATGAATACTGCACATCCCGGGTACAGGCAACGGAGCTTTCTGGGCGCCCGCAGTTGTCGCGGGATATGGGGTGCTGAACGTACAGCCAGGGAGTGTGTTTTCAGAGGTGCGCGGAACATCGAATCTCCTGACAATGGTTTGATCCACAGGGACATTGTCCGTCTCACCTGGACTGGCCGCCAAGCGCCCGTGGCAGTAAACGTGGCTCATTGTCCACCACTTTGACACTTCCTCTTATTTCCTTATCTCTAACGCATCGATTACGTTCGAACCCTTTGATGGTCAGAGTGGCAGACTCAATAATGGTATAAAAGCAGACGGGCTTTCATCACCCACCCGGGCCAACCCCCCAGCTCTCCGTCCTCAGTCAACTCTCTGAAAAGAAAACCCCGACAACATGTCACTCACTTTCGACTGCCCTATCCCTGACTGCGGCTTCAGCACCAAGTCCCAATCCGATTTCTGGAAGCACGTGGAAGAAGACCATGGAGAGCATGGACCTCCGGCCGTTGGGGACAAGGTCTCTGTCAAACCGAGTCTCAGCACAATCTTTGAGGACGATGCTCTGGACTTCAAGCCAGATAACACCAAGCAGCCCGTTCACAACTCCACCCAGAATGAGATGATGCCTGAGCGTGCGATGTTAGGACATGGACCGCCACCCGTGGCAGAGAACTCGGGGTGCAAGGATTCTTTCAAGTCTACGCTAAGCACCGTCACAGTGGAGGACGAAGCTCCAAACTTTAAGTCAAAGGAACCCGCGCCTGCTCCCAGTACCTCGAAGACTCGACTTCCCAGCACCGCATCCCACAAAGCCAAGGTGGATAAAGAACGCGAGGACTACCCCGACGACAATGACTCGGTCATATGGATGCTTGACAAGCGACGAGCTGATACCTTGGACACTTTGGAATCTCATGGTGGGCTCTTGGTGTTCGATGCTGTTCAAGGCCCGTCCTCTGCCCGCGCACTCTGAGGCGCTTGTTGTCTACTCTACCCGGCGACGCCTGCAACTTGAGAACACTACCTGGTTTAGTAGCTCGTTCTGCTGCCTTCCGCCCGTACATGTAAATCTATGATTTGTTTCTCCGTAAATGACATTATAGTACAACAGTGTTTCATAGTAATAGAATGCGATGATCCAGAATTACATACGATTGTCTATGCTTTCTGCGAGCAGACTCAGGCAATGTTTTGTGAGAATCTCAGCAAAGATAAAGAACACATGGTTGTGTGAGGATGCCAATACAGCCACGCGAAGGCAAACAGGCGCCCAAGATCATCGTTCAGATGGCACAGCCACTGATTACCTTCCAGATAAGATAGGGAAATCCCCAGGTCAATCTTCTTCTACCACCACAAACTTAGACTAGCCATGGCCCTTTCAGAATCGCTATCTCCTTACCAAAATGAGCTCATCGAGCACGCCATGTCGGTCGACGCCCTCAAATTCGGACAATTCACTCTAAAATCCGGCAGGTGCGCTACATATCTTCCATTCGTTTCAAATACAGCCCTCGCTGACCAAAACGCGGCAGAATATCTCCTTACTTCTTCAACGCCGGTCTGCTCTGCACCGGGCCCATCCTCGCCTCCCTCTCAAAAGCTTACGCCAAAACCATCGCCGACGCACTAGCAGCCTCCAAAATCCCCTCCTTCGACGTCCTCTTCGGGCCCGCCTACAAAGGCATCCCCTTCGCATCCACCACCGCTCTCGTCCTCCACACCGAGCACAACATCCCCGTCGGCTTCGCCTACGACAGGAAGGAAGCCAAAGACCACGGCGAGGGCGGCAAGATGGTCGGCGTCGACGTCAAAGGCAAAAAGGTGCTGGTTTTGGACGACGTTATGACCTCTGGCAAAGCCATCCGCGGGTCGATCGAGACGATTAGAGCGCATGGCGGGGAGGTGGTTGGTGTGATCCAGGCGCTTAATCGGGAGGAGGTGGGGCAGGATGGTGTGAGTAGTACGGTGAAGGAGATTGAGGGCTTGATTGGCGAGGGACGGGTGTTGTCGATTTTGCGGATGAGGGATTTGATGGTTTGGCTTGAAGCTCATGGGGAGACTGCCAACTTGGATAAGATGAAAGAGTATTGGGATCAGTATGGGTTGAAATAGGTGCCATTTTTGCCTATTATCTGTGTAATATAGAATTGGAATTGACCTTTCCATCCTTTTGGCCGCTCGGTGCCCCGAACCCGACTTCCCTCCCACCTCTGACGGTCTCGACGGAAATAAAACCCACTGCAGAAATAAGCGAACCGGCGCTTAATCTGCTATACCCATTGACCCTACAATACAATTACAATTTGTAGTTAACAGCACCACCATCCGTCACCTTGTCGCCATTATAATATCTCGCAGTGGCCACCCCCGCATCCGAGACGCTATATCGCAAATCAAACACAATCAGCACATACGAGGCGACCCACAAAAAGTACTGGTACTGGTGTGACTCACCTAATCTGAACTTGCCCAAACTTGTGCAACCTCGAATCCCCCTTCCACGCCTCCTGAATCCTCCTGACCGCTCTATCCTTCAACGATCCACATTTACACGAAACAACAGTCAAGGAATCCTTCCTGAGCGCCTTGACTCGCTGCTCCTCCTTCTCGGCTGCCCATCTCGCCTGGGCGGCGGCGATCTTTTCGGCGAGTTTGGCTTGTTTCTGTTCGGGGGTTGATGGGGAGCTGCGTCGGAGGGAGGGTAGTAGTAGGGGTGTTACGGTAATTTAGTAGTTCGTCCAAGTCATTAAGGATAAATGGTACGTACAAGACGGAGAGGATCTTTTTCGGGTCGAATTTGGGACTGCGTAGATACAGACGAGGGCTACGCCGAGAGACCTCAGATGGCGTGGAATGGGTGACATCATGGAACGAATTCCGCTGAATTCAGAGATACAGTTGTCAGTCAATACTCTCGTCCCGACCTCATGCATGGGTATCTAAGTACTCACTTGAACAGTAAGAGTTCTAATCGGATGGGTCTTGAAGGACGCCGACAGCGGGCGCGCAACAACTCGACT
This sequence comes from Coprinopsis cinerea okayama7#130, assembly GCF_000182895.1. Lineage (NCBI taxonomy): Eukaryota > Fungi > Basidiomycota > Agaricomycetes > Agaricales > Psathyrellaceae > Coprinopsis > Coprinopsis cinerea. Next base: position 1,501,001 of record NW_003307534.1, read on the forward strand.
CGAAAAGAGGAACAGCGTAACTGTGAACAACACGAGGCCCACAAACCCCCACCTCGATGCCATCCTTCAAAGGTAAGAATATATATGCAACTTGGGGGGTGTGTGTATAGAGTTTGAAGTGTGCGTTACAGTTTATGCTGTAGAAGCAACTGGACCAGTCTAGTGGGTGTAGTGTGAGTAGAGAGTGGGTGTAATGTGGTGTGGTGTCAACGAGGCCAGCTCGATCGGGGGGAACAAAGCCAGAGAACCCAACGTGTGCATCTGGTACCCATCCTACTTATACTCCAGATTCGGCGCTCCGCTGAGGTTCTACAATGGGCGGCGGTATCTCAGATCCAAGTCTGGCGTTCTCGGCGATCAGGGAGAGGGCCAGGGAAAGCGGAAATGTCACCACGCTATGTAGTGACATCCTCCGCCTTTCGAATCCCGGGATGCCTGCGTTTGACGCTGTTCTGAACCACCTTCCCCCATGAAGAGTCTACTGGGTAGTCCAGCTGGCAGGGGGCTGAGATATAGAAGGAAACGCAGGGATAACCCACTAATTATTGAGTAACCGACAAGGCAACGTCGTTTCGAGTACCCTGGAGGGTGCTAAAAAGCCACATCACAAGCGCCCGTCGGAAGCCGTGGGAGCCCTGGCTGTGTTCGAGCTGAGTTTCAAACACGGTTAACCTCCAGCCGCGCCGTGGCACTTGAAGCCAGGTGTTGACCAAGTTCAAGCATGAGCCTCCAGGCGCCCAGAGCGTCGGATGTTCTGTGTATTGCAGCGCTATGTCTTCTGAGCTGTCTCGCTGTACAGCAGCGCAGGATATGGAAGGCGAGTCACTTTGTTTCGTTTTGGGTGAATCACAAGCTGAATTGAAAGGACAGTCGCGTCAGTGGCGCGTTCAGGATAAATCCCAAGGCCAGAAACCACATCTTGCACATTTGCCCAACGATTTACTCATCGAAATCATGTCCCATCTCGACTGGGATGACGTGCTGGTGCTTCGCAAGGTGCGTTCTGTGTTCACGATGAAAGTAAACGTCCACGTTGACCAACATGCTTCCAGTGCTGCCGTTCGCTGCATGCAGCATCAAAAGAGCGCCAGGTGTGGCACTCGTTGCTAGTTCAGTACTGTGATACTGTATTTCCCCGGCCGTTTTTCCTTCCAAAGCCTTTGGAACACTGCTCTGGCGAAGACCTGGAGCATTGCATCGTGGGTTGGCTGTCTGGATGGGACCATTTCCTGGATCCTTCCCTCGAACTCCGTTTTATGGAGTCTCACGCATGCCCTCCTGGGATTTTCGGTCCACTGGAACCTTTGCCTGGTGGTCGGTTTTTCATTTATTGTGGAAACGACGACTCCTTGTTCTATTGCGACCCGACGCAACCCGATCCGACCATGCACCTCCTCGTCCCGTCGCCTAATTTCGAAAACTGTTCCAAAATATCTACCGCCCTAGACGTGCTTGGTACCCAGGGCATCGATGGGGAATCCACCACACTCCAAGGCCGACTGTTTCCCCGAACCTTCCGCCTCGCCCGTATACTTGGAGTAACTTGGGGCAAAGGATTAATCGAGATTTGGGAGATTAACGCGCGAGTGGAAGGCGGGACCCATGTCGGCTACACCAGCAAACTGCTGAAGGCCTTTTCGGACCATATATACGTCGGAGAGGGCAACTGCTGCTCACTCTTTGGAAGACATGTTGCCTATGTGAGAGACGGGAACCCGAACGGGTCTGATTTGGGGGTACGGATTGTGGATTGGACATCTGTTTCCGGAGACGAAGATCCAACCAACCTCCCTGGTGTCGCCATCCCGGGACCAACTCCCCCGGTGAGTACACTCCCAAATGTGAGCACTTGTCCCTGACGTCTGTCTTCCGTGTAGTTGATGGTGCTACTCCCGCACAGGAGAATATTGATGGGCGGATGACCGCATCGCTATTTGGGATTGGGGACGGTCCTGTCCGTCCATAGCTTCAGAGGGTCCCTCCAGGGGTGCTTACATCAAGCCGGAGTGGGCACCGTCATCCCCATACATTGGGACACCACCCTTCACTCAACTCTTCTACAATGGCGAATCTATCAGGCTTGTTCTCCCCACCCATGGTAGCACCCTTATCGGTCTGTCCATCTCCACAGACCCAGACAAGGAGGTCGCCAGCAGCGTTGAAATGAGCGACCTGGGTGAAGACGACTTTCGTTCTCATATTTTTCCGATGTCTTTCCACTATCGCCTGGGCGTACGCCTGGGCAGAAAAGTCGACACCCTCATGTGCTACAGGTGGCCAGATGATCCTCCGTTCGTGCCTTCCGCCTCTCTCTTCGAGACCAATCTTCCCAGTAGTGTTCGACGTGAAGGTACCATCATCCACTTTGACAGACTGCATGGACAACTGGTTTTCTTTTGCGACCCATTCGTATGTGGTCTCTGCTGCTCGAAGACGGAGACGTAGCGATGTCCTTAAATACATTATAATCCATTTCACATAAATAAATGAACCCAATTTCACATAGATAAGTAGACCCATCGCACGTCATTCCTTCTACGCTTCCAAGTTCCTGAAGAAGGACTTGAGTTGACGTCTTGATACCGACATCTGTTAAGTATAAGCATTCCTGAATTTCAAAGCCATGGTTGCATTGGGAGCCACTCACCCAGTAGATAATCAAGGCCACTACAACCTTTACTCTACCCAGGTCGAGAGGACCGTTCCCCTCTCTCCTCAAGCACAAGATCATAGCTGTCAAAATATTGACTTTCCCATCGATCCTGATTATCTACTCGTTCACGCCACGCGATTCCAAAAATCCAATGGATTCCATCGGTGAGGATCCATGGAATGATGTCCACTCTAACATGCTACATCAGGAGGTCGATTTCAAGGCAGCGAGGCTGTTCTTCTAATACTTACTTGGTGACACGACTACTGTTTGTTCGAAAGAAGTTAGTCCTGCATTCCTAGTCTGAATACTCGGAGCACCTACGTCGCCATCGTTTCTAGAATCACTTGAGGGAGATGGGTAAGAAGCTCTTTGCTTGACATCAGTTTCTTTGCTTCTTTCGCCAACAGTCCAAGGAGGTTACGGCCGCGCCGGGCATTGGCCTGGGTTCTGTCCCAGAACTCGGCCAAATTCCGAGCGTCGGTCAACTTGGCTGGCCCTACTTGTACTAGTTGAATGTGAGACATTGTACCAGATTCATGCAATCTAGAAACTCACATTCACCGGCAGATAGGACATAGTCAACGCGGCCGGTGAACGACAGCGTCTTTCCGCTGCCAGTGCGAGTGGGGAACTCGACCGGTCCTCCTCTCTTACCCTGCAGGTCGCCGTCCGCAATATTCGGTTCAAACAGAACGAACGCGTCATTGGAGAGCTCTTTCTGACAGAACCTTGCCGCTGGTACCGCCAAGTGGTCGATGAATGCGCGGGCCCGGGCCTCAGACTAGACGTTGGTGTCAGTACTGTGCAACATCCCATACACCCAGAGAGCTGTACCTTTGTTCCAGTATTACCGTGGATCCACTCAGTGTTGGCACACAAGACATGTCCCTCACGCTTCCAGAATGGGTCAAAGGACTTGATAAATGTCTTGGCTTCTTCCGACTGGGATGTCGGCTGGGCGAGGTCGGACTTGGGTTCAGACCGTGCTTTTCTCCTGACCTTCACCCGCTGACCAATGGTGTCTGCCTTTGAGCTCTCGGAGGCCTCTGTGGATACAGTGGGGCGATCGTCCTCTGCTGGAAGGCCTACTACGGTCTCGGGGCTTTCGTCCTTGGGCTCGGTGATGAGGGCGGCAATTCGGGCGATGTGCTTGTCGGTCAAGGCGCCAACCGACTTGGGGAAGACCTCCAACTCTTGCAGGTGTTCATTCTTTGCACCTGAAAAGGTCACCTGACATACATGTTAGCGAAACAAGGCCGTCATACTGGTTGGAAAGGACGAACCGACTCCTTCACGTTTTTATTGGCAATAGCCTTTATAAGGGCATTCTGCAGCTTCTGAGAGGCTTCTTCCGTAGCAGCAACCCTCTTGTCGAACTCCTCTCTCTCCTTCTTCACCGCTTTCAGACTGGGGTCGATGAGTTTGGTCTTTATTTCCTCGTCCGACATGGATTCGACCTTATTCTTCGTCTCGTCATCATTTCTGATCCTCTCGATCGTGTCCTTTTCGAAGTCGTCCAACATCGCCGGCGCTGACAATCTGGGGGACCTGCGAAGAGTAGTTGACTGCGACATGAATGGATGGAGGAGGAAAGGGCTGTCAGAACGGATAGGTAGAGCAAGAAAGCAGGAAGGACGCGAACTTGCGTGGTGCAGCAGGTTATAAGACCGTACCACCCCCACGTTTTCCTCCTCCTGTTTTCCTCCTTGTCGGAGCGAGGCCCTCTGTCGATCACACCTTGGGCGCCTGCAGGGAGAGAAAACAACGAAATGATGGGATGAAAGTAAGCATGGTAGCACCTTGTAGTACCACAGGACCTCGAGACTGCCGCACCCGCCGATTTCACGCTATGTACAAGGTCGCTCGTGAATTTTATGCTGTCCGCAGCAGGTGGTCAGAGCCTCGTGGAAGATCGACTGCGCTATTAAGGGAAAGCTATGTTGTCTAGTTCACGAGCAGCTGCGAAGAGGAGTCCGTGATTGCCGCAACCCAAATACTGAATGTGCAAGGAAATAATAAATTAACAATTAGCCACACGAATCTAACATCGGGTCAAAAAGGCGAAGAAGAATACAAACAACAGCGACACCGAGCATCAAGTCAAGACAAGAAAAAGTGTTCGAAAATGAAACCACTCAAGGGATCCATATAAAACCATCACGCCCGTTTTAAAGGTCTCCATGGCTTCCCCTCAGAAATCATACCCTTCCACCTTGAACACCTTCCCATACTGCAGGTAGCTCTCCATGATCTTGAGAATCTGATCCGGCAGCCCCATGCTAAGAAGTGTAAACGAAATCTTGGCGAACCCATGGATCTGTCCCAACTTGAAGAACGCGCGAGAGATAGAGGTGGGATACTAGACAAATCGTCAGCGCTAGATTGTAAACAAGAGGCATTGCACTTACCGTCATCTCAGTGTAGTCGGCGTATTGATATGCAGCGACCCGAATTGCGGTTTGGATCGTCCGCTGGATGTCACCCTCCTCCGCGTACACTTCCATTAGCTTGAGCCACGGCTTCATCGAGTAGCGAGGCGCATCGAGACACCGCTGGTACGCTTCCTTGGCTTCCTCCTTATGGTGCAACCGCAGCCCTAGGTCGCCCAAGATCTCCCACTCCATTCCTGTCTTGCGGTACGCGACGTGCTGGGTCTTGAAGTGTGCCACCTCAGCTCGGAAGATCGTCCACACCCGGAGGTCCTGAAGGATGTCAGATAAGAGATCAGACGACAACAGAAATGGGAGAGATAGGTACACACCTCGTAGAGGACCATGAACAGATTATCCAACCACCGCTCACAGAGTCGCTTATTGCTAAACGAGAAAGCTTCGCCAGTTCCAGGGCTGTTTGCACTGCTGCTCGCCTCGCTCGAACCATCCTGACTCTCATCAGCCGCCGCTTGTTGTGGTTTTTGCACTCCTGGTTTGGGTGCAACAGGCGTGGGGACAATGTCCGCCTCCTCGCCTTCCTCCTCCTGATCCCCGTCCGCAGAGATCTTGATCGTCGGTATCGATTCCTGATGTTTGGGGCTAGGCGGGATCGCACGCGTCGAGGCTTTATCGTCCATCGAAGGTCTGACAGTTCCGTCTTCGTGAATCACCGCGCGTCCAGCATCACCGTTCGCAGGCGAATCACCACCGTTGTCGACCCCGTTGGTTGTGGCTTTAACTTCGGCTTGCGCTTTTTGCATACGGTATTCTTCCTCCATAACGAAAACACTGCTCCGTGTCTTGAGGAGCTCATCCCATCCGATTTGGGAGACTAGCCGGGACGAGTAGAGCATACGCCCTCGCCCAGGTTCCGCGGAGACCTGGTGCTGGCAAACGAAGAAGGGCAGTGATCGGCCTCGTCGTCTTCAGTCTTGATTCGCTCCGGGTAGGATTTCACCGATGGATTTTGTGAAAGGGAGATGGATCTTGGAAACTGGAAGCGTGCGATGGGAGTCCCGACCGTTGAAAGTGAACATGGGACACGAGTTCAATGTGAGAAGGGCCTGGCGAAGTTGTCAACGACGGGAACTTTCAGTATGTGTGTGGGTAAACATACCGACTCGTACTGGCCGAGCTCCAAATAGATATCGGTAAGCTTTTCCCAGGTGACGAACTCGCTGGGAGCACAGTTGACGGCCTGCCGTGCAAGTTTGAGGGCCCATTCGAACTTGCCTTTCGAACGCAGGAAGTCGCATTGGACGTGGAGAAGGGTATAAGATTGGGGCGTTTCTCGCATAGCCGACGCGATGATTTGCACAGCTTTGACTTCCTCGTCTATAACGGCGTGTTAGATGGAAAGCGCACGAACTCTCGAATGTACGCACTCATTCCGATGTAGCTTCTTGCCAGTAACGAAGAGACTTCAGGTTCCCGAATAACAAGCTTTTCGAAGAGATTTGCTGCTTGTTGATAACGACCACTGTCTCCAAAGTACTTCATGATCCCCGCGGTGAGATGATTCGAAACGACGGTTGCGACCTGGATTTCAGGATCAGAGCCCACTTGCCAGCCCTTGGAGAACAGAGCCTCTGCTGCCTGGAGGAATCGAAGTTCGCCTTCTGCTGTTGTAATGGGATCCAATTTCCGATAAGCTTCAAGCGCGTAGGTGGGGTCGTCCGAGTACAGAATGGCCCTGAGCAATGCTGATACGTATGTCTCTTGCCAAATTTCCGCTGTCGCTTCGTGCCTGTGGGTGCCGTGTCATGAATGTCCACTTCGATGTAGCGATTGCCGTACCGTTCACCGCGCAGATCGATCACATACGCATGCACACCTCCAGGGATCTTAACGTCGACTCGCATGTCGACTCTGGAGAATGCATTGAAACAACTTTTAACAGTCCGTCAGTTCCTCGTCTAACCATGGCCTCCCGGGACGAACGCTCACCAGTATGTCCCGCTTCGCACTTTCCATGTCGCCGTCGTCGAGAACCAAGCAGAAGTGTCTTCGATAGCGTATGTTAACGAGTTGATATAGGCAGCTAACGACGCAGAAGACGATGCATCGACTCCAGCAACGTAGAGGTAGGATCCTGTCTATAAACTCGGTTTAGATTAGCTCTAAACTGCGGTCCAGAAGGCATACCTGAGACCTCTCGACCCCCACTTTTCCCAGTACTCTATATATCTTGAAAAGAATCTAGAGGTCCAAGTTCACGTCAGTTTGCGTTATACACCGGGCTATCCCTAACGTTAAACACGTCCTTTCGACAGCTACATGAAAACAACGTACTGAGGACTGTGAGTCTGGATATATTCCATCTATGCCTTGTAAGCACGATTCTGAAAAGGGAGAGACTTCAATAAGTTCAGGAATCTCCCTCTGGCGGTTCCCCCATTGTGGTCGGAGACAAGCACCGTCGGGTATCATGATTCTGCTGAGGGCCTGACAGTTGTTTGTCCATGTTAAGATCGCACGGCGATAAGGCCCTGCGCATTCGGCGTCTATTCAAGCCTCGAGCTCAAGTCTCGTCTTCATATTCAAAACTCAAATCTCTTCTTCATAGTGATCAAAACTGTCGTATTCAAAGAAATTATAATTATACAATTTCATGACCATCGTAAACAAGACCCTATCAAGGCGTGCGGGAAGAACGTAACGTTAACAAATCAAATAGTAGCAAGTTGCAAAAGAAAAAAAGGTGGTACAGATGTGATGAGTCGTGAGTCGATGATGATGATGATGAGTGAGAGCAGAAAGCGGTTGTCAAATGTGATGCATAAATAACAGTGAGTGCGTCGTAAAGGTAGTAGGAATGAGTAGATCGTGTGATCGAGGGATGAGGCGGATGTACATGGTATGTCGTCGATGAGGGGGCGGAGATGATGGAGAAGGGTCAGTTGGCTTCAACAACAGTTGCACCCCTTGGGAGTGTAAAGGAGGAAGCCAAAATCACCAGCGGAGGGGTCCCAGTCAGGCATTATTCAAATCCAAGTAGAAACTTGTAGCCCTTGGTAGTCGGGATCCGCGGTGTCGAGGGGGGTATCAAGTCGCCCTATTCTATCGAGTCCTCGAATCAGGATCTCGAGGGCGTGGGTGGTCGAAAGCATAGGGTGTGATGTGCACGAAAGCAAGTCGGGAGCGAAGGTATGTAGTGGTCGTGAGCACACGCTATCATGGCAGCGTGCGTCGACGACCCAAAAGCGGGCGAGAGGAGTGAGAGGTATGGCATGAGGTCGAAGGTGCGGAGGGGAGGGAAGAGGTATGGAGCCTTTAGAAGGATCACCACCAAGGCCAAAGCAAAGCCAAAAAATTGCATTTGGGTCTTGGGCGTCGTCCATCTGCAAGGGGGGATATGTAGTGGAGGTCGATTCATTTACCACCACTCACCCTGCTCCCTCATGGCATCAGCGACCTTGATGAAACCAGCCACGTTGGCACCAGAGAGAAGCGAAGGGAGGATCTTGCCGTCTTGCAGATCTTCACCAGACCACTTGGCACCAGCGTCGTAGCAGATCTGCACAAGGGAATATACCAGTCAATAAGGAAGTCCCAGAAAAGCATCGGATAGTGTGTACTCACGCTGAAGCAGTCAGACATGATCTTCTTCAAGCGGCTGTCAACCTCCTCGGTGGTCCAAGCAAGACGCTGCGAGTTCTGGGCCATCTCGAGACCAGACACGGCGACACCACCGCAGTTGGAGGCCTTGCCGGGAGCGTACCACACGCCCTTGCCAGCCTTGCGGGCAGCCTCGAAGACCTCGACGGCCTCCTCAGTGCAGCCCATGTTGGAGCCCTCAGCGACGATGCGGACGCCAGCAGCGACGAGCGCCTCAGCCTCGGCCTTGTTGACCTCGTTCTGGGTGGCACCGGGGAGGGCAATGTGAACCTTGGGGAGGAGGGTCCAGGGGCGCTTGCCGGCGTGGTAGGTGTAGCCGGGGGTGTCGGCGAGCTCCTCCAAAGAACCACCGCCTCGCTTGAGCTTGGCGATTTCTTGTACGAATTCCTTGGTGTAGCCCTCCTCGGCGATGAGGGTGCCGCGGGAGTCGGAGAGGGAGAGGACGGTCGCGCCGAGCTCGATGACCTTGAGGGCAGTGAACTGGGCGACGTTGCCTGAGCCGGAGACGGCGACGAGGGTGGAGGGCTTGTTGAGAGAGAATTCAGGGCAGGAGCGGGCGATCATCTGGTGGAGCGGTGGTAAATTTTACGGCGGAGGGGAGTGGAGAGAGGGGACGTACGTGTTCGACGTAGTAGATAACACCATATCCAGTAGCCTCGGGACGAATGAAGCTTCCACCCCAGTGCAGACCCTTGCCAGTGAGCATACCGACGAACTCGTTTCGCAGCTTCTTGTAGGCACCGAACAGGAAACCAATTTCACGTCCACCAGTTCCAATGTCACCAGCTGTAGAGCGTCCAGGTCAGGCAACGGTTGTCAAAAGTTGAAAGGCAGGGGTAACTCACCGGGAACGTCAGTATCCTTTCCAATGTGCCTGTACAGCTCCATCATGAAGGCATTGCAGAACCGCCTAATCTCGCTGTCCGACTTGCCCTTGGGGTCAAAGTCGGAGCCACCCTTTCCACCACCCATGTTGAGACCGGTGAGCGCATTCTTGAACGTTTGTTCGAAGCCCAAGAACTTGAGGATGGAGAGGTTGACGGAGGGGTGGAGTCGGAGACCGCCCTTGTAGGGACCGAGAGCAGAGTTGTACTACAATACCCGCTCAGAATCTATAATTGAATTCGGACGAGGAGAGACTCACTTGGACACGGAAACCGTTGTTGACTTGCGGCTGGCCTTGGTCGTCTTCCCAGACAACGCGGAATTGGAGAACACGCTCGGGGATTTGGATGATTTCGAGTGCCTTTGTGTATTCGGGATTGGCGGCCAAGAAGGGTTGCAAGCTGTTGGTGAGCTCGTTGAGAGCCTTGAAAAAGAGAGGACAGTCGTCAGTTAGCGGGGCGGCGTCAAGAAGGGCGCTCTACCTACCTGCTCGAATTCGGGCTCAATAGGCTTGACCATTTCGGAAAGAGGAAAGTTGGGGGTGAGAGAAGTAGGCGTTACGAAGCGTTTAAAAGCTTGTAAGTTGTGTAGTGCTGCGAACTCGAGCTGTGGTTGGAACGAGTCGACGAGGGACAAGGAAACACAATTCCACTCGAAACCTGCCGCCTTTTCATTCTTTTCCTTATCTCTCATTGCCTTGTTTGGCAGTGCCCAAAGCCACAGCGGAGCAATTTGCTTATCGGTTTTCGCCAACTTTGTCCCGATCGGCCGCTGTTTCGATCAGGTCAGATGAGCGCATGCCTTGATGCTCCTCTCGGTACAACTCGGGTCGACAGAATGGAGCGTGTCTGGCGCCGGTGTTGGTCAATTCGAAGAAGGTTGCGTTGAATTAGAAGGATGAGCGAGTCTGGCAATCTGGAAGGCTGTAGTCCTTGACCTGGAGCGTCGAATGGGTCTACAAATCCAATAAGCAAGGGAATAGAAGACCTATACGAAGGAGTAGGGGTCAGCGAGCCAAGCATTGGTGTAGTAATTACCCGGTCTAACCACACCGAATATCCGAGCTCCCTGCGTTCCTCAAGCTGACTCGTCTTCCTTCTCTACCCGATGCGACAGCATGGGACCGCGCTCTGACATTGATCCAGCCCTTTGTGCCGTCGCCACTCGACTATTGTTTCCTCTTCTATTCCGAACTCCCTTACAGTCGTTTGCATAATTCCGTTCAGGTCCCCCAGACAGAAAAACCACTTTGATGTGATGGCGGCATCTCCGAATAGGTTGGGCTCACGCTCGAGCGCGCCAGAGGATGACGATTTCCCCAAGCCCAGCGTAGCGAAAAGCCAATATTCCATCGTTTTTTATACCATCTTCAACCACTGACCCTAAAAGCAGAGAACCTCGCTCAGGAGGTACCACGAAAACTAGATGTGAAAGAAATTGCTCACTCTCCTGGATGAGGCTGGCTGCACAGACCGGTCAGTCGCATCACTGATCGGCTCCTTTTCGCCGATTTTTTGTTTCCCCAACATGAACGGAATTATGCAAACGACTGTATCTTTGAGAAACTGAATGGATTCCATTGGGAAGGCCTTTATCTTCGTATGTTACAAAGAGGCCTAGTAAGGGTGCCTGCTGCGGATTTGGGGGGCGACCCAGTCAGCTGGAATCCACTGTAAAATCACTCTATCACGCACCACACTAGTAGTATAAGCCTATCCTCCTTCTGGCTATTCAATACCTTCAGAAGACGAGAGGATTTCCAGTTGGACCATTCAACGAAGATCACCAGAAAAGCTTGGCTACAACGCCATAACACCATTAGGCTACAACCATTGACGACTAACCTACAATCCGTCTAGACCCTGACCCCAACAACAGCACCTCCTTCATCGGAGAACAGGGTCAGCTGAGCACACGAGCGCTATTCCCAGCCCAACGGGGCACCCACCACCCAGTACCATCACACAACCAACAACCTTCTTCGAATCTGTCGATTCGCGGGTAATCCCAGGCATGTGGAACGTGGCGTGCTCGCCTTTGTCTTGTCGCCAGAGTCCGTCTATGCCCGGACCACTGACGTCGACGGCGGTGTACGTACCGTGGCGTCCGCCGTCCGTCCGTGCTTGATTCCGTTGGTAGAATTAAGCGCTCGTCGGCGTCGTTGAGGCCACCCGAGGCGTAGAGCCCGATTCGAAGTGAATGGCAGTATACGAGAAGTGGGAGTTAGGGTCAGAAAGGCATCAAGAGAAAGGGCAAACTCTCCCACCCCTCCCCTTGTATATAAGCCAATAGGCCACTTTGTATATGTAAACCGAACCCGCCGTATCTATGCATGCGGGTTTTGATAAGACTGCTGTACTTCAAGCGTGTCGCTACGCGTTATCTCTTATCGCTAGACTACTACACCCTATGAACAATATGATGTATTCTTGAGAACCCATCACTTATCTCGCAGAGTCGAGCGCTTGTAGAACTCTAAGAGATAACCAATGGCCTCGAGTTCGGTGAAAAAGCGTAGCGCCCTCACCTCAGTCTTCAGGCCTCAAACTCGGAACGCCCTAAACCCTTTGGCATATGTACGGCCAATAAAATTACCGACTCTATCCGCCATCCGCACGCCCGACACAGCCAACATTCTTCCCTCCAATCCAACCAAAATTGTTGCACCTCCCCGGCCCCACCACGAATCGAGCTACTCTCGGGTTCGCACCATAAGCGCCGTATGTCATACACAGTACGCTCCATGCCGTAGTCCAAGCCCAAACCCAAGCCCATATGTACACAAGTATGCATTCCATTTCCAAGGTTCGTCCACAGCCAAGGACGACGATAGGACGAACTTCGAAGTAACCCTTCCACCTTCCTAATGGGGATAGATAAGCAAAGTAAAAAAAAAACCGCGTCCGCTCGTCTCCACGTCACATCAAAGAAATATAACAACGCCACGGAGAACGGAATTGAAAGCGAATCTGCGATCCCCCGGAGGTGGACCCTGAGGCAACCGACGCGGGAGGGTAGAATTTGAAATTCAGGCTCGCGTGAACATGTGGGCGCGTGGACGACCTGGACCGATGACGACGTTGAAAGGGAAGCCAAGATTTCGCGTTTGAAAGGGGCTATGTAATTTAATTAAGGATCGGAAGCCTTTCGCTTGAGCGCTCGGTACGAGGAGGACGACGGCGAAGCAATTACTTCAAGCAGAGAACCAACCAGTTACACCCACTCCACCAGCGTGTACTTACTCCAGCGTGGCACGGTTGTCACCGGCAGACAAATCCCATCCCACACGGCACACGAGGCACAGCAAAAACATGACAGAAAACGATTCGCGTATTGGTACCGAAATCCCTTATCTTAACCCCAGTTGGAATAGTACCTTCTTCGAAAAGTTGGGCTTCGAAATTGGGGAGGAGGTCAAGTGACCACCGGGTCAGTGATTCAATCACGGAATGATGGACCAAGGAGCCAGGTATGTAGTGAAAGACACACGACACGCAGAGATAAGGAGAAGAAACGAAGGACGAGAACTTGAGAAGCTGCGCGTTGACAGTTGATTTTGTCCGAGTCTATAAGTATGTTGGTATGTATGTAGATAACAGAGAACTTGGTGAAGAGGTGAAGTGAAGCTTAGAAGCCCTGTACAACACAGAGATAGAAGGCGAGTACTGTAACATACATTCGCTCCCGTCCAACAAATTCTACCGAACGGAGTAACTAACCCCTCACAGACTCAGAGATAGCTGAATTGCCGCATTAGATTCGGAAGAAAACAGACAGGAGGGGCTTGGCTTGGCTGTTTGACCACGTATGCACACCAGCCTGACAGTACAACTCGGTCACGTTCCTGTGTGAGGCCTTGAGGTCTAGATTCATACCGTTTCTAATGCTGATGCAGAGAGAGAGATCAGCGCTCAACCCCAGGTAACAACGACTATGTACTAGTGCTAGCGCTCGTGACTAGTGACCCCTCTAAAATCAGGTGAGTGATACGCAGAAAACATGAATGGACCCGCGCACCGCGGCCCTCACACCCCCGCCTTTCAGTTCACCGTTCCTCACCACTTCACGCCGTCACTCATCCCGCGCGTCGTCCTCGCGCGCGGCGCCTACCTACCTAAACCGACTCCCGTCCTGCTCCCATTCCCGTATCTTGTCATTCAGAACCCCTGTGTAGGCCAATCCCGGTCGCCCAGAAGTCACCCTCACGGGTTGTCAGTCACTATTCAACTGGTCACCAGTCACAGAACGCTCACAGGCATCACCACCCAGTACCCACCAGTCACCCAATACCACCCTAAAATCAACCTTGGAGAGTTCCTCCCTACATAATCATTATATTCATATCAAATCTCGCAAAAATATTACAGGTATAAGATCTACTACTCCTACGATTAACCAAGGGAAACACCCCAGTGGGGCTTTACGGTACTTTTTTGCCAACGTTCATCGACAATCTCTTGTGTGTATGTATGTATGGAGTCTAACGAAGAGTCATAAGAAGATACAACACGCTGCGATACATACGCATGTAAGATCAGTCGTCAGTAAGCGAGGCTGGGCGTCTAGATTGGAGGTCCGGCGCCAACACCTCCCTCCATACCTAATCCTCGAGTCCATAAGTACTCCCCCGAGACCGCCTTTGCAATCCATCCTTCCATCCTACGCCATCCACACGACTCCACGTGCGCACCTACTACGCATCCCTGTTAATAAACTCCACCACCTCACTCTTCTCCGCCCCTCCATCATACCCATTCGGCATCGCCCCATCCTGCGGACACTCGGCACCGTTCACAGCACACTTCTCCACCACAGCCTCACTCGCCCCCTTCAGCTCCGCCTCGCTCACCATCGCATCAACAGGATGCGGCGGCTTGAACGACGCCAGCTGCGCTTGGAGCTGCTTGTCGAGTTCAGTGGGCGAGGCGGCGGCGGCGACGAATCCCAGGAAGGCCGGGCTGGGGTTGAGAGGGCGGGTGCAGAACTCGGGATGTGCTTGGAAGCCCAGGAAGTATGGGTGGTCTGTTTATCGTACAACGGAAGGAAGAAGGAAGGTGGGGGAAAAGGAAGTGAGAAAGGAGTTAGCTAACCCCACCAACGGAGAAAAAGATAGGAAGACTAACCAGGCAACTCCAAAACCTGCATCCGCTCTCCCTTCTCATCCTTACCCGCAAACACGCATCCACTCGCGGCAAGCCTCTCAACGTAGAGGGGGTTGACTTCGTAACGATGCCTATGCCTCTCCCAGATCTTCTCAGCACCACCGTAAAGCTTCCTCGCTTTGGACCACTCTTCCGTTTTGGGCTCGAAAACGGTAGGCCGCAAGCCCAGCCGCATCGTGCCACCCATGTGGGTCTTGGAGATCTCGGGCATGAACACGATGACGGGGTGCTTCGCTTGAGGGTCGAATTCACCGGAAGTGGCGTCTACAAAGGAAGTCAAAAAATCAGGATCGTGAACAAAGGTTCCCGCATCGAGGGATCGTCAGGGTTAGGTTGACGACGGAAATGAAATTAGGAATTTCATAGAACGAAAGGGAAAGGCAAAGGACGGAGTGAAAGAGAAGCGGGTCATACCTGAGATGCCAAGGACGTTGCGGGCCCATTCAACAACGGCGAGTTGGAATCCGAGGCAGATACCGAGGAAAGGGATCTTTTGTTCTCGAGCATACTTGATGGCAAGCATCATTCCTTCTGTGCCTCGTTGACCGAAGCCCCCAGGAACGAGGATACCACTATAACAATAAAGGTAAGCCTAGACCCAAATGAAAGGTTATGAATACAATGACGTACCTCGACCCTACAACTGCCCTCCAGGCGTCATGGTACTTGGCAGGGTTCGCTTCCTGGGTGTCAGGTTCCAAGTCGGAGGATTCCACCCACTATAATGAAGACGGAACATGATGTCGGCGAGAAGGGAAACGATGACGAATGCCACGACTTGCCTGGATGACGAGTTTTCGATGGATACGGAAGGCGCTGTGCTCGAGGGCTTTTGTGACGGACATGTACGAGTCCTTGAGGTCGGTGTACTTCCCCACCAGGGAGATCGTGACGGTTTCATAGAGCCTTTCTTGGCTACAACCAAATCTATCAGAACGCCACTCAGAGACAATTGGAAGAAGAGACCCACCCAGAGGTCAAATCCCTCCATCGCTGTCCAAGAGACGTGCCCATAGCCTGCATCTCCTTCGTGATTTGCATCTGGTCGAGGCTGAGTCGTTTTCGCAAGTATTCCACGATGCCCTGCGACTGCAAGAGCAATGGGACATGGTAGACCGAGGTCACGTCATGTACGCCAAAGACCTGCTCTGAAGAGACATGACAGAACATCGAGATCTTGTCTTTTGTTGCGGGGTTGAGGGGTTGGGGAACGAGGAGACGGCAGGCAATCTGTACGGACACTGATAAGGTGACATCATGGACGAGCAGAGGGATAAAGACGCACCAAGTCGGGGAGGAGACCCAGTCCTCGGAGGGCGTGCACCGTCGTTTGTGTGGGCTTGGTTTTCTGTTCGCCGTGCATGTCTGGGACGAGGGAGACGTGGATGAGAGCAAAGTTGTCGCGGCCAACACGAAATTGGAATTGTCGCATTGCTTCTACGAAAGGAGCGGACTCGATGTCTCCAACGGTACCACCGAGCTGAAAAAAGACATAAGCAATGTGTCAATGGATGGAATGAAACGGTAAACGTACCTCGACAATGCAAACGTCAGGAGTCTCACCAGTCTCGTCGACTGGGATTTTGGAAACGCGCTCAATCCAGTCCTGAATGGCGTTGGTAACATGGGGCACGATCTGAACGGTCTTGCCGAGGTATTCTCCTTTTCGCTATCGTTCCAAGTTCTTCAGCAAAACCACATAACGTTTTTATCGACGGAAGTGCTCACCTCCTTCTCAATGACCTCGCGGTAGATCTTTCCAGTCGTAATGTTGTTGTCTCGGGAAAGGGTGACGTTCAGGTATCGTTCATAGTTGCCCAAGTCAAGGTCGACCTCTCCGCCGTCG
Source organism: Coprinopsis cinerea okayama7#130 (assembly GCF_000182895.1). Taxonomy (NCBI): domain Eukaryota; kingdom Fungi; phylum Basidiomycota; class Agaricomycetes; order Agaricales; family Psathyrellaceae; genus Coprinopsis; species Coprinopsis cinerea. The sequence continues at coordinate 1,517,600 of NW_003307534.1, forward strand.
TTCAGCACGTAGACCTCGCCTTTTCAAAGGTCAGCCAGGGGGGCTTGAGATGCATGATATCCGTCGTGAACCGCTGCGCACCGTGTTCTGTCGGCCTCATAGTCCCCGCATCGATATTCATGTAAGGGTCAATCTTGATAGCGGTCACTTTGAGACCCGTCGTCTTCAACAACAGCCCCGTCGACGACGCTGCCAATCCCAGTCCCAATCCACCACGGCCGGTCGTCGTTCAAATTCGCGATAATTCGGAAAAAAAAGCCATATCATTCATATACGAGAGAATACCCCAGAAAAGATTGAAAGTGTTTAGATCAGAGAGTAATCTCAAACGGTACGTTGGAGGATAGACATACCAATGACGCCCTTGCCAATGCCGCTCACGACACCACCGGATACTACGATGTACTTGGTCATGGTCGTTCGTGGGCGATGAGGAATCGATGCACGGTCGTGGTTGCCGTCCGTGCAAAAGAAATTTTGGGCGGATGCATTCTCCATCAACTGTCACAGATCGGATCCCGGGCCGTCACCCGCCTCCCTTTAGGGGCATCTTTAAGCGCCCGCCGCTTTTTATTTTTGCAAACTCGTTATTAACATCAATCTGGCTTCGACAGTGCAACATGCTCCAGAGAAGGCGAAAGTCTCAACGCACACACCGGCTAACAAGATAGGCCCGTTCTCTCGAGAGCCGTGACGGGAGAGTCCCCGTGATTCAGTGCGAGAGGAAACAGACTCCCCCTTCGTTTGCTTTTATAAGGCTGGTCATCTCAATGTTGACGTTACCGTCATTGGTAGTTTCTTGTGGATAGAATTTCATTTAAAAATGAGAATCGGTACATGTACAAACTTGAAAGAGACCAAGGTGGCAGACAGTAGACAATGGAAAGGTACTAGGAGAAGTAAGAAGATAAAGGGAACAGGATGATAACTGATCATGGTAGGCAGCACCTTAAGCGTTCCTAGTTCCAATATATCCCTTTCTACGAGGGCAGTCTTAAGTCGCGCGCGGGCACGCGGGTGAGGCGAACGGTAGGCTACTTTCGGCTTCTGACCCTCCTTAGTATCCTTCCTCTTCGAGTGCGAGTTCAAGCATCATGTCAAGCATCCACTTGAACTCTTCGGGGCAGTCCTCATATTCGATTTCAGGCCCGTCATAAATCTGGGTTGTAGTTTTCACTGGTGCTTTGCCGGACTGTTGTTTAGCCAGTGGATTGTTAGGTTTGGCGGAAGCCTTGCCGACAGGGGCAGAAGAGCCCTCTGTCTTGTCCTCTGAATCCACTTCCATGCGCACAGTCTCGTTTTCCTTTACGCCGGACGGGCAGGGTTGGAGTTTGAGTTCCACTGCGCCATCGGCCTCAGCTTCTGCGCAGGATACTACATTCTCTGTGCTCGGTTTGCGAGAAGGGGACATGTTAACGGTTGGTGAAGTGTATTTCGAAGTCTTTCAAATGATGTTGCGCTTGAGACGGTGCTCAGACTGGAAGGCTTGAGAGAGGACGGGAAGAGACACTTGCTGCTGAAGGTCATCTCCCTCACCTGCTTTTATACCCGCGACAGAAGGCAGGTGGTACGTTGGAAACGAGTTTTGTGGCATACTTTACAATGAGACGACTCTGCCAAAAACGCTGACAATGGATGTGAACCATTGTCCCTTCGCCACTAGCTTGACGGCCGATCCCACTGATGATGCGGACACATTGTCAAAACGCACTGCGGGATGTCTTTTCTGGAGGCAATGGTCGCAACACAGTGTATGTTCCGAGCGAAGTCGCCCTTGGGCGCCTAATGGACAATGAATTGGAGCTCTTGGCAGTGTTCGAGATCAGTGAGGAAGGTTGTGAGAGTGGGTCTCCTGCATTCAATTTCTGACAGCGCCTATGCCCCAAGCAAGGCTCTACCCCCATGTATACGGTACTCCGAAGGATTGGGAAACTATACCACAGCGGAGATTGAACAATGTCCTATGGTCGCACAGTCATCGGAAATGCCGTCGCCTGAGAGTCTTTGCCCGAAATTCCTGTTCGATTTAACGCAATGGAAAAGGGGTAGCAAATGAAAGATGAAAGCCTTTCCTTCGTTGGCAAATGGCGCTTTTGGTATTTGCTATCCGTTTGCTCACGCCTTCCCGCATTGGGAAACTCTTGTGTAATCTGGGGTAAAGACTATCAGGCGACGCCATTTGCAATGCCTTTGCAAGGTTGGGACATTAGCTCACCTCCGCTGTGTACTCTGGCTGCCTTCACTCTGTGTCGCGGGTTTGATAGGGGCTCCGATGGTTCGGACAACAAGTACCGAGATACGATAGATGGAATTTTGGTCATAGTCCATCATTTCCCTTTGTACTTTTCCTTTGAATTACGGGAGTGCTGTGTAAAAGGCGGGACAACCTCAAGGCTACGATGAGCACGAGACTACTTAAGTACGAGTATCCGGGTCCTTGGACGACACCCACTTCAGCAGCCAAACAAACAGAAGCCCGGGTCAGCGCTTCTTTTTAAAGCCTTCTCCCGACGCTTCTTCTTTGACTCACAACTTCACGGCGGCACTGCTATCGAATCTTTTCCGTCTCTGCTCACTCAGCGGTGCGCACAAGCTCTGGCGAAAGGACTTTTGGAGAAGTGTCGAACAAGGGCTGGTCGGCCGACGACGTGACTGAAACGCCAACGATTGGAGAACGCAGCTCCACGACGAACAAACATGAATCCAACATATTGTCCAGCATACGTGAGCGATGAAGGGTGCCCCAGGGGACTCAGGTGTCGCAAACGCCACGATATCCAACGATGTTCGTGTGGTTTGGTACTCCTAACAAAGTACTTTATACCCCATGTTCGTGGGCGACGACACCGCACACTTTTTCGCCAGATGAAGGAGGCGCAGGGTCGAGCAGCAGGCCAAAATACGGGGGTACGTGTTTATATCTCTAGCTCCCCTTCCACTTTCACTCACGAGCCTGTTCCAACGAGCAGGCAGCGGCCGATCCCCAAGCTGTACGCCGCTGCGACCGATGTCCGCGCACGGTCCCAGAACGCTGGTGGATGTCGCACCAAGAGTATCATGCCAGACAGGATAAACGCACTGCCTATCAGGCTGCAATGGAACAAGCCGAAAACGACAAAGAGGGAATCGTTGTCACAGGAAAGGATGGGATTGATTTTGGCGTGTTGGATGCGGATAGCGCTGTGGAGGTGACTGTGACTATTGAGAACACGACTGCAGAGTACGCCTTCTCGGTGAAAGCGTGCAGGATGCGGTCTTCTACACGTGGAGATGAACACGGGAAGATGTATGTTCCCGGCACAGCTTTCTAATCTGTTACTCCAATTGTTGACTGAGCTCGCGACACTAGGTTTTCTGCGCGTTTGAAGGGAAAATCCAAGGGTATCAGAGCTGGATCCTCACGAACGCTCTCCATCGTCTTCCACCCAGGCTACGCCGGGAAGTACGAGGACACACTCGAGCTGTTGTTCTGGCACCTGGACCTGCGTCGCTCCTTCGTCATCACCCGCCGCGTTACCGCAACTGTCGGAGACCAGGAAGACCATGAGCTCCTCCGCGCGAAAGCACCTTACACGGGGCCCAAAGAAACGCCTAGGTTCCGCCCCGATGGGACCAAGATTATCCCAAGCTTACGACCCCCAACTTGGACGAAGACCAATTGGACCGACAGACTCCCGGAATACAAGGTCCCACAGAAGATCATCGATGTCGCGTTCAACCCGAAGATTAGGAACCAGAATGCTATACGGAATAATGTAATGCAGCTCATGCCGGCTGCTTTGAACTTGAGCACATATGCTACGTGGTGGCAAGTACTACTGTACTTGGAGGAAGAACGGACAAGGCAAGTTTTCGCCATTCATTTCGAAATATGATCGTCTTACCATCGAGTACAGGCAAGATCTAGACCGGTATGCCCTTGAAGACGTGGAGATCAAGCCCAATTATCCTCGCTATGAGTAAGCTCTTTCATGACCTCCCTAATTTTTTCCTCTTCACTGATGATAAACTGCAGACTCAAAGTACCAGGTCTCGCAGAAAACAGACCTTCCGTCCTCGTCGGTGATTTTATCCTCGTCAGCGAATCCAATCCCGCCATCGCTTTCGAGAATCGAACATGGTACGAAGGCAGGGTCCACGAAGTCCGCATGGATGAAGTTGTCTTGCGCTTCGGTGACGGCTTCAACACCTATAGAGGTAATCGATTCGACGTCCGTTTCGTCCTCAACCGTCTGCCGTATCGACGAATGCACCACGCCCTCGTCAACTCGTTCGCGCCTAGACGCATTCTTTTCCCCGGCCCACAGGACATTTTAGGTCTGAAGAGGGTGACTGCGCAACAGAAGGCGGCGATTGTGCCGTATTACCGCCAGCTCAAAGATGATGACGAGCAGTTGGAAACGGTCACTGCGATCTTGCATCAGAATCCTGGAAGTGCTCCTTTCATCGTCTTTGGACCGTAAGCTTTATTTTTCTGAGCACTTTCTCCCTTCCATACATCTGACCACGGATGGTTTAGGCCTGGTACAGGGAAGACGGTGACCATCATCGAGGCCATGAAGCAGCTCCTGGACAAAGATCCGAACGTCCGCATCCTAGCTTGTGCGCCAAGCAACTCGGCCGCCGACCTCCTCGCCCAAAAGCTGGCCGACCGCGGGCCCAAAGTCGTCTTCCGACTCAACTCTCTCACCCGAAAGGTCTCCGACCTCCCCAAGAACCTGAAAGAGTTCTCTCGTATCAACGAAAACACGGTGTTCGCTGTCCCGCCTGTGGAGGAACTGCTCCAGTATCGCGTGGTTGTGGCTACCTGTCTATCAGGTGGTGTTCCTGCGAGTCTGGGGGTGAAGAGAGGGCATTATAGCCATATCTTCATCGATGAGGCGGGGCAGGGTAAGGAGCCAGAAGTGATCTTCCCCATTAAGAGTTTGGCGGGCCCGAAGACGAACATCATTTTGGCGGGAGACAATCAACAACTCGGTCCGATTGTTCAGTGTAACATTGCTGCTGGATTAGGTTTGAAGACGAGCTATTTGGCGAGGCTGATGGACCGGGATGTTTACAATCTCGATAATGGTGGACGTGGTATCACGTAGGTTTTTCAGCACTTCTTGCAAATATGGTTGACTGAACCGTGACTCTTGGATGCAGGATCGTCAAGTTGGTCAAGAACTTTAGGTCCCATCCCGCCATCCTCGAGTTCTCCAACGACCATTTCTATAGTTCTGAACTCCAGCCATGTGGTGATCGAGCGATGATCTGCAGTTTGGAGACCTTTGAAGAGTTGCCGAAGAAACGGTTCCCGCTTATCTTCCATGGTATTGTGGGCAAGGATCAGCGAGAAGCGTCATCGCCCTCGTTCTTCAATGTCGAAGAGGCCTCTCAGGTCAAGAAGTATTGCAAAGCTTTGTTGGATAATAGGAAGCTTAGATTGAGTGCGTCTATAATTATTTCTCTCGCCTTGAAATACTCGATGGAGGCTGACTGGATATATGACTGACAGCTGCTGAGCACATTGGTATTATCACGCCTTACCATGCTCAACGTTGCAAGATCCTGGACTTGCTCCATAAAGAAGTCAAGATGAGGGACATCAAAGTCGGAAGTGTGGAAGAGTTCCAAGGACAGGTAAGCGCCCAACTGCTCACTTTCGAGTCGGGTAGTTCTGATTGCCTCGTAGGAGCGGCGCATCATTATCATGTCTACTGTCCGGAGCAACACCGAATACGTTTCTTCCGATATCACTCGTTCTCTGGGATTCGTAGCCAACAGTCGTCGTATGAATGGTAAGCCCCTACAGACTTCCCAAACATGCACTTCCTGATCTAAGGACACTCCAGTCGCAATCACGCGAGCGCAAGCCCTGCTCGTCGTCATCGGCAATCCCATCGTACTCTCCCTCGACCCGCTCTGGCGGTCCTTCCTCGGTTTCATCCACACCCGTGGCGGCTGGAGAGGAAAGCAAATCGACTGGAACCCCGTTGATCTGGAGTCCAGTTTGGCGGGCACCTCGTTCGAGGCGAGACGTAGGACGGAGGCAGAGCGAGAGATGGAGGAGACGATTCAAAGGTTGAAGGCGCTTATTGTTCAGAGGCATGAAGATTCGGATGTTGAGTTGGATTTGGAGGATTCGGATGATGAGGAAGGGGAGTATGCGACGGCGTTTGAGAGGCCGATATTGCGCGAGGCTGAGTAGATTCAGAAGCTGTATCATAGTGTCATGTGGGTTTCATTCAGTTTGTACCACGATTTCCGTTCGTCAAGTCAATCATGAGCATCTCATTGCAGAAAGCCTATCTGATCATGATAAGGGACCCTGGGCAGTGTCTGTGGGTCCACGGACGGATTCGAAGGCTGTCCACGAATCTCGCAGTTAACACGGGTCATGCGCTATCTATGACTGAATGGAACTCACTTCACAGCACCGCGGATGGACCCACTACCATGACTTCCCTACCACCGTGGTATCCCATTTCACCTCAGGGCTTCCTCCATCTCACTTGCTACTCCTCCAATGCCAGCGCCTGCCCTCCCAGCAGAGATAATCTGGAAGATCGCTTCTGGCCAAAAGCTCGCAACACTCCAATCTCTCACCCTTATCTCGCGCCTATTCCGCCTGGTCTGCCAACAAGTCCTCTTCAGCAAACTCAGTCTCAATGTTATCAGTGTCGCAGCTGCGGATAGGTTGAAGGGGATAATGACGAGCCCGCGCATCGTTTCGTACATCCAGGAGTTGGTATTGCATCGGTCGGGACCGACGACGCAGGTCCCATGGCATGAGCGGCTTCCAGAGTTTCTGGGGATGGTCCATTCGGCGGGGAGGATTAAAGCCCTCACTTTGGGTGCCCTCGATTCGTCGGAGCTGGGTGCGATGGAGGATGAGTACCAGGAGGCGATTTCTGCAGCATTCCGGCGTATATGTGCTTCGGCGACCTTGCATACCCTCGAAGTCCACCATGATTTCCATAAATACCTTCACCACTGCGGGCCATCGCTTAAACACCTAAAGGTTGTTTCGGAGAAGGGTTCTCCCAATGCATCACCACCCTCTCCTCCTCGACGCCGTTCCGATATCAAGCTTCAAAGCTTTACCTTTGTGGGGGGAGGGTCCACGCCGTATACGTCCAATGTGTTCCCCTACATGCTGAACCCGCTGAATAAAATCAGCTTCAAGGTGTTCAAGCGCTTGGAGTTTGGCGAGTGTCGAACGGTGGAGGACTTTGACATGGCCAACGCCCTGTTGGATCGGTGTCGTCATTCGTTGGAAGACTTGGATTTCAGATTCAGTCAGTGGTCTTTATCTATTGGCCGTTCTTTCGTCGCTGGTTCCTGACCAATTGGTATCTGCTTTTAGAGAGCCGGGTCTCAGAGTCAGATGCTGTGGGCTTTCTTCGACTTCAGCCTCTCCTCCGGCTCAAGCGATTTACGTTCAGGGGATTCTTCGTCTGGCCGTTCCATCAGGACGACCCGAATCCTTACACCTGGCTCATCGCCCAAGTCTCTGTTCAAGGACAGCCATTCAAGAGGCTTCGCATTATCATCTTGGAGGTCAAATACGATTACATTCCCATTCCAAGTATGGTTGACCGGCGACCATTTACGGACTGGGAGGAGCTGGGCGAGATGCTTTCCAACAGAGAGTTATTTCCACGGCTGAGGCTGGTGAAGATAGTTATGGGCTGGGCGGACTCTTCCAAGAGGGTGGGCAGGAACGGTGGCGGAGACTCGGTGATGTCTGCCCAAGAAGTGGTTCTGGCGAAGAAACTCGAGGAAGCGATGCCGTTACTGCAGGCACAGGGGATGTTGAAGATTGAAAAGTGCTCCTAGGGATGTATTACTAGTTCACGCTGTTCTTTCGCAATTGATAGCATGTAAACAGGGATATAATATAAGGTGACGGAAGTCGTAACTGTTAGTAGAGGTGAGCAAGTAACTTTACTCGAACAAGGTAATCTTGTACTGCGTGACAATGTTTTTGTCTGTTCGAACGCGGACCAACTGCTCCATCCAGCTGTCTCTCCCAACTGCAATCCCGCCGACCTGCGCCTTCCCATCGTTTTCGCTCCACGGCCACTCCATCTGTCCCTCCTGACTATATGCCTCGATGGTCTTCCTGATACCGTGGAATTTGTTCTTCAACAAGGTTGGGAATAGGCACAAGTGAGTCCTCGAACGCATCTCCTTGACTCCGTGGAGACAGAACATGAAACGAACATCGTTTCGTGAATGGATCCATTTCTTGTCCGCTGGTTCGGTTTCCTTGTCCCAGTCCAATGCCTCCTGGGGGGTGAGGTAGTCCCACATGTGCGGGAACGTCGAGATAGCGGCGACTTGATTCCACCCTACAGTCAGACCTGCGTCGCTTACAGGATGGGAGTTACCCCAGTAGTACCATGACATGGTGTTGTCAGGGTCGACTGAGTCGAAGACGAAAGGTGATTGGGACCCAGGGGCTCCTCGGGTCAAGAACGCCGCCCTCTCATGCGCGTGGAGGTGGATCTCGAGGGAGGTGATCGTCGGAAGGACACGTCGGACGAAATGGCGGAAAGTGATTGATGTAGGAGGGGCGTCGTCGCTGATACCGGATGAGGGCTTCGACTTTGCGTCGCTCTTGCCCTGAATCTTCCTCTTCAAGTCGCCAAAGATCTCGTCTTTGGTATCCTCCAACTGCGCAGGGTCCCATAGGGCTTGGTTCTTCCAAAGTATGGCTTTCGCTGGAAGTTCATCGGTGGCGAGGTGGAACCTCCTCAAATCCTCCTTCGTGAGCCCGACCTTCTTGAGGGTCTTCTCTGCCACTGCGATGTTTCCCAAGGATGGGACAGCTTTTGGACGAAGGTAATTATGGGGGTTGGCAAGGTCCTTCCACTTCTTTTCAATTACCTTGTATTCCAGACCCTCCGAGATCCACCCCAAAAGCTCCCCTATGGCCCCGCCTCGAAGGGACGACAAGCACCCCGCCCAGGCGTCGCGAGCGTAAAAGTGGATGAGATTGCGTCTGGCAACGTTGTCGGTGTCACCCGCTAGGAGGTTGAGACCCTGAAGCTCGGTGATCAGCTTCTGCAACCAATCGATCGCAGGTTTATGAGAGGTCGAGTATGGGAGTTTTTCGTGGATGAGAGAGTGAGCTTGGTTGACGTTCTCTGGGGAGTTGTCTGCGAGAATACGGGATAGCATCTCGTATGCCGCTTTGAAGTCGAGGGGGCCCGAGTCGTCCTTCTCGATTGGGACGCCGTCCAAGGTAACGTAGAAGTGCCACCATTTGTCGCCCTCCTTCTTCTGAATCCCAAGTTTCTTGTGCTTGTCGGAGAGAATGCGGCAGTCGCTGTCGACTACTTTTCCCTTGAAGAGGTGGTAGATAGTCCCGACAGCGTTTTGGTAAATCTGGGGAACCCTTGAAAGGTCGTCTGGCCAGAGAAGTGGGATCAAGGACCCGTCAGCCTCGTTGACCAGGCATAGACCTCCGTACGAGTTGATAAAACGGCGACACGCGTTACAGGTGTGGGATGGACGCTCCGCCTCGGGCAGATTGTCGAGGAAGATTTGGAAGAGCGGGGTGTTGGATTCCGGGGTTGTTAGTTGGGTATGGAAGATGGGTTTCTTCTGAGCAACATGCTGTGTTACGGTTTTTTGAAATTCGAGTATTAGTTCATCGAATGCAGATTCAATCTGGGGTGACGCTTTTGGTCCGGGAACGAGGGCGGCCGGTGAGGTGGCAGCGTCCGCGGCGTCGACCAACTCGAAGTCGTCTTCGATGGAGGGTGGCATGTCTGTTGAGTCAGATATGGCAGGCTCTCAGCTTGGGCTTTTAAGATTTTCTGGGAGGTCCCCTATGTTCATGGATGTCACATAGTGACTGCTGATGGTCAGCGGGCGGCACCTTCTGACCAACTTGTGACTCGATCCTGCCCCAATTAGCGACGTGTATCAGATTAATGGTTCTGTTGGCGATGCCAAGTCAGGCGGTAATGCAGGTCCACTCACACGTCTGTCGGTTAAATGTAAAGGGGGGAGGGGTTGTCGAGGATGCTGTGCGTGCGAACAAGCGCCCGTCAGCGCCCACCGTACTGGCGCTTATGCATATGGGAAGTAGCGCAATTGACCACCATCACGTACTGGCCCCTGAGCTTAGGCAATTTCGCCCCAATGATGGAAACAACGTCATCCATAGTCTCATGAAGATTCCATGCCCCTCGTGGGTAATACCCTAGCTCCAAAAGTTCTCGTCAGCCGTGTCATCGTCTGGCTGCTCCAAGAACCGAGAAACGATGATCACGACCAACGTTCAACTAACGCGAGTGCTCAACCACCAGAACGGGTTCTCAGCATCCACCTAAACATGTCCAAGCGCGAAAGCGACGAATGGAGTCTGTCCCTCCATCGCTCTGTGGTCCGCGAATCCAGCGGCGACCCCCTCCCCAGCTGGCTTCGGCCCTATCTCCCAACCTTACATGCAACGTTCGCTGTCCTGAAGATGCACCCTCCAAAACACCGCGGTAAACGAATACACACCATCTCCGAAAGCCACCCGTGCAGCAACTACACCTCTGAAACCTCCGAGGAAGGAACCACATATCGCCACGCGTGGACATCGCGGGATCACCGTAAACATCGTCATGTCTGCTACGCGCCCACGGCCAGTAACCATCCTCGACACGCGAAGGGCCTCAGGGCGGGCTTGAAGCATCTGATGAGGATAGAGTACTGGAATGTCAGTTGGTGGGTTGCACAGGCGTTTACGTGGGGTAGCGTCGTCTGGTGTGTGAATGGGTTTTGCTCCCTACTACCGTTGATCTACCCAGACACCTTTGGCGATCCCCTGCACAGTTCGGGATGGACTGCGTGGGTGGGGGCGACGATTTTCGAGGTTGGGTCGGTCTTTGGGATGTGGGAGGCGTGGAATCGGGATGATGTGGCTGCGTTTGGGTATAATGTGTTGCACAAGTGGCATGATGTGGAACATGATGTTGAGGAGGCTGCTGTGCGACATCTGCCGAGGAGGTTGAACAGTAAATTGGTGCATTCGGAAACGAGAAATGGGAAACCAAGAGAGGGGGATTGGAACAACAAGAATGGGTATGGCAGGGGACAGAACCACGACCGACAAACAGATTCGGGCGCGTCGAGCCCTACCCTAGTAGGGGAAGGGCCGGTGATGAGCAGGAAGAGGTGGATATGGTGGTCGACCGAGGGTCACTATTTCCGAGAATTGGGATTTCTGGCGGCCTTCTTCCAGATGATGGGTGCAACCATTTTCTGGATCTCTGGGTAAGTACCTCCCTCTTCGGCGGTGAGGATCGGCTCAATGGCTTCCAGGTTTACAGCCCTTCCAGCCATCCAGGAGGCAATAGAGCACAGGACTGGAGTGTACGCCGGTATCTTCTGGGTACCACAGGTGGTGGGAGGGATGGGTTTCATCATTAGTTCGTGAGTGTCACTGAGTGACGATTTTGGCGGTTGTGGGTCTTCAAACCTGATCTTCAGACAAGGAGTTTTATCATGTTGGAAACGCAGAAAAAGTGGTACGTTCCGGCATTGCGTTCTCTCGGGTGGCACGTCGGATGTGCGTAGCCTTATTACTTGACTTTGGTTAGAACGGCTGCTTACCTTCCAAGTAGTTTGGAATTTCATTGGTGGGGTCGGCTTCACAGCGTGCGGTGCTTTGGGGTTCGGGGCAAACGTGAACTCTGGGGTAGAGTTTCAGAGTGTCATGTGTACGTTCTGGGGCAGCTGGGCTTTCTTGATAGGTAGTCTCATCCAGTGGTACGAGAGTGTGAACGCTGCATAAATAATCCCAAGTATACCGCTAGTGGACATTCTCGCGTCATAGTATCGTGTCAATAGACAGTATTAGGACATGTAATATCTGCGAATATGTGCGCAATCAGCATCAAGTCGAAAGATCTCTCGATAAGAAAGCAAAAAGCTCAGAATAACTAGGATTAAATAATTATTCCACATATTTGTCGAGTTCCAGGCTCGTTCAGTGGATTGACAGATCATAAGGTCTCATCTTTTTGTAGATTAAGAAATTGAATTGAAAGGAGAACTCACCATTAGAATCGACAACGACCAATGTGGCGGTCGTGGTTAAAGAAGAAAAAAAGAATTTTGCCGTTGCAGAGACGCGTTGATGGTTGCCTTCGCTTTGCATTGCCTTGCGATCTTAACACAGACAAACAACCCTCTGGGCCAGCGCGCGTTCAGCAGAATCATGATACCCAACGGTGCTTGTCTCCAACCACAATGACGGTACCGCCAGAGGCATTATTCAAGGAGATTCCTGAACTTATTGAGGTCAGATTTATCCCAACGCCTTCAAAATTGTGCTTATAAGTCACAGATTGACTTAGGGGAATCCATCACAGCGCGAACCGAGGCTCTCAGTACGTTGTTCGCGTTTGCGTTATAAACCAGGCTATCCCCAACGTTAAATACGACTTTCGACAGGTACATTTCGTGAACTTGGACCTCCAGATTTGTGCCATGTTATAAAGAGTACTGGAAAGAGCGGGGGCCGAGAGGTATGCCTTCTGGACCGCAGTTCAGAGCTAATCTAAACCGAGTCTATAGACAGGATCCTATCACTACGTTTCTGGAGTCGATGCATCGTCTTCTGCGTCGTTAGCGGCCTATATCAACTCGTTAACATACGCTATCGAAGACACTTCTGCTTGGTTCTCGACGACGGCGACATGGAAAGTGCGAAGCGGGACATATTGGTGAGCGTTCGTCCCCGGAGGCCTTGGTCAGACGAGGAACTGACGGACTTCTGAAAGCTGTTTCAATGCATTCTCCAGAGTCGACATGCGAGTCGACGTTAAGATCCCTGGAGGTGTACATGCATATGTGATCGATCTGCGCGGTGAACGGTACGGCAATCGCTACATCGAAGTGGACATTCATGACACGGCACCCACAGGCACGAAGCGACAGCGGAAATTTGGCAAGAGACATACGTATCAGCATTGCTCAGGGCCATTCTGTACTCGGACGACCCCACCTACGCGCTTGAAGCTTATCGGAAACTGGATCCCATTACAACAGCAGAAGGCGAACTTCGATTCCTCCAGGCAGCAGAGGCTCTGTTCCCCAAGGGCTGGCAAGTGGGCTCTGATCCTGAAATCCAGGTCGCAACCGTCGTTTCGAATCATCTCACCGCGGGGATCATGAAGTACTTTGGAGACAGTGGTCGTTATCAACAAGCAGCAAATCTCTTCGAAAAGCTTGTTATTCGGGAACCTGAAGTCTCTTCGTTACTGGCAAGAAGCTACATCGGAATGAGTGCGTACATTCGAGAGTTCGTGCGCTTTCCATCTAACACGCCGTTATAGACGAGGAAGTCAAAGCTGTGCAAATCATCGCGTCGGCTATGCGAGAAACGCCCCAATCTTATACCCTTCTCCACGTCCAATGCGACTTCCTGCGTTCGAAAGGCAAGTTCGAATGGGCCCTCAAACTCGCACGGCAGGCCGTCAACTGTGCTCCCAGCGAGTTCGTCACCTGGGAAAAGCTTACCGATATCTATTTGGAGCTCGGCCAGTACGAGTCGGTATGTTTACCCACACACATACTGAAAGTTCCCGTCGTTGACAACTCCGCTAGGCTCTTCTCACATTGAACTCTTGTCCCATGTTCACATTCAACGGTCGGGACTCCCATCGGACGCTTCCAGTCTCCAAGATCCATCTCCCTTTCACAAAATCCATCGGTGAAATCCTTCCGGAGCGAATCAAGACTGAAGACGACGAGGCCGATCCTGCCCTTCTTCGTTTGCCAGCACCAGGTCTCCGCGGAACCTGGGCGAGGGCGTATGCTCTGCTCACCCGGCTAGTCTCCCAAATCGGATGGGATGAGCTCCTCAAGACACGGAGCAGTGTTTTCGTTATGGAGGAGGAATACCGTATGCAAAAAGCGCAAGCCGAAGTTAAAGCCACAACCAACGGGGTCGACAACGGCGCTGATTCGCCTGCGAACGGTGATGCTGGACGCGCGGTGATTCACGAAGACGGAACTGTCAGACCTTCGATGGACGATAAAGCCTCGACGCGTGCGATCCCGCCTAGCCCCAAACATCAGGAATCGTCGATACCGACGATCAAGATCTCTGCGGACGGGGATCAGGAGGAGGAAGGCGAGGAGGCGGACATTGTCCCCACGCCTGTTGCACCCAAACCGGGAGTGCAAAAACCACAACAAGCGGCGGCTGATGAGAGTCAGGATGGTTCGAGCGAGGCGAGCAGCAGTGCAAACAGCCCTGGAACTGGCGAAGCTTTCTCATTTAGCAATAAGCGACTCTGTGAGCGGTGGTTGGATAATCTGTTCATGGTCCTCTACGAGGTGTGTACCTATCTCTCCCATTTCTGTTGTCGTCTGATCTCTTATCTGACATCCTTCAGGACCTCCGGGTGTGGACGATCTTCCGAGCTGAGGTGGCACACTTCAAGACCCAGCATGTAGCGTACCGCAAGACAGGAATGGAGTGGGAGATCTTGGGCGACCTAGGGCTGCGGTTGCACCACAAGGAGGAAGCCAAGGAGGCATACCAGCGGTGTCTCGATGCGCCTCGCTACTCGATGAAGCCATGGCTCAAGCTAATGGAAGTGTACGCGGAGGAGGGTGACATCCAGCGGACGATCCAAACCGCAATTCGGGTCGCTGCATATCAATACGCCGACTATACCGAGATGACGGTGAGTTTGATGTCTCCTTTTTTACAGTCTAGTGCTGACGATAGGTCTAGTATCCCACCTCCATCTCGCGCGCGTTCTTCAAGTTGGGACAGATCCATGGGTTCGCCAAGATCTCGTTTACACTTCTCAGCATGGGACTGCCGGATCAGATTCTCAAGATCATGGAGAGCTACCTGCAGTATGGGAAGGTGTTCAAGGTGGAGGGGTATGATTTCTGAGGGGAAGCCATGGAGAACTTTAAAACGGGCGTGATGGTTTTGTATGAATCCCTTGAGTGGTTTCATTTTCGAACACTTTTTCTTGTCTTGACTTGATGCTCGGTGTCGCTGTTGTTTGTTTCTTCTTCGCCTTTTTGACCCGATGTTAGATTCGTGTGGCTAATTGTTAATTTATTATTTCCTTGCACATTCAGCATTCAGCTTTGGGTTATGGCAATGACGGACTCCTCTTCGCAGCTGTTCATGAACTAGACAGCGTAGCTTTCTCTTAATAGCGCAGTCGATCTTCCACGAAGCTCCGACCACCTGCTGTGGACAGCATATGGCCGGACTCAATTCACGACGAGCGACCTTGTACCACGCATTAATACCGTGAAATCGGGTATGGCAGTCTCGAGGTGCTGTATTACTATAAGCGGCTACCATGCTTACTGTCATCCATCGTTTCGTGGTTTTCTTTCCCTACAGCCGCCCAAGGTGTGATCGACAGAGGGCCTCGTTCCGACAAGGAGGAAAACAGGAGGAGGAAAACGTAGGGGTGGTATGGTCTTATAACCTGCTGCACCCCGCAGGTTCGCGCCCTTCCTGCTTTCTTGCTCTACCTAACCTCTCTGACAGCCCTTTCCTCCTCCATCCATCCATGTCGCCGCCAACTACTCGTCGCAGGTCCCCCAGATTGTCAGCGCCGACGATATTGGACGACTTCGAAAAGGACACGATCGAGAGGATCAGAGATAATGACAAGACGAAGCATAAGGTCGACTCCATGTCGGACGAGGAAATAAAGGCCAAATACATCGACCCCGGTCTGGAAGAGGACACGGTGAAGGAGGAGAGAGAGGAGCTCACGAAGACGGCTGCTGCCATGGAGAAAGCGTCTGAGAAGCTGCAGAACGCCCTTATAAAGGTTATTGCCAGTGAAGACTCGAAGGAGTCGGTTCGGCCTTTCCAACCAGTATGGCGGCCTTGTTGCGCTAACGAGTATTTCAGGTGACCTTTTCAGGTGCAAAGAACGAACACCTGGAAGAGTTGAAGATCTCTCCCAAGTCGGTTGGCGCCTTGACCGACAAGCACATCGCCCGAATTGCCGCCCTCATCACCGAGCTTAACAACGAAAGCCCCGAGACCGTAGTAGGCCTTCCAGAAGAGGACGATCGCCCCACTGTATCCAAAGAGGGCTCCGAGGGCTCAAAGGCAGACACCATTGGCCGGCGGGTGAAGGTCAGGAGAAAAGCACGGTCTGAACCTAAGGCCGACCTCGCCCAGCCGACATCCCAGTCGGAAGAAGCCAAGACACTTATCAAGTCCTTTGACCCATTCTGGAAGCGTGAGGGACACGTCTTGTGTGCCAACGCTGAGTGGATCCACGGTAATACTGGAACAAAGGTACAGCTCTCTGGGTGTATCGGAACTTGCACAACACTGACGCCGAGCGTTTAGTCTGAGGCCCGGGCCCGCGCATTCATCGACCACTTGGCGGTACCAGCCGCAAGGTTCTGTCAGAAAGAGCTCTCCAAAGACGCTTTCGTTCTGTTTGAACCGAATATTGCGGACGGCGACCTGCAGGGTAAGAGAGGAGGACCGGTCGAGTTCCCCACTCGCCCTGGCACTGGCAGGGGAAAGACGCTGTCGTTCACCGGCCGGGTCGACTATGTCCTATCTGCCGGTAAATGTAAGTTTCTCGGTTGCAGCCATGAGTCGAGCACATGGTCTCACATTCAACTAGTAGGAGTAGCGCCAGCCAAGTTGACGGACGCTCGGAATTTGGTCGAGTTCTGGGATAGAGCCACGGCGATGTCTGAATCCGATGCGCCCGCTGGTCTCCTTGGACTTTTGGCGAAAGAAGCAAAGAAACTGATGCCACGCAAAGAGCTTCTTACCCATCTTCCTCAAGTGATTCTAGAAACGATGGCGACGTAGGTGCCTTCGAGTATTCAGACTAGGAAAGCAGGACTAATTTCTTGTAAATTTGAACAAAACAGTAGTCATGTCACCAAGTAAGGACTCGATGAAAAGCCTCGCCGCCTTGAACAGCCCTCCTGATTTAGCATGTTAGGGTGGACATTGTTCCGTGGATCCTCACCGATGGAATCCATTGGATATTTGGAATCCTGTGGCTTGAACGAGATCAGTGGAAATGTCAATATTTTGACAGCTATGATCTTGTGCTTGACACGTCGGGGGAGGGTAATGGTCCTCTCGACCGGGACAGAGTAAAGACTGTGGTAGCCCTGATTGCCTACTGGGTGAGTGACGTGAGGGCCATGGCCTGAAATTCAGGCATGCTTATAGTCGTCAGATGTCGGCCCCAAGAGAATTTCTCAAGGACATCTTCAAAGAAGCGGCTGGGGAATGAAGCCATGACGGTCGATTTATTTACGTGCAATGTGTTAGATATGCATGTATTTATTTAAGGACATCGCTACGTATCCGTCTTCGAGGAGCAGAGACGGCATACATATGGGTTGCAAAAGAAAACCAATTGTCCATGCAGTATGTCAAAGTGGATGATGGTGCGCTCACGTCGAACACTATTGGGCAGGTTGGCTTCGAGGAGAGAGGCGGAAGGCACGAAAGGAGGATCATCTGGCCACCTGTAGCACATGAGGGTGTCGAGTTCTCTGCCCAGGCGTACGCCCAGGCGATAGTGGAAAGACATCGGAAAAATCTGAAAACGAAAGTCCCCATGACCCAGGACACTCATTTCAACACTGTTGGCGACCTCCTTGTCTGGGTCTGTGGAGATGGAAAACCCAATAAGGGTGTTACCCCGGGTGGGGAGAACAAGCCTGATTGATTCGCCATTGTAGAAGAGTGGGGTGAAGGGTGGTGTCCGGACACTTGCGGATGACAGTTCCCACTCCGGCTCGATGTAAGCACCCCTGGAGGGACCCTCTGAAGCTATGGACGGACAGGACCGTCCCCAATCCCAAATGGCGATGCGGTCATCCGCCATCAATATTCTCCTGTGCGGGAGTAACGCTATCAACTACACGGAAGACAGACGTCAGGGACAAGTAATCACATTGGGCAGTGTACTCACCGGGGGATGTGGTCCCGGGATGTCGACACCAGAGAGATTGGTTGGATCTTCGTCTCCGGAAACAGATGTCCAATCCACAATCCGTACCCCAAAATCAAACGCGTGCCGGTTTCCGTCTCTCACATAGGCAACGTGTCTTCCAAGGAGTGAGCAGCAGTTGCCATCTCCGACGTAGATATGGTCCGAAAAGGCCTTCAGCAGTTTGCTGGTGTAGCCGACATGGGTCCCGCCTTCCACTCGCGCGTTAATCTCCCAAATCTCGATTAATCCTTTGCTGCAAGTTGCTCCAAGTATACGGGCGAGGCGGAAGGTTCGGGGAAACAGTCGGTCTTGCAGTGTGGTGGATTGCCGATCGATGCCCTGGGTGCCAAGCACGTCTAGGGCGGTAGATATTTTGGAAGAGTTTTCGAAATTAGGCGACGGGACGAGGAGGTGCATTGTCGGATCGGGTTGCGTTGGGTCACAATAGAAAAGGGAGCCGCGATTTCCACCATAAATGAAAAACCGACCACCAGGCAAAGGGTGCAGTGGACCAAAAAAACCAGGAGGGCATGCGTGAGACTCCATAATACGGAGTTCGAGGGAAGGATAGAGGAAATGGTCCCATCCAGACAGCCAACCCACGATGCAATGCTCCAGATCTTCGCCAGAGCAGTGTTCCAACGGTTTTGGAAGGAAAAAGGGCCGCGGAAGTACAGTATCGCAGTACTGAACTAGCATCGAGTGCCAAACTTGACGCTCTTTCGATGCTGCATGCAGCGAACGGCAGCACTGGAAGTTGTCTGTTAATGTGGACGTTGACCTTCATCGTGAACAAGGAACGCACCTGGCGAAGCACTAGCACGTCATCCCAGTCGAGATGGGCCATAATTTCGATGAGTAAATCGATGGGCAGATGTGCAAGATGGGGTTTCTGGCCTTGAGATTTATCCTGAACGCGCCACTGACGCGACTGTCCTTTCAATTCAGCTTGTGATTCACCCAAAACCAAACAAAGTGACTCGCCTTCCATATCCTGCGCTGCTGTACAGCGAGACAGCCCAGAAGGCAGAGCGCTGCAAGACACAGAACATCCGACGCTCTGGGCGACTGGAGGTTCATGCTTGAACTTGGTCAACACCTGGAATTGCCACGGCGGCAGGTGCGGCTGGAGGTGAACCGCGTTTGAAACTCAGCTCGAATTTAGCCAGGGCTCCCACGGCTTCCGACGGGCGCTTGTGATGTGACGCCAGAGTTATTGCACAATGTGGGGAAGTGGGAGCACCTTACACCTGTGACCGATCGTTTACCGGTCTAGGAGCACCTTGGGAGTGCCTCGGGAGCCGCGAGGGAATGAAGTAACGATGGGGTCTACTTATTTATTTGCAATGGACTATAATGTATAAGGACATTATTGCTACGTCTCCATCTTCGAGGAGCGGAGACGGCATACATATGGGTTGCAAAAGAAAACCAATTGTCCATGCAGTATGTCAAAGTGGATGATGGTGCGCTCACGTCGAACACTATTGGGCAGGTTAACTTCGAGGAGAGAGGCGGAAGGCACGAAAGGAGGATCATCTGGCCACCTGTAGCACATGAGGGTGTCGAGTTCTCTGCCCAGGCGTACGCCCAGGCGATAGTGGAAAGACATCGGAAAAATCTGAAAACGAAAGTCCCCATGACCCAGGACACTCATTTCAACACTGTTGGCGACCTCCTTGTCTGGGTCTGTGGAGATGGAAAACCCAATAAGGGTGTTACCCCGGGTGGGGAGAACAAGCCTGATTGATTCGCCATTGTAGAAGAGTTGAGTGAAGGGTGGTGTCCCAATGTATGGGGATGACGGTGCCCACTCTGGCTTGATGAAAGCACCCCTGGAGGTACCCAGTGAAGCTATGGACGGACATGACCGTCCCCAATCCCAAATAGCGATGCGGTCATCCGCCATTAATATTCTCCTGTGCGGGAGTAGCACTATCAACTACACGGAAGACAGACGTCAGGGACAAGTGCTCACATTTGGGAGTGTACTCACGGGGGGAGTTGGTCCCGGGATGGCGACACCAGGGAGGTTGGTTGGATCTTCGTCTCCGGAAACAGATGACCAATCCACAATCCGTACCCCCAAATCAAACCCGTTCGGGTTCCCGTCTCTCACATAGGCAACGTGTCTTCCAAGGAGTGAGCAGCAGTTGCCATCTCCGACGTAGATATGGTCCGAAAAGGCCTTCAGCAGTTTGCTGGTGTAGCCGACATGGGTCCCGCCTTCCACTCGCGCGTTAATCTCCCAAATCTCGATTAATCCTTTGCTGCAAGTTGCTCCAAGTATACGGGCGAGGCGGAAGGTTCGGGGAAATAGTCGGTCTCGCAGTGCGGTTGATTCCCCGTCAATCCCTTGGATGCCAAGCACGTCCAGGGCGGTAGATCTTTTGCGAGGCTTTTCGAGATTAGTTGGGTGGATGAGGAGGTGCATGGTCGGATCGGGTTGCGTTGGGTCACAATAGAAAAGGGAGCCGCGATTTCCACCATAAATGAAAAACCGACCACCAGGCAAAGGGTGCAGTGGACCAAAAAAACCAGGAGGGCATGCGTGAGACTCCATAATACGGAGTTCGAGGGAAGGATAGAGGAAATGGTCCCATCCAGACAGCCAACCCACGATGCAATGCTCCAGATCTTCGCCAGAGCAGTGTTCCAACGGTTTTGGAAGGAAAAAGGGCCGCGGAAGTACAGTATCGCAGTACTGAACTAGCATCGAGTGCCAAACTTGACGCTCTTTCGATGCTGCATGCAGCGAACGGCAGCACTGGAAGTTGTCTGTTAATGTGGACGTTGACCTTCATCGTGAACAAGGAACGCACCTGGCGAAGCACTAGCACGTCATACCAGTCGAGATGGGCCATAATTTCGATGAGTAAATCGATGGGCAGATGTGCAAGATGGGGTTTCTGGCCTTGAGATTTGTCCTGAACACGCCACTGACGCGACTGTCCTTTCAATTCAGCTTGTGATTCACCCAAAACCAAACGAAATGGCTTGCCTTCCATATCCTGCGCTGCTGTACAACGAGACAGCCCAGAAGACAGAGCGCTGCAAGACACAGAACATCCGACGCTCTGGGCGACTGGAGGCTCATGCTTGAACTTGGTCAACACCTGGCTTCAAGTGCCACGGCGCAGCTGGAGGTGAACCGTGTTTGAAACTCAGCTCGAACACAGCCAGGGCTCCCACGGCTTCCGACGGGCGCTTGTGATGTGGCTTTTACATCACCATACTTATTGCACAGAAGAATTCCCTTTCCAACCCGCTTCAGACTAACCGAAACGACACTGCCTTGGCGGTTACTCGGTAATCAGCGTGGTATCCTTGCCTGAGTGCCCTCCATGCCGCTGGGCGGTGCTGTTTCGTCTTTCGGAGTCAGGGTGCGACGTCCGGATTGTATCGTGGAGTATATAAGGGAGTAAAGATCACCGCCCACCTACCGCCCATTACCGCTGCACCCAGCCATGAATCCATCAATCGAAGACGACTACGAAATCATCGACGTTCAGACACGGCCACCACCAGCGGTCGCTCCAAGAGAGGACAAGGCCTTCGACGATCTCCTAGCCGCGATGCAGCGCACAGTCCGGAACTCGGCCCTGGAAAGGCCTATCTTCCACGCTAGACTGGTAGAGTCTGAAGCCAATACCTCACTCTTCCAAATATTCCTCGACAATCTCCCTGAGGCAGAACTCCGACCCCACAACTGCAGAGCGTGTCGTCGTTTCATCGACAAGTATGGTGACCTGTGTGTGGTTAACGATGACGACGGATCTTTGACCCCTCTACTTTGGCCGGAAGACGTCACGGAAATCCCCCAGATTTACCAGAATGCTGTCGGTGCTATCAGCAGCCTCTTCAAGGGGAAGGTGGTCTACAGCAACTATGTCATTCGCGTAGACAAACACAAGCAGCTCGGGACTCTAAAGGCGGAGGATGTAGAGTGGTGGCATTTCCACGTCGTTCTAGAGGACGCTCCTATCAGGGACGATTCCGGGGCCCTTCCTTTCGATACGGCGTACGAGATGCTATCCCGTGTTCTTGCCGACAACTCTTTGGAGAACATCAATAAAGCGCACTCACTCATTCAAAACAAACTCCCCTACTCGACTTCTCACAAGCCGGCGATTAGTTGGCTGCAGAAGGTGGCCATCAAGCTCCACCGCCTTGGCATGCTAGGAGACCGCGACAGCGTTTCCAGGCGAAATCTCCTCCATTTCCATGCTCGCGAGGCTTGGACTGGCTGTTTGTCATCGTTACGCGGAGGGGTGATTGGGGAACTTTTGGGATGGGTCTCGGAAGGTCTGGAATACGAGATGATAGAGCGCAAGTGGTCAGCCCTCGCCAACCCCTTAAACTACCTTCGTCCAACGGCTACACCGTCGCTGCGAAATATCGAGGCAGCAGAGAAGGCACTGCAACAGCTTGGTATGACGAGGGAAGATTTAAGGAGGTACCTCCTAGCCACCGACGAGCTTCCAGATAAAGCCATACTTTGGAAGAGTGAATCCCTGTGGAGCGCTGCGTCGCAGTCGAACTCGGCAGCGACCACAGACGAGATCTTTGGGAGCTTGAAGGCGCAAGTGCAACGCAAGAGCGCAGAAACAACTTCTGGCCCCGGCGTCGGTGATAACGCTCCTCCTACCTCCATCTCATTCCGCCAATTTGTTCGCCGCGTCCTTCCAACGATCAGTTCCCTCGAGCTTCACCTCGGCATGTACGAAAGTGCGACTTTCTTCACTCGAGGATCTCCCGGATCCAAGTCTCCGTTTGTTTTCGACTCGATGAATCGTGAAAATACCATGTCGTGGTACTACTGGCGGTCCTCGAAGCATGTGGAGAGCGCTAATCTGAAGGCAGGGTGGAACCAAGTCAGCGCTATCGCAACGTTCCCCCACGTATGGGACTACCTCTCTCCGCAAGAGGCATTGGAATGGGACAAGTCCACCGAGCCGGAGGGGCGTGAATGGATCCATTCGAGGCATGATGTCCGTTACCTCTTCTGTTTGAACGGAGCGATGGAATCGGATACTATGGGTCTCTGCCTGTTTCCTACCACGCTGAAAAATGAGTTCCATAGTATCAGGAAGACAATCGAAGCATTCAGTGCGGCGGGTAGGATGGAGTGGCCATGGAACGAGAAAGATGGGAAGGTCCAGGTTGGGGGGATCGCGGTTGGAAAGGAATACTGGGTCGAGCGATTGGTCCGCGTTAGAACTGACAAGGACATTGTAACGCAGTATAAGATTACCTTGTTCGAGTAGTGTATATGGACCGTCTGAGACTAAATTAATAATCCTCGCTGAGGGACTGGGCTGTCATGCCCAGTGAGTCGTTGACACTCGGCTCCGGTTAAACGCAGACGACTTGTATCCAAACCGCTGCCGTGCTGCAGCCTGCTGCTCGTACCACTACCAGCGGAGAGCCGGATGTTGTCTGTGCCAAGCATTCTTGTACACGTGCTGCTGACTCCTCCCGAGCGCGACGCGATCCCGCAGGATCCCGCCCGTAACACCTGGAACCGCTCCCATCGCCATCGAGAGCCCGCTCCGTATTAAAAACTGAAACTTGAAGTCAATACCTAATCGACGCTTGACTCTGGAGACTAACTAGAACAAGGAGAAGCCGGTAAGCAAATGTTGTAGAAAGAGGAGACTGATAAGGCAACCCCACTACTGCGGCCTGAAATACAGGACCTTTTACCAGTGTGCCATTCTCTGGCATTGTCTGTATCGTTCTCGGGCGTTCTGGCTACATCATACGTAAGCCACCATCTCCGATGTCAACATCGGTGGATAGCGACGGCGAGGGCTAGCGTCCATGAACCTTGATTTCCTTTACCACTTGTCCAATCGTCAGATTCTTCGAATGGCCCGGGAAGGCTGGGCTAATGACAGTCCTACTCTTTCCCTGCATCCAGTGTAAATTGTACGTACGTCCAAACTTAACTGGAGGAACTATGTAACTACCAAAAAGGGTCGCTAGTCACTCCCATCGCCATTCTCGCTCAGCCTGCCTCTGGGTCCCGGGGAAGCGGTGCCTCTGCCTTTAGTCAAGTCTTCCGGATGACTCCGCATTCCAGTTTCGCGCCTGTAGTGGCCACCATCTCCTCGGCGACCATTTTCCTAGCGACCCCTCAGCTCGACAGGTGTGGCGTTGGCTCTTCTGACCAATCGCACACAACCCAGCTCAAACCATAGGTGAGTCACAACATTTGGGGCACCTGTAGGCATCCATCTCAGGTTAACAACAACAGCAGGTCCGGCCCATTGTCATTTTGGTTGGAAACCTTACGATCGCTATTCTTCATGTCCCTGTCGCGCAGCTGCACTGGCATAACCCGCCGGCCGGTTGGGGACCCAAAAGAGCCTTCGCCCTCTCATGAAAGTGCGATTCCACATCCGATTGAAGGGAGCCTCTGACCGATTTTCCCTTGTAGATCGTGGGTTCTGTATACGGTCTTCGACCTGGCAGTACTGTTACTGTCGTGACATTTCTTTTGCGCCGAAAGTGTTCAAGGAAGAGGTCCGGACCTCCTTCTACTGTGAGCTGTGCTATGCTATCATTCAAGGTGCTTCGAAATCTTAATGGACTGCCCAGGAACGTTGGGCCCTCTCAATGCATTCTCGCGACTCCCGGCATGCGTAAAAGCAGAATTGTTCCCCGCTGGAAAGTCCATCCCGAAGGTCTAGGCTCTGCTCTCAGTCGCTAAAAAGACCTTGTTATTTCCAAGTATGTCTTGGCCCACTTCCACTTACCATAGGTTACGACTGATTCTCTTTCATATTGTCTCCGGTTCTCAGTCACTAGTGAACGTTGGGCCATTCTCGCCCAGCGCCAACAGGTCGCGCTTTCCAAAATCGATTGTATATCAATGGCCTCCTCCACTATCCTCCCCTAATCCAATGCAGTGGAGAAGTTCCTCAAGGCCCCTTCCAGCCTCTTACAACCCCACCTCACCTCCGTCGAATTCATATGGTAAGTTTAATAAAGTAAATTACGAAGACCTTCTTCGTCGATCAAAGCCTTGCTTCTTTCAGGAACGTGAGTCCAATTCGGAGCTGGAGAATTCTCTGAACTCGGTGTTTTTGATGCGATGCCAGGTACGGGCGACTATCCTGTGTGACTTTTCAGTCTCAGCAAGAGCCGTTCACTCAACCAAGTCGCATGGTTCAAGCAGCTAACGACCTCCTGCCCTGTCACATGTGCACAATTACGTACTCTGGTTTCGAAGGGCTTCTCTCATCTAGCACACGTTCTCATCGACCCACATCCTACTCACACCGTTCACCTCACTATTGAGCTTTACTGTGCTCTATCCATCGCTACCCTTGAGCGTTAAAACATCGGGAAATCTTCGAGTGCCAACGCCTGTGCTCGATCGAGGCTCGACTCCTCGACCGCCTAAACGCTTTCCTAGACGCTAGCGCACAGGGCGGACGTCGTAGACCCTCGCCCCGACATCAAACCGACATCATTCTAGCCAGTGCAAAGCCCGCCAAATGTCCACTTTGTGAAGATGGGAACAATCAAAAAAGCAAACATTTCACCAGGGTCCGGCGCCAGTCGATTCTTCTGGGTCTCTTTCACGCACACCGCCCTCGAGAGGGTGACTCTTTGTGACTGTCGTCGACCACCCACCAAGAGAATGTCCCGCATGGTCCTCTCACTGCCCTCCCCTGCCTTACGGAAAAATAGATGGTTATCTTGCGTATAAAAGGCTCGAGTTTTGGTGTCGGTTGAAGGCAGCAGAGGATCCTCAGTCCCCTCGAGCAAGCACCCCAAGGCAGTCGCGTCGCCAGTCGCCACCACTTCTAGTACCCACCCACTTCCCTCTGTCCACAAACCCCCCTCGTCCACCCAACTCACCACCATGCAGCTCAAGTCCCTCCTCGTCGCTGCCGCGCTCGCTCTCTCCGCCTCAGCCGCCCCCGCAGTTGAGAAGCGCCAGGGCTACTCCGACTACTTCCCTCCCATCGGCGAGATGGCCTACTGCCTCAACCCACTCAACGCCCCTGCCTGCGTCGCCGCCAACGGGCACGCCGAGGTCGCGTCCAGCGCCGCCGCGCGTCTCTTCCCCCGCGACACGCTGCACAACGGGCGGGGCGACGCGTTCCGTCACTGCTACTGGAACGCGCGCATGGTCATCGACATTGGCGCGACCAAGGCCAAGGAGATTGCGGATAACCACGAGATCTACTCGGACGGGCCTAATGAGGAGAAGTTGATGGATTATGCGAATAATGACACCGGACGCAGGATTGGAGGGATTGCGTATGGTGCGAATAAGAACGCCAAGTATACGTATGTGGAGGATTTGTGCAGGACCTTTGCTATCAACGGTTTGTTGGTTACTTTGAAGTAGGGTTTTGGGGGGTGGTTGCGCGCCGGATTTCAAGCTGTTGGCAGTCGAGAAATGAATATTGTATCAAATGGCCTAGTTAGTGTGTAGGATCCTAAATCAACATAAGTTTTATCCTTTAATTGGATGTGAACCGTTTGAACAACAACGTTTTGAGCTTACGCGAATTCTTATCGTCTCGTCCATTGTTCTTCTTTCTCTCGCAGACTCCCCTTCGCCTCTCATTCCGACTGTGCTCGGCACAAATAACGCGTCGACCCTGAGGCCTGAAGTCCGAACTTGAACCTTTCTTCCGTTCGCAAGGTTTCAGAACACAACTTACGCTTACACTTCTCATCATCATCATCATCCAGTCCGACAGCGATACGCTTCCTATAGCGTATAACCCTCTGAGCTGGAAGGGCTAAGGAAGCTCTCAGGAACTCTTTAGCGAAAAACGCTCATTACAACTTTATACAACTCAACTCACCGGTAAGGTTGGCTTCTTTGATTATACAATGAATGGCATCTATCGATGAAGAGGTTGAGCCATCCCGGGACACTAGTACTACCATGTTGAGATGTTCTTGCGCGTAGAACATGTTCGAGCACGTTCGATGCAGATGCATCATGAGGTCCAAGCCCAGGCTTAAGGTTAGTCGTATGTATGTATTCTTCGGATAAGCGTTGGGAGCAGAAGAAGAGCAGATATTAAAAGCGCAATATCATTAAATAGTCGTTTTTTTGGTTTGTATAAATACTCACCTCATTCATCCAAGAGTCCTCAGGACC
The DNA here is from genome assembly GCF_000182895.1 of Coprinopsis cinerea okayama7#130. Classification (NCBI taxonomy): domain Eukaryota; kingdom Fungi; phylum Basidiomycota; class Agaricomycetes; order Agaricales; family Psathyrellaceae; genus Coprinopsis; species Coprinopsis cinerea. The sequence continues at coordinate 1,544,705 of NW_003307534.1, forward strand.
AGACCAGCGATTTCGACCTCTCTCCTCTCTTCTCTCCAGCGAGCCCTACTTCCAGTCAGTATCATCTCATCCGAGTCTCCTTCGGAGGAGTGGTACATACTTACCATCCATGATCCCGTAGTCCCAGACACCAGCATGCCTCCCGCCAAGAAGGAAATCAAGACCAGCGCCCCCGCTTCCAAGGCCAAGGTATGGGCATACATATTCCCCATCTCTCCTACCCCACGCCGTCTCGCACCCCACATCTCCTACCCCCACATCGCCTCCTACCCCCTCTCCCCACCCGTTCCACCCCTCCACCATCAGAGCACTCGCTAATCGGCGTTGCAGACCAACACAGGCCCGCCTCCCACCACCAAGGCCGCCAACGCACCCACACCCACAGCCAGCGCTGGTGCTGGTGCTGGTAGTAAAGCCACCCCCACCCCCGGTGGGGCTGTGAAGAGCAGTAAAGGCAAGGCTGGCAAGAAGTAAACGGTCAACACCATCCAACGTCCTTGATATGATATACGGAAGTCGCCCTGATATATGCAAGTAATCGTGACGGGTTTCCGCGGGTTGTATCGTGTCGTGTCGTGTGTCAACGAGTAACGGACGAAGATTTTAAATGATACTTGGTCGTATCTTCTGTGGAATCATAGATCATCGTTTGCTTTCGGGTTCTATCGCTTTCGACTACACTGAGTGAACGAAACGGAACTTCGGCTAGAATCAGAGTATCTGCATCATTCAAGCGGGCGGGTAAAATACAACGGGGGTATAGAATTTTATCAACTCATCTCCACATCTTTGGAGCCATCTTTGGCTCCCGCGTCGTCCGGGTTGGACTGTTCAACACCAATACTCCCAGCAGGCCTCCACACATTTCCAATCGTCGCCTTCCACAACCTGATCCTTCCATCATTCCCCGCCGAAGACAGAACAGTCCTACATAACACAAAAATCAAACACCCAATCAGCCAACCAGTCAAAATCAGTCCAAAGGGGCGAGGAGACGTACCCAGTAATATTCCACTCCACCTTCCCAACCGCCGACTTGTGTTGATCAAAATCAGCAACAGAAGTAGCACTCCATTCCTGCAGCTCAGCATCCTCCGGAGGAGGCTTGAGTTTCCAAATCCTTACATGGCCGTCTCGACTCCCAGTAGCAACTAGGTGATACGACCGCCCGCACGACGGCGCCCACGCGACGGACGTAACAGCAAAGTTAGCTACTCCCGCGCCTTGGGAAGTGGCGTCCCCTCCTCCCTGAGTCGGCGCGGCGGACCCCGTGGCGGCTGGCCCGGTACCACCCCCTTGCTGCGGTTTAGGATCCAGCGTGAGCAGGACGATCGACCGCCTCGGGTTGAGCTGTACAATCTTCACAACCCCACTCGTGCCCGACCCGACAGCGATAACCTCGCCCCAATACCGGTCCTTGCACCACGAAATCGTCCACCCGCCGTCCGCTTCCCTGTTCCCCAGGCCGTGCTGTCGAGAAAGGGGTAGGAGGTTGCCCTGCTGCTGCTGCTGCTGTTGCAAAGCCTGCGCGGCGCCGTCGAGGATGGACGCGTTGCCCGTCATGGACATCGTCTGCGTCGGGGTGGCGAGTGCGACGCTTTGCACGCGCGAGAGGTGTGAAGGCGAGGGACCCGGCACGAGGTTGTTCACGTCGATCTCTTCGAGGAGCTGCCACCCCGAAAGCGTCGGTTGTTCGAGGCATTCGTAGATTCGCAGGACGCTGTCTGAGGAGATCGTTGCCTGCCCACAAGTAAAAAGATATATCAGTATTCTTCACCTCAAGGTTTAGGATGAGTTACAGACCAGCTTGAGTCCGAAATGGTGAGGCGCGAATTCGACAGCTCGTACAGTCCCCCGTGCATCAGGCAAAACAGCCTTCTCGACCCACCTCGAGCTCGAAGGCCCCGTACTCCCAGCACCCGCTCCAGAACTCGAGCCTTGCTGATCGCCTCCGCCACCACCAGCAGCTCCCCCAACCCTCTCCCAAACCTTGACAACCCTATCAAACCCAGCCGACGCAATCACAGTCCCAAACTCTGGATGCGCCCAGCTCAACTTGGAGATCGTAGCATCGTGCGCTTTCCAGTCGTCCTCTACGCTCCAAGTCCCATTCGATTCGTCCAATTGCCAGATTTTTATCCTGTTTTGGATGTTTAGTTTCGGATGTTTGAGTTATGTGGGAGGAAGCACGGGTATAGATCTCGAGAAAGACTGGATGCACGCACCTTTGGTCAAGTCCACATGTCGCCAATCGTAAACCATAGAAATCGTATACAGCGTCAGTCACAAGGTCGTTGTGCGCATGTGGGATGAGTCCTGTCTGGATCATCGCTGGCGTCGAACCGTGAGCGGTGCCAGAAAGAGTGAGCTCGACGCGTCCCTCGAAGAATGGCGCGTGCTCGTCGTTGCAGACCAAACAGGCGCAAACACAGACTAGGTAGATAGTGGGCCGCCACTTTGCAGTGCGGCAGTACATACTCGGATTTACATGTCTGCATTGCACCAGCGTAACCAGTGATCTACTCTAAACTTTAAAGTTAAGTGCCAGCCTTTAAATTGTGATTGGTCACTGTTCTGTAAATCTGTAAGCAGGTAGGGCAGACAGCCGCCCGTGGATCCGTCCCAGTCGTAGCTTCCCTGTATTATACGGGCGTCTATCCCGTCAACGGTCCCGTGGCTCGAACCCCAGCGTCACCTGTCTTCTTTCGATACTGAACAGTATCTTGACCATATCAGGCCCTTTCACTTTATCACTGCCATACTCATGGTTCGAGGTGATCCCCCATTTGACCAGACTCGATAGAATGGGATACTTACACAGCTCTCGTTACGACGTTAGATTATGTAGTGGACAGTCTGTATTCTTTCATAGTGGAGAGTCTAGACCCAAGAGACAGGAACGAGGCGATTAGTGCATAACGTGATTTAATCTAATCCAATCCAATCTGATCTAATCTGGCCTATAGCCTCTAGGTCTCACCTGTCACGACTCACCTTCAGGACATACTAATCCTCCCCAAAGGAAAGGAGTGCGGTGGAACAAAGCCAGCACAAACAACGCGTCGCGTCGTACACCTAACTGAAGCTCAAACTTGAAACCACGAGGGAGGGACCGATCACATGTTCCTGGGAAGGTCGATTACTTGGCATAGTGGAAAAGGCGCAAATTTGCGCTATAGGAACGAACATTTACTGCGTAAATCCTCGTAATCCCTCAACTTGGTCACAACTCCGCAACAGAGCAATGATGTAGGAATAATTCATTGACGGTCGAAAGAAACACATCGACTTGTATATACAACTATACACTATCCTCGGACACTGAATCATCGTCTGAATCAGGCCCTGGTGAACCAGGAATTGGTCCATACGCCGGTTTATCAGTATCGGATTCCACTTGAACTCGGGTATACGACCACCATACATCTCCCGAACCCTCCTTCACCTCGCTCTTCAACTGAAATTCACAAGCGCCCACCCCGACGTTACAAGGAAGCGAAGGCTCAAAGTCCTGTCCCACTGCATTCCCGGATTCCACTCTCCATGAATACCTCTCCAATCCCTTCTCCAGCGCCTCCTTCGCTTTCGCTTCGCGTTTCCTCTGTCCAGTTGGGACGTAATAAAAATAAGATCGAGTCTGGCAGAACTGCAGTTTAAGGACGGACATTGGTCCAGGGGAGGAGGGGTTGCTAGATGCTAGGAGGTCTAACAACGTCCTCTATGGGAGCGGGCATGTCAGTCAATGGAATGAATAAGAAGTGAAACGAAGGGGCACGTACAATAAACACCGACCCTCCCTCTTCATCAAGCAGAACTCCGGCTTCAGTATGCACCGGAATCTCCAAATGCTCGAGGCTCTCGAAACCCGCCAAGCACTTCACTCCAGCGTTCCGAAGACACCACCCACACTCGTACTGCGTCTCCACCACCAGCTTCTTCAAACTCTTCTTAAACCTAGGAAGAACACTCGACCAGAATGTTTGCGCAAGGCGGTCTGTTCCATCGTCCTGCTCCTCTTCGGTATGTTCTGAGGCAAGGTGAACAAAGGCAAGAGATTCCAAGGCCCCAGGGTGTGCAGTCAGGTATGCCAAAAGGCCTTCACTGACCGGAGTACTGCGAACCAAAGTCACCCACATCTTCGCCTCTTCAAGTGCCTCCCAAGGCGTCCTCCCCTTCCTCTTCTTCGTCCTCCCATACCCTCTCCCATTCTCATTCTCATTCTCATCCTCCAACTCCACCTCCCTTAACCTCCCAAACTCCCTCTCCAACTTCAACAACTTGCTTCTGACACTACTACCGCCGCTGCTACTACTACTACCACTCCCTTTCTCCGGGAGACGCGAACACCCCTTGGAGCGCAGGACCACCCTTTCCAATCGCTCGCCACATCCCCAGCCCACAAGCGTCCCCAGATGCACCTCATGATTCGGCACGTCCAGTTCCAAACATTCCACCTCCCCCGCGCACTGGCCGACCAAATTCGCGAGCCAGGGGACAAAATATGACATCTTAGCGGCCTGAGAGTGGAGAACCTCGTAGTACGAGCCTCGGCGGCTGAACATCGGCCCTGAGGAGCTGGCGCTCCCCGGCTCAGGTAGCTTCACCTTCAGGTGTTTGAGATTGGGAAAGTCCCATTTGTATGAGAGGATGCGCATGAGGACGCTTTCGTTGCTGTCGGGGTCGTTGGAGAGGAAGTACGGGAGGTGGATACGCGAGGCGTTGATTGTGAGCGAGGTGAATTGGGACGCTTTTTCGAGGAGGGCTTGGGTGATCAGTCTCGTTGGCCAGACGTCGTGCGTCCTGGATAAAGTCCATCTACATAGTCCAACGAGTGGCACATGATATAGGTGGCGTTCGTTAGCGTTCCTACTACTTACACCTCGAATGGATGAGCACGTACTCGACTTTGGTCAACCGCGGCAACGCCATAATGGCGCCCTTCAAATACCGCTTCATCGCACCCTCACACTTGCTCCTCCTCTCCTCCTCCTCCTCCTTCTGCTTCTTCTCGGTAGCCTCACCATCTCCATCTCCATCGCCACTTGTACCAACAAGTGGCACCGCACACCCTCTAATCTCCATCTCCTTAACCACCCACTTGGTGGCGCTCACGTCCCAGCAGAGGCTGCGCAATTTGGACGCGAACTTGTCAACGTCGAAATCGCTATCGATGGTGGAACTGGAACTCCGGGGGTAGCCGTTGGAACTACGAGGCTCGAGGATGAGTACGAGGCGTTGGAGAGCCATGCGCTGAAGCGCGAGCGCCATCGAGCGGCATGTTAGACGGAGGGCGAGGATGTCTTGGTGCGTAGCCTATTTCGTGGTCCAGCGGGACGACAGCGGTACAATACACCAGCCAGGTACACAGGTCGAGTTGAGTGGCACAAGGCTCAAAATCAGCCACACGACACGCTTGTAGTATAAGCAGTAGTTGTAACGTACCTCGCTACCGATTTTCTGGATTATCTCGGGTGGCAGGACGGTTCTGTTCATCCCTGTTGGGTGGGCTGGAATCGCAGTCATGGACGTTGAAACTGAAGATGGGAGTATTTGGTTAAGGTAACTTACTTTGGGACGCGACGACGTGAACCTCATTGATCGTTCTCACACACTTTTGATTGCCGCCCATCCCCGCCAAGTTAGGGGCTCGCCTCCTCGGATTTTGAGGATTTTTAGGACCGGGAGATCCTCCACTCGTAGTACCCTCCTCCTGAGCCCTCTGCCACATCGAAGTCAGCCTGTCCAGACGCGTTCGACGTCGAGGTGTCATCCATTCTGACATGCTGCATGGATAACTGGTTTTCTTTCGCAAACCATCCATGTGCGGCCGCTGTCGCTGAATTTGCCGCCCATTGTCCTCAGGGCTCGGAGTCGGTCTAAGTTTTGGCCCGCTGCGTCCGAGTCTAAGGATTTGTAGTCAGGCACATATACTCGTATTAATTGGATTGAACCGTTTCGAGGACCCGGAATGGTGTTGGTTCAAAGTATGACAAAACTCGATGTTACAGCTGAGTATAAATGGGGGATGGATGGTAAGGGACGATATAGTAGCTACGTGACTTACTTGGTCGTCCATGGGGGAACAAATATATGTAGATATACAAGTCTAGGGTTATCGAGTATCGTCCGAGAGGTGTGACCACTGCATGCTTGAATCTTTGCTTCTGAGTTTTAGTGGATACTTGTACCTCTGTGGATTGATGACTGAATGGCATGTTCAACGTTCGACGTTCGACGCCTCGAAACGCTCTCCGCTTCATGATCGTGCACGAGGAGTTTTGGTGTTTAGTTTGTCTGTGTGGTGTCAGGGCGCAGAAAGTACAAAGCAGAAAGCGGAAAGCGGAAGTGACGCCCAACGATACAGTATTTATCAAAAAGTCAAAAAGAAAAAGAGGTAAAAATCCGAATCGCTTGGATAGGTACATAGGTCCCTAGAAAGAAATAAAGTAAAGAAACAAAAGACAGAAGAGACATGGGAATAAGCAGGAACAGAATTTGATATTTGCCCATACTAATTCTTAGCTCTTTTGTTGTGTTAGGGTACATACTTCGACTTTAAACGTCACATCTAGCAAGCAATTCCCTTTGTTCCATTCCATCATTGAATTCCGAAAGTCCGACTCCGAATCGTTGTTTGTTCTGTCTGGATTCGGGACTGGGCGACTCGGGGGGATGTTGTGTTGTTCCAGTTTAATATATGATATATGATGCGACGTCGGATCGATGGGTTGGCCTTCGTTCGGAGGAGCGGGGTACGACTTCGGATGCATATCGCGACAGACAGGGAAATCCTGCTTAGGCCGGGAGAACTAGGAAGCTGTGCCAGCGAGTCAGGTCTGATTCCAGTAGACTTGTAGCGCGTTTGTAGAGAATGGGAGAGGGTTGAGTCCATGTGCGGGAGTACAGTTGAGTCAGGTGCAAGACGACGAGAGCTAATAAACGAATTTTTGAAACACATGGACCGGGGAAGACCCCGAAAGGCAGCCTTAGACGCCACAGTCATGCCAGCGTCCGTCATTCAGGTACAGGTACGAGGGAGGCTCCGGGAGTAGGATACGAGGGAGAAGGGTATGTTCGAAGAAGAAGTCCAAGGCTGCCGCTACATAATATAACAACTTGAAAGAGGAGCAGGCCCGGGTGAACCGTTGACGAAAAGTTTCTCAGATCGAAGAGGGGTTGGGAAGGAGGGAAGTCAAGTCCAGGAAGGGAAGATCGAAGCCAGGTTCAGGGAGCATCAAAGTCGGGTTGAGGGAAGATCGAAGGCACAGTAAAGGTATAGGGAGTATCCAATCCGATTCCAGGGAGCATCGAAGCCATGTTCAGAGGGGATCGAAGTTGGCTGGACGAAGATCCGAGGGAGAAGGTCCAAGGCAGGACAGGATTGGAAACGATTGTTGCAGAGGAGGGGCGTTTAGAAGGGACACGAGGCAATTGGCGTCCAACAGAGGGGCACGAGGCAGCAAGCGTTTAAACCGGACACGAGGCAGCAGGCGTTAAACGATGGATCGCCTGGCGTTTATGATAAATTGGACCACGAGGCATCGATTGTCGATTGAAAGATTAGATGCGCCTTTTCGTAATCGATGTATTTCATTAGACGAAAGGGAGAGGAGGACATCCGCCGGAGAGTCGAAAACAGCGTCGCGTTGAAGGGATTGCGGAGACGAATGGAAACCGGGTTTGAGACGACGGTGGTTTTGACATCATTGCATTGATCATACCCCGATCGTGAAGGAGACGAGAAAGCGTTGCGCAGTCTGTTGCGTCAGCTCGACGGCACCGAGTTCAAACTCCGCCCCAATTTTCTGACTCTGGTGAAAAAAAACTCTTCTCGCTTATTTTTGTGACCTTGTATGTAGTCTAAACGTGTTATCTGGTGTGTTGTGCGAGTTGGAACGTGTTGAGAGAAGGAAAGAGGATGGTTGTAAGGGAGTAGAAGGCGTTCGAAAGAGATGGAAGGGTTTCCTGATATGGGAGGAGTTACTCTTAGTCATACGCGGGGCCAGTATGGCGTCGAGGAATCCACAGCTTGTTTTCTTTCTTTCATCTACGCCTGCACCACACCTTTCTTTTTCTTTATCAAACAGCATCGAAATCGATACCAAAGTTTGTCTTTCCCCTGCGCTCCCCGTAGACTGTTTCTGATTTTGGCAGGTAAATAGTAGACTTGGGTTACGACGGGATGCTCGTCGACAATCTCCGGCACAACCACCAGCACCACGGCCATGGCCACCAACCCTGGGATGTCGCCGACATTCTCCACTCTGACTTGTTCTCCGCCAACAACCAGGCCAACTCTTCCAATCCAGCCTCGACGCCTAGCCTGACTTCCCCCTCTTCAATGTCCGCCTCGAGCAGCCCCTCCTCGCGCGAGCCCACCCCGCTCCCCACTCCCCCCAACCACTCCCTCGGCGAGCGCTTCCCAGAAGGCGCATCATCATCCACCGCTGGGCCCTCATCAGCATCATCATCCTCAAATCCTTTGTCCGCCTCCACCTCCTCGTCTGCCTCCAGCAACACCGCCACCCAATCCCGCGTCGCAGTCGCCTCGAACGACGACTCTGACGATCTCTTTGGCTTCCTCGATTCCGGCATCGACGACCCCATGAGTCTCAGCACCATGAGCGGCGTCAAGGGTTTCGACGGCGCGCCCTTTGGCATGGGCGACCAGGATGCTTTTGGGTCGTTCATGACGGGTTTGGAGGAGAGCTATGGCGCATCGACTGCGAGTAGCTCTGGTTCTGCGCCATCCAACTCGAGTGGCGGCGCAAATAGTGGCGGTGGTGGATATGCGCCGTTTGGGTTTGGAGGGATGGAGTTGGATGGGATGGGTGGTATGATGGGCATGGGCATGGATATGAACATGATGTCCGCGATGGGCATCGGTATGGACGCCATGATCCAGGACAATATCAACATGGATCTCAACCCTATCGGCATCAACCCACAACTCGTCGACTCGCCCGCGCCTCTAGTCGCGATGAATGAAGAGGCTGAAGGCGAGGAGGAGGAAGAAGAGGAAGAAGAAGGGAGCGATGATGACATGGGCGAGGAAACCGCTCGCTCGACGAGAGGAAGAAGAGCAGCGTCGAGGGGTGCTCGTGCGAAAAAAACAACTGCCCCTTCACCACCCACGACCACTAGGCGCAGCGCGCGCAAGGCCGCTGTGTCTGCCGCATCTTCGCCCGCATCGGCTCCTTCTCCACCCGGCACCAAACAATCGCCCTCTGACTCTGAGAAGGAAAAGCTCACTCTCACCATCGCGCCTGTCAAGGTTGGTGGGCGAGGCACTGCCTTGGGTCGACGCGGCACAGTTCTTAGCGGTGGAGTCGTCAAACGTAGCGCCGCCGCCTCTGCTAGCACCTCGAGTAGCGCACTTGGCCTCATTGGAGCATCAGCCCCTGTCGTCACCGGCGATAAGGAGAACACCGCGTCCTCTCCCGCTCCCGAGAAGAAGCGAGGTAGGAAAGCTGCCACCGCTGCAACCAACTCGTCCCAATCCGCCAAGAAGGGAAGGAAAGCTGCGACTGCCGCCGTTGAAGAACCGCAGCAGCAGCAACTGCCTGCTGCGGTCCCAACTACTGTCACCGCGCCCGTCATCGCTGCCGGTGCTGGTCCTAATCTCGAGGCACCGGCCCCTGTGACGACGATGCCTCCTTCCAATGTACCCACATCTACTGTTCCTGTTCATACCCGCACCCCATCGACATCATCAACGCCAACGACTACTATCCCTCGGCCACCGGTCCAGCACGGCATTCCACATTCATCTTCAGGTCTCGGCATCGTTCCTCCCCCACTTCCCAACGGCCAACGCAACCTCACACCAGTTGATCTGGGTATCGGCAAAAAGTTTGCATTTGCGATTCCTATGGGGACATTTAGCGGTGGTGTTACGGGCGTCGTGCCCAACTCTGCCGCTGCTGTGTCTTCATCGACTGCATCTCCCACTGCCAACGCTAGTGCAGGTACTACCGCCATGGTCGGCGGTACCACCACAGGCGCCTCGACGCCTTCACAAGCAAGGGGTATGAGCGAGTTTGGTGATGATGAGTTTGAGGATATGGTTAATGAGGGTGGTCACCCTGGTTTAGGTTTAGGTTCTACTTCTGCTTCTGCGACCCCTGGTTCCGGGAATGCTGTTTCGGGTATGGATGCTGCTGGAGGGCAGTCTGCGGATTGGAGGCCTAGTCCTGAAGTCTTTGCCAAGATGACAAGTAAGGAGAAGAGGCAGTTGAGGAATAAGATTAGTGCGAGGAATTTTAGGGTTAGGAGGAAGGGTGCGTTCAATCTCTCTATTTCTTTCGTATAGGAACTAATATCATGTTTGATAGAGTACATCTCGACACTTGAAGGCGATATCGCCGAGCGCGACAGGTTGTTGGAGGCTATCCGGACCGAGTTGGGAAGTAGCAGGAGTGAGAATCTGGCGTTAAGGAGGGAGGTTGAGAATTTGAAGAGGGTGTTGTTGGAGGGTCGGGGGTTGCCTCTTGATTCTCTCCAATCGTCTACGGCGTCTGCCTCGACCTCGATGACGATGACGACGACGACGGGTGGTCAGACTACGATTGAAGGTTTGGACCTCCCCCCTCCTGCACCGCTTCCGGAGAAGAGTGCAGCGGAGGTGTTGGCTGCGCAGGCTGCTGCCTCTGCCTCCTCGACGACGACTCCCAATGCGAATGCAAACAACAACGCCAACGCCAACGTCGTAAAGCCGAATACGCAAAAGGATTTACCTACTTCGCCGAGACTTGGTGGAGGGCACCACCATCAGTCGTTCTGGGGTGGGAGTCATGGTGGGAATGGGATGGGTATGTTTGGAGGGAATGGGGTTACTGCTGTGCATGCTACGTTTGTTCCTGCGCCTCAGTGGGGCGGTTTACCTGGGCTTTCGGCTTCGTCGCCGTCGTCGTCGCCTCTGTATCCCGCGAATTCGATGTCGTCTTCACCCACGAATTCGGCGCCCTTCTTGCCAGGCTCGATGCCGTCGATTCCGGGTATCACGCCTACGCCTGCTGCTGCCAAGGTTGGGCTTGGGTTGGGGTACGGTGGGTTGCAGGAGAATATGAATCCGTTGTTGAGAGGGTTTGGTGGTGGGTATGGTGGTGAGAGGAATAGTAGGAGGGTTAGGGGTAATGAGAGTGATACCGAGGATGAAGAAGACGAGAGGGAACGAGAGAGGCCGAGTACCCATTCCTTCGACGGCTTTGCGGATGCGAATATGTTTACTATGAAGAATTTGGATGCGTGCGTATCTCCTTTCTCATTCTTCTACCCTTCTCTTGAAAAAGCGTATGAACAAGATACTGACCATGAATCCGATGATACAGGTACCGGATGCATCTCTGGGGCAAGATGGCTGCGCAGTACCATCACCACCAGGCTTCGCAGCAGCAAGCGACGCAGTACCAGCAGAATATGTTTTTGGCGCAGCAGCAGGCTCAGCAGGTTGCGAACCAGCAGCAGCATCAGCTATCGCAGCATCAACAGCAGCAATCGCAACAGCAGCAGGCGAACCAGCAGCTTACGGGTCTGGCAGCCAAGATGCAGCGATCGTGGTTCGTTTCTCCGCCCTCGTCGAACAGCTACGCTGCGAGTGGGGAGGGGAGGACGCCGTTTGGCAATGTTTCGAATACGTATGGTGGATCCAATGGTTCGAACGGGTCGAATGGCTACGGTGGACCTCTTCATCATTATTCGCATTCGCCGTTGTTGAGTGCGTTGTTGAGTGGGAAGGGTCTTGGTCTTGGTGGAGGAGTTGGAGGAGGGACGGGCTATGGGTATGCGAGCTTTAAGCGGCATCCGCCTAGTAGTGTTTCGAGTCAGAACAACGAGGATCGCTCGAAGAACGCCGATTCCCAGGCTCAGAAGTTGAAGCAACAACAAGACGCGCAGGGGCAGAAGACGAGACAGCAGCAAGACGCACAGGCACAGAGGATGAAGCAGCAACAGGAGCAAGCGCAAGCTGCGATGTTGGCTGCTGTTGCTAGTCAGACTATTCTTAGGAAGCTTGGGCAGGCGTTTTGGGATGCGTTTTCTGGGTCTTCGTCGTCGTCGTCGGGTGTGGGTGTGGGTGGTGGAGCGCCGGGAGCGAGTGCGTTGGTTAGGCATTTCGAGGCTCCTCGTTCTTCTTCGTCCGCTACGACCTCGAGCTCAGCTACGACATCATCCACTGCGGCTTCTTCTACGAACGCGAACACCAACACGAGCGCCTCGGCCGGCTGGGATGCGGATAAAGTCCGGAGGGTGTTGGATGGTACGGCTGTTGTCCGTGTTGTGGATGTTGATCAGTTGTATAGGTTGTATGAGGGGGAGGGTGTTTCTGTTCCTAGTTCCTCGTCGTCTCCTTCGTCATCTTCATCATCCTCATCATCATCATCTCCCTCATCATCATCTTCGCCATCGCCATCAGAATCGTCAACGTCATGCGCGAGCAGGAGGTGGAGGACGAGGTCCCCTTCGAGGTCGACGAGTAATGTGAGCAAGGGCGGGAGTATGAGTGTTCCTGGGAGTCCTGTGATTCGAGCTCAACAGCCGCCCACGGGTCGGGAGTGTGGTGCGAAAGCCAAGGCGTGCTGTGAGCAGTTTTCGACGATGTTGGAGGAGAAGATGAAGAGTCTGAGGTTGTGATTGGGTTGGTTGGGGGTTGTACTTGTCGTTTTTGGGATTTTGTGTTGCGGTTAGGGTTTTGTGGTGGGGTTTTTGTGCTGTGGTGGTAGCAGAGCGGGGGAGCGAAAGGAGGAAGGAAGAAGGAAGAATAGTGAAACAGAAGTCTTTTTTTCTCTATTTAGATAATACGGACTCCTAACGAATCCATGTTCTACGGTTTGGTGTAGAATGATTACATAGCCTCCTCTCGTTTTTGTTTTTTTTTTCTTTTCTTTCGTTGGTACTCTAAAAATCTGTCTTTTAAAATCGTTTTTTTGGTTTTGGTTTGCGCTTTTCGCCTCTTTGTTTTTTGTTTTGTTGAACGCGTACTTAGTCTAAAATCTTTCTTCTTAAATTGTCTTAAGAGTAGGATAGCTAAATTTCCCCCGTGTTGGCAAAATGTCGTTTCCTCTCTCACCAAACGCTACTTGGTCTAAAATCCCCCTTCACCTCCCCTCCACCCACTGCAATCGTACGTTGTTGAAAAGGTCTTTATTTTCGTCAGATGTTACTACATGGCTACCGTAGTCGAAAACACTCCTTTCAATCCTTCAAGTTTTTCTTTCCTTCGAACATTATCTCTTTCTTTCGTTTTGTTAGGTTTTTTGGGATAGATGTGCCGTCTTCTTGTTTTCTTAGTTTCCTTGAAATATATCAAGTAAGTCTCCTATTGATTATGCTGTTCGATATTAAATTGAGATGAGATGAGATGTGATGTGCGTGTTGGTGCTGGTGCTCGTGCTGGTGGTAGGACTCGGATGTCTTGGCATGGTCGGAGTGGAGGAGTGTCTGTGTTTGGAAGGTGGGGAGTCGTTTTTTGGAAGGAGGGTCGAACTTGGATTGGAGGTCAACTTGTAGTGAGTGAGGGATGGATTTCTGGACTGGTTGGAGGAGTACAGTTTGAGCAGATAAATACATTTTTGATTTGCAAAAGTGGATTCGTGGACATAATTTAACGGTCTAAAAATTTGCGCAAGGTGGATGTGTGATATGTACAGCCTACTCGGAGCGGCGGCGGATTTGGGGATTGGGAACTTTCGGGCTGTGGGTTTTGGGTGGTTTATCTACGGCTGGATAGATGTGGCAAGTTATGGACTCGCTCATTCAAAGAGAGATCGAAAACGGTAAAGATGGCAAGAAATACTATGTGCAATTGGAGAAGCGCAGGCCACCGAATCGCGATCACGACGAACTAAAAGGTTGGTATCAACCCCTATACGGGTCGTCGTCATCGCGGTAGTAGTCGTCCCTGTACGGATCGTCGCCCTCTCCTTCGCCCTCGTCCTCACCGAGTCCCACGTCCCCGCTGGAAATTGTGGCATTCTTCAACTGTCTCCTCCCCATCGCTCCATACTCATACTCGGACGTAAACCCCATCTCTCCCTCCCATGTAACAAACACCTTGCCCTCCTCAACCAGCCCGGGAAACCCCATCTTCACGAACGCTTCTAGAATCTCCGTTTCGTGGATCGAGTCTGTATCGCGGCCTCTGACTAGGCTTCTGTACTCGCCTCCCCCGGATCCTCTACTAATCTGATGTTGAAAAGCGTCATCCTCTTCCACCGCGTCTCGTTCGAGACTGCCCATTCCGGCCAGGTAAAGTGCAAGTCTAGTGTAAACTCTAAAGATCTAAATGTGGGGAAGAGGAGGGTGTTGGAGAGGAGAGCGTCGAGGTCGGGTGTTTTGAATGATTCGGAAAAGTCGTCGAGCATGTACTTTTCGGATGGGCAGTCGATTGAGATTGTGAGTTTCTCGAGGGGGTGTCCGGTGGTGTTTGAGTTTGGTGGGTGGTCATTAGCGCCGCCGGTGAGCAAGGTGTGCAACCAGGAAGTGGTTGGTACCTGTGGTCGGCCGTACTCAGGCTGCACGAACCCGGTGTAATTCAAGTGGAAATGTCGGAGTTTGGGGAGGGTGTAGAGGACTCCCTGGAGGGCATTTGGTGGGTGTCGGGCCGTCGGAGGAGCTGGAGAAAGTAGTCAGCAGAGTCGACGGGTAGTCCGCGAACAAAGTTCGATGTGGCACGTACCAGAAAAGTTCAGCTCGAAATCCTCTAGCGTATCTTTGCACAAAGCAAGGACGTCCACCACATGTCCGAATTTGGCCTCGTTACTGGTCTCATCGGGCGAAGTGAGGCAAACTGATAGTGCGAGTTTCTTAAGGTGAGCCAAGTCGAATGTCGCTTTTTCAGTCTTCACCGTGATGTAGCCAACGGTATCTTTGAGCGCTTTGTATGTATCGAGCGTGTCTGGAGTTTCGTCGTGCTCATCCGGGTTGCAGGAGCCAGGGCGGGGCGCAAGGATGGAGAGGCTTTCCAAGACGACCGTTGGCTTCTCCGGGACCTCGGTCTCTGGGGAAGAAACTTTACCGTCCTCGATGGCAATGGCTTCGGTACACGGTACAATGATCTCGAGACACCGCAGGGAGGCAGGACACAACTCCAGCAACAAGTCGAGCCTGGGTACTTGTCCGAGGTGGAGGACCCGAAGACACTTGGATCGTTGAATGAGGTTTGAGACGGGCGTGACGAGCCACTCCATCGTCCCATCCACAACTTCACGCGGCAGCTCGTCCGTCTGCGTTCCAAAAGCCAACGAGAATGCCTTCAACAAACTGGGTTTACCATCAACACCTAGCAGGAGGTCGAAGAATTTGATGAACGAATCCTTCACGGCTGGGGTGAGAGGTCTGACTGTGGCCCTTGGATACGCCCGAGTGAGAACGACATCCAGTTCGCGGATGTAGGTTATGATTCGCCGTGCGGACCCCAGGAAGGCGATGAGCTTGGGCTTTCGTCCAGGGTCTAGCACGACTTTTTCGAAGAGGATGCTTTGACACGAGTGCTGGAACTCGCGAGACACGAGAGAGATGTTCTTGAGAGCCTTGCTATCCGAGCATAAACTCAGGATGCGGTGGATGGTTTCAGCGGACAGGCCACGGCCGGACATTTTGTCTCTCGCGGAGGTGAGGGATGGGAGGGAGATGTGGCCCGGGCCAGTGGGGGTATTCGCTTAAATACCCAGCTTCTAATTAGTTTTTGGATACGATGGTGACACCGGTCACTTTCGAAGGTTCGAATCGACTTAAAGTAGACTCATGCACCACGAGGCACTCGAGAATTATTTGGACAAAGTTTAATTGACGGTTCAGAACTGCGGTTGACGTAGCGTGGGAGATTGGCAGTAGTGCTAGATCGTTCAGAATACGAATACTATGTTACTGAGCTATTATCATCATCACTTGCTCTCACTTCTCAAAGAATGGGACGATTTTTGGAACCTGAGACCGTTTACTCGAAGGAGCGAGGGACGGATGCATCCATTCCGGATGCTGATAATTCTCTTATGTCACAGACGGCTTTGATGATCCCGGTCAAGTTCCTCCTAGTACTCTGCGCTGTACGATCAACACACTGCTACTCAATGTTAGTATCGGGCACCACACATACTTCAAAGACTCTGGAATCTGTCTCCATCCTTCTAATGATTGTCTTCTCTGTGAGTTACCAGTCAATTTGAACCCTTACAGGTCAAACAGGCGCCCATGCCAACCCATACAAAGCGCCCCAACTGTGCCAAGCCAACCTGGCCTGACGACATAAAAGGGCCGAAATTCTCCGCGGAAATGGGCCGATACTTGATCTTCTGCTATGAATAAAAGCAACATGGGCAAAGTTCGTGGGCTGTATCCTGTGCTTGTGCTGTATCCATAACTGCAGCTTCAGATCGTATTACTATGGCGCCGCCTGGTGTTCTCTTCGTCGCCGAACGCGCACCTTCAATCGTCTTGCCCCCTCTCCTTGCGTATGGCGCGCTTCACGCTCTCCAACGCTTCGATCTGGTTTCTCTTCCGACTTGGGCAGTTGTAACATTTATCACTCTCGCAAAACCTCTGCATTATATCGTTTCGGTACATTGCCAGAGGCTTCGCAACTGGAATGAAGCGAGAAAGCGGGCCGCGCGGCTGGCTCCTCGTGTTGAGGAGGCTTGGTACTCAATCGGAGGCCTGTCTCTCATTTCTCAGATGGGCGAGAGCTTCGTTAACGGATATTTCTGTAAGCACCCTTACCATTGGCGCAGATTCCTATTTCGGATGCTGGCTAACACGGCTCGTCACAGTCGATATCATGCAATCGTGGGCGCAGAAATACGGTTACACATACGAGGTACCATTCCTCTCGGAGGTTCAGGTAGGTGTTTTCTTTGTCTGACAAACCTTAGCATGTACTGAATCATAGGTGACAGATGTGGACGATGGAACCGGAACATGTAAAGGCGATGCTGGCGACTCAGTTCCAAAACTTTGAGAAAGGCGAGTCTACAGTAGAACATTGACGTCGATCTTCGCTCACACTGCACATAACAGGTCCCAGCTTCCGCAAAATCATGCACTCGTTCTTAGGTACTGGAGTGTTCAACTCTGATGGTATGTTACGTCCATTTTATCATTCAACGATTTGATTGACACCGCTCGGTGGGTGCTCAGGTGAGATGTGGAAGTGAGTCGTATTCCGCTCCCTATACCAAGTCTCTTACTCAATGCTTCTTCGCACCCTCTAGGTTCCATCGCGGAATTACCCGACCCTTCTTCAGCAGAGATAGAATCAGCGATTTCGACATCTTCGACGCACACGCTACAGATGCGCTGGAGAGAGGCAAAGCTCGACTCGCAGAGGGACATCCCATTGACTTCCAGGTTTGATTCCTCTGATGACCGACTAAGCACCCTTTTTGACTATGATGCAATGCAGGACTTGGTCGCTCGCTTCACCCTCGACTCGGCGGCCAAATTCTTGTTTGGCGCGGAACTGGGCAGTCTCTCAGCCAGTGTCCCCTACCCTCCGAACTCAGGCCTGCCCAACCCTACCTCGTTCACGCTCCATCCATCCAACACTTTTGTCAACGCGTTCTTCAATGGTCTGAACGAGGTTGCAATGCGTAGCGTCATCGGCGAGGAGTGGCCTTTGCGCGAGTTCTCAAAGGACCTCGTCAAGCCCTACCGAGACATTGTCGATCAGATCATCGAACCTATGGTCGATGCGGCCCTTCAAGCAGCTCACAGTGATACATCAGAGAAGGAGAAGAGTGGACGTGATGAACCGACCACGCTCTTGCAGCAATTGGTCTCTCAAACGAAGGATAAGGGTATTATCATGGACGAGGTACATCGTCTCCGATTCTCCTTTTTTGATTTTGAATACTCACTGTCAGTTGAACAGCTTCTCAATTTGTTCGTCGCCGGACGCGACACGGTGAGCGTTATTGCTTCCCATTTCCCCTTCAGCGGTTCTAAAGGTCCACCAGACTGCTTGTACTCTAACATTCTCGGTGTACATGCTCGCTGAGCATCCCGCTGTAGTTGAACGTCTACGTGCCGAGGTACTCAACAAGGTCGGAGAAAAAGGCAGGCCGTCCTACGATGACATCCGTGACATGAAGTATCTACGGGCTTTCATCAATGGTACGGGGCGCTTTCTGTTCGAAGATGCGACATGAACTAATGAGCATGCAACGCAGAGGTCCTCCGACTTTACCCTCCCGTGTGAGTACTTGGGCCAACCCATATTTGGGCACTGCTGAACACGATCTCCAGCCCTATCAACAATCGACAGGCCATTAACGACACGTTGTTCACAACAAAGGACGGCGCCCAGCCAATCTTCGTTCCTGCGAAGACACAGTCAGTTCTCCTTATCTTTATCTCTGTGGGCGTATCGGTACTAACTACCAATTAGAGTTATCTATTCCGTTGTGGACATGCAGCGCCGAAAGGATCTTTGGGGGCCTGACGGTACGACCCACCATAGGCTGCAGCTCCGGATACCATCTGACCACTCTTCAGCCGACGAGTTTGATCCGGACCGTTTCCTCGACGAGCGACTTCATCGATATCTGATCCCCAATCCATTCATCTTTTCACCTTTCAACGCCGGTCCTCGTATCTGTCTAGGTCAACAGGTAAGCAATCTGCACACCCACACGGCACCGTCCACTAACCACCCATCCAGTTCGCCTACAACGAAGTATCGTTCTTCCTTATTCGACTCCTTCAGCAATTTTCGAAGTTCAGTCTCGCCCTGGATGCTCAACCGGCTGATTCGCTTCCTCCGGCTGCCTGGAAGGGAAAGGAGGGTCTCCAGGCCAAGGAGAAGATTTGGCCTGGTGTCAATTTGACTCTATTTGTCAAGGTTGGTTGCATACTTGATACGTCCAGAGGAAAGGCTGATGCATCGGATACAGGGTGGATTATGGGTCCGTATGGAATGAGGTTGCCAAGAGCGTCTTGGTTAGGGAAGCAACTCGACCGGTGTATAGCCTTAGTGTACTCCGAAAAGAACTCCGAAAAGAGCGGAGAGTTTACGTGAGTCGACTATGTGCCATGTTTTCTCTCAAGAACAAACTGTTTTCAAGAAGAAATTCCGCGCAAGCGTCAATTCACAGACGTCTTGGCACTGGCAGCACGGACGCGCGCTGAAATGTCGGCGGCCGCGTCGCGATCGTCGGGCGCGATTGACAAAAGAGGAAAGCGTTGCCACGGATTTGGAAAGTGTGAGAGTGCCAAGACTATCCCAGTTTGGTTTGGTTGCGAACGCTGGGTGGCGGGAAGTCCAGGCCCTTCAAGTTCGTCAAGCTGCCGCAGAGCCGTTTTTTACCTCAGTAAGCATGGTTGCGGAAGAGGAAAGTCAACACAGATCACACATGGGGTATTTTTGGCAGGCAGTCTCGTGTGGTCTTGTCGCGATCTGGTGCGGTTCCAGTCACCGGTACCTCTGACACCGTGAAGGCGATTCAAATGTCCTACTGCCCTTTCCAATTTACCTGCACGGGCATCTCAGAACCGGTTCCCTACCCCAAACTCTCCATCAATCAGGCAAAAGTCGCATCACGCTGCCTTGGAAGTAGTAACACTCAGCGCTCGCGCTAGATCTCAGCGAACGCCAGCCAATCTCTGAACGTCTCGACCTTGAGCTGAGGTAAACCACAAATTAGACGCAGAAGCACAGTCTACATGTGGGGATACGGTACATAATCGACTGGAACAACCGTTCATCCAGTCCTCTTCTTTGGTCTCTGCGTCTCTGTCAAAGTTTACGATGGCGGAGTGCGAGACAAACGCGGTTGAGATCTAGGGTCACACATCTATCCTCTGCTCGCGCTGTGGTCGGGGGAGTAGTGTCACGGAGGCGGTACCGGTACTCCATTTGCTAGTGTAATTCGCCCTTTTACAAACAGACTCTCGTGCGTGCATGTCAACATCGGCGGGTAGTAGCTCCACTCTTGACGACCAAGAACAGAAGCTTAACTTGAAATTGAGGGCTTTCACTCACCCGGAAGCTCGACATGCACATGCTTTTTTTTTTCCTTCTCTCGTAAGTTCGGCCCAGTCTTCCTGTCTTTACCAAACCGGTCGTCTACGCTATAACTTTCTCCCTGATACGAGATGAACACTCCCCTTAGGAAGCGATCCAACTGCGCCTACAGTGGGGGCGAGAGATTGGGGGACGTTTTTGATGTTCACCACCGAGATTATGTCTAAGCGCACGCGACCTTCCTGGCCGTGTCGGACAAGGCGAATAGCCTATCATCGATATATCATCGGCGTACATAGGCCAAATTCGCGTGGTTTCTGTGAAGTCTCTAAACGATATCATATAGAACGACAAAGACCGACCCATATGTAGGTCAGACGCGGTCATAATAGACGACCGTGTACGGCTACGGGTAGGAGTTTGGGGTGGATGCGCTCTTGGTGGTGCCACTCCTGTCAACGAATAACGGGAAGTGGGGCATTGGTTGCAGCTTAGCGCTAGGGAGAAAAGCTTTCGTCAGTGGCTGCGGCTCCTCGTCCCGTTGTTCCCTACGGCGGTATTTCATTAACGTGTGTCCTAGAAGTTGTGTCCCGAGATGCGTCTTTAGAGAGTACGGGATGGTGGCCCGCTTCCTTCTAAGTCGGACACCGCTGTGCGTCACCATTCTCTTCCATCACGTCGGGTCGGGATTCCCGTCGTTTCCATGACTTGGTATGGTTAGCGCAGGGGCTACAGGGCCTATCTCTCATGTATATTCAACGATACATAATTAAATATGATGCAATAAGCTCGAGGGAGGGGTGGTTCAGACGGTATGTTCCTGGGAGCTGTATAGCCCAGCCTGACAGTCCGTTGACAAAGGATCAAGCTCCCAAGATGCATTTGACGTTGTCCTCGAGCATGCCTGCCGCAAAAGTCGAATGTACTCGTATTGTTAATCTTTCCCTCCAGACTCCCATAGAAGGCGAAAATGACGAAGGTCAAGTCAGGACCCAAAGCCTAAGTAGCTTAGCATGTACTACTACAAGGAACGCTTTTCGGTTCCCCGTGCATGACTCAAGCCAGAGACCTCCGTCGTCCTGCCATTCTCCAACAATCAACTGCTGGGAGCCGAAGAAGCCATTATCAGATGCGTGAATTTAGGTGATAGCGCTGAAATGGAACTAACCATAGCCCTTTGGGTTAAACCATGCGAACATCTGCGCGAAGCTCACAAGAGAATAGAACCCAACATGGCTTCTTTGATCCATGAGCATGAGAGAAAGAAGCCAGCCACTCCCGCCCCCTGGTGTTGCCGCAATTGCTGCATCTTGAATTGCTACTCTAACCTTCAATTGTCTAAAGTCCACCGAGGAGCGCGAATGCGAATCTTCCCAGACGTGAGACGCCCATAGCAACGCGATAGTTGATAGCGCTCACTCTGGACAGGGTCGATGGACGTCTGTAGATATCCAGTTGGGGTGATTTCTTTTTTCTAATCGAAGATGGTTTGTTCTGTTCAGTTCCTGGAAGGGCGGCTACTGGCCTATTATTGACAAGAGGTTTTCGTCATCTCAGGTACCTAAATGTGTACACTTTTGGATGAACACTTGTTCTCGTCAGATGCATGCATTCAAATTACTAGGTGACGTACTGTTTCTGCCTACTGGGATATCTCTTTCTCGTTGACCTTGATAGTCCATCTATAGTCCATCCGAAAGGCGGACCGGGTCTACAAACTCACAGTTGCAGGGTCGAAATACTCTGCTCCTAACGTCACATTTTACGGTGGGTATGTTTCGTCCTGACTTTGGCCAAATCCGACAGTCGCTGGACCCGCTCCATCAGACGAAACAACGGTGAATAGGTATGGATTCCATCGAAAAGGGCAGGTCGAGCCGTGGATCAACCGGATTGAAACGCGGTGCAACGTCAGACCCTAGATGTTGCGCCCAATCTTCGAGATATCGGGAGTTGCAGTGGCAGTTCTGCGACCTCGGCTCATGGTCGTCTGCCCGAGGTACATCCTCCCCCACTCCATCACCGACTGTTCAACATGCGAAACTCCTTTGGGCCCGCAACAAGCTCCGTGTGCTGAAGACTGAAGCACGTTCGAGGAAGTGTAATGATGACAGCGCGCTGGTTTGGAGAACGGGGAATGTTTGGAGGTATTGTCTCGTCACAGGAACAAGCGATCGTCGTCGAGAGGGCCGAGAAATTCCATCTTCGCCTCTCATGGACCATCGCGGACACAAAATTGTGTCCGAACGAAATCATCCCCGAATTCTGACTCCCGAATTGATACAGGCACTGGTCACTGAACAATCCCATGCCGTGGCGCGAACCCAAGCGATGATCATCCTAACCTTTTCAGACCAAATTCCCCATAGCGAGCGGGCGGCGGTCTGTTGAAACAAATTTCCAGGAAGGAGACCGCCTTGTACAGGTGGAGCGAAACGACATGATGAAGGGAGCTGTGGTTCCACCCTGTCGGACTAGCTTCAAGTTGGTCGCGATCAAGGCGCTGTCTTGTTGGCTGTTCCTTTCCTCCCGTCTCGCTTCCTTCGCGTCTACTTATGTGCAAGCGGCTGACACAATTATCCAAAGGTGGACGACAGGTGTGGACGGAGAACGTACAGAAGAGGAAATGTCAACATAAAAGGCACCAATCTGTAGACTCCGATTGTCCACTTATTCCCAAAAGTATCCGCCAGGGCCCAAGGCACGAGAGCACCGATCAAGGCACGCCAGGGCCACGTTACCATGATAACACGATCTAAAAGGTATTTACCGCCTTTGTCAAGAGTCAAGACATCTGTTCCCGCAAATGAATTCTTGCAAATGAAGCCTCGAATCGCCTGCCACACCCTGTGGAAGGCACAGATTCGAGCGGGTATGATGGAACTCACTTATGGACTCCAAAAATCTCGTCACCGGTTCTACGCCACTCTCCTCCCTTTTTTACCTGGCATATCGAACAGCCTTCTCCAAATCACAGCTCATCAGTCCCATCGCTTTATTTCTCCCTGACAAAAGTCCCGGAGTCCACCTCGACTTTTGGTCCTTTTACCCCAATCTGGGTTCTCTTAAAATGAGTGCGCCCGGTTTTGACAGCGGGTCGACCTCATCCGTGCAAATGCCTATGTATCGTTCCGCCTTACACCAGCGTCCTCAACAAACCCAACACCACCCAACTTGCCGCTGCTCTGATTGTCATCTAAAGGTCGACCTCTTTCCGAGGAATGAGCGGGGGACCATCTTACTACCCCACCCGAGTTGGATAAAGCCTCTGGGACATGCTGACGGTGAGTTACACGCTTTCTGCTATGGCTGGCACCTGAAATGACTTGCTGTTAGACGCCCTTATACTCGAGAACAGGCGGTGGTCTGTCGGTCATGGCCAAATTCAAGACAAAGGGAAAGGGAAGGAGGCAGTAGAAGTGAGAAGTCGGAGCCAGTCGATATCTCGACTAGAAGGACCTGGACAACGTTAGAGCCCCTTTGATTACTTGGTTGATGCCCTGTTAACAAGACTCGGATACCCATAGCGCGCTCGCCTAGTTGGCAGCATCGGTTAGCTGCAGAACAATCCCGGATGGCAAGCCCTAGTCATGCCTCTACCTCGACACTTCCTCCGACCTCCTCGGTCCATTCTCATTCGCAAGACCACACCCCACAATTCAACATGAAGCTGCCGCAGATTCAGGCCTCATCTAACCTTTCTGGTTCGTCTCTCCAATTGCCATTAATCGATGAGAGGAAGCCGACTGTTATCGTGATTTTAGGTCCATCACAATTGAGTCAACGCTACCCTCAATTCTCCAACCCCCATTCATCTCCGTCAGCGTCATGTGCGTTCATTTACCACTCGCTGTTCGTCATAGACTAACAAACGAGAGACAGACCCCCCTCCAACCGACAGATCCTCCCGTCCCTCAAACAAAAGGAAGGCCTCCGAGCTTCAGGGTCAGTTAGATGTTCTATCAATCGTAAACATTGACACAACATCTGACTTTGCGTCTTCGCTTTTAGATTCTCCGAAACACGTTGCACATCCCTCACACCCTCTGCCCCCACCCACGAACTGCGGCGATGGCAAGTTATCCACTTCATATGCCTTCACGACCAGGTTTTGACTTTTCTGCAAAGCTCAAGGCCCGCATCATATAGGGCGTGCTGTCAGGCGACGAACCGCCAATGAAGATAACGAGCCCCAGAGAGGTCTTGCATTGGCTCATTCCCCACCGCATCGGACGTACTGACAGAGGTTTCAGGTACAGAATCTCGTGGCCTGCCGTATCAGTCGCATGCCTCCGCCGGTCCTTCTCCACGTTCCCAGCCAGGAATGGAATTAAGTTTTAACAGCGGTGAGTAATCCACTTATTTGGCCCGATTACAACATTGAGTGAGCTCGACACTTAGGGCATGGTCCTAGTCGCCGTGGATCCCTGCCGCTCTCAGACAGGGCTTCGCCCACGGTGCCTTCCCTCGGTCCTGGGCTGTCAGCGCCAGTGAACGGTAAGAGGCAACGACCCCCCTGCTTACGTTCAACTAACGTCCAACGGCATCCCCACCTCACAGGGACCAGGTTTGTCCCTCCTGCACAACTGCCGAGCGGCGTCGCGACTACGACGGCTGAACCGTCTCTAATTCGATTTAGTATCCGCCCTGAAAACTTCCAACCAGAAGGCGTTATAACGACCACAAGAATGACGCAAACGAAGCGGAGGTCTGCGGATTCAATGCCTGTAGCTGACGACAGTGAGCAGCCTTTCCATATTCACCGATCGAGCATCGACCTCAATGCTGGGCCTTCATTGGTTTTATTCAGCTCAAAACGGCCGGGGAACCGACGGGGAGGGATATGAGGACCGCGACAGTAATGCTAGTGGGAGCGAGGTCAGCTCGCGGTCTAGCAGCGTCAATCGGACCCGTTCTCAAGCTAACCCTATACGGTTCCGCGAGCCTCTTACCGAAAAGTCAAGGCAGGATCGGAAGGTGGTCAAGGGGGGGATTGCAATTGTGCAAGTAAAGTGGGATTCCGATCGGAAGCGTAGGCAGGGGTACTTTGCCCCGGATAACGGCGCAGAAAAGTCACCTTTTCGACATTACAGCAAGGACGATTGCTGCTTCGATGATTAACTTAGTGTACACATTGGGGTTTTGTAACACGATATCCATTTACCTTAATTCGTTCTAATTTGCATTGTTTCATCATGTACGTTTAGTGCTAGCAGTTGGCAATTCATATGGGGTCTTTAGTTTCATGAATGAGTTGTGGTGCGCAAACCTCAATGCTTTCGGCCCTGACATTAGTTCAAGGGTGGTCAACTCGGTTTCATTTACGAATTCGTAAAGATGTTGGCGGAGTTAGCTCCACCCATTTCTACACTTCAGATTACTACTTAGTGTTTCCTGCTACGAGGCGTTTCATGTACGATCACATACACCTTCAGCTAGCGTTTCGGTTACTTCAATGTTGCGTTCAGACAACATCCCCTCAGTCGCAACGCCCTGTCCCTCCCCTTCCCCACCTTTCGAGCAAATAATAGTTCCGAGATGACTACCGCAAATGGAGATTCCGATGATTCGCTGACGTCGCGAAGTCACGGACTTGAAAATCCCATGACCCCATTATCTAGACTCCATTACAAGCCTTAGTCAGGTCTGGGCGAGACCGCCATGGTGCTCTCCTGTGATTAGGCCCAGTGCAGTATAAATACAACTCCCCTTTCTTGTACCTCCCCGCACTAGATATCGCGACGATGGCTGATCACGTAGCGCCAGAAATCCGCGAAAAGGTCCGGAACACTGTGAAGCCAGACGACCACACGAGCTGGGATCTCCTCTGGTGAGCAAACCTTATCATAGCTTATGCCATCAAGTCCCCTTTCTCATGTCCTTTTTTGAAACAGGAAACAGAACGTCACTCCCTGGGACGCTGGAGAATCACAACCTTCCCTCATCGAGTTGATTGAGGAATCTGGGATCGATTTCCCAAGAAACGGAAAGGCACTTGTACCCGGTTGTGGGACAGTATGTTGAAGCCTCGTCTATGAATAGATGGATCAGTTTCACGTTGACTGACCGTTTACACGAATCATAGGGGTATGATGTCGTTTATCTTGCAGGCGCCCTAGGTCTGCAAACCTTTGGAATGGACATCTCGGAGTCCGCTGTGGATGCGGCAAATCGGTAAACAGCCGTTTTAGTACATGTCGATCGACGACGCTGACCCCGGTCCTTGTGATCCCAGTTACCGAGACGCCAGTGGCGCGCCAGGCGCCGACAAGGTCGTGTATCTGAAGGACGATTTCTTCAAGTACAAGGTGTCGGATGACGACCGTTTTGATCTGATTATGGATCATACGTGAGTGCTGCATTCAACAGCCTGTGCTGAGGTTGATGTAACCTGTTTGCGCCCACTATCTTTAGATTCTTCTGTGCTATACCGCCCTCGCTACGCCCTGAGTGGGGTCGTCGGATGGCGGTGTTGATCAAACCGGGAGGATACCTCATCACGATCTGTTATCCGATGCTTCCAAAAGTGGAGACTGGACCACCGTACTACCTTCGTCCAGACCACTATGATGAACCGCTGAGCGGGGCGTTCGAGAAGGTATACGATAAAGTGCCCCTCAAGTCGTCGGAGAGCCATAAGGACAAGGAGCGGATGTTGGTCTGGAAGCGGAAGTAGATCATTGTGTAGTCTTAAAGTTAAATTCAACTAATATGGTAGGAAGGCAGACGATCTACTCTTCGACAACTGGTGGCATAGCACTGTAGACTGCCCGTAGAGTTCGTATACCTGCGGGAAGACCCAAAGCCAATATCTCGCCGACGTGCCGGCGCGAGCAATCAGCGGAGCTCAATCTTTCCGGGCCTGACGGTGACACACCTTCCTACCCGCCCGTTGAGCACCAGTCTGTTCTCCTCATGTCACACCCACCCGAATCAAACACGCCGGTAGCCCATGAACCTGACAGAACCCAGCGACCAGATACCCCCTCGTTGACCTCTCTACCGCCCGAAATTCTGGCTTATATCCTCGAGCAACTAGATAGGGAATTCATGCCATCGACATCCCTGGTCCACTCCAAACTCCGTGAACCCAGCCAAAGGCATTTCTTCTCGCGGCTGACGCTGTCTCCTTCCGGTCCAGGGACAAATACAGGTCAGACGAGGTACGCTCCGGGCAAAGCCTTGCTCGAGTTGTTCAACTCGAACCCAACCATTGCGGGGTATCCAACAGCAATTGCCATTGCTCAATACAGGAAAGGATGGCTTTCAGAGGACCCGATGATAGCAGATGCCCTCAACTGCCTCTCGATCAACAGAATCAAGTCGTTCTCGTACGTCGTCCAGTCGTCCCCGGGCCGCCTCGAGTCAGTGGATGACCTTACCGAACTTCCACCTGCCACCCAAGCAGCAATCGTCAAGATCTGCTCCTCGCCTTCGCTAGAGTCCCTCTCATTGTGGAATGCCCCGATATCCATGGTGAGAGCGGCAGGGCGGTCGGTGCGAAAGCTCTTCTTGCCACAGATCCGGTTTCCCGAGCCTAGCGATCTCGGTCATGACGTCGCAGCACCTCGAAGTTCCCCTGTCAACATCGTCGATCTTCGCGTCAAAGAAGGCAGGTCGATCGACTGGCTTCTAGACATATCGAACGGATTTGCCTTCAGTGACCTCAGGCATCTATCTTGTGATGCAGGTGCAGCCAGCCAGATAATGCGGCTACTGCGGATGTGCGAGCATTCATTGGAGACAATAGCCATTGCGTTCGGATTGATCTTAGCTCCCAGTCCCAGTAGGCAAATCCTAGTCTATCGCTTTGCATATATCCTCAATTTTCCTTTCTCCAGGTGACCCAACCATTGATCTATGCCGTCTCTCCAACTTGCGAACACTTGAAGTTCGCTTTGGCTCAACTGATTTCACCATTGGCGAAGCCATCGACCCACTTGCACGAGTCATCGATATCCTCCACACCCTCCCACCTTCCAGCAGCCTCGAGACACTCTGCATCGTCAACTATTTCTCCTACACGAAGTTGGAGATGGTTAACTTTCCGTCATGGCCCCTTCTCGACAACCTCCCCCTCGACCGCTCCCCGCCGAGGTTTCCTCACCTGAAGACAGTCGAAATTGAGCTGAACTGCGTGCATTCAGCCAATAAGCCACAGCTAGGACTGATCGCTGGTATGATTCGAGGTATGATCCCAAAGCTGGTGGATTCGGGTATCGTGACCATAGGGACATCCTTGTAATACTTACATCTAGCCTCATACATACAGCACGTCCGGCAGCGGATTGTCTGTCCTCGACGATGGCCAGAGGCTACTTACATCCGCGAATCCGCTTCTATGGACCAACGATGCCGATATTCTCGCTGGAGCCCCTTTGATATTCATTGGTTATTCCGTCACCACGCCGCCTTGCCTCGATGACTGAGGAAAGTCGAATCCAACCTGTGTCACACATGGTGACAGAGGGCATGTACAGAGCTCTGAATTGGTAAGGTTCCAGAGACGTGCGAGTGGAACAAGACCGTCTCCTTTGACCACGAACTGGAAGCACCATAAGCTCGTGCGCATTCCCAGGGACTTCGAACCACATCTCGCTGTTTAAGCGACGTTTACGCTAGGTCAATGAAAGGCCGACCGAATGCAGAGGAGACAAGGAGACACAGATCCTTCCCTCGGAATCGAACTCGCGGCCTTCGGGCCAAGGGACCAAAGAGCGCTGTCCCAGGTCCCACCTCTGTCGCTCCAACTCTCATTGTCTCCGCTTCCAACGACGAGCTTAGGGTTCGTTATATTTTCTGTATCGTAATGACTACACAGCTCTCTACTCAACTGAATATCAACCATCCTCACGGGCCACGGCTCTTCAACTCGACAAGCACCCGCATGTCAATCCACAGCTTGGGAGATCGATCCGACGTGGAGATGGAATAGATACCAGGTCCGAGTCCGTTTGCGGGTATGAAAGTACATAGAGTGTTTCATAATCTGCAGCGGATAGACAGCAGACTGCTCGGACGTTCATTGTTTCAACGCTGGAAGCTTGCCAAAAGAAGTGATCTTCCCCCTCCCCATGTGAGCGCATCGCTGTTGTATTACGGCACATCCAAGTGTCGGAGATGGCATCCCTAGCCCGGGACCCTCTGGAATATTCAAGTTCACGGCTTTTGTGCCAGGAAACTAAGTACATACCTGCCAAGGATTAATTCAAGAATCATTTCGAGGCAATCTGCAGCGTCGCCAAGGGCTGACGCGGAGTTGAAATGTTTGAATTTAAATAGTAAAGATATGTCCGAAGATGGAAGTATCCCCTATCAGGCTTGGAGTTTCACGCCAACTTGAAAAAGGTCAGCAGAGAACGGGAGCAGTGAGATAGATCCAAGAGTATGCTGATGTAGGACAGAATTTCTTACTCGCTAAACCTCGTAATACCTAGCCGAGGAGGTGTAAGATCACGATCAGCCAGCTTCCCCGGTGGAAAACAAGAGCGAAGCTCACAATTCGGATCGTCACAGTGATCTGCATAGGGATCACAGAGGGTCCATTGTGTGTCACCTGAGCATGTTTCCAATCCCTTTCTTAAACATTTTCATGGATGAATGCACCAAAGGCCAGGTGTTATCGTAACCATCGCAGACAATGTGATTGCTTCTCGCGTTATCAAATCAATCGAGCCAACGTTCGCGCATTTGGGGAGCTTTGCATATTCGAGGAAGCGATTCATCGAGCACCGTGGATGATGAGCCAGCAGAGAAAGATCGATGCCTAGTATGGGCCAAGACAAGGGCGACACTTGACAGACAAGCGTCCGTTTCGGTTCTGCTTCCTATTCGCGGGGCGTTTGGCACCTTCATACCGAGGATGGCGTAGTTCCTCCCGTGACCGGTCATAGTGCCTTTCCTAGAAGGTGAGCTCTGAGATAAAATGTGCTGATACCTCTAGAATTCCAAGACACCCCAATGGCCACTAGCGATGGTCGATTCAACACATGAGGCAGAAGCGGGCTTCAGACTGCCGTACACGTCCATGAGATGAATGAATATTCGACATGGAAAGTGCCGGCAAGGGCCACATGGGAGCACCTGCCTATGCCTCTCAGAGCGTATAAAAGGGTGGCTAGCTGCTGCAACAGAATAGTCAAACCGCCTCCGCTCCTCGTTCAGCATTACTCGACCCAGTCACTCATCTCTTCTCTCCAATGACCACCAAAACCCAAATCAAACTGAAAGGCGAGGTCGGCTGGGAGGCTATCTTCAACTATGACAACACCGGCAACACTGGTAATTATGACTTTTGCCACTCTGCTAATACCATCGACGTCTCACCGCCAATTTGCAGGAGAAATCGTTCAGACCTGGGAGGTGAAAATCCTCCGAAAGTCGGTTCGCAGCTCGTTTGCCCAGGAAGTATCAAGCACGACGAGAAAAACCTTGGAGGAGAGCGGCCAGTCAGTTGGAACTGGATTCTCCTATGCCGGTGTTTCGGCTTCAGTGTCCTCGTCTTGGGAGTATTCACAAGAGATCACCGAAATGCTCGAGAACACGACGAGTGCATCGAGCGAAGATACCTACGTTTACGAGAAGATAGAGACACGATCTTGTACGTTTCATGCTGCAGTCTCTGCCACTCGCTCTCAGCCTACTTATCTTTTTCCTTCAGACACAATTGGCCCTGGCGGAAAGCTTAAGCTCTTCCAGAAGTACTTCAAAGCGCCAGGAATGAAGGCCCTATTCGATCGTTTTACGACTAGCTTGGAGGAGGGAGAAGAAAAGCAGGAGATTGACATCGATGTTGAAGTTGAGGCTATCGAGTTCATCAAGGATATCAAGGTGAGTTACTGGTTTCTTCTTGCGCACGAGGTTTTCATGGTATAACGAAACGTGGTTCTTTCATACCAGGTCGTTTAT
Source organism: Coprinopsis cinerea okayama7#130 (assembly GCF_000182895.1). Classification (NCBI taxonomy): domain Eukaryota; kingdom Fungi; phylum Basidiomycota; class Agaricomycetes; order Agaricales; family Psathyrellaceae; genus Coprinopsis; species Coprinopsis cinerea. Next base: position 1,575,567 of record NW_003307534.1, read on the forward strand.
ACGGACAACGCGACTGGCGCCCCGAACCTGCATATCCGTGAGATCGAGAACGGCAATTCCGACGTCAATGCTGGCTTCGGTGGAAAGTGGGTACTACATCGGTGTATCGCCATTAGCACGAGCGTTACTAACCCATCCACACAGATATGTCTGGCTCGTTGAAGATTACAGCATGAACACTGAGGAGGTGATGACGAGCGTGGACTTCGTCCGCCAGTCAAGCAGCGACGACAAGCACTCCGACCTGGCTGCTGGCGCGGGCGGTGACTTCCGGTACCTCATCCCCGTGTACGACGGCAAGAAGGACGACAAGATCAGTGAGTTGGGCCTCCTCCGCTCCAAGGGCAAGGTTCCTCTTGAGGCGGTCAAAGAAAAGGGCTGGGAAGGCATGACCACGGATATCAACGCTGACCGCGATGGTGACTATCTCGACTTGCTCTGGAAGACGCGCCATGCCTACTAGACGGGCAGTCATTGTGCAATTGGTATTGGTGGTATTGGTATTTACAACGACTTCAGAAATCTCTTGTATGTATACGTGTCCTCATCGAATCGACTGACCCCTTGTATTCAATGAACCGATCGTCATTGTCCCCCAGAGTCGAGATCAGTAAGAGTGGAAGTACTTCCACCTCAGTGGAGCGCCATTGCGGTCCGCCTTTGCTACTCCTAAACAAAAGTAGGGTGTTCTTTGTCCTCAAGGACAGCGCCAGATCCAATCGCGAATGGACTAGCAGATTGTCCGCCATATCGTCGTTCAACCCCAGGCCGAAGAGTATCCGACAACCCGCAGCGGCCCATCCGTTCACCCAATCTCGATTCTCAACCGCTGAAATTCAGACCACCCCGGGAACCATATAAACCAAACACACCTCCAAAATCCATTCACCCACTTTTAGTTTCTCTACTGTGTTAACGAATCCGAAAAGCAAGACGGGATCGCGAAATTCGAGAAAGCCGTAACGAGACTTGAAGCTTGAAACGAAGACCGAGAAACCAGTCTTGTAGACGAGGACGATGGACGGGACATCGCAAAAACCGTACCGAGAAAACACATTTCCAGTCAAAACCTTTTACTTTTATAACAGCACAAACAACACAAACAAAAAAAGAAAACAGAGCGTAACAAGAAAGCGTAGCGATAGCGTGGGGATCGATAGCAAAAAAATAACGAGTCTGGGGGCGGAAAAGACGGAAGACGTAAATAAAGACGAGAGCGAAAACGAGGACAGCGAGAAATTTCGAGTTGAAGGGGATTGGGAAAAAAGGAGATGAATGTCGACGCTAAAAACAACGGAAGAGAAGAGAAGAGGAGAGAAACGGAAAAACGATCATCAACGAACCAGAATACACCAAAACAACCATTACTCTTTACTATATAAAAATCGGAAAGAACAAAAAAGTCGAGGTATGTAACTGAATACTGGAATGATCGATAATAGTATAACACAGTGGAATGGATAGCGACTAGTCGGAAAAAGTGGTAATAGGACGACGATGAAGGGCAGTAAGACGCCATGAAAAGGGATGGAGGGATGGATGGTCAAATGACGAACGATGAAAAACATTGAATGATCAAACGACACAAATGAAAACTCTGCAGTGATCAAAAGCGGACGAATGAACAAGGCGTAAACGACATAAAAACACGACAGCATAACAGCGAACGCGACAGAACTTGACGATGATGAATGGAAAACGTGAAATGGAATCGGGTACGAAATAAGCGTGAAAGGTAATCGAGTACCAAAGCGTGACAACCAGTAATAAAAAAAAATAGGAATCATGCATGCAACAGACAGACGGATAGCAGAAAAAAGTCCAAGGATGTCATGAAAAAGTGTAACCGATAGAAAGCGATTAAAACACTAGTCATCAAGAATTCATGAAACGAAGAATGGAAAGTGGTGTTCGAGCGACAACAGGGCAAGGCAAAAAACAATTCTCCACCGTTCAAGCAAGAGCAGCCAACCGCTGAGCAAGCGCCTGAACCAACTGCGAATCAACTCCAAATTCCTTCGCAAGATCATCAAACGGTCGATCAGCAGCACCCTCTTTGGGCGTGTTGAACGAAGTCACTTCCTTCGGCTTGGCGAGGGAAGGCAGAGCCTGTCGATAATCAGGCGTCCTCAACAAACTCGAAATCGAGCCACTCTCCGAATGTCCACTCGTCTCCCCACTGGTATCAACACTCAGCGAGGGTTGATCCATAGTCGGAGTTGGCAACGAGTTGGCGTGGAGAAGATCAACAACCTTCTGAACGTGAGGAGCAGTGAAGACTGCAGAAAGCCCAAGTCAGACCACCGCAGACTGAAAGGTGACGAGAAAACGCACCTTTGCAGTTCATAACAGCCTTGGCGAGGTCAAGAACAAGGTCGACGGTATACTCCGGGTTCCGACCAGACCTGTCAACGCGAGAAATCAAAGCCTGGAGACCAGTCACACAGAGCTCTACAAAACAACCCAATAAGCAGCGTTCCACAAGACGATAGCAAAACACCACTCACCGAAAAGCTTGTCCCGGATCCCAGAAGACCAGAACACCCGACTATCGACATCAGTGGGGAACTTGGACAGAATACTGAGCAGCGAATAGAAGGGCAACACAGGAACCTTAAGGAAATGCGAGTCGGGCTCCTGGATCAACCGCCTCAACGAAGCAAGATCGCCCTCCGTCAACAATCCACCTTCAAGAGCACGAATAATGGCTTCGCCCTCCAGACCAGCCAAAGAAGGTCGAGCTCCATCGAACCGACCACGCCAGCTGGGGAACAACTAAATTGAACCCCATATCAGCATGAAGGAAGCTCCGAGAACAAGGATACAGAGATACGCACATTCATCATGAGCTCTTCCTCGCTGCTTCGGGTGATCGTAACACCACGAGCTCGTTTACCCTTGCCCAAGACGCTACCACGCTCACGCCGTCCAGAAGCATTCGGATGAGCAGTCTCCCCACGAAGAATGGCACCAGCAACAGTGCTATCCTTCACCTCCACATACGCATGGCTCAACGTCTTGCCCTTGCTATCAAGCAAAACGTGAACACGCTCAACAGGCTGCTGCAACCACGAGACGATCTGCCTAGGCGTGATGTCCTATAGATAAAACCCATGATCAGAAACCAAGATCCGTCAACCAAGGAAGGAGAGATGCTTACCCAAGGAACATTATCAATCCGAAGGACAACCTTGCCTTTGCCCGGAGCACCCACGGAGCGCTGGCTGCTCGTCGAGAGAGAAAGCTCCATCCCACCGGCACCACCAAGATTCATCTGCTGCTCCAACTTGGGCGTACTCGCCCGGATACCCTCCGCAAAGTCAAACCCAAAGTCGAAAGCACTATCAAGTTCCTTGTGCTCCGCATTAATGAGAGAAGCTCCAAGATCAAGCTTGGGCGGGGCAAAGAAATGGTCACCGATGCTCTTATCGGTGTTAAGCTTCGATTTGGCACCAGGCTTAGCATTTCCTGGGTTCTTGACGGTGACCAACTTGAAGTCCGCGACGGCAGTCTTGCAAACAGCACACTCCATATCCTTTTCGCCAACGATGTTGAGTGCACTGGTCAAGCATCCGGAGCAAAGCGGGTGACCGCATGGTTGGAGAATGGCCAGACTCGAAGGGTGCGAGACGAGGCAAACGGAGCAGTCGGTGGGAGGCTCGGCCAGTTCAACCTTGGGAGGTGCAAGTCCTTCATTATGGATTACGTTGGAAATCGCCGGGAATCCAGGGATGGTACCGCCGAGCGGGGGAGCACCCACAAAGGCAGGTTGGACGGGTACTGGCATGGGCATCATCGTTTGTGGAAGAGGCGCATAAGTTGGTTTCGGGAAAGCAGGAGGAGCACGCTGGGCGTAAAGGGGTTCGCCAGAGGTGAAATAATTAGGTGGAGAGTAGCGCAGATTAGGAGGATGTTGTAGAGTATGGAAGTGATGCTCGACGCTTTCAGCGATGCTGCTGAGGACGTTGGTGCTACCAGCGCTATTGGAATCGAAATGGAAGGGGTCCGCGAAAGGGTTGGGGGATGACCTAAAGGCTGCTTCTTGCTGCTGAGGATTTCCGGAGTAACCAAAGATATTGGCGGTGTGATTTTGGAGGTCGAGCGAGAATGATTCGTCATACGGCTCTTCGGTGGCTTGAAGCTCCGTTTCGTACTCGAGGTCGTGCTCGTTGATATCGAACAATTCCAAACTCTTGTTCCCCAAGTTGATGTTCATGCTCATGTTGGCACGAGCAAGATTGGCAGCAGGTAGAGTGACCTGAAGAAACAAAGTCAATCGATGGTGGAGAGCTGAAAGGGAACAAGCATACATTGCCGAAAGCCTCCCGCTTGCGAGGCTGAGGAGGATCCGTCAGGCTGCCCTTCATCTTCAGCTGAGACGATAGCACACGGTTCGGGGGAGGGGTGCACAGGATGTTATCGGTTGGGTTGAGCGAAGCAAGGGCACGGCGGGGGCGAACGGGGGAGACTGGAAGAGGCAGCGAGCAGTTTGCATTTCTCGTAGCGCATGGGGAAGTAGCAATGCCCCTGTTCTCTGGAAGCGATGCATGGGACTGAGCACGAGGCCTTGTGACGGCCGTGTGGCTTGAGGATCGCCTGTGGTACGACAGGAAAGCCGGCGGCAGCAACGCTATAAATTCCCTTTCAACAACAAATCGACCTTCCAAAGACAAAATTCTCACCTTCGTCATTGGACAAAATACTCGAGTCATTCCCAACGTCAGACATCGTTTTGTCAGCTATATGCGCCAAATTTGCAAAAATTTCCCTTTTGAGCCCCGAATAACCTGAATATATGCGCCGAAACGTACCCTCGTCGTCTCCGAAATGCGAATCATTAGCATTTGCGTTTTTGGCTGAAGGCGAGACTTTGATTCCGTGCTGGTTGGCTCTTACGCGCCAGTTTTGGGCGAGGTCGGCGAGACTCTTGTCTTTGGCATCGAGGCTGTCGATGCTCGAATTGCGGTGCACATCGGGTGAGCGCCCTGCGACGAGGCGTTTTTTCGACAAAAACGAGGTGTTATCGGGGGTCGTCAGCGTCGATGATCCCGTCGTCGAGTCGGAGGAGGGTGTGTTGGGTGACTTGTAGAACGCTGAATGCGAATAGCGGTGTTGGTGATGTCGCTGTTGGGGGAGACGCTGGGGTGTGACTGGCTGCCTGCTGCCCTTGTTACTGTTGTTGTTGCTGTTGTCGTTGGAACGGGAAACGGCGGGCGATGTCGGCACTGAGAACGACTGAAAGGCGGACGCCATTGCTTGAGGACGTTGGCGACGGCGGCGGCGAGGACGGAGAGGAGCAAAGACGGCGAGCTCGTTGGCAAAAGCAAACAAGCGGTGTTTGTCACAATCAACTTGAACCTTTGCCGTTCGGTGCCCAGAAATCCAGGGACGCGGTCACGCACGGAACGCGTCGCTCGTGACCGTGTAAATCCACGTGCGGTTCTCACGGCGAGGCGCGTCGTTGCAGGCGCTGATCAACGTTCTTGGGCGCTTATTCAGAGTAATGGAATCATGGACAGGAGTGCATTCATCGTCACAGACATACTTTTCTTTAACGATGGTCTATCTACCTAAGTACACGTTCTGAAACGATGCTATGGCTCCAAGGCCACTTTCATTCCTCCCCCAAATATTAATGTCTGCATCAACCAGGGTCATCATCGCCCCAAGTCTTCTTTTCGCAGCCGACGTCGGCTAATCCGCGGTCTATATCACCAAGGCCACTCTCATCAAGGGGTCCCACGACGGTCGCAGGCATGCGTGGGCTTCGAATCAACCGAAGTCGGGTGGAATTAAAGTCCTCAATACATTATTTGGGTTTATTTGTACACCAAAGGGTGATCCTAATTGGGAAGAAGGTTCCTCCTTCGACAGGTGTTCTCGAGGCTTATGGAAGGAGTAAGGCGGCTGTAAGGAGCAGAAACATGTGTGTAAGAGAGACGAGTTGGGGAAAACACATGACTGTCCTGGTAAGAGGGAGTTCTAGTAAGAAAAGTGGTTAGGAGGGTATGTGTACCCGCGTCATTCACTGGGAAGTGTATTCCTTCCAGACCTCTCTGTCGTCAAGTCTCGATACTAAAAAACTCTTCCATCAAAGATACTAGTCGTCATAGCCATGTTCTATACACACCTCTACACGACATTACATAGGACAAAAGGGAGATTAAGCGAAAAACAGTAGGAGGGACAATGCGGAAATTCAAACTCCGCCACGGGACCTGTGTGCGTTCGCCATCAAGCCTTTGTGCGTACGTAGAACAATATGTTAGAGGGCACAATGCAGGTCTTGTACTTATATACAAGGACTCTCCGCCATGGCTTGCTCGTCATTCTCGTCTCTGAACTCTATTTGAGCTAGCCAACGACCTTTAACGACTTGCACCTCTACGATATATACACTTCAACCCTAATGAACCCAATGAACACTGACTGTAAGTCCCCTTGTCTTCCTCAAGGCTTACCAGAATAAGACACTAACTTGTTATCTCTTCCAGCAATAGTTCTTTCTCGAGAATCTATTCTCCAACGTAAAGCAGCAGCCCGTTCACGCTCGCCCCAACCTTGTCGACGACCCTCGATGCTCCAACCACGACCACTGCACATCATCACCGAGGAAGACGAAACCCGCTCCCGCTCGCCTTCACCCATGGCCGGCTACCTCTCCAGCTCCAGCGTCAGCAGCGGCCTCAAGGCCCGGAGAAGACACCACAACCTCTCCGCCAGCGACATCCAAATCGCCCGGGACTTTGTCGGAATCGGGGACGAGGAAAGCCAGCAGGAGACCGAGGACCGACTGATGCTCGTTCCCCCATCGTCCGCTCGCCTCCCAAAAACACCCTCACCGATGTCTTCCCCCGATTCGTTCAGACTTACATTCACTGAAGGATCCTACGACTTCCCTCACCCGCCCATCCCGACTCCATCTTCCCGAAAAATCTCTTCCTTCTGCAGTTCGCCGACTTCTTCCTCTTCTTCGGGGTCGAGCCCCTCTTCCGGGAGCGCCGGTCTCCCCTTGACGCCTTCTTCCTCCGACTCTGACGAAGACTTTTTCCAACTTCCTTCTCCCCGCTTCAACCCTCGACGGGCCGCCATCCAACCTTTGGTTATTCACAAGCACTTTTCTCCTTCTCTGCCGATCCTTGAAGTGACTGGCGCCGACGACGAACTCGAGCCTTCCGGGAAGCCCACCCCCTTGTACGATACTTTCTCCCTCTCAGCCTACACCTCTCCCTCCTCCAACGGCTCCTTCTACGAATCCGACAACGAATCCGATTCCGAGTGGTATGGTAAGGAACTGTCCAAGGTCGTGACAGTCTCCGCACCAGTAGAAGGAACCCTCCAAAATTCGCGGCCCGACTCGCTCTTCCTCCCCGCAGGCCATGTTACCTCCCGGGCTTCCAAGCGGGAATCGAGCGTCTTCCCCGCGCCTGCTCCCAAGCGCGCTAGTACCCGCCGCCCGTACATCCCCAACTACCCGCCCCCACCTCCGCCCGTTGCCCCGCGCCCTCGCCGCTCTTCGAATATCCCTACGAGCCCCATCAGCCCGCTTGACAGCCACATGTCCTTCGGCCAGTTCATGTCCCCCTCGCCCTCCCCCACGCGTCCTCCCCCTCGCACCAGCCTCCCCGCCGACTTCTCCTTCGAGAACGACGAGGACGCCGAGTCCGAGTTCTCCTTCGCCATCTACCAAGTCCAGCTCGACGAAGAAGAGGAGCGGTACCCCCGTGTCGCGAGCCCCTCGACGGCCAGCGCCTACTCCCAGCCTTCGTACTGCTACCCCCACTCCGAGTACTCGACGAGCGAGGACTACGGTTCCCCACTGGACCAAGCCGAGTTCGATTTGGACGCCGAGTACCCTATGATGCTGCCCCTCTCCCTCCCGGGTTCGCCTATTGATTTCGAAGCGGATGTCGCGCGGGAGTTGAGGATGCGGGGTATGATGGTTTCGCCTCCGCCTTTGCCTGTGGTGCTCGAGGAGCCGCAGGAGGGGTTGGCGCGATCTGAGACTGCTTCTGTGTACTCGGCATATGAGCGTCCGCGTACCCCACCCCGCATCAGCACCCCCGCCTCGAACTCGGATTGGAGCTTCTCCACCCACTCGCCTGTCCCCTCCCGCTCGAGCTCGTACGGCCATCTTCCCCAGGAACCCGTTCTCAAGTCCAAATGGAGCTCCTCGACGCTCGCGTCGGTGCGTGAAGAGCACGAACGCCGTACCTCAAGGTTCAAGCTCAACTTTGGTGTAACCTCTCCTACGAAGAAACGTTCCTCGCCTTCTCCCAGCGGAAGCCGACACGCCAAGAAGAGTTCGATTGGTGGGACCCCTCTCTCCCCAATGTCCTTCATCGGTGCGTCGGGCAAGAAGAAGTCGCCGCAGAGGGTGATGTCGGCTGGGAGGAGGGAGCTTGATGCGTACCCCCCGATCTCGATGGTTAGTGGTGTCAAGAGGAGGACGAGTGTGTCGACGATTAGTGATGCGGGGAGTGAGGAGACGTCGAGTAGTTCGGCGAGTAATGGTTTGAGGAGGAAGCCTATTCCTGTTGAGTTGTTCTTGCGCCGCTAGGCGGTGTGTTTAGTCACTGTCGCTCCTTTTTGTTTTTGTTTCTGTGTTGCTTTTTTATCTGCTTGCTGCTGCTGCTGCTTTTTTCATATTTTTGTTCAACGTACATTCGCTCGTTTAATCTCCCAACTGGCCTCTTTAGAAATCTTGACTTTGCATCATGGACATGCGATTCGTTTCTTACCACCTATATATTCTTCTGTACTTATCGTTATTCTTCTTTGTTCTCCCCTAACCCCCTTTTCACACTTTGTTCCTCTTGTCTCTGTTGCTTTTTTATCTATTTCTCTCTCTCATTTCTCATCTTTCCTAACCCAATTTCTCTCCTGTTTTACTCGTCTTTCTCATATCTCTCTCGTCTTATGCTCTCGATCGATTCCACCACATTCATACAACGTACCTACCATACCATAACATACCTCTAGACCTTAAACGCCCCTTACGGCGATATGTAGCATCATCTCATACTCTCAGTAGTCTTAACCAACCACTGTAGCATTAGTACTTAGTACCATCATGACAATTTTGAATGACAAAAAAAGTTAAATTTTGTATAAATGTTTTTGTTGTGTGAATTGACGCGTGAGGAGGAGTGGGAAATGTGAAGAGGATGGAAGGGCTAGTGATGAAGGCAAGTGGAGGCAGCAGTGAACATGTGAACAAACGGTCCCTTTGGTCGTACGAGACGCGTTTCATCCGATGTTACTTCTTTCGCCTCCAGCAGAAAGGAATTGCGAGGAAATTACTTGGGTAGATAAAATCCACTGGGCGGATGGAATGACAACGCGCAACAAAGACCTCGAAGCCACCAATTCACAGACACGCCTCGTGCCCGCATAAACAAAGCAAGAGCTCCAGGCAAGACACGACATTGCACGCGTCCGCGTCGTTTGATTGATGCACCGCACGCGTCGCGCGCGCGTTCTTCGTTGAATGGGAAAAAACCAGGTGACACGACAACAAAGCCAAACAACCCAGCGAAGCCGACTAATTAAAACCCAGAGCGGTCGACATCACTTACCGAGTTAACGCCCCTTGCCTTTCGACCACCACCACCAACTCGACACCACTTCGACCTTTTGAGTCGCCACATAACAACTCACCAAACACACCTTACCCAACAAACTTAGAATAAGATGTCTGGACGTGGAAAGGGCGGAAAGGTGTGTATTCCTTCGTTGCCTTGTCGTGGAAGCATGAGCTGACGACAGCTGTAGGGTCTCGGAAAGGGCGGTGCCAAGCGCCACCGTAAGATTCTGCGTGACAACATCCAGGGTACGTCTTTTCCCTCCCCTTCTGCCCTGCCTGCAGTCGTAACTGAAGAGCGCGCGTCATTCTAGGTATCACCAAGCCCGCTATCCGCCGTCTCGCCCGTCGTGGTGGTGTGAAGCGTATCTCTGGTCTCATCTACGAAGAGACCCGTGGTGTCCTCAAGATCTTCCTTGAGAACGTCATTCGTGACTCTGTGACTTATACTGAGCATGCTAAGCGGTGAGTGCTTGTCTTGCTTTCATTCGTTCCCTCCTTCCCGCTCTTGGTCCCGCCGTTGCTTCGAAGGGCAGTGTAACTGACAACCCTTGATTGATACCAACAGTAAAACCGTCACCGCCCTCGACGTCGTCTACGCACTCAAGCGCTCCGGCCGCACCCTCTACGGTTTCGGTGCTTAATCCACCCACCCACCTACTCTGGCTCTGGCTTTCGGATTCGCCATACCATTTTTCCTTCGCTTCTGCATCGCATTCTTGTCATCTTTTTCATCCCTCGCATTTCTTGCTGTCAATTGTAAATCTATGTGTATATGTATGCCTATAGGCTGGTTATGAACCTGTATAATGAATGCATCGTCGTAATGCTGAATATTCCTTGTGTGCTGAAGTGAGTTCTTGGGGTGAGATTCGGGGGTGGGTCAGCCAGCGGAAGGCGGGGATCACAGATTCCCATCCCTTCCATGCCACACGTAGACCCCTTCATCCAAACTGACTCGATTCCGCAGCGCCCACCCCAACCTCGCTCCATTCCCACCCACCCAATGTGCACCTGCCTCCAGCCCCCATCTCGCCCCTTCGAGCTTTCGAGGGTTATGGGCATTTTTCGTCTCCACCTCCATCCCACACACCGGATTACTCAGGCTACTCGACTCCCCCGCACGGACCATCGAATTCTGGCCTTTTCGATGCTCACATGACCTTTTTGATGGAAGGATTTGGGTTTGGAGTGGGTTGGTGTTTTGGGTCGCGCGCGGTTGATGGAGAGGTACGAGGAGGAGGGGGTGGGTGTTTTGTGTGGTGTTTGGAGGGGGTATGGCTTTGGGAGAGTGGGTGGGTTTAGATAGTGGGGTGTGTGTCAGGGAGAAATGATAAAATACAGAGCAAGTGAGAGAGACGCCTTGTGTAGTTCAGAGTGGAGTTGGCAGTTGCAATGGGTGCGGGGACAGTGGGGAAGTGCTCAGACTATTGGGTCTGTCGAGACATTATTGAGAGCTGTATATCCTCGATGACTACGTTTTGAATGCAGATATTGACCGTAAGAACACAAGTTGGCGTTCAGAGGCGATGGGCGACCGCGCATGCTTGACGTGGAGTGTGACCCAGGTCCCAATTCAGGCAGGAGCGGACCCATTGAGGTTCCCACGAAGAGCGGGACTCTGCGCCATCAACTGCGCCTTTCGTGATCAGAGCGCGCGCTGGCTTGCACCTTGACTATTTGATGCGCACACGCCTCCTGATTTACATCTTGGCACGCTCTTTGACTCGAATTTAGGTGTCGTGTCAATGGGAGTCTGGTGTCTAACACTGTAACAGGTAAGAGCTCAGAATGACTCGAATCGGAGGTATCGAACTGAATGTTTCGGCAGGAACTGCTTGATTTCTACCACTTGGGCTGGGAAGGGAAGGGACCCTGGCAGAATCCAAGCTGAACGCTGCTCCACGGTCCGTGGACTGTGGTTATATGTAACGTAGATTGGTAACGGGCAAGCCACCGTGACTACCCCCTTACCCAAACCCTGGTGTTCTTGGCCGCAACGGACTAGCGGTCAGTGGAATGAGCCCCCTCGTGCCGCTGACGATTCAACACGTTCAGAGGGCCTCATGCGTTGCATGCGAGTCAGCCCTGCAACCCAGAAAACATAAAAGCTGTGTCGGAATTGGAGTCTGGCGCTCTTTGTCGTGTTCTTCTTTCGGCCCCTTGGACGACGTGCCTCTTTGGTTACGAGTCGTTTCTTCAAGACAGTAAACTATGATATTTGGTCCCGACTACACTGTGGTCCATCCTATGCCTGGGCTAGGCAAGCCGCTGGACTATGTGCCCAAGAAAGACGAAGATCCGTTGTATATTGACGATCCGTTTCCGTCTGCACTCGATGTCGAAAACCTTGACCGTGCGCTGTGAGTTGAACTTCATTCCGACTTTTTGACTCTATTGACGAGATCGCAGCCTCCCGTTGACCACGCTTCGTGAATTCAGCATGCTACAGCTCATGAATGCGATCACGGATAAAGAGAATTGGCATATTAAGGTGCGTCTAACATACTATGTGCGTTGCGAAGGACAGCGTCTTCATTCTTCATCCATCCAGATATTCGACGACGCGATCGCGAGCAAGTGGAAAGCAGAGGCTATCGAGGCCGCCCAAGCCGCATTCCGCGCGCAGTACGCGAGGGAGCTTCGCCGCCCACCGACGAACCTCGACACATGGCCAATCCTAACCGCCCCACGAGACGAATCCTCCATGACTCCAGCCATGGCCGACTTTTGCATCGCCGAACTCCGTCACAAAGCGCGTTCTTTCCAAAACTCTCCCAACGGAGCGATTGTCGTCTACAACGGAAACGTTGTAAAATCGGATAGTGCTGTATCCCCCGAGGTCAAAACTGCGCTGCAGAAAGCTGTCGAACCGCTCGAGAATGTACCCGCTCACCAGAAGGACTGGCATCCGGGTTCTAGAGAGCAGGTGCTTGACCTTGTGCACCCGAGCTTGTTTCCGCTGGTCTATGGATTGTCCAAGGTCCTTCCTGTTGGTGCCAAAGCAACTAACCTTGATGCTCACGATGCCATTAAACGGTCTGGGGAGGGCGACATCATCCCCATTCCGGAGGCACCTCCCCCTCCGAAGAAACTCTACAGTTACCAGGAAATGGGGCCCTCGAATACCTACAGCACCAAATTCCAGTGGATGCCATGCGAAGTTGATATCTCGGGAAATAGAGCCAAGTAAGTCATCATCGCCCTCTGGCCATCTGAGCCTTCCTGAGCAATGTCATCGACATTCCTAGGATCCTGTCGTATATCAACAACCTACATCCAGAGAAACACGGCGAGCTATACCGGGTTATCGAGGACGTCATTACGGCCGCTATCCCACTCTGGGATCTGACTCTTGCCCCATTGGCAGCCGCCTCCTTCCAGTTCCCTCAACGCATCGTTTACACGGGGGTCGAATATGACCCTGAACCGGAAGACATCCCTACGGACCAGAGCGGCCTTCCTGGAGATGTGGACGACGATAATTACTGGGACCTTCGGAACGAATGGATTCGAAGGTTCAGGAGGGTTATCCTCCCCGACGTTGAGAAGCCTTTTGACGCGGAAGAGTTTGATAAGCCCGTTTCGTTCTCGCTTAAGAACCTCGTAAAGGACGGTCGACCGCTTCAAGTTATTGTGAAACTTGCAAATATCGAGTTGACGCCGGAGAACCCGAGATATCGTGGTGGGACTTGGCATGTCGAAGGGCAACTGGTGAGAACACGAGTGGATCGTTTCAAATTTCTCGACTAATCTTTGTCCACCAGAACGAACGTATCGTCGCCACCGCCCTCTACTACTACTCATCTGCCAACATCACATCGTCCTCCCTCGCGTTCCGGCAATTATCTCAAGTAAGGGACGCCGACGACATTTACTACCCACAGAACGTGCATGACTGGCTAGACGACATCTATGGCTGCCGCAATGAGCATAGTTCTGCCCAGGACGTTGGCAGTGTCGTCACGCATGAGGGCCGCCTTCTGACTTTCCCCAACATCCTCCAGCACCGCGTCCAACCTTTCTCGCTCGACGACAAGACTAAACCCGGCCACCGCAAGATCCTCGCGCTCTTCCTTGTCGACCCTCACGTTCGCGTGGTCAGCACCGCTCACGTCCCAGCGCAACATATCGACTGGTGGAGGGAGGACTTGGAGATCTCCGGCGAAAAAGATGGGAATCAGGCTGGTTTGGCAAGACTTCCCGTTGAGATTCGGGATTATGTCTATGACCAGGTGGACGAGTTCCCTATTTCTCTTGTCGAGGCGAAGAAGTTGCGAGAGGAGTTGATGGAAGAGAGGAAGAGGTTTGTGTTGAATCACGAAAACGCGCTGGACAATGTGATCTCGTTCTCCTTATGTGAACATTGAGCTGGGATCTTCGAGCAGAGTCTTATTTAACGTGGTTGAGGGGTCGGATTTTGTTTCCTCGCCGAATGTGCGCGAAATGCATTCCGCACTCTAATTCTGGTACTGATTTTCTTCCTATACGAAGGCTGAACCTAACTTTATACCCTCGTGGAATCTTACACTGCTTTGAAAGATCAGAACCCTTTTGCTCATTTCACCAGCCCGATATCCCCACTGTGGTTCGCGCATCTCACAGCACCTGCAATGTTGCACAGCACTTTGTCCAGCTAGGGGCCGACCTAATCCCGGAGGCAATCTCAGAAGTGTATATATCTCATGGAAGCAACTGGTGCGGGTGGTTCCCTAGCTTCGTTCTTCCCCTCCATCTACCACTACACTGCGTTTTTGACAATGCTCCAACTCCCCGAAGACATATTCCTGCACATTCTCAAGCAGCTAGACGTCGACTCGGACGAACCGACGATCCGGAATGCTTCCCTCGTATCGACCGCATTTCGGGAACCGTGCCAAAAGCTCCTCTTCTCAACTCTGAGGCTCAAACCTCCCAAATCCTTCAAGTCCACTTACCGGTACACTCCCGGAGCCCGCCTCCTCCGACTCCTCAAATCCTCACCAGTAATCATGGGCTACATCCAAGGAATCACCATAATCGACTCCACACCCGGAAGCGGCGCAGACCAGCCTAGCTGGCTATCCCTGGATGGCCGTCTAGCCGAAGCTCTAAACCAACTCTCATTTGACAAAATCCGCCGATTCGAACTTGCGATGGAGTACAGGCTTCATTGGAATCACCTTAATGCACCGATACAGAAGACTATATTGGCGATATGCCGTTCCCCGTCCCTCGTTTCGCTGTCTTTGACGTGTGCGCCAATCGGGTTGGTCAACCTGTGCGGTCCGGCGTTGAAACATCTCAAGCTGTACGACGTGGGGATGGTGGAGCTCTCGAAGAGTGTTGGAAAGGACTCCTCGACGGATCAGGGCACGCAGAAAGCGCAGGATAATCCGGATCCTCCAATCATTCAGCTAGAGTCACTGTCCCTCCACGACCGCCGCAACCTTTCCGCCGTTGTCGATTTTATCCTCCAGCCCTATCCGAGCGGAAAGCTCGATGTTAGCTCCCTCAAGAGGCTTTATTTCGCGCCGTATGCCTTGAGCGATCATGGCCAGGTCGATCGTCTGGTACGGGCACATCACTCTTTGCCTGAGGTTTACTTGGAATAGGTCAGTTATTCTCTTCAATCTCATGGAATCAAGCAGAAGATTTATCTTGGGTCAGGTTTTCTTGTGATAACCTCTCGTCGAAGATTCGTCGAAGGTCCCGGCTATGTGAGATATATTTAGCTAAACGAGTGGGTTCACCGCACTCTTTCTCGTTCCACACGCTGAATGATCTGCAGGATTAGAGAAGTAGGAATACCGTTTGGCCTAGGAAGAGGTAGACAATAATAGGAGGGTATACACAGTCATTGTAGAGTACAAATACAAGGTAGCAGTACAAACAGTCCCAAAGGGCGCCTAACCGTCCACACGACCAACGTCCTTTAAGAAGAAAAAGGCGCGAATATCCCCCACTTTCCTTAAACCCCTGGATTAGTTCATCCTCCCACAAGGTCATCAATCCACATACTTGTTTGTGCCCTCAGCGTCAGCATACCCGACGCCTCAAGCTTTGGTATCGATCTTCGAACTTCATCGGCGATTTCATCAACGAAATAGTCGAAGAAATTGTTGACTTCAATCCTGACAGACTTCAAATGCGGGAGCCTCGCTTTGTTTGTCAGAAATTCGTCGACATCTGCCCATGAATCCACGTCCAACCGTGTGGTATCCTCGACGCCGTAGTCCATAGTGAGATGGAAATCTTCGATTGTATTGGAGCGAGGGATAGTATTGAGGATCGTGATGAGGGATGGGAGTGGGTCGAGGAAATTCTCCTCCTCTGGATCCACACTCCCGGGATCCTCAGCTGCATAACACTGGACGCCCAACCTTCGCAACTTTGGCAGCAAAGCGAGGTTAACGTTATTGGCGTTCACTTCCTCGTCTCCGGAACCTACGGCTGAAGGTTCTGTTAGGCCGCGAGACGGGAACATCTTGAGTTATAGGCATGCGTACCAATAGTCGTCGGACGCCCGAAAGCGAAAGTTTCCAACGAGGAACAACAAGCCTCCAGTAACGTTAGAATCCATTCGGACTCGTTGATACATGGGACCTCCATCTGCAAATACTTCAGACAATGCAGACTTATCCCATTCTTTTCATCCAAAATCCAGTTCATTGCCGCAGGGAATCCGGCGTGATCTTTCACGTAAAGTCGTTCAATTGTAGTGGGCGATTTTGGTGCCTCGAGCGATAGAGGGGTGTCGAAGTCGATGTTAGTGCTTCGTTCCAGTGCAAGTTCCCGAAGCGACGATCTAGTCGTGTTGAGCAAGGAAATCGGCGCTTTCGAAAGCGAGAGTGACGTCAGCGATGACGAGTTGCATATCTTGACTATAACCGCCTGAATAGTGGGTGGAAGGCGGGTCCATAGGTCAGGAAGATGGCCTCCCTGGAACGAGAATCGTCGGATTTTGTTGAAGGAAAGACGATTGAGGGCCTCTAGGATCATAGGATCCTTGGTGAGCCATGTAGCGCGGCTACCCGCATAATCCCCTTGAATGGAAATCTCGGTTGGATACCCCGCAATGGCTGGATTGGAGTCGAACAACTCCAGCAGGGTGCTACCCGGAGCGTAGTTGGCACGGTTAGACCATGGAGGAGGTTTAAGTTCCAGGACAGAGAAGAGAACCCTTTGACTAGGCTCCCGAAAGGCAGAGTGAACCAGGGATGTATTTCGCAGGGAATCCCGGTCGTCCGCGAGAAACTCTACAACGTGGACCAGGAGCTCTGGAGGTAGGTTTGCTACTCGATTGACTTCCAGTGGTTTGACACGTCGTTTGGCCCTAGATAAGACTGAGATTAGTGATGAAGATAAGGATATTGGCATGTATCGTTTCGCCGCCGAGGTATTATTGTGATGGAGAGGTGGAGACAAGATGACAGTCGTGGATAGGAAGCCCCTCTAATGAAACTTTCCGCTCAAACGATCGCGGTGCCGAGTCGAGGAGCACGGCAGTGCGTTCAAGGTCCGATGGCCTGCATACCGCCAAAGGCTGGTCCTACATCGAAAACTGGCCAGGCTGTGTGAGACCTTTTACGAGTCAAGCCTAATATCTGCGTTTGGGAGAAGAATGTACCCTCACAGCAACTTACAAAACCAATCAGGCCTCCCATACCCAAGGGCGGCATTGGACGGCCATCCAATCGGAGTCTGGATCGGCAGAGCCTCTCCCCTCGATCTTCAAGCTTCAAGTTGTCAGGCGGAATTTACACTCCAAAGTCAATATCGTCATTGCCTGAACTGCCTAGTATACACTTTGTTAACTCGGACATCAGTGGGGACCAGTTCTCAGAGTACAAAGCGGAAAATCAGAACTATACAAACTAATCGCTGCACGTTATTCCACCTCTCTTCTCGCTTAGGACCATCGCCCTCACGCCCTGCGAACCAGTCGAAGCGCTTCCCAATGCAGTACCATTGCTTCCTATCCACCGCACCCTTCAAACGACCCAACTCACTAGACATCCGAATAAAGCTGCTTTCGACCAAGGCTAGCCAAAATCGAGGCCCCGACTTGATAGATGAGTTCAAGCCAGCATCGCGCTCGGGGTGTTGCCAAAGGTGCCGATAGATGTCATGAAGAACGTTGGCAAGAACGACACTGCTGAGGCCTTTGGCGATGAGATATGCAGTGAGGTAAAGGGAAGAGAGTAAGTTGTCGCCTAAAGGGAGGACGATGAACGGGAGCGCAATGGCAAGGAGAAGATACTCGGCACTGTTGGGTGCATAATCTCGATAGGTGAGTTCGGGGAAGCGCGCCACCAGCATCCCATCGCCATACGCCCACATGTAGAACCTCCAATACGACCGCTTGCCATTATTCCAATATGGGTGAGTAACGCGCACCAGCGGCGCTGCTCCAAACCCGGACCCTCCCCTTTTGATGGACACCTCCCTCTTCAAGCGGCAAAAGTCGATGTCTTCTCCTCCACCAGTCTTCGGATATCGAAGGTCGTATTCAATCCCATCCTTGATGTTCCGCCGGGCAATTAGGTTCGCAGTGACACCCCAAGGTACGTCGTCCTCAATCTTGGTGGCGATGTCCCAGAAGTAGGTGACGCCGGCAAGGTGAACGGCAGCCTGGAAAATGGTCTCGCTTTTCGGGAAGACGGTGTTTCCAACAAATCCGGCGGCGTCTGGGTGTTCGCGAATGACCTTCTCCGCCTCGAAGAGAAGATCGGCATCGGGGACGATGTCATCGTCTAGGAAGTACACCCATTCTGCAGACGACTCCGACATGCCACGATTTCGTGAAGCAGAGGCGCCAAGGTTGACCGAGTTGACGCGGATGCGAACGTCCGGCCGACGGCCATAAAGAGTCTCGAGTTTGAGAATCTGGGGAGAGCTGGGGTTGTCGACGATGATGATGAACATGATTGTCAAGGTTGGCGAGTGTTGGAGGGCAAGGATGTTGGAGATGATAGCGAGGTCGACCCGGTAGCATGGGATGACTACATCGAGGGTAAGGGTGGGCGAAATGGATGGATTGAAGGATCTAATGTGGGAGTCCACTGAAGAAACCGCATTGGTCAAGGTATCAAAGGTCCAATCTCGGGCGCGCTGCTTCGCGTACCGTGCATCGTCACTACCTCCAATGCTGTTCGAAAGGCGCAAGTCGACCATCCTCGAAGCGTTCCACCGCCGGTAGAGCTGGAACAAGAAAGGGTCCCCGTCTTGATTGATGAAGATATCTGGAACGACGACACCGTCAAAGATCTCCATATGTCTTCGATGGATGATGGGGAAGGTCGGCATGCCGGGGAAAGATGTGTCGGTGAAGGCGACGCAGCCGATACCAAAAGGGACACCTTCGTGCTCGGCGATTCGGTGGAACTCTCGTCCATCTTTCGCATCCACCCTTCATCCAAAATGGAAACGTCGTCGCCGAACAGCCCATAGTAGTCGCAACAGTCGTCGAAGGCCCGGGCAGCGCAATCTCTCCACAGCGAGCAAACATGGCCTCGAGGGTAATCGCAGATAAGAGACGTTACGTCGGAAAAGCCGTGGCTACGAAGGAGAGCCTCAGCTTTGTTGGGACCCTGGTCAGCGAGGAGGAATTCGTCGTCGTGGTCGATGGCGAGATAAATAGCAACACGGTATCTCTTGCCACCGAGCGAATGAAGATCTCGCCAAGTCGTATCCGAAAGGGACTGAGCAAATTTCCCTAAATTTGATAAGCACGACTGGGGAGACGTTCCTCCTCGGGAAGTGATGGGTAGTAGGATGGCGAACACAGTTGCCTCTTCCTTCAAGTCCACGACTTTGCTCGAGAGACACTGCAGAAGCAACGTTTCTCGAGCCAAGCCGGATTCTCGTTGAGAAAGCAATCTCTCCATCTCCTTTTCCATCCAGGCGCATGTCTTCGCCATCCCCACATCCAAACTTGTCGACGGCCTCCAACCAAGAACGCGGGAGACGCGTTCGTTGTTGGAGTTGCGGGATGCCACGCCAACGGGTTTGGTGGTGTCAAAGGAAAATGAAACTCGACCGGAATCTGCACGAGCAACTCGAAGCGCCAGTTTGGAAAGACGCAGAATCGACACGGATGTGTCGGAACCGATGTTCAGTGGGGAGGAGTAATCGGATGCGAGGAGCTTCAAAAGTGTATCGACGGCGTCGTCGATGTATAAGAAGCTGCGCTGTTGCTGACCATCGCCCCATATCTCGAATGAATGGGATGATCCAGCACCCAGCCGTTTGAGAGCCAACGCCTTCCGCAACATAGCGGCAGGCGCTTTCTCCCGACCACTGTTCCAAGTCCCGCCTGGTCCGTAGACGTTGTGAAGACGGGCAATACGAACGGAGACCTTGGACGAAGCCTGATGGAGCAGGAGCTCCGTAGAGAGCTTCTCGAGGCCATAAAGACCTTGGGGACACGGTGGGGACTCGGAAGTGGCATCGCGATAGACGTCGTCTTCGCTTAGGGACAGTGGTGTCGCCGGTTCGACGGATTGCTGCAAGTGTAACGGGTAAACGCAGGCAGTCGATGCGTATAGGAAGCGCTTAACGCCGGCCTCGATGGCGGCTTGAAGGAGATGCAATGTCATGAAATGATTCTCGGCATAGATCCTGAATTCGTTGGCCTCGTGGATGGTCCCCATGCCCCCCATATTGGCGGCGAAATGGCAGACAATGGAGACACCATCCACAGCTGAACGGCAGGTGCTGGGATCACAGAGGTTGCCGATTATCAGTTCATGGCAAAGATCCCCTTCGGGGAAAGTGGGCTTTGGTGACTGGTCAATAATGCGAACGCGATATTCTCCTGAAGAAATGAGCCTTTTGGCGAAATGCGAGCCCTGCAAATGGACGAGTTTAGTGTTCTATTCTGGCGGTGTGTATGGCATACTAACAATGAAACCATGGCCCCCCGTAACAAGGACGAGCGCTTTTTCCATGTTCGCATGAGTGGACATGCTCAATGGAAGAAACTGAAGATTCGACTTTGTAGTTGGACGCTTTAAATAGTCAGTCGGCGGCGTACAATCAACTTGAATGCACCTGGATGAACCCACATTATCCCCCAGAGCTTCGATTCCAAAGCCCAGACGTGCTCGAGGCTCTCACACGGGATTGTCTTCCTAGCTGCGGTAAACGCCCCAGTCGTCATTCTTGAGGTCATTACGACTGAACATCCAGTCGGATATCATGGTACTCCTATCATATCAAGCCTTATTTGAACTGCGGAGCGTCACAAGGTGGCCTTAGGCGCCTAATAGAAGGGTGTTTGCATCCAAAGAACGTCTATTTCCGACAACCTTCAGCTTCGTTGTTATAAATCATGAGAATTGAAGACCCACACAGGAAGTTTGAATGGATCTACGCTGACGAGCGTCTAGATAACGGACTGCGCAGAACACCAGAGAAGTAACTTGGAGGTGCCTAGGCGAGGGAACCTTGTCCGAGCAGCACGGGACACCGAATAAAGCGTTCTATAAAAGAACTCCTCAGGCATCCAGAAGGAAAGCAAACGAAACGAAACACGCACCATGACACAGGACAACAAACCTGTTCCTGATCCGTCTTTCCGTTTCACCGATTCACAGGACTGGTTCTCGCATAACATCGAGAGTTGGAAAGCGCTCTTGCCCATCGTCACTAGAAACGATCCCCGCATTCTCGAAATCGGCTCTTGGGAGGGTCGTTCCGCCGTGTTCCTCGCCACCAACCTCTGCAAAGATGGCGAGATCGTATGCATTGACCATTTCGACCTATTCAACACAGACGCCGGGAAGGAGCGGTACGAGCGCATGCAGCACAACCTGGGGTTGACAGGAAAGCGCTTCCGCATCCTCCCAGAGTTCAGCTTCCCTGCGTTGATGAAGTTGCTCGAAGAGGAGATGGGAAGGGAGGATCCGGGTTACGACTGGATTTACGTGGATGGATCCCATCGCGCAGACGATACCTTGTTGGACGGGGAGTTGGCCTGGCGATTGGCGAGGAAAGGAGCTGTCGTCATTTTCGATGACTACCACTGGGACGCTACACCTGAAGACTCGGCGGAGCACCCCAAACGCGGCATCGACGCTTTTCTGAGCCTCCACAGAGGGGAGTACGATATGCTTTCTCGACCTGAGAACTACCAAGTCGTACTGAAGAAGACGTCCGAGATGCGCATCGGGTTCCTCATCCCCCACTCCCAACCCATCACAGCGACTCAGGTCGCAGCCTTCGGATATAGCATCAACATCGCGACTGCGACGGATTCTTCATATGCGATGCCAGCCTCGGTGTTGCTGGCTACTCTTGTCAAGCATACCCCTGGCCGGATTTCGATCTACGTTGGGGATTGTGGGATGACCGACCAAGACCGCGACATGATGGAGAGGTCCCTTCCGAAGCGCGACGACGTTACGATGGTATTCATTCCACTCGGGGACGAGACTTTGGCGAGGAAGTGGAGCGGGAAATGGGCGAAGGTGGATTTGTTGGCGAAGCTTCCAGTCGAGAGGGCGCTTTACCTGGACGCGGACATCTTAGTTAGGCGTGACATCAGCGAGCTCTGGCACACAGACCTGGGAGACAAAGCCATCGGCGCCGTAATCGACGTAGGCTATCCGATGGGTTGCTCGGGACTTCCTCGCCGGGAGTACTTCAACTCGGGTGTCCTGCTCTTGGACTTGGCGAAGGTCAGATCCAAGTTGACAGCAACGTTCGACCAGCTCTGCGAGCAGTTCCAAAAGTCCGACCAGGATGCGTTAAACGCGCATTTTGGGGGTGACGACTGGAAGTCTCTCAGCCTCCAGTGGAACGCTCAAGGACTTGGGACCTACGCCTCGTCCTATGCACCCGATCGCCATGTCGTCGACCTCGCACAAATGGACAACCCAGCCATCGTCCACTTTACCGGTCCTCTTCATCCCTCCCTCGCTGATGTCCTGAACCCATGGGTACAGCCCTATACAGCGAAGCCGTGGGGATACGCAGGGAGCCCTGGTCACCCATTTGCTCAAGAGTGGTTCGAGGCTTTATCGGAAACCGTCTGGATGCCCTATTACGAGGACAAGTGGAAACAAGTTTGCCAACAGGCAAAGGAGAGCGCGATTTCGAAGGCGACGGAGGATTTCAAGGCTAAAGTAACCTTGAATTAGTGTCAAGTTCTCCAATTCAGATTTTCGGCTTCACGAACCTTTATGAATATTATTTGATTCTTCTGTATGGTCACAGTTGTTGGTTAGTTGCAGTAACCAGAATATGGAGAAGATTGTTCAATTACGTCTTACCGCACAGTACCCACAATCAGCTTTCTTTTCGACTTGCAGAAGAAACGGAGATCTTCCCAATTGAACCCGATGTGTTGTTTGGCAACAGCCTCTCCAGTCAATCTTGGCGATAAACGCTCAACGTCTGCCAAGGCCTTTGGTCACTGTGGCGCACAACGAGGAGAGGTGTCTCTAGACAGTAGCGAGTACTGATTTCTAATCAGATAACTATAATTATTGTTGAAGCAATGAATTGAAATGGAGTCCAAATGTATTGTTGTGAACAGCATTTCGTTGACGAGGATCAACAAGGGCGGTGTTTGACCCTTCGTCTTGGACCACGATGAGCTCGAAGGGTTCCACGACCGAAACGCCCTCGAAGCCAGCTGGCGCTGGCCGTCTGCCGTCTCTCAACCAACTCGCTGCTCGTATCAACCCAACGCCAGTCGCCAATGGCACCCCATCGGCACCGCGGCCCCGCCTCGCAGCGTCGGTGCTGAGAACTGGATCCACCGTCTCGCTGGCATCGACCGCAGCGTCGACAACCGATTCTATGGCCGTCAACGCCCCGACCACACGATCCGCCTCGCCAGCGGGCAGCGGGGTCTCTGGATCCCCGCAGTCGTCGAATACACCCGTCCCCGAAGGCGGCGAGGCTCTGACATCGGAGAAGCTCGATAAACTCAACCAGGAGAACGCGGACGGTGCGCCTGCGCCGCTCTCGAAGAAGTTCGTCAAGGGATATAAGAACGTGCCCAGTTTGGACGCTATCACGGCTAGGATGGTCAGGACTCGCCAGTTGAGTATAGATGGAACAGCCAGGCCGCCCGAGCCTGAGTTGATTGAGGATCCCAAGACCCCCGGTGTCCAGATGAAGGCCCCAGAGCATCCTCTGCAGTTCCCCTGGTGCGTATACGTTTTATTTTAAACCTTCTATCCAATTCTAACACTCCATTCAGGACGATCTTCCACGACACAAAGGCCAAGTACCCCTACACCCCCGCACTCGCGTCTGGAGAAGCTCCGCCCTTGTCGGCAGCCCCACCCGTCCCAGAGTCGAGCTCAGAATACGAAGCAGGCCTCACCGTCATCGGCGAGTTCGACACCGTCGAGTCCTTCTGGCGGTACTTCAACTGGCTCAAGCCACCCTCCGCCCTCGAGAAAAACAGCAACTACCATCTCTTCAAGTCGGGCATCAAGCCCATGTGGGAAGACGAGGCTAATGCGAATGGTGGAAAGTGGGTTTTGACGATGAAGAACAACCCTCAGTTGCTCGATCGTTGCTGGTACTCCATAGCTATGGCCCTGATCGGTGAAGAACTCGAGGAGGGAGACGAGATCTGCGGTGCAGTCGTCAGTCTTCGCACCAAGGTCGACCGTATCCAGCTCTGGACTCGAAGCAAGGAAGACGTGGAGAGGCTCAACGCTATTGGCAAGAAGATGGTCAAATTACTGGATGTCTCTGAAGCTGATGGTATTGGTCTTGAATTCCAAGTACGTGCTCTGTCCCCTTCCGCAATGATTCTTACTGACGGATTGTACAGTACAACAGCGACGACCGTCCTCCCCCGAACAAGTTCTTGTCCATCTCGGCACTGCCTCAGACATCGTACAGATCTTCCTTCCAACCTCAGCCTGGTACACCAGTCGGCGGTCCCGGTGGCGCGTTTGGAAGCTTCGGCATGGGTATCGGTGGTGGGTGGAAGGGTGGAGCCAAGCGAGGTTGAAGAGTTTGCTATTCCCCAACGTCACAACCTTCAGAATTCGATATCCAGTTCAGAAACATGCAATCCTTCAAGTGTCTCCTTTATAATCAAGTATATCCTTCATTACAGTGACCCAGTGTCCGCGTAACAGAATCCATTTTTGTATAGTACTCTATGGTGGCTCTCGCCTAACGTATATCAATGAAGTTGGTTCAAGGTCGTTTTTGAAATCATTCGTAGCCGGCGGGGTCTGACCGCGAGACTCGTCAGCCCGTCAAAGGGTCTAGCCTGGCTTCACTACCATTGATGAGCCGTGTCGTGAAGAAACCAGACCCCAGAAGCGACATGAGCGCGAGGCTTCGGTGCGTCGGTCTGTCGTCCTGACGTGGGTCTAGGTATGCGACGAGCGTGATTATTCCTCTATTGCGAACTTGGACCAGGATCCGAGAGGGAAGGAGGATGCGCGATTGTGACGGGCGCTGAATCGCAGGGGGTTCACCACTCTTTCGGACGAGTTGGAATGATTCGAGGGTTCCATCTTCAATGCCATAACGACGGGCTGTCGATTGCTTCGGGTTCTCCTGCAAAATTAGGTATCAGTCTATATTAAACCTTCGGCGACCTTGACCGCAGCTTCATTCACATACCAGGGAACGAAGTCGAATACATCCCAGAGTCCATCAACTCCGGCATCAAGTCTTCAATCCTCGGAACAGCTTCCTCAAGCACACCAAGAAAAGTCCCCTCATAGTCAAACTTGACACGCCGCAAGTTGGGGAACCTGTCTTTCCTGGTGAGGACATGGTCCAACTCCATCCAGTGGCCGATTTGGATGCCTTCAGGCTCGAGCATGTCGAATTCGATTGAGATGTAGAAGGAGGAGAGGGCGTTAGGGGTGGGGAGTGTTTCGAGGACGCGGCAGATCCAGGGGATGGGGTCGACGTAGCATGATGAACCTTGGACGGAGTAGTACTCCTCGAAGCTGAGGTGTTTCAGGGAGTGGAGCTCGCTGAGGTCGAGGACGTTCATCGGCTGCCTGCCTGACCTGTGTACTAATTCGTTTCAAGGAAAATGAGAAACGTTCGAGAGCTGTAAAAGGAGGAAGAGGCTTACTTTCGTACCATGGGCAAAGCGAGAGTACTTCTAACGAGGAACTGCATGCCTCCAGCAGACGTGGTATGTGGTCGTGGTCGTTCAGAGAGGAGGCTGATAAGTGGAGTTTCTCGAGGGACTTTAGAGTCACTTGATTCGTCGATTCCGCGAGGAGGATATCCGCGATTGAGGGGAGGTCGAAGGCATGATCCAGGCGTAACGTTTCCAATTGCAAAGGTTGCGTTCGAGCTGAAGCTCCCGAAATAGGCATGTCTATGTCGGTTTGTAAATCGACGTCTTGAAGCTCCAAGTGCTTTACCGTTGGCGCGCATAGGCCCATCAAACCAATGGGAACCCAGGCCAAGGAGAGCGAGATGAGAGCTGGCGCTGTACACAGTCCCATAAGAGCCTCTTTGATAGGCGCCTTGAGATGGTTCCAACTAGCGCGGTACCCTCGTTTGATAACGACCCGACGGATCTTATCGCGCGGAAGGCGGTTCAAGACCTCAGGTAGGTCATCGTCGTCGGCTAGCCAACTAGGGTGTTGCCAGTCGTGTCTGTCCTCTGGGGTGTCGAGAATGACGACTTCCTGAACGTAGTCGGATAGTGCGGGGTTGGAATTGAATGCTTGGAGAAGTGTTTTCCCCGGAGTGTACGGTGGTCTTTGAGGTTGTGGGTCTTTCTGACCTTGTGGGTGCCTCAGCTCTAGCGTTGAGAATATGAGCTTTTGACAAGGGTGCCGAAATCGGTTGGCTGCCAGGCATACGTTCCGGAGAGTGGGTATGTCGTCGGCGAGGTGATCCAAGATGTGTGACAGTAGTTCCTGTGGTATTTCTGACATTCTTCGACCTAGAGGACTTGGAAGTAGGAAGGAAAAAGATGGGGTGAACAATGGGAATGATTTCTAGTTCGAACCAACGTTCTCAGGCCCCTCGGATCGGAGGCTTTCTACCTAATTCAGCTCCGCTTAAATGTCGGGCGCTTGTTGATCCTAGGCTCTCTCTTACAGCGAATAGAACGAGAGAGCATTCCCCTAATGCTCATTAGATGTGGGAGAGACTAGCCACTAGTTACTGTTTAGAAGTGGACGGGCGTTCCTGCAGTCCTTTAAAGAGCCAACCTCGACGGCTACTGTAATGACTACATTTCTTCAATACTTGGTCTGTGTAGTATCTGTACTGACTGTAGTAGTAGCAAGGGTATTGAACCGAAGCGTCTCAATGTCCATCGTCGAACTGAAGCGTCCATTGTCGATCGAGTACCGACACCTGGCCTTGGAGCCAGAGGAGGAGGCTGGTGATACGAACTTGGTAGGTCTTCCGGCGCCTGCGCGGAGGTTCAGCACCAGCCTCGCCGACTACATTGTAGGAGGGCCTGGCTGTCAGATATGTGTGACACTGAGAGAGGAGATACAAAACTTACAGAAAACGAGTGGATGACGACATGCCATCTGAAGTAGCGGGTGTCAGTTTCTTTCTAGTTGAACGGGGGAGAGCCTCCGACGTACTGCATGATCATGGGGTAGGCTCCTTCGTGAACGTAAAGAAATATCGCTTGTAGAGCCATGGTCACTTGAAGACCATTCCCTTGGGCGTCAGTATAAGGAGCCCTATGTTAGAGGATCTACTTACGAAATATGCTGTTTGCCAATGAACCGTCATATTCAGAACACACTGTAAGTTCGAAAAGGGTTTTGTTAAAAACTCACACAAAGTAGCAGCGAGCGCCGTCCCGGACTAGGATGACCATAAGTGGAGAAATGTTCTTCGTCTGGAAGCAGGAACTGAGATCTAACGTCCCATCGGGGCCCCGGAGAGATTCAAAGAACTTGTACAGGGTCATCGCGAGGAAAATGACTGTTGTTTGTCTAGTGGTTAGTAGATCTGTTTCCACCAAGGCCGCGTCTTGAGATACACTCACAGGATCCGACCATGGTAGGTATCCTATCCAATTCTGTCAGTGAACGAGCAACGAGAACGAGAAAAATACAAGACAAACCATAGGAGGAGTGTTCGAAGTTTAGCTCCAGGTGACTCGGAAACGAAGGTTTGGCAGCCAAGCGGATACGGAAAGGGGAAGATGATGATATTCTTCGCCGAAAACGGCATGTCGATAGCCCACCAAAGCCCCCAAAAGTACAACTACATGGTCGATTTTCATATCTCTGCACACGTATTCAGAGGGCAGACTTTGAAGAGACGGCTTACCGAGAACTCCACTGCGCGGGGCGACTCTTTCAGCGAGAAGTCGCTATTGAGGGGGATAAACACGACTCACTGGCACTGACCAAAGCCAAAAAGGCAAGCACTGTTCCACAAAAACAAGTAAGTAAAGATGCGATTTAGGCATCGGGGTTGTGCTAAGCAGAGTGTAGACTTACCAATCTTACTGTTCCCATAAAGAGCGTATATACGGAGTGTAGCGATTACGCTTACAATCAAAATGTAAAAGGATTGACCAGCACTGCAGGACTGTCAGCCAAAGTGAACCCACGATGAGGAGGCTTGAACGCACAAGGCATCAAAGTATAAATAGCCCTGACAGCTGAGGGAAAGGGTCAGGATTGCATCGTCGTGATGGACCCAAGAAACGGAACGTACAACTGTTACAGTTAACGTGGTCAGTGGCGTGATCATCATAACGTAGCAGACGCAGACGACCTGGGTATGCATATCTTACCTCGAGACTTGGTTGCATGGACATGACTGAGAGTAGACCATGAGGGGGACGTTGCATCGGCCACCATGCAGTGGGCTCGCTCACCTATCAGCTTTACTCTAATAATCGGCCGGATCGTTAGAATAATCAAGCATGTAATTCGCGGAACACAACGTACACAAGATACACGATCCCCCAATATCTTCCCAGCAGATATGCAACCTTCAGTATACCCCACTTTCGGTTTCTGCAATTCACGAAGGTTGGTCCGATGTGCGTCAGCTTACGACAGCAGGGGGTCCTTACTTCCAGACGTATCGCATCTAGGAGGAAGTGCCAGGGCCAAGTCACCCCTCGCCATTCAGCTTCAGATAATCAAAGCACTATACAATTACTACTCACCTCGTCCTGCAACGTCCAAAGAATGTCCACAAACAAAAACGCGACTGCCCCCGCTAATCCAGGGTGTCACGCCCTACCGGTAAATCTCCATACTCTCGAAGCGACACCTCCGAACTGAGAATACGCACCCGCAGAGAACCGCCCGTCTTGACTGAGCTTCATGAGCCTGAAAACTTCTGTCAATGCCCCCTCGGGCAAGGACATGGGGGAAGTCATGGCGAAAGACTGGGACTCGAGGGCCCGCCGAAACATAACAACAACCACTTGCTGCGGTACTTATGTAGTAGATAAATCCAGGAACTCTGGTTAGCGCGACACGAGCTCGGTTCTTGGGGTTCGAGTCGTACATCAGTACTTTCTTCGATCAGTATTATTCGATGAGGCACCGGCTCGGCAAACGTTGGGACATCCATCACCAATCAAATCGGGCTGGGAGACGACCAGCGCTTAATTTGCCATCGGAAAGAGCAGGAGCAGTTGCGTAGTACGTACAACGTCGATTGGCAGGGTC
This sequence comes from Coprinopsis cinerea okayama7#130, assembly GCF_000182895.1. Lineage (NCBI taxonomy): Eukaryota > Fungi > Basidiomycota > Agaricomycetes > Agaricales > Psathyrellaceae > Coprinopsis > Coprinopsis cinerea. The sequence continues at coordinate 1,604,754 of NW_003307534.1, forward strand.
TGATAGTACGCATAGTACTTATGTACCAACTAATTCTCTTATTTTATTCTGTGTGCAAGCGTCAAGGGGGAAGGGAACCGTAGGAGAGCCGACCCCATCAGCGTCGCTGCCACAGTACTGTCTGACTTTCGGAGGCTGTTCCCGGGATCGAATAATCCATCGAACAATAAGTATGTACATAATACTGACTGTACGCTACTGTACCTCGCTCGCTTCTCACAAGACGAATTGATCAACAATCCATCTCGACAATGTCCGTGAAACCCGAGTGTCGACAAGCGTCGATTGGTGGAACCAGGGTTTCAATCCCCTACTTATGTATTCGGTAGCTCGACCTCGGTGATCTTGCGTAACAGTGACGTACCGACCGAGAGGATATATGCTACTTTGCTGAAGATGAAGTTGCCACGGACGTGGGTTTAGGTCAGTATCCTGCTGCGCTCATGTGTCACCCCTCGTTCCTAACAGTGTGGCATGACACATCCACGGACAGTGGAACCCGCCCACCACGTACTACTAACCTGTCCCATTACTTCAAGTTGCTCTCCACTCCCATGCTCTCCGACCCTTGCTAGTCCTCCTCTCCGAGTCGGGCGTGCCAAGTATTCTGGTTGAAGCAAAACGACACCCGTCCAACGTTCAGCTTCATGCCCTACACATCAGAAGCCCAAAGAAGAACGATTCGACTAGGAAGAAATACGAATTTATTACTAGTAGATCGAAAATATTACGCTGCCCCAAGACTGTGTGTGAGTATTCGATCCTTCACTGCTCCTCCTCCAGCATACTAGCAGTCACAGCGACAGCACTCTCCGTCTCCGAAACGCCCGCCTCACTAACAGCATCCTCCCGGTCTTCAGACGATGATTCGGCACCTTCAGGCCCAAGGAGCTTCTCCAATTCGGCGACACGGCGTTCCCATTGGTCGACTTCGGCGAGCTGTGGGTAAGGTGAAGGGAGACGAGAGTGAGAAAGGCTGGACGGGGAAGGAAGGATGCAAGACGAACCTTGGCTTCGAGCAAGTGGATCTCGCGGTCGACGCTCAGCCTCTCCTCGGCGGTTCCGAGCCGCGACAGGGTCCATTCACCGGTACCCTCCCCAGTCAGGGTCAAGAGTTGGGTGTGGTACTTCATCAATGAAGGTCTACAAGTAACACCAAGTCAGTACCAAAGCTTCTACAGTCGCTCAGGAGTTCAGGAAGAGAAAGAAACGCACCGCAAAGAGATGGTAATCAAGGTGATACCTAGAGACTTGGCAGCCTCGTACATCCTTCCCTCAACATCACTCGACACCGCACTCGTGCACTCATCCAACACCGCAAACCGGGGGCGTTTGTAGAACACGCGAGCCAGACCCAACCTCTGCTTCTCACCGCCGCTCAGCACGTCCCTCCACTCCTTCCTGGTCGTCCACCCGCCCTCACGCTCCTTCAAGTACCCCAAGAACACACTTTCCAAGATCTTCTGGAGGTCTTCTTCGGTCTTGCCGGATTTGAGGAAGTCGGAGTAGGTATCGGGGTAGATGACGTTCTCGAGCAGGGAACCGGTGACCATATACGAGCGCTGAGGGACGACGAAGAGGGTCTGGCGGGGTTTGTTGTTCTCGAGTTCCTCATCAGAGGGCGAAGGTCGATAGACAGAGGAGTCAGTGCCAAAAGCGGGCCAGAGACCAGCCAAAACACGGGCAACGGCAGTCTTGCCCACGCCATTGCTTCCGGTAATCATGAGATGCTCGCCGGGCTGGATGGTGAGGTTGAGGTTGGAAACGAGGTCGATCTCTCCAGAGTCTTCGTCCGCGGAGGGGACGCGGACATTGACGTTCTTGAGGGAGATGGATTCGTGCTCGACGCTGCCTGCGGGTGCGTTGATCTGGACGGACTGGGGGAGGGGTGGGAGTTGGTGGAGGGTAGAGACGAGGGTATAGATGCGGGTGGTCAAACCGGCGAGTTCGAGGAGGTCCTTGTAGGCGTACATGAGACGGCCACCTGCATCTGCCAGCGAAAGGAGCAGACGCCGGTTGGAAATGTAGGTCTCTGTTCGGCCTGCAATAGCATCGTCCTTGATTGCCCGTTCGCGGGCTTCGTCCTTGGTCGTCGTCTGGATACCAAGCGAGCGTTTGGTGCGAGTGAACAACAGAGGAACAGCGATGAGGGCGTAGCCAGCAGCGGACCAGAGGTACTTGATAACGTAGTCCTCTGTCCACTCGTACGCGACACGGATCTTGTAAATGGAGTTGACGTGCTTGATGAGGCGAAGATAGGCCTTCGTGAGGATATCACGCTCTCGGAAGCCTCCATTGTAGAATCTGAAAGGAATATGAGCAACGATACTGGCAAGCTACCTCGAACCACTTACGCAATCTCTTCGCTTTCCCGACCAACTCGACCCATACCTCGTCGATATTCGCCCTCGAGCTTGGCCTCGATGGTGGCGAGACGGCCAAAGGCGGGGGTGACGGCTCGGAGCAGAGCCACAGTCGCGTAGTAGTTGACGAACAGCAGTACGGAGCCCCGGACGCCCAGTGACCTCGAGAGTTGCCACGTGAAGAGGAGAAGATCCAGTGATGGTTTGAGAAGGTTGCCGCTGTCGACGGGGTTAGCAAAAAGGCGAAGAATGGAACGATAAATGACGCACTAGATTCCTGAGAGAGCTACTGCCCAGGATTCAACGTCAGCAGTGATATACTGCTCGACGCCGTCGAGACCTGCAGAGGGTTTCGAGTCGTCGTCTGTCGAGTGGCCCGATACACGGTAGTACCGTAGATCGGGATAGGAGGAGAGGTAGAGATCGTGCACATAGCGCGTCAATCGTGTTCGCAGGGACAGCGAGAGCAGGGATTGGAGATGGCGAATCATCGAGTTGGTATAAGTGCTAGGGATGGCGAGCAGGAACCAAAGCCCAAGTCCCTTGAGGAACCCTTTGCCGTCCGCCTTCACGAGATCCCTCACAATCCTTCCGTCTAATTTGGCGACCAAGATACTGAGGTATGTTCGGAGGACAAGGAATCCGGAATGCAGAGCAATGAGTGCAACCTCTTTGCTCTTCCATAGCGGACTTCGACCTTCTCCTTTCCAACTGGAAGGCGGCAGAACGATGCGAGTGAGGATGGCGGTCAGTTGTCTCACGAATGCAAAGTCGATATTGGGTTTGGTCTTGGTTTGAACTGGGAGTAATGGGAAGTGTTTCTTGTCCTTTTCGAACTTCTCCTGGGGTATTGGGCGTATTGGAACCTACGGAAACTCGTTAAATTGCTTCATACCTATCGGAGCGAGATGAGTCTCACCTTGACGACCTTTCCGCGGTATGGGACCAACAGGACCTTGGACTCGTCATCGTTCGGGTCCTGCTCATAAACCTGCTGCAGAACCTGGAGATTCTGCTCAGGATCCAGTTTCTTCTGCTTCTGCTTTCCCTTTGCCCGCGACGCTACGACCTTGATGCCTTCCTTGCCGATAGAAACCAGCCTGGATCGGAGTAGCAGCAAGACAAAGAGTGCCAGGTATACAGGCCTCCGCTGGGCTTCAGGAAGCCTGATTGGTTTTGAGAAGATGGCCATGGTGGCCTATGGTTGAGAGTCGCAAACCAACGTTGGCTCCCTTCAAGAGCTTGAATAACACAGGTGATCGTCCGCGAACATGTGAATACCGACCAAACCCCAAGACGCCCTGCGTCACATTGGCCGTCGGAGCCCGCGGGCCGCTCTCCCGGGTTAGCTTCGGGACGCCCGACTCGGAGGGAGAGAAACCAGGGAAGGAGGTCGGAATAAGGCATGAACCCTCGGTCTACACGATGGTCAGAGCATAGGATGAGAGGACCTTGAGGTTGTATAAGACTGAGGAGACTCACCCGGAGCACTGATCCCGCGTGAGAAGAAAATCTTGGTTCTCAGTCCGCGAAGGGTAGTTTGAGCTTCAAGTGTGCGTACCAAGGACTTGGAAGGAGAGCCACGGTTGCCTAGATCGTAGTGAGGTCATAATAGAGACAATGAGAAAAAGTAGCGACGAGGTTGAGAGGTGCTATGTCTGGTAGGCCAGCGAGCCATTCTCGCCGTCCGAGAATTTCTCGGAGGAGGATGGGTGACCGTTGACGCGGCCAATTGAGCCCCGACCGCATTCTGCCACCATGTTGGATGATATCGAGGATACAGGACGCCATGCACTTACCCAATAGTACTACCACTAGGCATTCCGATGTGCACATACGACGTGCAATGTCAAGGATGGAGTCGAGTTTGCCTGCCTCGGATCGTGAGCCAATGGCTGGAGGAACATCAGAGCCGAAGTGTTCTTCGAACTCAACTATCGCGATTAACCTGAAAGATCACGGCCGATTTAATGATTAGAATTTAGTTTCCGGAAACAAAGGGTGCTGAAATGTAATGAACAAAGTGGAAACTGAAGGCCGCCCATTCAAGCGCTCTATTGGGCGATAAATGCGCGGGTACCGCTGATGAGGCGACATCTCATGACTGAGTCTAGTTTGTGAAGTGTTAGTGCCTGTCTCATTGTCACCGGGCCCACCAATGGAGCCACCTTTGATTTTGGTTTGATTCGCGAACGTAGGGAACTTTGATCGTTGATCTTATACATTCCGCGAAGGGGCAGACTAAACTCAATTCAGTTCCCTCAAAGCATGACTTCTTGGTCAATCACGTACACATATGCGCTAAATCCAGCGAGGAGACTGACAACGGCGTGAACGTCCTTTTCCCCTCCACTGCCAGCGCCAAGATGACACATCCACTGTCCGTCGAGGAGTACTTCAACGTCATGAAGCTCAGTCAGGATGGGAGATACTCTGCAGGTACGACTCGCTGCTGCAGGCCTTCTCATGGAACTGGAAATGACTTTCAATCTCTCTTCCAGCGGCGGCAGTAGCTTTCCTTTTCGTCGACATCATCTGGACATTGCGTGATGAGGCGAGTGCTGGCGATTTCCAAGGGCAGCGGCGAGAATGACTGGACTACGTATTTCAGATTCCGTACATTTGGCGGTATGGCTCGGTTTCCTCCATGCCTTGGACGGAGGCCTAACGAGCTCTTGGACTATAGGAGACCGCAATGGAGCACATTAAAAGTCGCATACCTGCTAGGACGGTACTGGGCGATCATCTTCCTTTCGTGCGTAGCCACTTTTTAAACTCTAGAAGTCTCCCAAGAGCGGGCAATGAATCTTTCCTTACCCCAGGATAAACCTTTTAGGTGTGATCACGACCATCCTTGTCGATCCTTGATCTCCGACTCACAGCCCCTCCCGTAGTTTCGACACGGCAACCTACGCTTGAGGTGGGATCCAGTTGACTGCATGCATGCATTAACATGACGTTGATATCTCGTCTTAAATCCAGTTGTACGTCGACAGCGCCCATTGGCAAGCCTTTCGCGAGATGCAATGCTAACGCGTGTTCGCTAGCTGTAAACGTTATTTGTATTTTTATTCTTTGTAGGTCTTTGAGCTAACACTTGTCGTACTTGGACTAACCGAAATGGTATACCAGCGGTGGCGAAGTCTTCTATGTCGCCATTGTAAACACAGTGGCCACTCTTCGAGTTTATGCGCTCTATGAGAGTAGTAAATGGGGTGCGTAGTTCGCAGCTAAACTCGGGGAGCTACAACTACTAACAGCATTGCGTAGTTCTCCTTTTCTTCATCTTGACAAGCTGTTGTGAGTACACCCAGAGTCGGCTTCACTTTCATGGTGTCTAAACGAGGACCTGCAACGCACAGGGGAAGTTTCGGTATGTTTCCCGCACTTGTTCCCTGCGAACGGCGTATTGAAGCACTCAAATAGATGCTTTTTTACGGCTTCTGGTGGTCGCTAGAGCTACCGTTCTCTTCTAAGAACATTATATCAATTCCTTACGACTACCCAGTCGGGTGCCTAGCCTTTATCGCCCCCGAGGCAAGAAGTCGAACGCTCATTTTATGGTTCGTCTGACTTCGCGAATCACCCGCCGTTCCTCTCTTTCTGACAGTACACGGATTAGGATTCCTACAGTAGTAGGATCATGTGCGTGCCATATCGGCTTTATGCAGCGACAGCGAAGCTGACGACGATACAGTTCTCTTCCTTGCCTTCACGATGTACAGGTTCTTCGAATCTATCCGAGACGACGATGGAACGCTTAATCTTAAGAATTGTCTGCGCCCGAAGAATATCTCGCCGATTATGATAATCTTGGCTCAGGATGGTGCACGTTGTTATTTTGTGTAAGTGTGCATCCCGTCTTTGGTCTCTCCTTTCCCTAGCTGACATTCTCTATGAACACTTGAAGTATACTTGGTAAGCCTCGCCTTCAGGGAGACTCGGAGTACGGGGAGAGAAGCTCACATTTTTGTCCCTAGTTACGACCGCCTTGCGAGCAGTATTTCTCTATCACTATGCGGGAGTGTACCCTATGATTATGCAGTGAGTGCCTTCATCCGTGCTGCCAGGGTCAGAATTCACCCAACTTCTCTACAGCTGGCATCTCGTCATTTATTGCACTGCTGTAAGTCTCTGGGTTACTCTCCCCCCACATCCAGATCTCCGGTGCTGTTCCTGACGCCGTCATCCTTCCAGTCCTCCCGACTAGTTCTCATCCTCCGCGCCGGGGCAGGGCTGCCCACCAAGTTTGTGTCGGGGTTACCTGAACAGTCCCGTCTTGACTTCAAGAAAGCGACGACGAATACCACCAACTGGGATTCGACATTGCCCACAGATACTCGCTTGGTCTTCAATTACTCTTTGAACACCAAGGGCGCGAATGGAAACGGTGTAGCGTAGCAGTGAGACAAGGAAATATAGTACTCATTCAGCTACAAATGTAGCTATGTAGTGTGTGCTATCAACGAGTGTGACTGACTTCCAAATCCACTCCGAACACAGACTGTGGGCTCGCTTCCCTCTGTCGAGCGGGTACGAGACTTCAGTCTCTATTAGAGCTGAGTAGGTCAAGACAGTAGCGGGCGGGTTAGTTAGACGTCCTCGCGATACTTGCAAGCCCGGGGCGCTTCACCCACATTATTTGTCCCACCCAAGTCCTGCCAAACAAATCGCTGCGTTGTTGGAATCAAAAGGCCGAACCAAACACCTCGGTGTCGGGCCTCGCGTTCGTGCCTTCCCTTGTCACTTGCACTTCGCTATCTCCCTTGCCGTCACGCGTCTCCTACACTTTCCCTAGACCCTGAGTGCCTGTGCCTTGTCTCTCTAATGACATGTATCCCGCAAGGACCATACTATCTGGGACTCAGAAAGATTTACTCGACAAGACCTACCGCGGTCCGTGACCACAGAGCAAACAAATTTGCGACTTGTTTCGCGATTGTTTTGAACAGGGTTTGGAATCGGAACTTGATTTGAAGCTAGTGGTCGTATCAATCGCATAGCACGAGTGCCAATTTCTGCACCTTGGATCGATCTTTCACAGCTTCCATTCGAGATCCGCTTTCTTGTTACGCGACAGTGCTTTATCGACAAGGGTGAGATTATTGGGGAGGGGTTCGAGCGGCGTTCTACGGAAAAGGAGGCAGCTGCCGTGCTACCACTGAGCGCGCTCCCGCTATGTTCAACCCCTATCCGCAGCCCATCGAGTACTCCCGCCGATTGGCCGGATTTCTTCAAGCCAAGGCAACGGTACAACCCTTTGTCGCTGGTACGTTGCCTCAAGAACGATATGACGAGAATTCTGACCTCACATTTCACTAGGTGGTCAGATGTCTGATGTCGTCCTCTATGGGAAGGCAGTGTAATGTTTCATCGTAATCGGCCTCGGAGGATGCCTATGGTTACGTCTTCTCACTGTGATTGAAGCTGCTCACTGCTTGGTTTCAAGTTTGAGCTTGACAGATCGAAGTCTTCCACAGGAATTTGGTATTTAGTCCCTTCTTAAGGTCAAGGCCGCGATGCATACTCCTTCTATACCTTTGTCCTCGTCGTTTGACGATGTCCTTGTCTCGTACCATCTTCGCGGCTCTGCAGGTCAGTGCGATACTCCAAAGCTTTGTTGCTGGTACGAGCCCATTCAATATTCAATGCTTAATGAAAACGGTCAGAATCCTCACGCCGAGTCCTTTCAATTTACCTGGAACAGGCATCCAACTTGTCATGTTTATATATATTCTCACTCGTTTTCTTTCCTTCTCGTCGCACAGTCGACGAATGAAACGTCTTTACATGTTTGATTCTTAGCTGCATCGGAGCCGCAATGGAGGCCATCACAGCTTTCAACACTATTCTGAAGGCTTCTCTTGACACATACAATACCTTGCCCGACAGGCTCTTGGAGTTAAACCATACCTTGAGCTACGCAAACATCTCACAGCGCTGGATTGGCGACGCCCTCCTGGTAAAGTGGCTTACGTTTATAAGAAAAACATCGGAAGTCGCTGACGACCCTCTAGGTGTACCGATGCTATATCCTCTGGGACCACCGGATCTACATTGCCGTTCTTCCTCTAATCTTCTTCCTCTTATCGTTAGGTAGGTGAAAACGGATTGTCATCCTCAGTATACCAGTCCTTATTCCGGTTGTGCAGGAACCTCCATTGCCAATCTCATCCTCCATGGCCGTGATTTTCCCAAGGCCCTCTTACCTGCAGACCTTTCTTTCCATGTGTGGATGCACGTTATTGCCACAGTCATAATTGTGAAGCGTCTGTCAACTGTCAGACGAGAGCTACCACCATCTATGAAAGCGGAGACGGACAAAGTATATTCGCCCATGATATCTATGTTGATAGAATCTGCGGCATTAGTGACAATTCCCGGGATTCCATATGCAATTTTAGCCTCCCTTCCTGGGGTTCTGTATAGTGGAGCTTGGTACCAGGCTTTGCGAGCGGTGTCTATAACGCATTCCATCTCGATAGTGCGTTAATTGCCGGCCGTCCACTCTTCGACTGCAGCGAAAACTCACCTGCCACTGTGATTACACACAGGCCCTTGCACCTCAGTTGATCATCTTCCACGTTGCATCTGGGAGATGTGGTGCTAGGCGCGCTACAGAGACGACCCAGAGGGGAGTCCACACCATTGAAGAGATGCGCCAAAACGGACGAGGAAACGGACCGACTTTTGGCAACTCCAGTTCTGATACTCCACCGACGTGCCCTCATTTGGCGTAGACTCAGGCTATTGTGCATAGTCCTGTACACTTATAAGGATGTAGACAGGCAATCTGACCCTCACGCTATCTGGCTTGAACGCTTCAGCATTAGAGCGCAACCCCTATCTCATAAATTAGGATCGTGTCGCGCGGCGCGGCCGTGACCGCGAATGGTTCACGTGCTATCGCACCTTCTAGATCTTTAGGCTTTACACTGGAGGCCCTTGGATCTCAACCATATCCTCTATTGCTTTCCAGGTATCACGTCTTTGGTATGGGCCTTCCTACGCGAAAAATAGGTCAGGACCTGGTCCCCGAGGTTGGCCTAGGCCTTATGGGACTATCCGCTTTCTACGGCAAAGTGGATGACGACGAGGAGAGATTGAAGGTTACTTTGAGCTTTTCTTGAACTAACTGGAGTTGATAAGCTTACCACTCTCCTATCTCCTAAGATTCTTGACGCAGCTTTCGAGGTCGGGTGCACCTTTTGGGATTCTGCCGATATCTACGGGGACAGTGAAGAGCTCCTTGGCAAATGGTATGTCCTGGCGAGGCCCCTGTTCCGACTTTATTTCATAGTCGGACGCCTGTAGGTTCAAGCGCACTGGAAACCGCAAGAAGATCTTCCTTGCTACAAAGTTTGGTGTTAACCATCAGGCTCCTGGTACTATCAATGGAAAGCCCGAATATGTCAAACAAGCGATTGAGAGGTCGCTGACGAGGCTGGGCGTCGACCAGGTCGACTTGTATTATCTTCACGTACGTTTTAACCAATCTCTGTCTTGTGCAGGTTACTTACCTCATAGAAAAGAGGGCAGATAAAGACACCCCAATCGAGGTACGCTTCCCGAGTTTGCGTCTTTTGAACAGGATTAGACAAGGCGCAGGTCACCGTTGGTGCGATGGCTGAGCTCGTCCGTGAGGGAAAGGTCCGCTATCTAGGTCTCTCTGAGGTTTCGTCGGAGACCCTTCGACGGGCACACGCGGTCCATCCTATCGCGGCAGTTCAGGTCGAGTATTCCCCGTTCTGTCTTGATATCGAGACGGAAAGGGTTGGCCTTTTGAAGACCTGCAGAGAGCTGGGAGTCGCAGTTGTCGCGTACTCTCCAGTTGGAAGAGGGCTTTTGACTGGACGATTTGTGAGTTCCCTATCTCCATCCTCAGCGAGCAGACTAACAGTCTAGTTTGAACGCAGAAATCCATCGATGACTTTGAGCCCGAAGACTTCAGACGCATGGTTCCCATGTGAGAGCGCTTGTTGAGTCCATGAGGCTCAGATTTGGCTAATCTAATGGCACCGCAGGTTCCAGAAGAACTTCGATAAGATTCTCACCTTGGCGGATAATATCAAGAATATCGCGAAGAAACATAACGCGACTGCTGCTCAGGTGTGCCTGGCATGGCTTCTGGCACAAGGAGACGACATTTTCGTGATCCCCGGCACAAGAAAGATTGAGGTCAGCATTCTCTCACTGATGTCAGAGACCGTTTGAGCTCACTTGTTGAATCCCCGTCAGTACCTCAAAGAGAACGTTGCGGCCAGCAAGGTCAAGTTGACCGCGGACGAGCTTGCCGCAATTCGCGACTTTGCAAACAAGGCTGGTTTGACAGGAGAACACGAGAGGTATCCAGAGGCAATGATGAAGGCTCTGTTCGTCGATACTCCTCCCTTCGAGTCCAAATAATGAGTCTTTTGCCTTCCTGTCTTCCCCTATCAGGCGAGTCGTGTCTAATTAATGAAATCATGCCGTCATCGTCACGTTAAGCTGCCACGCGCCAAGCCTTACCTTCTCTGCTCCTGACCACCACCACGCCTCGAACACGCCTCACTTCTCCTCATTGAATTCGGTCTCCCCAATTCTCGCTCCTGAGGCCTGAATGTTCATCGGAAATACGTTCACAGAGAAAGATCAATATGGCCAGACCTATACCGCATCGTTGAACAACAGAAGGGGCAAGGTCATTCCTGCTCTTTCGCTACCTTGATTCGTCGTCCAACAACGACCACGTTACAGCATGTCAAACGTCTGAATAAACCGCCCAGAAACTACAGGACCATATTCAACCACTATAACGACTTGCAAAAGTTACGGGACTTTGGCAAAGCCGTGTTTTTGCCCGCTGGATACCCCAATTCTGTTACACCAGGTGAGCTTCCAATTAGCGGGACGATAAGACCAGCAACACTGACAATATCTCTAGACTACCTAACGTCAGTTCGTCGAGTGGAGCATGCGAAAAATGGAACTAACACTCGACGAACAGATATCAGGTCTTGAATGCGTTGCAAGCATTTTGTAGCTCGTTAGCCTCACTTATCTCTTCGAGAGCTACTCTCCAAGGTTTGCGCTACTCCTGGTCACGCTCTCGAACGTTCCCACTAAAAAGGCCACAGGGTTTGGAGTTGGAAGTGCCTCAGCATCTGCCAATGACGCCCTACTGCTCACCATCTTGCTGGACATCTACAGCCGATTAACGAGTACGTGTCTGGTCTATCAGGGACGTTTAATAGCTCTAATTTTCTCTACAGCCATCGTATCTGCGCATCTATTGGGGTCTTCATTAGCCACCGAAGCAAAGAAATATCGCTTCGTCGCCGACATTCTCAATGATGTGGCCGTTGTGCTCGATACCCTCTCGCCCGTATTCAAAGCCCAAGGCTATCCGCAGCTTCGTGTCGTGGCGCTCTGTCTGAGCGCGTCATGTCGAGCGCTATGTGGTATCGCGGCCGGAGGATCCAAGGCTGCTATTTCGGTTCATTTTGCGACTCCAGTGAAAGGAAAGGGAGACCTGGGGGATCTGAATGCGAAGGACTCGAGTAAGGAGACGGTGCTGGCATTGTTTGGGATGTTGGTAAGTCAACTTTGGTTTAGCGGTAGCGCTAAGTTAACCATCCTCCTTAGCTGGGCTCCCTCATCGTGCCGCGATTACAAACCGCCTGGTCGACGTACACCACGCTCTTCATCCTCCTCTCCCTCCACATCGCCATCAATTACGTAGCTGTCACGGGCCTCGTTCTGCGAACAATGAACTGGCAACGGATGTGGTTCTGCTGGATGTTCTACTATGCCGACAACAAGAAACGTGGGGACGAAAAGCGCGAAGAAGATGGGAAGCAGGATGAGGGATCAGTCGACGAATTCACGCCAACACCCGAGAGAATCAATCCCCTGGAAACCCTGTTCGATCACAGGTACAACGTGTTCAAGGACCCATGGACGCGCAAGGACATGGGAAGGGTCACGATTGGGTCCAGCCTAGCCACTATCCTCCAAGGCCCACTCAAACCGAACCTCCTCGGTAATATCGGTCGAGAGGGCTACATCGTCTGGTTCGACGCGGAAAGCTTGTCATACCCCACCCCCGACTCAGTTGAACCCATCGTCGTCGGCTACCCTCGCCTCCACGTGTCCTTCCACGACCCTAGGTATCCTCTCCTCTGTTCCTGGCTGCATGCAGGATGGATATGCAAGGAAATATATGAACGGAGGAAGAAAGAAGGACGTGATGTGGTGATCGACGCGACGAAGATTGTGCTGGAGGGTTACGAGGCGACCAGTAGTTTGGCCGCATTCAAAGACAAGATGAAGAAGCTACATTGGGATCCTGACAGCTGTGACATACCTTGTTCGACGCCTGAAGCTACCATTTTTTCTTATGGGTACTCTTGGGACGGAAAAAAGGATTAACCTCTCTTGGCCTTTGGGTAATAGAGTATCTCGTTTGGTCCTAGACTTTCGGGCTCTTCATCCTTTATATCCAGTGTAGATTCCGATTCCATGTTCGCTTTCTTGTCATGTTTTCCTTGTTTTGCTGTCCTCCTTAGACCAATGCTTTCATCCCCGTTAACCACCGACAAGTTGAGCAACGAGCTAAATATATGGAGAAACCATTTCCACCATCGCGGCCCATCAGTCGCAACCTCCGCGATCATGCACCCCATGAGCATGCTGGGCACCACTTCAACATACACATCATGGTCCCATGCTCGGCACTCATGACAGTCCCCAGATCCCAAGGCGTACAGCTGACCTTCGTTCGAAGGTCATTTGACTGCTGTATGTTGTAATTGTTGTAGACGTTGGGGAACATATAAAGGCGTAGAGGTTGGCATTCGCGGTTTCCTTTTCTTCCTTTCCCTCCCTCCATATCCCTCTTCAACATTCCTTGTGGCCATACCCTTCGCGGCCGAATCCACTCTGCGGTGGCTCAGTGGGATAGGGGCAAGACGCACGGACCTTCTTTCAATACGGGCGCTAATTTTACTTGGGTCTAGACTCGCAATCCATCCCAGCTCACCACCGACCGTCCACACCCTGAAGCGTAATACCACCTGCAGATATCGGCTCCACTGTGGCGATATATCGACAGGCTGCGGTCGCCACCACTCCACCGGGACGTCTGGCGATGGCTTTCCCCATACCTTAAAGTAACCCTAGGTCCCAGGCTACAACTTAACGTCCATCCGAAATCGTGACCACTGTTCGGCCGTTCGACACCGACCATACCCCCTTTTGCCGTCGAATATTCTTTGAACAATCCAGTTTTCTGGTGGATAAGGCAGCATGATGCTATCCAAAGCGGGGTGTGCATACGTCGGTGTTAGGAGGATGATGAAGCTCCAGGTGTGTAAACCTTCCTGGTTCTTCTTTTGATATCTGCGGTTGAGGTAGGAATGTTACGGTCGACCTTTGAGCTCGTTTTTGCCGCTCAAGCTTCAGGCGCTGTGTGCTTTTGATGCTTTGGGACTGCTTGAAGACACGTCTACGTGCCCGGATCTGGGACCGGTTTCCGACCATTCTGGATGCCTCGCTTAGCCGCCCGAACGCCTTATCCCTGTCCTCATCGTACCCCTCCGCAAAGCTCGAGCCTCGAAGGATGACTGGCAACACCCCGCTATTTTCGCAAGTTTCGTTGCCCGACCTTCGCCCTCCTCTTGCAAAGAATTGATGGTACCCAAGCACCACGTTGCTCAACCCCACATTTTTCCCCTCAACCCCGCATTCACTTCCATCCAACTTGATCGAAGCCCCATTTGAAAAATGCAGACAACGCTCGGTCTCTTTCAATAATTACTACTTCCGACTACCCCCCTCAACGAACTTCAGAAATCCTTACTTGGGAGGATACAGAACGGCGGATGGCGGCTTGTGATCCATGTGTTTGTCGCTGAATGAATCTGTCGTCTTGGCACTTGTCCTATGTCTTCTTGCCCGCCTTCTGCTCGAATCTCCTGTTCCCTCGCTCCTCGATTGACTCGGATTCTTCTGGGAATGGAGAATTTGTCGGGAAATGAGGAACTCAATCCGGATTTCAGTCGGTGGATTGAAGCTGTCTTCTCGTACTCATGGATGCTTTCTAAAGGCATGGATGGCCGCTGTAGCTACCTCGTCGACTCAGTATGCCTCGAGCCAGGTCTTGATGGTATGTAAGTACTTGGTGGATGTTTGATGAACTCTCTCTTTTTTTCTGATGAGGAAGGATTTTACAGATGTCTAGCGGCAGTTACCGTTCATTGAACGCCTGAGTCATCGAGAGTTTTAATCGCCGGAGGATGACAGACTTGAATGGGCATTGGGCAGAATCTACTCTTTGAATTGGTCGCTTTGGGCTAAGTGGATATTCGGGCCCGTCCATCCTTTGGACTTGCCAATCGCGATCGGTGTCCGGGGGTCTCTCCTGTCTCTCATCATCATATCTGATCGCATTAGGCGCCCTTGCCGTCTTGGTTCCTATTTCAACCACTGGCTAAGTAGTGGTTGGATTTGTCTTTATTGCCTTTCTAGAAAGGCGACCGGAAAGGTGACAAGGCGAAATGAAATCGCCCTGCTTGGCGCTCCTGGCCGTTGGCACAAACGCTCACCATCCCCGGTTTGGTTATTCAGAGCCCCGGAAATGCGGCTGACTGTGTGGGGGGAAATGGGGAGCTGTTGATATCCGGTATGTACTGGGCAGCGATCGATTTTAAACGCCAGTCGATACTTTGAAGTTGAAGGTAAGTAGGCCTTCTCATTTGCGACGACTCGGATGCCAGATGGCGACCTCATTTTCTTCCTGAAAGATTTGTGCATGTCATTCGAACTGAAACTGCCGAGTGTGGCGGACAGTACACGTTCGACAATCAGAAATATTCTATCGTACTTCCATACCTACGCTCCAAAGAGCGAAAATAAATTTCACGACCGACCGTCGGGACCGTAAACGCCTCCTCAAACGTTACTCAACGCTAACATGCAGTAACCTACAGCCTTTAGACTTCCGACAACCGCATTGCCCAAACTCGAACCTCGAATTCTCATCGCTCACTGTTGACTTCTACTTTTCGTTCGGCTTTTGCCTTGACGTGGAAGGCTCGACTACAAACGACTTGACGGATTCAGCTCCAACAATGAATGGCTCAAGCGGCGTCTTTAGACTTGTTACTCTTTCTTTGGTTGCCCGTATAATCCGATACGGAAGTCTATCGACCCTCGAAATGCGCTGGAATGACGCTCGTTGCTGTCCTCCCTGCTTCTCATGGGAAGAAGCGTATCCACTGTACCCTCCGAAGAGCTCTCTCTACTTCTGTTGCCATACTCTCTCGGGTGTTCCATTCTTACCCTGAAATGTTTTCTCGAACTTCTGGTTCTGCGACTCGCACGCCTACCGACCGTAACGTAACGGCGCCTCTGCGTTCTGGTTCTCTCTTGACATTCTGGGATAGGGATAGCCGCCTGGTATTGTCTATGACAATTCAATTCAATTGTTTCTACTTGCCGTGTGTTGAAACAGGTCTCTATTTGCAGCCGCCACCATGTGCACCATGCGATGCGCGATGTGCGAGTTCCCAGCGCTAGGCGGTGTTGCCAGTTGGGCTTCGCTATGCTCCCGTCCCATGTCTGACGTTGGGCAACGGCGCTTCCGACGCATATCCGAGGAGCGTCATGGATGAAATCACTGTTGCTTTCAGCGCGAAGCATCTGAGCTTGCACTACATTCCCTATCGGTCGAATTCACTCGTGTCGGAGCTTCTGGGAGTCTACCTCGACACGAGAAGGCTACCCACACGAGGCCGCAGCGTGAGTACACGCTTGTACAATCTCGGGTGTATGACGAGTGTATGGCTCCCAAATCGTTGCTAGGAGTAATTAAACTACGGACGGCTTCTCGTTGATTCGGCGTAGTCAAAGACTAAAGGGTCCTAGAATTTGGCGGTTTGGAAGAGTCGTCATGATTGAGCTCGGTCGGGTCTTGAAGCTTGAAATGCTGCAAATCTGTAAGTTTGCAGAATCGAAGCAGAAGGGACGAAGTAGAAAGTGATCTGAAGATGCTCATCTCCCCGTTCTCATCTGGCTCTGTTGAGCTACGGCCGGGTCAACATTTCTATATCCTTCGTTGCCTAAGTATACGCGCCTCCAGCCGCAACCCCACATCTTAGTTTAGAGCGCACCAAGCTCCAGTTGCCTGTTCCTTGAGGATCGCCGCATCACCTCTGCTCCACGGAGCCTGATACGGAGACCTTGGCCGATGGAGTCTTGCGCAATTAGACGCTGACACCTTGGAGCGTTGTATAAATAGGCATTTACTCCACCTGCACGACGACCGGTACCACTGGAGCTTGACTAAGTCAGTGCGAGCGCTTGATCATGACACGAGGTATTTTGGGCGCTCTCGTAAAGTGTACATAAACCTCACACATTGGTTGCGTAAAACGCGCCTCATAGGCTCATAGCCTTGCTCGAGATGGATATATCAAAGGTACTCGGTCCGGCTCAGTGGCGGGGTTTTGGCTGGCAGAATGAAGGGGGTAGGTCGCAGCAAAGTACGAGCAAAGGTTGCTATTCAGCAACTATCGCAGAGATACCAGTAGGCTGCTTGAGGGAGAGCTGCGGGGAAGGCTGCTGCGGGGAAGGCTGCTTTGATGAAGTGTAGGCTAACCAGTAAATATGTGTTCTTGATGGGCGATCCGCCGCCTTCCCCACTTCTCAGTTCGCTTCCCTATCTCTGCTGTCTTCTCCCGCCTCACCCCAATCCCTTAATGATGGAAGAATTGGGTTGGACGGCGAAAGTCACCCTCCGACTTCATCGATATCGCTTACAGCGAGATATACGCGGCCTGCTTCTGGCGTTCCCAAGTTCATCTCGCTTAGCCTGGCCTTCGAGCTTTCTGTGCAACTGAATGGTATGCTCTCAATGAATACACACTTCACGGGGAAGGAACGAGGAAGGAACGTATATAAATCTGAGTTACTTTTAGCTATGTTTCGTCTGACTGACCTCAGCGGTAGATAGTGGAAAGGCATTGGAGGCAAAGAGCTATTTATAGTCGCAAGGGCTCGAGGAGACGGCGTAGCTCCTTCCGTTGGACTGGACCTGTTTCATCCCTCCGACTTGGTACACTAGACATCCCGTTAGATCTTGTACATATATAACTGGTTTAGCCATTTCAATTGGGTTGATTGGATGGGACCTGGAGGTAGCCGGTGGTAGGCTTAGTGCAGGTCCAATCGTCTGGCCGGAGTGTCAATTGGGAAGACGGGAACTTGGGAAGGGGAGGAGGGTTAGGTGTAGTCGATTCTCAGTGTGCGCGGAGTATGCGCTACCGAGATTCTCAGCTTCTCCACTATCGATCTCCCTCTTCTTCCCGCACAGTCGTACCTACCCTCGAGACCCCACATCGAGTGACCATGATTATCGCGATCACTTGGGGTAGAACTTACTAGTAAGCCGAAAGGAAGACCTCCAATCTAGGAGCGAGGAGCTTCAAGAAGAACGAGTAGCTTTAAGAAAAGCGAGTAGGAGCTTCGCGACTGAAGTCTCGAGGTCGCCGTCTCGAGTTGTGCATCCTTATTACGCACCCGTGCCGTGTACAAGAAGTCGAGCTAACCCAGTACCCGGTTTGTGTGGAATCTCGGGAAGGATGACTCAAAGGTTTTGGACTCAGGTTTCCTTCCTTGGTCCTGCTTCCCGTCGCCTCCCGTGCGCGTGCCGTTGATCGTGGGTGTAATGTGGTACTTTGTGAACTGTGATGAGCCTCTTCGCCTCGACTATAGTGAAGTACTAGTGAAGTGAAGAGTTCAGGACGGGTGTGACGTCGACTTCGAGCCCCGTCCTTCACATTCCCCTCCTAGTCCGAGTCTCCGTCGACCTGGACCCTTTGAACGCCCAGGCCCAACCCAAACCCAGGGTAGCGCACCTCAATTAATGTGACAAGTGAATACGGGTGAAAAGGACGTCGACAACCTCGGTTTAGCCACGAGGCAATGACGAGTCTTAGTCTTGGTGTCAAGGTTATGGCGAAGCGGACGGTTGAACGTCTTTTTATCGACTGTGTCGAAATGGGTTGTTTGATTGTTGGGATGTTCCGTAAGATCGAAGGTGACCTAACCACGGTGGATAGTAAGTGTGAGTGGACACGAGGAAAGGTTATTTGACTACACTCTCGTTCTTTACCTACTCTGGGGTATTTTGGATTCAGAAGGTCCGCCGTACGCATGATGGATCTTGAGGGGTGTCGGATAGGACTTTGTGAGTGAATACTTACTGGATAATACGAACGTCGGGTAAGAAATTAACAGTGCGTTGCGTTGCTTTAAATTAATCCTCGATTTGGAGATGGTCGTTGCGCCAGCATGCCGTTCGATTGGGACAAGAACCTATCCGGGGAAGCACAACTGCCTATCTAGAAACGTTGTTATTGGTAGCTACTTATGTGGGAACGAATGGCATGCGTGGGGTTTTGGCATGAGTTGAGCCTCCAATGGGCTGTTGTCTTAGAATCATCGGTATCGTTGTTACATATTGGTAGTCCTAGTTGTTAATTGACATCCATGCAACCGCCCAGAATCGTGTTTGCAAGGCTGGTGTAACCATTTAATTAAGTTTTGTGGGGAATGCGTGGGTAAGCGACTCACTCCCACTGCACGACGAGAGTGGGTTTCCAGTGACTGTCGATCGACCAGTAGTTAGTATACCACCCTGCTACGTTCCAGAAAAACGGTATATGTCATTAAGCGCCCGCTGCCTTGAACCAACTTGGTCGAAAGGGTGTACGTTATCCGTTACATCGATCCGTACGTACGCTCCTTTGACATGAGTCTTGTGGATTCTGGGAGTGGGGTATTCTTAGCCCACTAGTCTAGATCTTTACCACCTCGGATATTTCCTTATTGAGGGCGTCAGTTACTTGAGGCACTTGTCAGGATAAGGGGGCCCGGTGAGGCAGTGAGGGATAGGATAGATTATCGCGATGTATACCCCATCAAAGATTCGGTAGTTACCTACTCCTATGGTGCGACGAGGGGCTCTGAAATCATATCATATCTAATCGACATCCAAAGGTATTGTTCAATGGCATACGTTCGTATATGGGTAGGTTGCGTGTCCAGATCGAGGAGAGCTTCTGTATTCCTCTTGAACGTTGAGAACTACGTGAAAGAGATAACAAATTCTGAAGGTTGAGGGGAACCGTTACAGTAGCGTAGATACCAACGTAGGTGCCGCTGCCGCTGGGTACCTTAAGCCTGTGTGTGGAGCACGACTAAAGTTCTGGACGGAAGGATCAGAAGGTACGTATCTACATCAGTACATACCCTTAATACATACTAATAATATGTCGATGTCGATGTTAATGATACCCGAGACGCCCCCTCTCCATCCAGACCCCAGGGCGCTGCCGCACCGCATTGTATGTACACGTTAATTTCCTACAGCATCGGAGTATGGGCTTTCTTGGAAATTCCGAGTGCGCGTAAGGTGAAGTACGGGCGGTGAGGTATTTAAGGAAATATGTAGGGAAAGTGCGATGGAATCAAGGATGGAATACGCGACCGCGACCCTTAAGGTATCGTATGTAAGTGCTAGTGCCTCCTCGAGGCTCGCGCTGGTATGTAGGCCCGGCTTATCACCTCCGAAGGGACAACTTGCAGAATAGAGTAAATCTCCATCTTCGTCGGGGTGAAGCTTGTTGGGTTTAACTAGTACTATCTGGGTCGAGATGACTGCATATAAGATAGTGATCTGGGCTATTTAAATGTAGAGGTGAGGTACGGTTGGTATACAGACCGCCGGGGGTTGAACCCACTACATACATCGAGAGCTACCTCGTCAATCCGCCTGGTCGCGTTTCATGGTCAGTGTAATCATCAGTACCGGTAACCAGGTTTGTCGCCGTTGTGGGCTTTGTTATCTGGGCGGTCTGAGCGGCTTTTGGTGTGCGCTCGATGCAGTTTATCCCCTGAGACGAGTTGGAAGGAAAGGGTATTTATTGCGGGCTAGTGTAGGCTATGAACTGGGAAGATATGATGATCATTCAGAAGGAAACGCAAGACATACGTCGTACGTTCATCGAGGCACGAGTCCACAACTTCGAAGGAGATGCTATCCGATGTAGGGAAACGATGGGTACGACGAGAAGAAGAACATCTTTCCCAAACTTCGATTCGTCTTTCGTCACATCTCAACTCGAACGATCGGTACCTATCCTATCATTGTCGAGTTGTTTGTCACCGACCTTGGTCGAGCAAGGAGACAAGCAGGCATCGGACACATAGAACAGCTCGCGACGATCGATCATGGCATGTAGCGTGGGAGGACCCCGGATACCCCTATGACGGACACGGAATCCAGTGAGTCACTTCCATTTAGTCATTTCGGTACTGTGCTCCTTTGTCCACTTTTTTCTAAAGGTTTTGACAGGTCTTGTCTTACACCTTCAATCATCGTAGAAAAAACAAACGTGCCTTGGTTTGTTTGGAGAGTGGAGAAGCGAAGAAGATTTAGAGGAGGGGGGTGGGTATGTAGCCCTGAGGGAGTCGGGACAGTGGCGGTGATGGATAGGATAGATGTTATCAGATTGGAGAGGTCCGTTTGGCCGGGATGATTGTGGGGAAGATGCGGGGAATGTTCCGGCGCGTCAATTTCGTGCGATCTTGGCTCTGGTGCGGGGTAAGAACGGGGTGGTGGGGGGGGGTCGAGGATTGGACTTTGCTCGCCAGGGATTTGGCGTTCTACATTCGGCGTTGAGCTAGATAGCTTAAAAGATACGAATATCTGTCCCAGCGCACTTGCTTCTCCCGAGAAAAAGAGAAATTGAATGGGAAAAGATGGGAAAAAGGGTGCATGGCCGCCGAGAAGCGGTTGAGTTGATGGGGGTGTTATCTCCGGTAGCGAATCAAAATAAGCACCATGATTACGTACATTCTGACCCCCCTTTTCGCTCGCGTTTTGGTGGCCAAAAAGGGGTGCAATGAGGGGGGAATTCTGGAGATTATTTCCCGATTCAGATCGGTTGCCCTGTGCCTTCTTCATCTCATCTTGGGATCAACGCCCTCCTTCGCTGTCGCACTCGTTGTCCAAGACCCGCTCGTCGCTGTGAGTCATGTCCTGCTCGTCGTTTGCTGGCGCTGTCCAGAAACATTGGGCTCCATTTCTGACGCAGAGTCATAGAGGAAAGGCCGTGCTTGGGCCCCTCGTGGAAGTCGTCGAAATCAAATTCGGGATTCCGTATCCCAATTGCCGTATATTTCCCCACACAGGAGAAGCAAAAGCGGGAAATCGCCGGGAGATTCCTTTATCCACCACCATACCAACAACGCATATCGGGTGCAAGGAACGAATTGCGATCCACTTGACTGCTTGAACCTTTGACGACATCGCCGACGACTACCATCCTCAACGACCACAACGACCACCGCGACGACAGCAGCAGCGACAAGAGACACACAGCTACCCGATGTCGTACTACACGGGCACGACCCCAGCGTCAGCGTACAAGCCTCAAGCTCAGGTGCGAGTCGAAGGGTTTCATATGCCATCGCCTGGGACGCCACCAGGTTCCTCAGGGACCAACAACTCTGCGGGCTCGAACAACGGCGCCAACACCACTAACAGCGGCGGCAGCCTCAACGATCTATTCCCGCATAGCTTCCTGCCCGATGCTTTTCGCAAGTTCCCGCCCCCAGCAGGCTCGGGCGAAGGCAGCCATGACTTCAACGACGACCTCGTGTCCTTGATTGGCGATCGAAACGGCGGGCCCGCTGGGGCTGGCGGCGGTGGAGGCAGCGGCGGCGGCGGGGGCAACACAGGCGCGAGCGCTGGCGGTGGCAGTGGAGGCGCTTACGAGGAAGGTTATCACCGCCCCCACAACATCTTTGACGTTTCCAGCCCAATCCCTGTAAACTCAAACCACCCAAATGGTGCACACAATGGCCCCGGCAGCCAGCCCAGCTCCCTTCATTCCCCTTCCACATCGCTGCACGACTACCAGCACCATCCCCCGCCTCATTTCAACTCGACTCTGCCGGCCCTAAACTCGTCCATGCGCTATGAGCCTCCGCCAGAAAACAATCCCCTGACGCCCTCGTCGCCCAATGTTCCCCCTTCCTCTTACCATGTACCACATAACGGGTTTACGCGACATACCCCATCACCTAGTCATTCTCACCCTGGTTCAATACCCATCGACGGTCGGTCAAGATCGCGGTCAAGACCCCCATCCTCAGGAGCTGCAGGACCGGGATCGGCTACATCTGCAGCCATGAACGCTCTCAATTCGGGAGGTGTTGGGCCTGCACGAACGACGCGACCCCGGCGAGGAAGCAGTATCAGTGGAACCAGCCCTCCACCTCTGCACGGTCGTCCTCATGCAATCGTGATCCCGGGCGGCAGTCGTCCCTCCCACAGTAACGTTGTCGGAAGTCCTATAAACGGCAGTGCCGGCCCAGGGAGCAATCCCTGGTTCATGGCCAACGGTCAAACCCAATACTCGTAAGTACCAGGCGCTCGTAGTTACCCTCGGGCTCATATGACGCCCTTGCAGGACCGATTACCTCCCCACCCCAGATCCCTCGGTTCTCACCCTTCCATCCATTCTTCCATGTCCTCGCACCACCATTCTCATTCGCAGTCTCAATCTGGCTATGGCCATTTTTCCCTCTCACCTCCGCCCCAGTCTTCTACCAACACAGGCTCCGATCTTTCGCACCATTTACCTCCATTGCACCACATGGCGCATTCCCTTCCAAAATCGCCCATGGAACAGCATGTTCCTCACCCCACGCACCAGCATCATCTCTCGGGAAGCGGGATGCCAAAATCCCCTCTAGACCATCCGTATCCATCCTCGTACGGTTTTGGAAGTGGGAACGTAAATGGTACCGGAGGTGGCAGTCCGCCCGGTGCGAGTCCAGGCAGTCTGCCTAACGGAATGGGGTCAGGGTTGGGGAATGGGTCCATGGGAGCCGGTGGGGTGACCCCCACGCCCTCGAGCTATGGCATGAGCAACATGGGCATGAATATGAACATGGCGGGGTTGCCAGGTAGTGCTCCCAGCGGCGGCATTCAGCCACCCCAGGCGATCATCAGCGGTGGGACTCCCGCGTCTACTGCCGCTCTTTCAGCATCGGATAAGCAAGCCTTGCTCGCCAACGAGAAGCGTCGAAGACGTAGGGAAAGCCATAACGCTGTCGAGCGGAGACGCCGGGACAACATCAACGAGAAGATCAGCGAGTTGGCGACTCTCATTCCCGAGTGTATGCTCGAAGGAGCAGGTCAGTTTCAGTTTATTTACTTTTGTTTTGGGGTACGTGATGCTGAGGATTTGCGACTACAAGCAGGCCCCCCGAATGCCAAGGATACTGGCGTATCGATTACCCCGCCCTTGACTGAAGACGCCCTCGTTCCTAAACCCAAGGAAGAGCCTCTGAAGCAGGAAAAGGATGAGGATGGTACGATACCCCCAAGTGGCACCCAAGAAGGCGGCACTGTCGTCAAAGCGAACAAGGGTATGATCTTGCGGAAGAGTGTCGAGTACATCAGGTCGGTTTTCCCCTTCTATCCCTCGACACAATCTAACAGTCTTTCCTCTGCTAGATACCTCCAACAACTGGTCACCGCCCAAGGCGCACGTAACCGGGAACTGGAGCAAGAGTTGCGCAAGTTCCGCGGTTCGTCTGTATCCTCTGATTCGCCTTCCTCGAACAGCGGCGAAGGTGGTGCCAATCCTGGTACGGACTTTGCTTCTATGTTCCGAATTCGGGAAGTATTGACTCTGGACGATGAAGACGATGCGGATGGGGATGACTCGATGAGTCTGGGGATGGGAGGGGAGGAGATGGTGTTGCATGATGAGATTGTGGGGAGTCCGACTTTGACTGCTGCTACTGCTACTGCAGCCGCCACTACCACCACCACTGCCGCTAATGGTGGTGCTACTGGTGCGCCTGCTGCGCCGCCTGCGAGGAAGGGACATCACAAGCACTCTTCGTCGACGTCGAGGCCTAAACCGCCGAGACTGCCTTCTATGCCTGAGGAAGACATGGAGGTTGACAAGATGAGCAATGCGGGTGATGTTGCTAATGATGGGGAGAGTTTGAGCCCCGGTAGTTCTACGAATGAGGGGGGTAATAGTGGTGACGCTGAGGATCAGGAGAGGGGTCGGACGCGGGGTGTGAGGGGTGTGCATGGACAGGGTGGGGGTGCCCAGGGACAGCAGGGGCAGGGTATGGGCACGGGTGTGAATGGGAGCATGAAGGAAGAGATGTTGGATGAGGGAGGTGACCATTCGATGGGCGCTATGGATAATATGTTTGGGATGATGAATGGGCACCATGGACATCATCAGATGAATCATCACCAACAGCAGGTTATGGGGTGGTAGACTTTTTGGTTTGCTTTCTCTACCCTGTCGTGCCTGTCCTTTCCATTGCTTTCCGACACTCTATCCTTCGACCGACTTTCTCTTCCCTCTTTCCGACCCTCCTTCTCTTCCCCTTTTCTGGTACCCTCTTTCCCCCTACCCTCTTTCCTTGGTTTTCGGCTTGACCATCGATACCACATTCTATTCCATCGATACCTCCCCCCTCTTTTTTTTCGTTCCGTCTTTCCGGACGATCTCCTTTCCATGTGTAGCAACGGCTCCACTGCTCCATTTCTTTGAGCCCCTGTGGACCCCCTCGGACGCGAGGAAGCCGAGTTCCGAGGACCGAGCTGTTTTGGGGCTTGTTCTCCTTGACTGCTCTTCGTTCTTCGCTCTTTGCCACTGCTCCTCCACTACACCACACCGCACACCTCAAGCTCAAGCTGACCTCGTCCGCCGCGTCCCTCGACATGTTACGAATCTAAAAACGAACAACCGAATGAACGACAAGAATGTAACTCAAATGAAATGCCAAAATATCTTTTTCTTCTTTGTTTTGCTTATATTATGTTCGACTTTTCCCCCCTTTTCTGCTGTATCTTTTTCCTGCTTTCCAAAAAAGCTGTTGTATCATATCACTTTTTTTCCTCGTCAGTTTGCTACTACTAGCCATATGTTTGTCTGTCTGTCTTTTCTCCTATTATCCGAGTTTTTCGAATGTTTTTCAACTCAACATGTAACAAGCAACACACATTGAGCATGGTTTTTTTCGATGCTTTGTGGAAGGAAAACAATGTGGAATTGTTGTATGCATCATTATGGATTCTCTTTTTTCTCCTTTCCGTCTAGATTCTTTTGTTCGTGGGTGTGGGTAGAGCGAGTGCGATGAAGTAAAGGTCATGGCTAGGAGCGAGCCCACAGAAAGAACGTTAACGAACGACGATCTGCGTTTTTTACCCGGATTAGATGGACGTGGAAGAGATGCGATGCCAAAAGATGGAAGGAAGGTTTCGTTTTAGTGGGTCTACCCATCGTAAGTATTCTTGGATCGGCCGAAACTTGAAGGCGACCCTCCTCCCTACAAGTAGCTTGGAAGGTACGGTTTGTGAGGGTTTCGATATCTTTGACTTCGATGTAGGTGTAGTGGTTAATAATTCTGAGTTTACTCTAGGTCCGAGCCGTTCTACCTACTGACTCTTAGCTGGGGTTTCATCGTTTTGGATTTTGAGGGTCTCCCAGGGGAGACGGAGGACGTTCTTCTTCCTACCAGTGAGCATAGAGCGTGGCGTCATTGATTCGGAAGTGCGGTGCGTACTAGTACATCAATGATCATGGATGGGGAAGTCGGAGGGAAGGAAGGGGTGAGAATAAGGACGGAGAGGGAGGGAAGGAAGGAACCGTTCCCTGGTGAAGTGTTGTTTCTCATTCGACTCGTCCTTGTCCTCTCGCTCTGTGCGCTGACTCGGACTCGGACTCTCGGAGGAAGCGATGTTCCATTGAACTTGCCTGGGATGGTCAGGGCATCAACCCGGCGAAATAGTGATGCACATGCGAGGCGTTTGAGTGGACTTGAACTTGTTGGAGAAAGGTGGGAGATGATTGGTCGCCTCGACAAGTCAACATTGGGTTTTGGAAGTGGGTGGGTGAGTGCGGGGTGGGAAGTTTTAGAGCATTCTCTCATCCAGCGTTCCCATATCCCGGTGGTACTTGCGACAATCGAGTATGTAAAGAGTACGTGAATCAGTGAGGAAGGACTTGCGAGGTTCGAGTTTCGTTATGTATGTATGTTAC
Organism: Coprinopsis cinerea okayama7#130; assembly: GCF_000182895.1. Lineage (NCBI taxonomy): Eukaryota > Fungi > Basidiomycota > Agaricomycetes > Agaricales > Psathyrellaceae > Coprinopsis > Coprinopsis cinerea. Next base: position 1,631,245 of record NW_003307534.1, read on the forward strand.
GTCTTCGCCTTCTTTGAGGCATTACCCTTGGATGATGTAAAACCTATTCAGAAAGCTCAAGTCCGGCGCCTATTTGATGTCAGAAGCTCAGTCCGGCGCTATTGGATGGAAGCACACGAGAAGGACTTCGATAAATCCTCCATAATGCACTCTGGGATATTATGCTGCGTTTCATTTCTCAGTGGTACATGCGGGTGTGAATTGTAGTTCGAGGAACACGAACTTTGCTGTTCATTTTTGTCCTCTTTTCTGGTATAAAGCACCGAAGCCGGTGACAATGTACAAACAAATAGTCCAACTAGGCGCCCGTAAGTCCGTCCTTCGGATGGACATCTATGATCACCTATGGAAGTAGCGTGTATGTACTTCCTTGAGAGAAACACCGCTGGTGGTTGGGCGCCTCGGACATCTCCCGGTGGGGAAACATCGAGAGTTGGGACGGGTTGTTGGGTGAGAAACAAGTGACCGAGTACTCAAATCGGACCCTCAACTCGAGTCGTCGCTGAAGATAAGGATAGCTTGTGGAATGTCTAGTGCTCCCCCCTACCTGGACCAATCGATCTTACGGTAGAAAAGCCGATTATCCGAGGCCTCAGGCTCCAAGTCTACAGCTACTATTGGTGGACTACCACGCGTCGTTTTGGTGGCGCCCATTGAATGAGGAACACATACAACGTGGAACGCGCCACCGCCAGTGGGACGGCTGTTTCGATGAATTGACTTTCCTTATTGCCTTCCCTGAAGATCAGTGAGAGTCTAGGTCCTCATTCCATTATCATTCTTCTTCTTCTGCGCACGAAGCTTCCTTCAGCCAATTCTATTTGATGCCGTATGTTATCGGATCTACTGCGAGCCTCCGTCCTCGGTATGGATCCTCTATCGAACCATCGTACGGTGATAGAAGAACTACAATTGAATAGGTGGGTTTTATCGAGTAGTGGGTTTTGGTGATATTAAGAATAGGAAGGCAAGTCTTCCGGCGTCTTTTCTGTGACGCTGCCAGAGAAAGGTGGTTGTAGAACTGACGAGCTCCACCTCTACCCCGTCGTGAATGCTTTTGATAGGTTATTAGGAAGGTTGGCAGATTTTCCGATGCACCGTTAAGTCCTTTACTTTCCCAAGGACCGTCTTGAAACTTACACTCTCGATGAGAAGTGAACGATTGGGCGTCTTGAACCTACGCCAGGTAACGCAAACCCACAGCACTGAGGGAAATTCGCGGAAACTACGGTGATGTCCACATTGCCTCAAGAGACCGGGAACAGACGCGCCTCGGCCAGTTCTAACCTCAGGTTGAATGTCTGCCTGTCCACCGGCTACTAATCTACATCTTCTAGATTGACGTCTGATTATCAGTCAACGGCGGGTGCGAGCGTCAACGGCAGATAGATGGCCTGTTATCGATTAAAGGCAAACTCCGTTGTAATAGCCCATGCCATGCTTTCCCCCGCTCGGAAGGTTGCGAATGTGTGTGGAGAGGCTGTGGGGAAATAAGCGAGATGAAAAGTTTCCGTACTCCAGGAAGAAGCCCGGAAGCAAATCAGAATCCAAGTTACAGGAAAGGTTATTTCGGCCCTGTGATTCGACTTGTGTGCTGCGTTGAACGTAGATAATTATGGAGATCAACTCTGAACTTGACAGTTGTTTCACTGGCTTCCTACTTATTACTCACGTTCGTCGGCCCTGGAGTGCATCGAGAATGGAGGCGGGTATTATTGAGCTCATCTCTTTTACGATTGGTTTCCACAGCCTTATCTGAGCTGAGAATATCCACAGATAATCACAGGCATCTAAAAGTGAAGTCCTTACGACGGCCGCAGTAGCTTCCTTAACGAACACTGATGCAATGCGAAGTTGGCCAAAGAAGCGGCTGCTTCTCTGGTTCGATGCGGGGAATTCTCGAGGGTTTCAAGGGGGGGTCGAGTATTCTATCAGAACAGGGATAAATGGGATACAGGGTGCCAGAGGTCTCACTGATACCATCGACAGACATATGGCAGGACATGTTTGGCAGTTCGAAAGATGTTGCTGCGAGACTATCCTCTCTGGGTAGGCCTCCGAGATGCAAGGGTGAAATGTGAGAGCAGAGGAGAGACTGTGCTAAGGAATACTGCGAATATATACAATTTATTTTATAACCTGTGGGGATGGAAAGTATGATACCAAGACCTGAATCTGTCCTTCGATCGCAGGGCGCGCGTCGAATATGGTATCCCTGATTCCTATTGGAGACTCATCGGACAGCCACCCCCGCGTTTAATGGACGCTTGGGCCGTGCTCGTCACATGAGAGGGCGAAGTCAGTGCAGCTGCGATCCCTTCTTCCAGGTACGGTACCTGCAGTGCGAGGTTAAAAAAATACACTGAATGATAATTTAAACAGCGCTCAGGCTTAGCAAACACGTTCGTCTGTCATCACGAGGAGTTGAAGGCGGCCTGAGAAACTTCGACGACTTCATTGAATCTCTCATGAAGAAAACACCAGGAAGATCAGGGACGAATGCAGTTCGTGGAGTTCTCCCTGTCGATGACGCCTGGACGTTTCTGTCGAGCACTCGGACAGCGAGAAGCTCCACTTGGAGGATGCGAGGTTTCTCCACGAAGTCCGAACAGCCAGATTTGACGCAAGTAATCATGCTCCAATAACTTCAAGAAGTCCAGGGGCGCGGTCTGAAATGCTCTAAAGTGCGGATGTCCGTGAAGTCTATCTGAGGAGGTTTGGTTCTAAATGGGTACTGCGAAGTGCGGAGAAACGATACACCGAATTTGTTGCGGCAAAAGGAACAAGGGGGGACATGTCAACGATGTAAATGGTAAATGGAATTCTGATTACCTTTGGCTAGCAGTGGGATTGCAAGAGAGCTTGCTCAGATAGTGATGTCTTAAAGAGAAATACCTCAATATGTAATAGAGATAGTGGGGGTCTAGCTAATACATACAGGTCTAACTGTACACGACGGTCATGATCAAACAACGGCACGACGCGCTTTACTGTCAACAGTGCTTATGCTACTGGCGTCATCATCCAATTCTTTGCTGCTTCGCTGCTCAGAGAGATTAGCCAATTGGATAATATTTTTCGAGGGCGGAAGGGATGACGCATTGCTGTTGCGATTAGTTTGGCGGTCCTGGCCGTATATGAACCAGTCGAACATGGCGATTAAGGTCGGGACATTGAACCCAATAATGGAGAGGACCAGCTGCATCTTTGCGATCAGATCATGCTCGCAAATTCGTGTATAGATGTAGACCGTACCTCGAAGTGTGCGGCCATGTCAATGACCACGAGACTGTTCGTTCCACGAACAAGCGGTGAGAAGTATAATGCGGCATGAACAATCGTGCCCAGAAGTAGGACAACGGAGATGGCCAGAACGGAAGTGAAGTTTCGTATCTGGGAGACCGAAAGGTCGGAAGACTTCTTGAAACGAAACCACAGCGAGGTTCCTATCAGAACAATCGCACTGAGGAAGGTAGCTACGGGAGGTGTAAGAAAATGGTCAACTAGATCGATACAGACGAGCCTACTCACCAACAAAATTCGCGATCGAAAACTCTTCTTTCCCTCCATTGCAATAAGCGACACTCCTCGCCTTCTTTCTCAGACGGCTGTAGTGCTCACACCCCATAGTGATACTCCAAGCGAGACTCCCAACGAGCAGGACGGCGAAGAAGACAGCTACCCGAAACCCTGTATTTCGTGCAGAGTTTTTGAGCGGGGCTTGTCTTGACAAAGTGATCGAAAGCCCGATTCTGGTGCACCATAGTGCGAGTAGCCACGAGATTGACATTAGCCAGTATTGAGCTTTTTGTCTTGGGATTTCGTCATGCGAGTCTGGGGGTAAGGATTCGATCGTCAATGGCTGAATAGGGAAGGAAGCGGTGTGCGCACCTCGTTCTTGATACAACGGCCAGATAACGACTGCCAAGATGGTCGCCAGTATCGGCAACGGGAACGCAAACCAGTCATCCTTCCACAAGTTCTTAGACTTGAATTGGCGGAATGCTAGGCGAGCAGCACTCGTTCCGACACCAAGCCCGTACAAGACCGAGATAATGGCTACAGATAGATCCCTTTAGTTCAAGCGCCAAAGAGACTTCAGAATGGAGTAACGCACCTTTCCAGGCGACGAAAGACTGGTCTGCAATCATGATGACAGTCAGTCTTCTAGAGAGATACTTCGCCTTCCACTAGATGGCAGAGAAAATGTGGGGGTTCGAACAGGGTCCAAGTGAAGGGAAGTTGGGGGGATTAAATAAATGCCAGTGTGCCCTGGACACACCACGCAGTACACAACGTCGGACGCCATCTTGACCGAGGGTATGTAGGTATGGGCTTACGGGCGCGCGGTTCGCGGGCGGTAGTCCCTCACTTGCGGCCTCTGTATTTTTTAATTAACCCTTTAAAACAGGGGGTCATGGTGCAAGCTGTCTGTCGCCGCCACCGGGGCCTCGTGTCGAGCCACCCTGGCCGCAGGCTACCATCCACAATCATTTTTATCGATAAGAGAGCCGGGACCGGTGGATACCGTCTGCCTCTCTTTCTGGGGAGCTCAACGCATGCCTTGAATGGATGATAGTCGAACCTTCCTTTCGAACCGCCCTAGAACGGAGAGATTCCCGACGGGCGCCTAATTAAACCACGTGTACTTTGTTATCTGCATTGGCACTGCCGCGAGGTGCGTCCTTACTTACGAGGTATACAAGCAAGTCTGCGCGTGTACTATGCGTGTTCTGTGACTTTGGTAATTTCAAAGATATATAAAGTATGTAATTGAGCGCTCAGCGCCCATTATAGCAGGGTTTGGGACCCATTCCTCCTGGGTTATCGGTCGGGGGCCCTCAGGCTGTGCTTATGGGGAAAAGGCCTAGTAATATTATCTCCGTAGCGTCCGGAATTTCCGGCAGCTGCTGCTGGTGAGGTTGTCTTACATTCCCCATGCGCTGCAATGAAGTTGATAGCAGCCTTGCGGTGTCGGCGAACGAGCACGTTCCTTCGGAGGCTACGACTTCGATGGCGAATATCTCGAACGCGTCGGAGTCGGTAATTGCAAGCCCGCGACGTAGGGGCGACGCCCTATCAGAATGGGAAATTACAGCAAAAGCGGTGTTGGAGCTCCATGGGGCATCGGGTATCAGAACGTGAAGTAATGTTCAGTACCCAGTTCAGGTGAAGACAAGAGGTGGCAGATCGCTGAAATGTGGACATGGATCTGGTGAGGATAGGCACCGAACAGTTGGCATCAACCTCTTTCCCATCGACGGCGAACAAACGGCCACCGTCGGAGTGTCGTCACGCCGACCAGACGGCAGAGTTGCCGGAGGAGATTCTGAAGGGCATAGAGGACTATATAAGGTCTATTCTACTTGGTATAGTACAGAATAGAGTACAGTCGTCTCGTGAATTAAAAGGCTCTAAGCTAGACAAACCATCTAAAATCCTATGTTGTAAAGAAGTCAGTATCTGGGATATTGTGTGTAGGGACTTGACGACGCGAGGGAGATTGCGGATAATGTGAGGGGTGGTTTTGGTAAGTTAGTCGGTTGAGCTGCCGGGGAGAATAGTTACCGGTCGAAGAGAGATGTACTGGCCGTCGAGGGGAGTCACAACGATGGTCCCGTGTGGTGGGGGTTGTGTTACCTCTGCGAGCATCATATTCGGCCATGCGGTTTGCGACACGGCCTTGATACCCTTCGGGAACTCCTAACTTCTCTTCTTCTTCGATCGTGATAGCTACAGAAGAGCGGAAAGCGTCGTCAGCAGCCAGCATCTGCTCCCAGTCGGGGTGCTGTTTCCGGTGACGGTTCATTGGAGAAGAGAAACGAATATATGATATTCTTTTCAACTTGAGAGAAAGAAAGAGCAGAGGGTTGACGAAAATCAGCAGAATTGGAATCATCGAAGCTATGTACACGGAAATGAGACGACGAGTGGGAATAGTCTACACTACTAGATACAGAGTGAGTGCGCCATTGTGTTTGAATGAAAGAATGACCGTAAACGCGTCAATAAAACGCGTTTCGTAACGTGTTTCTTTGGAGAGGAGGAGATGTCACGGTAGAAGTCAAATCGTGGGACTCGATTCGCCGTTGAGCGCATGCCGTCGGAGTTGAAACGGGCCTTGCAAGAGCCTGTTGACAAGCAAGCCACGCAAATCTCCATTTATGGTTTCACCTGGGGGGGGGAGGTGCCGTGAGATCCTGTTCCAAGATCCGAATCGCTGCCGCCTCTTGGGTGAAGAGCCCAAGAGAAAGCGTGGACGATATGCATGTATGCATTTGCTTTACATGTCGTGGCCAGTCCGAGTCACCCGTCACCAAAATACCATTTCAGGGTTCGAGGATGCTGAGGCTGTCGGCGATATGAGAACTTAATTCATTCTCTGCGAGCTGTGCTGAACAACCTATTCTTCGACCGGTCAAGTGGACGAGCACAGATAGTCCGAGCGCCTATGAAGGCCGCTGAGGGAAAGTCAGAGTCAGTAAATTAATCATAGAATATATTACAATGTGAAGCTCACCTTCTACGATACTGCTGGTGGGGATCGTCCATGAATTTGTGGACCGGCTTCCGAGGCACAAAGCGCTCGAACCGAGCCACACAAGGTGGCGTGCTGTACGACCTGCTGTAGTAACGTACTTAGTTTTTACACCAGATTAATCTCGCTAGACACTGACTCAGGGTATCTTTCTCTTGGATATCGGTCGAGCTCGCTGTTGTTCACGACGAAGTCGAGGAAAGTCAAGGAGGACAGAGCTCGGCCAGGCTGCAGCCTTGCCCCGCCGAATGATGGCGGCATTGATGCGTGCCGACCAAAACGGACATATCGGCCGAGAATCTTCTCACCGTCCCGCAGTTTGTTTCCGGCCGCGTTTGCTCGATAAACGGTTACGGCCAGTTTGCGCGTGAAACTGCTGTAAACCCCCCTGGCTGTTAGCGCCTCGACTCTACACCTCCAGCATGCCCTGTTGACGCCGTGCTATATAAAATTTCAACACTTTTTGGCTTTTACACGACACCTACATTAGACAACAAGCGAACCCGGGGATGGACGTGGGCGTCACAGTTGAACAGGCTTCAAGCTGGCGCCAGTCTGAGGCGTTTCGGGCTGCGAAGGAACTGGCCTATGGGAGCGTGAGTTGAGCCTGTATTTTTATCTGATAATCATTGGGCTAAAAGATCAGTAGACTGCTGGAATCTTGTCCAAGATTTTCGAGCACCCTTTCGACTTGACCAAAGTTCGACTACAGTCGCAGGTTCTCGACGCTACAGCTCGTTTCTCCGGACCTATAGACTGTCTCACGAAGACATGGAAATATGAGGGATTCCGTGGGCTCTACCGGGTGCGTCCTGCCACACAAGTTAAACTGCAATTTGTCTTGTTAATCCCCCTGGTTTGGTTCCTGTAGGGTCTTCCAGCACCCATCGTCGGTGCGATGGCTGAGAACGCCTCCCTCTTCCTTTCTTACGACAAATTCAAGAGTTTGATTCGACACGTTACGCACCAGCCGCCAGACGCCCAACTACAATTATACCAGCTCGGGATTGCAGCAGCGGGTGCTGGCGCGGTGACGAGCTTCCTCCTCACGCCCATCGAGCTCGTCAAGTGCAAGATGCAGGTGCAGATGCTGGTCGACCCTGCGCACCGGGTCGGACCCCTCCCAGGGCCCATCGCCGTCTTCACCTCGGTGCTTCGCACGACTGGTATCAAAGGCCTTTGGTTGGGCCATACCGGAACATTCATCCGTGAAACGGGCGGGACGGCAGCGTGGTTCGGGACGAAGGAGTATATTGCGAGTCTGCTCCTAGCTCGACGCGTGCGGAAGGACCCTGCGACGAGCAAGGAGCTCCGGCCTTGGGAGTCGGCTGTGTCGGGTGCCTGCGCGGGTGCTGCGTTCAATTTTGTGTTGTTCCCCGCGGATACGGTGAAAAGCGCGATGCAGACGGAGGAGGAGCTGCGGGTTGGGAGGCAGGTTCCGCCTGGGCAGCCTCCGCCGCCGAGGGCGACGTTCCTGGGGACGTTCAAGGCGATGTATAGGGCGCAGGGTTTGAGGGGGTTGTATGCTGGGTGTGGCATTACGGTTGCGCGGTCTATTCCGAGCAGTGCGATTATTTTCTTGACTTATGATGGTCTTAAAAAGTATTTCGGATAATGGCTGAGTATACCATAGGACAGATACCACACCTGCTACGTAGAGACGGGTGCCAAGGCTCTAGACTTGACTATTGACCTACTAATCAGACATAGAATGCATGTGTTTTCTTCTACTTATACGTATCTTGACAATTTAAACTATCGTATTGAACCCAACTTGCGCGGTGTAGGTGTCTCTAAACAGCAATTGTTCAGCGATGGGCGCTAAACTCATTATCGTTATCTGATAAGATGAGTTCGCCCCATACAATGGGGAAGAAGATAGCAACCGAGGGCGTTCTCAAGCCCCTGCTTAAAGCCACACAGAAAAAATACCTGAAGTCTAACTTGACGGAACTTCGTGGTGACTATCTTCGAAGTTTGCTGTCTGACCTGCCTTTGGCTACGCGACAGGGAGCGAACTTTCTGTAGTGAGATTTACTACCGCACAATCCGAGCCCACATGGACCTCCCACCCAAGAGCTTCTCGATGTTTATCACTTTTATATACCACTTTTGCACAGCACCATGCTTCTTCCCTTTAACCTGAACTACGACGGTCAAGACTAAACCAACGCGACAAGACCTACGCAGAAGAGAATCTAGCGGGTCCTCAGCTGAACGTCTTGCTACGTTCAAATTGGGAAAGATTGGGAGCTCTTGAGCAAGGTGAGCGCTTCTCGTCCCCTTGGGCCGTGGAAGACAAGCTGACTGTTGCATTGCTAGAGTGACCTATAACTCAGCATTACCTCCAATAACATCGTATTATCGTCAACCACCCTTCGCGCCTGTCATCGTCAGTAAACCATCGTCATTAACCGCGCAACGTTCGGTTGAAGTCGATTCTGACGACTTCCCCAAGACAGACAGATATGAATCTAACAAAAGCCCTCCTGGTTGCACTGGCCGCAGCTACAGGTGCATCTGCTGTATCATGTCAATTCCAAGGCGACGCTACGAGGGGTGCGCGATGTATATTCGGTACCGCGTGTCCTTCGGGGTGGAGAAGCGTGTTTTGGGACACTGGGTGTCGCCAAGGCCAGCGATGTTGTGTTTAGACTATCCTTCCAATTTGTAAATATAATTTATTCCCTTTCATTTTGCACCAAAGCCGACCGAGAATCTAAAACGAGAACGAAGAGAAAAGAGCCTGAATCCAACCTGATTCGCGAAACGGGCAGCAGAGGAGGGAGGCAAGGTGCCCCTATGTGTGCACCATCGAGCTTGGCATCGGCACACCCAATCCGTTCCCACGGCCAGAACCGGAAACCCCCGTCGTGAGCAAGGCCTTCGGTTGCACGTCACGAAGAATTTCCAATCCACCCTCCACACACCGTCCACCATGTCCTAGTGCGTCCCTGTGCTAATTCCCAAGCTCAAAACATATTCACTAACGGCTTCTGAACGTACACTTACGCTTGTTACTGCGAAATAAACAGCCAAATCCTCGGTCGTGCCATCAAAAACGAGTACCTCGCTTTGGGTACCTTCGCCAGCGCATTCGGTCTCGCGTTCCTCTCGACTCGTGGTGGTGACAAGCAGGCCCCACCTACAACGGTGCAGCAGGCCAAGGCTGAGGTTCCTATCAACGCTGGTTCCAAGTACGTATATTTCAATCCGTATCCGTATCCACCACAAGCTCTTGGTGGGTTTGACGTGGAAAGCGATGGATGCTGACGGGTTGTTTTTTGTTTTCTTTGCAACTTTTGCCATTAGGGATGAGGAGGAATTGTGAGTTCTTTTCTTTTGCACGTGTTGTTAGATGGAGATGGAGGGCTGACGACGGATTGTAGCATCAAGAAGTTCCTTGCAGAGGCAGAGAAGGAGGGCGCTGGTGCTTCCCATTAATTAGAGAGCGGTTGCACAGTTTTACCACCACCACCACCCCAGATTCAATTGCATGGATTTTGAGATTTGGAATTTTTTTGGTTGGGCGTTGAGAAGGTTGAGCGTTAGCGGTTATTATTGTATTTGTTTCCGGTGAGAAGTATGAGCGGGAAGGGGTGCGTTTGAAGTGGTGCGTGCGTGTTCAACCTCGTGTTTTTCTGGATTGTTTAGACTGACCCTGATGACAGAATTTGTGCTTTCACCCCGAGTTCTTGGCTAGCGGACGACGCGCTCCTGTCGACGTATCGCAAGGGGAGAAAACGAATCACTGCTCTTGAATTCAGATCATGACCAGACACGACAACGCGCCAGCTAACAAGCTTGTCTTCGCTCTAATCAGTCGTGCTCGGCGAAGGAACATTCATTTACCTTTGCATCGTGAACTGATCTTTACACACAGCACTGCGTCGAAGATCCTAATAACTGACGTGCATTTACTTACATACCTATTGGGCAACAGCGTCCCTACTGCCAACGGTTATCTCTTTTTACCCTCGAACGCGCAACTGGCTCCCTGCTCGACACGATTGGACACCAGCGTCGGCTGCATTGAAGACCTAGAGCATCGATTTCCTAGGGTATTTGTAGACGATGCAGTGCTAGCAGTGTTGAGTGTAGGTCCGCGGAGATAACCTTCAACCACTCGTTGATGGCGGCGCTGTAGTGTACTGACCTGCTCGCCTTTAGGAACACCGGATCGTTCCCCGCTTCGACTCTTCCACTTCTCGCCTTGAACATCGCTCGTTGTGCACTCCCCTCGTCCGCTCCATCCGGTGTACCGGTTAGAACAACATTGCACGCCGTCGCCATCGCATTTCGCAAGTGGTCGCCCACCGCGATTTGGGCTGGAACTCATGACCTCGGCTCGCTTCACCTCGGGGGCCTTATGATACTGCTCCCTCAAGCCGGTGTCAAGTCAAGGGGATGTAATTACGCCTCCAGTCAAGCGGGACACGCTGCCAACTTACGACAACAAGGACGCCATCTCGTTGGAGTCCAGGTACGGTTCTCGACCGACACCGGCCCTACGAGAGTCAAGCATTCGAAACCTGCTTTTGTCACGTCGACTCCACGGCCCCGTCCCCGTGGTACCCCTCCCCTTTGCCAGTCTGCTTTAAAGCTGCTGTCGCCCCTTTTCTTCGTTCTACAAAGAGATGCTGGTTCTCAGCGATTCTTGGCAAATGTACCGTCGGTTTTTCGTAGGTAATAGAACTTCAGAACCCATCAACTCTGTATATTAGTAGGGATTCGCGTCTACAAGAGATCAATTTAAATGGACTTGACTCTTTCTCCATCCCATTCGACTTGAAGCTTGATATCCTCTGCATATGTACGAGAATCTTAAACCCTAAAATTCAAATATGCTCGGGAACGTCGACAACCGACGATTTTTGATGAGTTTCGATGACGATGAAGCGAAAGACACCGAGAGACATGCCCGAAAGTTGGCAGGTGAATTCATGCCTAGGTTGCTTCCGCACCACGACGACCGCGACGACGACGGCGTTCAACGGTGTTACAACGAACGACACTTACGACCACCGCTTTCCACGACGATCTCGATACCTTGAACGATGAGCTCAGCGCCTCCGTCGTCGTTCAACTACCCCTCTCCCCACGCCAAACGCCAATCGAGGCAGCAACCACCCCGACCGCTCCATTTGCTCGACATCGCGAATCTGGACGGGACACCCGGTGCTTCGTCGTCTTCTGCCTCGTCGTCGAGCAAGAGAACGTCGTTTGCGAGTCCTGTAGCGTCGCCGTCACCCAAGTCTGCGCCGATAGACCCGTCCACGGGGACCCCACAGCGATCGAGAAGACAAAACTCGATACCGTACTTTTCGCCGCACAGCGAGAACCATCGTGAACGCGAATGGAAGAGGAGGTCTGCGCAGTCGTCGCGTTCGGGGAGTCAGACTCGTGGACAGCTTGATTCTCCGTTTGTGGAGAAGGCGATTGGGCTGGGGCTTCAAGTGGAGGGAGAGAAACCGAGACCCAAGTTGACTTTGGCAGAACAGTGAGTTACCGCTCGCATATTGGAATTACTAGGTCTAATAGATGTAAAAGACATGCAGATTTACTGTCCTTTATTGCTCAGAAAGAGGCTTATTGTCTCGAGCTACGGACGCAACTTGCTGCACACGAGGAGGAACTGGCTGAACGTACGTGGTCGCGTTGTCTCTACAAATTCGCGCTCTGATAGTCGAATAGTGAAGAGGAAATGGGAACGGATAGTGAACCGTGGTGTTGAACGCGAAAACAGTATATCGAATGCCAACACGGCTGCACTCAGGTCATTAACGAGTCCAGCAACGCTTTCGTTCGAGGGACTAAAGGGCGGAGTGCAGGAGGTCAGCAGGCTGCTGAGCGTCGCAACAGGGACAGGGTCCCGCCCTCCCTCTGCTACACCCTCTCCTCTACTCTCCAGTAAATCCCTCCCTCGACATTCAGCCCGCGACTCCAACTCCTCCGCCTCGACGTCCAGAACAACAACAACATCCAGCAGCACAGGCGCACACCACCGCCTCTCACAATGCTCCTCAGCAACCTCGCTAGACGAGGACGTCGACACCGTCAAGCAGCATGTCGAGCCACCGCCGAATGGTAACAGCAGCATTCACAGTTCGCCGCAGGAGCTCATCATCACGGATACAGGAGCCACGCCGACGGTCAGCCCCAACCCCGCCTTCCTCGAGCAAAAGGAGCGGCGGAAGCGGAGGAAGGATTTGTTGGATGTTTCGGTTTCGTCCTCGGGCGGTGCGAGTGTGAGTGATGGGCCGGATGATGCGTGGGATGTGTGGGGTGCGAATGAGGTTGGGATGAGTGGGTCGGTGAAGTTGCAGGACCCGCCTAAAGGCAAGGCGGCGGCGGTTCCACCGTCTTCGTCGATCCCTGGTTCGTCGATTGTGGGGTTGGGATCGCTGGCGTCCCCACAGGCGCAGGTCTCGGCGTGGATGGACTCGGTGGGCAAGAAGTTGGGTGAGCTGCAGAAGAGCCCGACTGTCACTGCGTGAGTGTCCTTTGTCTTCCTTTGGTGAAACTACTGCTGACCGGAGACTAGGTTGAGCAAAAGCCAGAAACGAGCCTCGCTGATTCTGTCGGACGTGTCGCAATCGATCGCATCCGCGCTCACAGAGCCACCACCTTCACGGCCTCTCACCCGCGCTTCCACCCAATCCCTGTCTCTGTCCCGGTCTGGCTCGCTTAAGCGCTCTTCCACCACCAGCAAAGTGTCCCTCATCGACGCCGACGACGATGACGACAAGTACGCGAAAATGGGTTACCCCGCGGCACCCAAGCCAGTTTCACCGCAGACACCCAGCATGGCGGTGATGACACCCGACGTCAAAGTTACTGCGCCGTCGTCGTCTGCTGTTATGAAGACCACTAGCAAACTGGAGAAGAGAAAATCGCGGACGATCAAGCCGGATGATGATTGGAATTGGTAGCTCGCGAACACGCCAGGTTGCAAGTGGTAGCTACAACTTGGCAACTGACACAGACACCGCTTCTCATAACCTTCGACCTTCTTCTTTATGTGTGTAACCCACTGCCATTTTCTACCACTTATGGCCACAGTCAGATATTTGTATGTTCAATGGCCTTTTTTTGTAACGATAATTCATTGGGAATTTAATGTTGGGGTTATTGTGCGACTATGAATAGAACCGGCTGTTGCGGGGATGGAACCTATAAGTTGTAAGCGCCAGTTTGTGATCGCCGGCGCTTGAAGAGCTCGAGATGAGGAAGTAGTTGTTTGGCTGGTTGGTTGACGGCACAGGGGAGCCAGTCGGAGTCGGGCGAGACAAGGGCCTGTCGCTGAACAGCGCTGAGCCATGATTGGCTGGTATTTTTGTGGGATGCAAACCCCAACACACTCAGGCGAATGGGCCGTATGCGTCCGCTTTCCAAGTGGACTGTACCTGCATCGAATCAGACCCGGTGTACGAAGCTTTCGCCCTCTCGTCGTCTTGCATCACAGTACCAAACTCGTGCGAAAGGACAGTATTCCATTTCAAAAGGAGAAAAGCAATTGAACTATGTAAATAGATCTTGAATATCATCGTGACCTCGCTCTAATGCTAAATCAAGTGCCGACTTCCCCTCCCTGTCCACCATGTCCGCCTGGACCTCTTTGTGCCCAAGTAGCAGCTCGACGGATGTTCGATCTCCAACGTACGCCGCCCACATCAGAGCCGTTCTACCACTTTCGTCTTGTGCGTTAACCTCGATCCCATCCACCCGAAGCAGTCTCTCGACAGCACGATCCTCGTCATACCTCGATGCCACTATCAACGCGTTCAATCCATCTTTGGCCCGTAAATGGACGTCAACTCGGTTCTCCTGGAGTAGCCTATCGACGATATCTGCCGCCCCGGAACGCCTCGAAGCCAGCATCAAAGCTGTCCATCCAAAGTCGTCCTGGAGATTAGGATCGATACCCTGGCTTGGAGCAATGCGTCGACCACTTCTACGGAAATCCGAGAGCTGCCACATGCTATCATCAAGGCAGTCCATCCTTGTCGATCTCGGAGGTTAAGTTGGGCAGGGTCTAAATCCAGGACCTTGATGATAGCCTCCCTGGACCCAGACCCGGCTGCAGCCATGAGCGCCGTACGGCCGTCCTTGCCTCGCCTCTGAAGGTCAAATGTCGTCCACTTGGAGCAATTGTTTCACGGTCCCGTTGTTTCTGTGTCGCGCTGCCAGCAATAATGCGGTATCGCCGTCCGCAGATACAGCGTTGACCTCGATTCCTTTCGTCGCCAGTAACAGGCTGACTGTTTGCACTGGCTTGCAACCCATGTATTTCAGTTCGAAGTGCACAGGATGGTAGCAAGCATGCATCAATGCGGTGAACCCGTTCTCGTCCCGTAGGTTGACTTGGGTACCCTCGATCCGAAGTAATCGCTGAACGATTTCGCTGCGCCAAGCGCCCGCAGCGATCATCAGTGTTGTTTGGCCGTCCTTCGATCGGGCATGGGCTTCCACTGGGTTCAGTTGAAGTAGGCGGTCGAATATTTCGGTCTTGCCGCGGTAGCATGCTGCCATTAGTAGTGTCCAGCCACGGTTGTCCCGCAGGCTCGAGTCCAACCCTTCTGCCCTCAGCAAACGGTCGACCACTTTGCTGTGACCCTCCTGCACCGCCAACATCAACGCTGACTCTCCTCGCTTGTTCTGCAGATTGACGTCAATCCCCGGCTGTCGTAGGAGGCGGTCAACGGCCTTGACGTGGTTCCTCCTGGAGGCAAGCATCAGGGCTGTGCAGCCATCTTGAGGCGACTGAGCGTTGAGTCGAGTCCCATCGGCTGCAAGTAGTTGGTCGATGATCGGGACGCAATCGCCAGCACACGCCGCCGACATCAGGACGGTGAACCCCGGGTCCTGGTAGCTAACGTGGGTCCCTGGCGTCTGAAGTAGCCGGGCAACTACTGCCTCGTAAGCTGCCTGGTTGCTCTCCCCGCTGGCACTCTGCTCATATCCCATGAGTAGGAACAGTTCGAGGCCATAAAATCCATGTACGTGGCGCACAAAAGGGAAGGTGGTGTAAAAAGCAGCTAATATCTTTTCCGACTCGGAGAAAAATCGTTCCCATTCCCCAAGGATAGCGGCAAGAACCAAAGCCGAGCTCCCGTTCGAGTCCCGCAGATGCACGTCAACTCTTTCTTCTTCTAGCAGACGAGAAACGGTGGACGGGTGCCCATGGGCGCTGGCCAACAGCAATGCCGTTTTGCCGTCTTTGTTCTGCGCGTTGACCTCGATGCCCTCCATTTGAACAAGGCGGTCGACAAGAGAGGTATACCCGTTTCTCGACGCCATCATCAACGGTGTCCAGCCCTCGTTGTCTGCCCGGTGAACGTCGATGCTTTCGTGCGCCAATAGCAGATCGGCAACAGATTCATGACGGTTGGCGAGCGCCCACAGCAATGCCGTTCTCCCATCGCTCCCTCTAGTGTTGACCGCAATTCCCTTCTCCCGAAGCAAATTCATGACAACCTTCTCGTAGCCATTCATCGAGGCGATTATGAGGGGGGTCCATCGAGGCCCGTCTCGGCCTTCCTCGTCGATGACTAACTCGACTTCCGTTATCGCATTGATTTCTCCGTGACCTGCGATAGCAGGAACGAGCGCTGGTAGGTTGTAGGCGGCGACGACGTGAAGAGGTTGTAGAAGAAGGATATGTGTGTTGAAGCCACCCGGCCTGTAGCCACACGGGAACGAAGAGCACTGGCGGATGAACTCGATGATTGCCGTCCACATTTGGTGAGATTGGCTTTCTCGGGCATGCGAGGCCCAGTGGACATGGGCGTATCGGAGGAATGGGTGGTTGTTAATACACGACGCGAGATTCTGTCCCATGGTTGAGCTGGGGCCTGGGAGGTTTGTCAAGTCGAAGGCGACGAGCCTTTGGATGCAAATCCGGGTGAGCACTCCATGGGGATCGGGAAAGTCTTTGTACAGAAGACGCTTCAGGGAATCATATGCGGTGTAGTCTGACGCATTGTCAGCATCCAATGTCAAGTGATGATCTCGAATGACACTTACGAATGAGTCGGACTACGGTGGGCCCCCATCCATTCTCTTGAATATGGATCAAACCGCAACAGATAGAAATCAAGTCGGCCTCGTCAATTAGTCGGCCCTCGTCGAAGATGTAGCTCTCCGGAAGATTCGCTACTGCATAACGAACCTCCTCTACTGACAGAGGTCTCTTGCAGTACAAAAGCCACAGAAGCACCTCCTTGGCAAAAAGAGCATGCTCTGGTCGCTTTTCGATCCGAGCCAGAGTATCGGCGTAGATTCCATCTAGCCCAGGCGGTATTCTCTCGAGCGTTTCCCGCAGAGTCTGGACAGAAAGGCAATCCTGAATCGCCTCGACCTGGAGTTTCGCGTGAAGAAACCTGAGGATGAATAATCAGCTGGATAAACAGACAGATTGGGTCTGGGATACGCACATCCCATCAGCCTTTTCAAGTATCTGAGAGAGTAATTCTTCCTCGATACCATGGCGCTTGACCAAAGAGCGGAGAGAAGGATTCCTTTTCACATTGTCCGAAACCATGAGGGCCATGTCTTCGCCGTCGGCCGATACCCTGAAGAATGTCGTATTCGGCAAGCTCAAGCTCTCCTGGAGGGGATCCAGGGGGCCTCGAGAAGATCGCGAACTTTGACTGGAGCGAGTTGATGGTTTCAATAAGGTCGAACTGGGTGTCAGGGTTGATTTCATCAACGCCGTCCAGGACGATGTAATTAACGCGAAATTCCTTTTCTATCGTACGGAGGACGTCGATGAGCTCCTGTTGAGACGGCCGTGTGCCCCGGTTGACGTGATGGGAGTGCAAAGGCTTGACAATCCCCCCGAGGAAGGGGTGCTCCTGGAGATGTAGCTTGATAAGACCCTCGAGTACATCTTCCACTGACAGGGGCTCTGTATAGCGAAGGTATGCGAAGATCACGCTGATGTCCCTGGTTTCGTCGACATCCTGTTCGAGGCGGTCCACGAGTTTTGACCTGCACATGAAGCACCCATAAGAGGCCATTTGGCTTTCCGATGATGATTGAACTCACGCAAGGACTGACTTTCCAGCGCCCGCTGTTACGTTCCACAGTCAGAATGAACCGAGAATGTGATATCAATCCGACTCTTACCAAGCCCTGTTCCCCAGATGACACTCGTCTCCCCGCGAAACCAGGCGCTTACCAGATAGCTCTCGATAAACCCACAGCCAGTGCCGGGGGTCGACTGTTTCTGGATACTGTTATGGATCACGCGGAAGTTTACATGGGGTGCGAGCCATTCCGCTGCTTGTGAGGCCCATTTGCCTGCAGCCCAAAGTTCAGTGAGGCTCTTCTAGAAACTGCAAGGACCTACTGCACTCGTCGCCAGGGGGCGGTTCAGCAGAGCTGTTGTATATATTGGTGGTATTATTGACCGTGTCTCTTCCGACATTAACGAAGTTTCCTCCACTGATTGTGACATGGTCCGAATTATTGAGAATTCCTCCACTAGCGACGTTTGAGCTACGGGTTACTTCGGCGCTGGATCCTGTGGAATCCTCCATGTCGTCGACTACGGATACGGACACAGGGGGGGAGTGCCGATCCACGTCGCTGAGCAACGTTGGACGACCCATTGCTTCGTCCGCGGTGTGCGCTGGGTTCAGCGCCCGACTTGCGCTCGCAGAGCTCGCAGCCGCACGGCCCTCAGATGGGGAAGGCCCATCGTCACAGTTCGTAATCGTCTCATCGAGAGCCGCTGTTGACAACATTCACCTCTTTGTCCTGAGTTCACGATCATAAGACCAACCTGCAGCATGTCGATCTTTCTTTTTCTTCCATTTCCGCCAACCTTTGTCACCCTGCAGTATCCATATCAGTGACTGCTTGGAGAATGGCAGTAGCAACGTCAGGACACTTGCCACCTCATCGCCTTGGGATGAGAACTTCACTCCCATTCCTGTGGTTTCGACGCCCTGGATTTTGGGGTGAAGGCGAGGTTTCGATGGGAGAACACTGTGACAGTGGTGGACAAAGCGTAGGATCGATGAATGCTGTACACTCATTTACCCTTGACTCTTGTACACACACAGCACGGGGTGTTCGGTTTTAGCCGGCCCCGATGTGCCAGCGACCCACTTCTGGTAATTTGAGCCGTCAGCTGAGGCTACAGGAACCGGTAGAGCAGCAAAACCAGAAACATTTACGCAGAGCCCATGGAAGCGGTCAGGAAGGAAACTTTGTCGAGTGAGGCGGAGCCTGCGGGGCAAAAGTTTCTATCCCGCAAGCCGGGCCGTTGGTTCGAACCTGGAACAACGCGCGAGTGAAATTTACCAAACCACCGATACCGTAACTTGAAGAGGTAGGTAGACCTCCTCCATCTGTCAGGACTGTAGGATGGACATCTCTGCTCTGCCGTTGATATGGGGACTAATTCGGTGGATCGCGGAGACAGTCGCCTATGGCCGTGGCAGGTGACCGAGTCGGCCGGGTAGGAGGTCCTAAGGGACGACTCGGGGGTTCGCGTCCAAGTTTTTGGCCTGTGCTGACCTCGCAACTCACACACACACCGACCTAACGGATAGTCTCTGACTCTCAAATACGAATAGAGATACTAGCCGTCATGAAGTCCTCTCTTTCGTTCCAGGTCAAACTACCACAGAATAAATAAGCTTGTCAAAGAATCTACTTCCTGCGAACGGGCTTGATGAGACCCTCGACAATACCGTAGTAAGCGGGCTTCTTCTTGAAGTCCTCGTCCCAAGGGAGAGCGGCACCCTCACCCTCGAACCAGCCGGGAACCCAGGAGTACTACGCGTCTGTTAGACTGGAATCATTGCCATTAACTACGAAAGTACGAACCTTGTCGGTCCAGTCCCAGATGGTGATACCAACGCATCGCTTCACAGCCTTGCAAGCTGACACAACGGCTTCGTAGTCCTTCTTTTGTTGGGCCAACTTCTCGCGAGTAACAGGCAAGTCCATTCGGATGTCAAGCTCAGTAATGGCAACGTCGACGCCGAGGTCGGCGAAGCGCTGGAAGTTCTCCCTGATGGTGGTGGGGATCTGTCCGAGGATGAGATGGCCTTGCACACCAACGCCGTCGATGGGGATGCCGCGAGACTTGAGGTCCTTGACGAGCTCGTAGACAGCGTCAGATTTGGGGCTTAGTCCCTCGAGGTTGTAGTCGTTAATCTACGCGCAGCGTTAGAATGGCATGGAACGACGATTCCAGCTATCACTTACGTAGAGCTTAGCCTTGGGATCAGCAGCCCGGGCAGCCTTGAAGACAGTGTCGAAATAGGTGGTTCCCGTGGTGTTGTAGAACACGGTGGGGCGGAAGGTTCCGTCATCAAGGAAGGCCTCTGACATTGGGGTTCAGCAGCTGTTATTACCAACACTCATTCGACATACCGTTGACAACATCCCAGTGGAACACGTCGCCCTTGTAGTGGCTCACCAACTTGTAGCAGTGCTCGTGGATGATCTCATGCAGGGTCTCGCTGTCGAAGTTGCCGGCCTCGACCCATGGAGCGAGTTGACTGTGCCAGAGGCAAGTGTGTCCTGACGGCGCGCAGTCACGTTAAAACTCGCCTAATCGAGCGGAAGATATCTGTACTAACCACGAACGGCTTGCCTGTTCTTCTTGGCGAAGGCGACGAGTTCGTCTGCAGGGCCGAAGTTCCAGACGCCTTGCTCAGGTTGGATGGTCTCCCACTTCATGCTGTTCGACTGGAAGCGCAGCGTCAGCGATGGTCGGACAGGAGGAAACGAGAGAATACACATACAGGGGTGATGGTGTCGAACTCCCACCTGTCACCGGACTTCTTCATGTAGGCCGTGTCGTTGATAGCGACGTAGTCGATGGCGGTACCAAAGTACTGCTTGCCGGCCAACTTGGAGAGGAGGGCCAACTGTCCAACGACACCCTGGACAGTGAGGGCCATGAGGAAAGCAAAGGTAGCCGTGGTCTTCATCTTCGAGGACCCGCTGGGGAGACTAGGGACTGTAGGCAGCGAAGAGCAACTGGAGGGTGCCTCGCAAAGAAACCTAACAGCGGTACCGTGTATTTAACAGAAACCAGTGGGAGAGTGCCAAGTCGCCGCGACAAGACCATGCGACGCCGCGGGGAACCGTTCATCGTCCAGATGTTGAATAGAAGAACGGATTTGTGACCACATTACGAAGGTGTGGAGAAGCCGGCGAGAAGCAAGAGAATTGCGGAGAACCTTGTGTTTCACCCCTTTTCGACTCGAAAATGCTAGAAATGGGGAAAGGTCCCGAAAATCTCTTGATGGAGCTTCTTCTGAGGATTTGCAGCCTCTGTCCTTTCCTTTCGAAGTAGTCAGATAGTCCTTTGAGACGCGTAGAGTGCTTCAAAGGAACGAGGAGGCCACTGTGTGTTACGAAACGTTCAAGAAATGAATGAGAGCGCCCGGTAGAATTTCGGGTACGAGGCTGCGAATAGAGCGGGGAGCGGATGCTACCTTGAGGTATAGGTTACCTCTTGTATCACAGTCTAGGGAATCTACTGGCCTTGGTTCCGGAGAATCTATGGAAATACTATTAGCCCTATGGGATCGCAAGCAAGTGTCCCATGCGTTGAGGCCCACCTCGCGTGGCGACCTAGAAACCACCTCAGAGTCTAGGGGATAGGACGTCACGGATCTTCGTCGGGTGCCTGGAAATCGTTGGGCGATATTACATACAGAGCGACTTGCGCCCGCCATGGGTCACACGAAAGGAATGAAAGAAACAAAAGGCGTGGAAAGGCAGCGAGCGGAGCGCAAACAAGTGGTCTTGAAGCATTACGCTCCTCGAAGGCGACATTGATTGAACGCTAGATTTTCCTCGGTGAGCGTCATTCGATGTACTACTTAACTGATTGCCCACGAATGAGAAAATCCGTGACCGTCCCGTTCAGTTCGAACCGCGCAGTGAGATTGAGGTGATAGTCATCAGCTAGTTCGCTTCGATAAGATAGATTCCTTGCGATCCTCAACGTTGGTGGTCGATCAGCACAGTTCGCCTCCGCACAAGGAAAACAAACTAATCGCAGCCAGTCATCGCAGTATTAATAGACCTAGAATAAGAAAGTACTTAGCATCAACCAGGGCAAAGCGTACAACGACCAGAAGGACAATATCAGCTTTCCGTTCTTGACCTGGACTCGAGCGGTTCCTATGACAGTGTACCAGAACAAGCACCAGGTCGAAGATGTCATTGGAATATGTTTCCTCCAACGTGTGTAATTCTCATCTGAAAGGAGGTGACGCAAGGAAAATGCACTCACGAAACAAATTCGGCGCCTTGTCATCTTGGCTTCAAGTTTAGGAGTTTCTCAAGGGCAATGCAGAGCATCCTAGCAGCTTGTCGTTGGAATTGAAGGGTACTGTATGGTTTGCGTTCGAATATTCAGCAGAGATTGACTCGGAAGGTGCAAGACAAGAAGCGCTGGAGCGATGCTCGCCAGCGTGACACCGTTTAAGCTCCGACCGAAATTGTAGGCCCGAATCGGACTGCCCCTATCTGCGCCCGTCGACTCTCCTCACCGCAAATGTAACGGATGAAGTAGAGAGTCAGTGGGCGCTGACAACTTGAGCACCAATAGGTCGCTAAGACCGCAGAGCACTGTGTTGGTACAGCATCCTAAGCCCATGTAAGTTAGGCACGATGAAACCCCAGCATGGATTGTGTCACTTCCTACTTTGGATCTTGACTGGTCCTAAACTCGACGCATAGCCTGGTCATTGTTGCGCCTAGCATGGAACGGTACCACCACAGGCATGGCTCAAAGGGTACTTACTTAGTGCTAAGTATCATCAAAGATCGGTCAAGTCGGCCAAGTGCTAGCCATCCTTCTGGGTCTGCTATCCCGGGGTACGGGTCGGGGCGCCAGTGCTGAGGCAGTTGCTTCGTAACATTCCCCTGAGCCGGGCACTGACTGCCCCAATTTGCCTCCCCATTCAACAGTCACAATCAAGGGGGTCAGACTGGCCCTATTCAGGCCCTGATGGAGCTCAATTTCCTCCCAATAGATATTGACCTAGAAGGCTCGGGAGTCCAACCTAGCCTGAGGCACCCTCGGCATATCAAGAAACTATGTACTCGCTAGATCGGGGAATGGACTTCTCAGGCTCCAGATCATTGCCTCGAGAGTCAAATCATACCTTGTAGGTTTGATTGACGACCAATTGACAACGGCGGAAGTCTTATCAAAAGATGCGCCCATGAAGCGTCCGACACTCACGCAGTCGCTGGAGACCTACTGATGAGCTCAGACTTGATATCAGTCATTACTGTCGTTAACCCAAGGACCGTTCGAGGTAGAAGTGACAGATTATACGAGGGTATCCCAAACAAAGATGCGACTGTACAGAAGACCGCTAGACTACCAATAAACCCAATAGCGTGATATAGTAATAATGATAATGGACGATGCAATGCAAATGTCGATCGGAACACAGTCCTGTCTGGAAAGACGTAGAAAGCAATGGAGATTAGAGCGTCATGGATCGGACGGGCCTCCTCGGCGTGGTGCTGAGAGCAGGCTTCCCGAGCTTGTCTTCAACCTTGGACAACTTGTCCACCACGCTAGCCAACTGAAGATCCCTACACAAACTCTGCAAACGTTCAGCAGCGGCAATCCGCTCTGACCGCTCCTCGTCATCGATGTCGTCTGCATGTTCGTCACAGTCATCTGGGTTGGCGGCGACAGTGACGTCAATCCTCTGAAGTTTGTCAAAGAATTGAGGGCCGCGCTCAACCTTGAGTGTGAGGAAGCCTTCCAACGCCGAGCAGACGTCAACGACATCATCCTCGAAGCATTGTAGAGATAGGGTTTCGATTGGTGAACCAGCAAGGTTTGAAACGGTGTCAACGACGCTGTCGACGGGGAAGAATGGTGAGATGTGGAGCTTTCGAAGGCGGCGAAGGGGGGTTTCGGCTGGTTCGGCAAAGCGAAGGCTGTCCGACACCACCGTAGACAGAGAGAACTCATCCACGGAGGGTCCAACGGCGGCCATGATGCGTTGGGTGCAGGAAGAGTTGAAGTCCTCGTCCGTATAGACGTAACTGCCCAAGTCGAGGACTTCAAGCCGACAGGCCACAGGCGTAGTGATCCAGCGCTCGTCACCGAGATGGGTGTCACGGATGGAGAGCTTTCTAAGGGTCGGGATTCTGAGAAGGGAAGGGAGAGCGAGTTCGGATCCCAGGAGAGGGTGGTCGGGGATCAGTTCGTCCCCATACACGACAGGGATGTCGGGATTCCCTTCAAGGTCGTTTGCGTGGACTTTCGAGCGGGAAATGTTTTCCAGATACAATTCCTCCAACTGGGGAAGAGATGCTGCAAGGGAAACAACGAGACGTTCACTCCTAAACCAGTCCATGAGACCATGCCCGACAAATAAAGGAATTTTTGAAACGTACAAGGGTGCTTCTCGCTCATCTCCCGTATTCGAAATGGTCACCTTTCGAAGATTTTTCAGGTGGGGGAAGGGTGCAATGATACTCTCGTCGAGAGAACCCTTGAGGCGCAACGTAAGGGTGGTGAGTCGTGGGGTGGCGGCCAATAGGCTGATGAAGGCTTCAGTTCGTGTACGGAGAGGAATGTTGGGCGCGTTGGGTTCATCCTCGGCGGATAAGTCGAGTTCTTCGATATGCGTGAAGTAGCTCGGAGGAACTGTCTCCAAGAAGCGTTCGAACGCTTGAAATGTAGCAAGTTTGACGACCTGCCACTGGACTGTAAGGCCTTCTGCGACGCCACTAATTTATGTGGTTGCCACGTACTCTGAACTTTGCGGGGACGCAGACCTGGTAAGTCCGTTGATCTACTTTCGAGAGCGATTCTAGATCCTGGCCAGCGAGGGAGCCAGCGATTGCGAGTTTTATTTCATTGGGGAGCGAGTCCCAGGAGGCGGGTGTCATGGATGTAGCCGACATTTGTGGGCGCTGATGGGTGCTAGTGGTTCCAAAGGCAGGTGTCGGGAATGTTTTGGAGGGTGACTTTGGGGAGATCAGCTACCAGGGCAGGTCTCTTTAAGGCCTTTTGCATGGCTTCCGTCCGAGGTCATCGTTTCGTCCTTGTCGGGTGAGAGATCCCTGAGAGATCACACAATCCGGAAATAGCCTCTGTTTGCCAAGAAAAGCCAAGTCTTACTCCAAACCTGTGTCCGCTGCGATGATGCACTTGTTCTCTCCGCTATAGCCTTGTGGCGATTAGAACAGGTTTGCTTTCGGCATAGAGGCAATTCACAAGACTGCATGGTATCAGGATTCAGAACCATCTGTCGAACAGAATACCTGTCCACAAGGGCTCGGGTCGGCGAAAGTTAGTATGTAGTCGCTTTCCCCACAACTCGGAACTTGGCCTCATTGCTCCCTCGTGTCCGGTGGTACGACGTCTAAACCTCCGCCGATCAGGGAGCAAATGCAAAGAACATGCAGCTTGAGCTCGGACAGCACGCTGGAACTTCACAGTTAGCCTTGCGGTAGGTCACCGACCTTCACGGGGGAACCAACGCTAGTAGCACCCCCTTGTTCCATTCAGTAGTAACTATGTGCGTGCCTGTGGCTCGTCTTCGATACAATAGACAGACTGCCATGATTTCGAGTAAACTGACGGGTACCATCTCATACGTTGTCAATGCCAATGTCTCCGTCGAACAGTCGCAACCTCGTCGGAGGTAAGTAACCTCAGGCTGTTATTGGTGCCACGATCGCTCGAATGGTCTGCCTGTCAATCTCACAATAGTAATGGCTGCATACAATCAGATCTGTAGTAACAGAAGGAGTGATATAGATGCTCTGCGGCGGGGTCTCAGAATTCGACGCCCGCGGATGTTTTTGGCCGAAAAGTACGTTAACGGGAAATGTTTAGGAGCATTCTACCCCTTGGCCGACGATGTAGGAATATCTTGTAGTGCATTATGATTGTGAGGAGGTTGAATACATTTAGTCGCTATCCAAGAAAGCTGGAAAGGTGGGCCAGTGGCAACGAGGCAGCTCTGGCCTGCCCGCTCTCACCGGAACCACATATCCCGACTTCGTCGGGTAATGTAGGTGTCTTCCTGATCCAAGTATTGGAGCGATCTTTAGATTCAGCGGCGGGGAGGGAGCATTAGATTCGCTTGCCTCTTCTATTAGGATGTTTCTGGTGGGATGTTGGTTCGTAATGTCGGACCTCCTGAGTCTTAACAGCGGGTGCATCACCATGTCCGCCCTCTACGCATACCATCTCGCTGCCTCGCATCTGGATATTTGGAAATAAAGACAAGGAATTACTTGCTGTTAATAATCTTATGTGTGCAATAAACCATCCATTTACACTAAGCTGAAACGCTTATCGAGCACAACAAGAAGTAGGTGTCGGGCTGGCGGATTGTAGTCAAATAACTGCTGTAAGTATGTGTGCTTAATTGGTGTGGCAACTTCGGTGGCCGCCAACTCTGAGTTAGTGATAGGCATGTAAGGTGCTCCTTCGAAGAAATGTAATAAGGATCCTCGGTTGAACACGCCGACGTAATGCCTTGAAACACGATGAGGTGCCTCCTGTCACTGTCAGGCAGACTTCTGGTGTGGTACAGGAGGATCGGGAACTATGATTTGCAGTCTGAACGGATCAGCGCCTCGACGGGTGTCATCCACATGGGTTTGACGGATCGGAATGGTGAATAGGGGCAAATGAGCTAGCAAGTGTACCATTGTGTACCATCGCTCGCGCCGATCATGGTGCGTGTAACAGGTGAAGAAGTTTCAGGGTTGAGGGTAAAGTTTTGTGCTTTAAATCTGGTAAGTTCTACCTCCGCCGTTTCCGTGCTTCTGCAAGAACGCACGACTGATAATACGCATCGTATTACATCTTTCTCGCTGTTTTCTTGGACATAATTGTGTTATCGCTATCAGTAGTGAACTGGAACCGCACTCTACTAGTACGCCTGAACCCAGAGAGTCAGCACAGTTCCTGCTATTCCGTCGTCGTCAAAATTACTTAGATCCAAGCTCCATCGCGTCGATATGACAGATCTCCTACCTATACCTGTTTGTAAGGACCCCGCTAACAAGCCGCGGAAGTTTCCCTGTTCCGTTGACCATCCCCCCGCCGAGACCCCAGCGGGCGCTTATTTGGCACTGCCACAAGGCCCCCGACGGTGCGATGCCCGCCGCCATCGCTTGATCACCGACAAACCTGTGATTACGTAGACAGCGATCCGGTGCTATGACCTCCGTTTCGCTCGGCGGCCTATTCCTGGGCTTTTGGAATGCGCAGTTAACTGCAACCGCGACAGCTTCACGTTGGCCACATTTGAAAGGCTCTGATCAGTGATTTCTAGGCTTGTGGTCATACCCCATTCATCGCCATGTCATGGAGCTTATCGGGCGCTACTCGCAAACCGACGCTACCCCGGGTGCAGACATGAATCCCGACTCAATACATTTGGACCCACAGTTACTTCCGCCCTGAACAGAATGATTTATGAACGTCAAGCGCTCAGAGAAGGGTCACTTCTACGTGCCTCTTCGCATGTATGGTCACATTTCAGTTTCCTTACTGGTGCTCCTATTTGATGCATGATAAGTCGCTGGGAAAATGATGCAACCCAGTCACGAAGCAGGTGCGCCCTTCGGTGTCCCATTCTTGGACCGGACTCCGTCCGTCCTTCTCCCCCCACGATTTGGCAGCGCACGCAGGGTAGCCCCCTTGCAGGGTTGCTTTTTGACCACCATGGCCCCGTCTCTGGATTTGTCGGATCCGCTTTCTAGGGCTGTTGCGCCACCTCCGAACGAAACCACTGAAGAACGAGAAGCACGGATGCTGGAGGAGAAGAGAGCGAAGTCCATCTCAGATGCCATTGACGAAGAAATCGAGGCCCAGCGGGTAGCTGTAAAGAAGGGCCCTAAACCTATTAAGATACTTCTTCTGGGTGCGTTCAGCGTTGGCTCTAGAACTTGCTTGGGTCCCTTGATAGTACTAACCTGTTGGATACTACAGGCCAAAGTGAATCGGGTACGTGCCAACCCCTGCGCGCCTCCGACGAGAATGAGTGGCCAACATTCTGTTCCTCTCTTGCTCAGGAAAATCGACGACTTTGAAAAGCGAGTGACACTTGGCACCTTCATTTCTCCAAAACTAATTTCATGCTCGCTTCAGATTTTCAACTCATGTTCGAGCCCAAGGTGCGCTTTCTCCATTGGAATGACTGTCCTAAGATAATTCTGATGAGACCACAGGCATTTCAACTCGAAAAGGCCTCTTGGCGTGCAGTAATTCAACTCAACCTAGTCCGGTCGTTCCATGTTATTATCGACGCTCTGACTCGTGCTCAGCAACTCGGGGCCGACTTCCAAGAGGGCCAAGAGACGATTATTATCCCTACAGACCTTCTCAAAACGAAGCTGCGTCTAACACCGCTGCTCGCCATCGAAGACATTCTTATCCGCCGTCTTACTCCCGTTGGATCCGGCGAAATCGAGGCAACGCAACTATCTTCTGGCAAAACGTATACAGAGCGGACGAAACACTACATCAAGGAGGTCGCTGTCAACTCGGCGAACCAATGGAAGGACACGTTCAATCGCCTGGTGCGAGTGGAGGCACAGCGTCATAGCTTCGAAAGCGTGGATGGAATTGATTGGGACGACCCTAATGATCCAGGACGAGTTCTCCATGAATGCGCGGAGGACATGATCAAACTCTGGGCTGATCCTATCACACAGAAGGTTCTACAGATTCAAGGCATCCGTATGCAGGATGCGGCAGGGTTGTAAGTTCCGTTTCTCGCCTGGTCTTATTGGACAGGGTTTATGACCTAACCCTCTTCGACTCTAGCTTCCTGGACCAAATCGAGAGAATAACAGCCCCTCGCTATATCCCTACCGTCGGTAAGCCTGCGTCTATTCCGCATCCTGTTCATGCTAGAAACGCTGTCGCCACTAGATGACATTCTCAGAGCACGATTGAAGACGCTAGGTTGGTTCTTGGATTGTGCTATATCGGCGAACGTGAACCCCTGACTCTTTCCTCCGATCAAGGTGTGAGCGAGCATCGATTTACTTTGTCGAGCAGTGGGTACCATCGCCCTTGATTCTGAGCATTGCTTCTGATATAGCCGTTATCAGCGGGTGCGCTCAGTCGTGACTGGCGTGTTTTTGATGTGGGAGGACATCGATCGCAGGTGAGTATTTATCTTTATCTTTGATTGCTTTCGGGCGCTGATCTCAATGCTTTTGGGCGCCAGAGAGGTATGCGCTGTCATGCCGTTCTTTGTTTGGATGCAATGATCCCAACACCATGCCTCCAGCTGCGTGGGTGCCGTTCTTCGATGATATGGATACCATCATCTTTTTGGCGCCTATCAGGTTTGTGATCTAGGTCCCTTCCTTTCGTCCTTGAGATTGATAGCATGTCCTACAGCGGCTTCGACCAGAACCTTGCAGAAGATCCACGGATGAATAGGCTGGTATGTACGATCCTCTCCAGTTGCGATGTTTAATTAACATTTCTCTTCGCAGGCCGACTCTGTATCTCTTTGGTCGGAACTAACGCGCAACCAGCTGTTGAAAGAGACCAACCTGATCCTATTCCTGAACAAGGTCGACATTTTCAAAGCGAAGCTCGAAGCTGGAATCAAATTTGGTGATCATGTCGTATCGTATGGAGATCGGCCCAATACTTTCGAGCACACCACAGCATGTGAGTAGACTGAGCTTACACCTGTGCCGCCCAAAGACTGATGGAACTCGATTGATAGATATTCGCCGAAAGTTTGGTGCGTTGTATCGACGAACCTGTGCATACCTAAGCTTTCTTCTGACTTGGCCTTCCATTGAAGCCAACATTCTGAAAGAAAATTCCCCACTACCCCGGGTCTTCTACTCACATTTGACGACTGTAACGGTGATTACCATCCCTGGTCCCCTTTACCCTGCTCTTGTGCTGAGGCAAAAAATACATAATAGGATACCAAATCAACTAAGCTTATTCTATCTAATCGTACGTTTCCAGGTCCCGCAGTCGCGATCCGTGTCTGACAAAGTTAACAGTCCAGGAGATGATCATGCGCGAAGCACTTGTCCAGACTAACCTATTGGCATAGGTTATCAACGATTTATGCAAACTTAAATTTATTCCTAACGATCTATGCGACCTCTGTTGTATCATACCCATGTAATTACCCTACCTGCTGGCACTTGTTTAAAATACCCCAGGCCAATGATGATAATCGTTTCACGACTCGGTTTATTGGATGGTACGACACCATATTCAGCAGTCATGCCTTGAGTTCAGATCTCTGTCCTTTGGGACAACGCTTTGATGTTCAAGGGACCAACGGACAGAAATCCATGAACCCCGAGGAAAGCGGCGGAGGGCAGGATCGAAACCGGGCCGCGCTGCCATCAGAACAACGACCGGCGCTTCGCTTTTTTCCATCTCATCCTTGAACCATTACCTCGATTCGGCGCTTATTCCCCCTTGCCCATGTACCGCTTGCAAATGCGACGTTCCTGGGTCCCGGTTTCAACCCTCTGTTCTCGCGCTGCTACTGCAAGGTACTATGCAACTGGGACCATGTCGACAGTGCATCGAGGAACAGCGTTCGAAGAGCGTTCTTTAGCGTTACTTCGAGACCAGTTTTCGATGACATTGACTCGGGTTGGTGGACGGGACGACGGCGGAATCGACCTCATTGGATGGTGGTGGCTACCCTCCATCAAAGGCAGTTCAGGGTCAGAAGCAACTGCCCTGCAAACCGCAACAGGGGAGCAACGTAGGCGGATTAGGGTCGTGGCACAGTGCAAAGCGGAGAAGAAGAAAATGGGCCCCAACTATGTCCGAGAACTCGAGGGCGTGGTTTATCGTCTTCGCCACGGGGATACGAACCTCTTTTCGGTGGATCCGAAGGTCCAGGCGGAAGGAGCGGAAACTCTCCCGGTGGCCCTCTTAATCTCCCAGTCACCATTCACGAAATCCACCATTCTTCGGGCTCATTCCTCCCCGATACCCTTTTTCTTGCTACATCTTCCTCCAGAAGCGCCCAGCAGCCCCAGCAGCCAAGAACCAGCTAGCGGTGTCACATCTCCGACCAAAGACGAAACTATCGGCGCAGCCGTATGGAATCCAGCGCTGGCCGGCAGTTCAGGTCTCCTCCAAGGCCAGATGGAAGTACGGTGGGAAAGGAACTCGACGACCGGAAGTTCACAACCGAGATTATGGTGGCAGGGGAACACGCTGAAGAATTGGACCCCCGCGGGGCCCACTGTCAGCAATACATGATGTTCCTCGTTTCAGGCAGCGAACCTCTCGTCGGATGATCACTACCGGGAATTCCTCCACAAGCTGGTCGCCCGCGGCCATCCCTGGCCGCGCATACCCCTCCAGGAGAAATACCATCATTCTCCGCAGTAAGCCAAGCAGAGGTGTTGTTCGTGGGCTATTTGTCTCTCCTTTGCCTGGTGGGATGGCCGTTCGTGGATGGGCGCCCATCCAGTTACCGGCTGTATACCACCCGAAATCCAACCCGAGGAAATGATCTTCGTCGCTCTCCGAGTTATTTATACCTATCGCGACGCGGACACCTTGCAATACATCCCTTTTTCTATTTCATTTTCAAGCGCTTAGAGTAATGTTTTTCACCACTCCCTCCCTTATCCTACCTGCCCTGTCTCTGGGCGTCACAGTCGTTACTGCACAAGATGGCTTTATTCCCCATGCCTCGAAGCTGTTTACATGGCCCGACATCGTCAGTTTATTTCGTCGTCTCTTCAACTCTATCTAATGTCTCTCTCTGTTTACAGCCATACAAAGTCGATACTTCCACCGGTTTATCGAGAGGAGAGCAACTCGGCTACAATATCTGCAACTCCACCACAGAACATCAGGACTCGCTCTGCCAAACGATGCATTTCAACAGCATCGATGGTTAGTGGACAGTTTCTGGCTCCATCGCGCTTTACTCATGGTTCGTGTAGATTTCTGTCTCTGGGGGCCCCCAGAGTTTGGAGAGACCGTCGGGGCTGTTGAGGGCAAGATGGTCGCTTGGTGCACCAAGCCCGGTCACGGTACTCGGTTGATCCCCGCCGGTGCACTCACTGGCGTCCAATGGATGAGGACCCCCGACTACATCCAAGTCGTCGGATTCCTTGACCAGACCAAGATCAATGTGCTTCCTGACGACGATGGAGGTGAGATGGACCCCCATGGCGAGGACCAGGTGAGCCTCGCATCCGCTGCACCATCGAATCCGAAGCCAATCTCAGTCTCCTCGTATGTAGCGTGGTAACCCAATGGGTGGTCTGATGTTCACCAATGCATGGTCCGAAGACGGTTCGACACCCCAGCAGGTTATTCAATGGCATAAGTGAGTCGGTCTCTCCGTCTTTCTTCACACAGAACTCGTCTCCTGACACTCCGTCCCTAGTTTCCTGGGCGCCGGCATTTTCTGCCTCAAGGCCTGCGACCCGCGAGGAGAATTCGACGCTCAATACTGCGAGCACAAACTGGATCGTATCGGTTGTGCCTACAATGCCCCCAACAACGCTCAAGACGGCGTTTTCGAGACCTGCGAAGGCGAAAGCCAGGACTTCCCCGGTGTTTACACCGACGAAAATGGCGAAGTGCAGACGTACACTCAGCCTGCATCCGACATCTGGCCGGTTCCGTACACCCCTCGTATCCCTTCTTCCTCCAACTGCGTCACCCACACCAGCGCTGCTCTCTATACTGCCCTTCCGACTGTTACCAGTGACTCTCCTGGCCCCTCTGAAACCCCCCGTGTGATAACCAGTCGGTCCTCCGCAACATCGGAGTCTGGGACTGGAACAGGTGCCCCAAGGGCCACCGGTGGTGCGGGCTCAACGGACGACTCAGAGACAGGTTCTGGCAGCCGTGTCGCAGCCCCTGCCATGTTGCTTCTCGCATCTGCCTTCTCCCTCTTCCTGCTTTGACCGAGTGACGGATATCTCTCTCTGTGTAAACTCCCCTGATAATGTCAGTCTGTCTCAATCCTTTTGGAACACTTTCTTCCAGCCGTTGTTTTTAAAGTCATTCAACGGTGGCCGGGATTTCGAAACTTCTGATCCACGGTGGGATCATCGGCTAGCCTTTTTATTCAACACTGGAAACAGAAGGCTTTCCATCCCCGTGAATTCGAAGACCGTCGTCCGGTTTCGTATTGTACTAGGTGCTAACTGCTGTAAAGGTTTGTTGCTCTTCGACGGACATTTAAGGCCGAAGGGCAAGCATGGTCTTCTTCAAGGTAGGCACCCTATCCCCTCTGGTTCACGTCAATGTCGTTAACGCGACACACCTGAAACGTTTCCCTTAGGGCGCTCTGGGGATCTCGACGCGCCATTTATAGGAACGCTGAAGAAGGCACATCCTTCACCTAATTTTCCTTCCCTTTTCCTAATTTTTTCTCTCGCTTTGCGCTTTCCAGCATTACTGGAATTATGATTCCTGTCACTCCTTCCTCTATTCTAGCTGCCCTCGCCTTGGGCGCGTCAGTCGCTACTGCTCTCGCCTTGGGCGCGTCAGTCGCTACTGCTCAAGAGCTGCCTACTATCCCTGATGTCGCTCACGCCTCTAAGTTGTTTGAGTTTGCCGACATCGTGAGTGATTGTTGTCCATCTCGCATCGTTAAATCTTAACTCTTGACCTGCGAATGCTTGTACTAGCCTTACAAAGTCGACACCGACACCCACCTTGCCCGTGGCCCTCAAGCGGGCTACAACATTTGCAATTCTACTACCGAGGGCCCGACTTCGATGTGCCAAACCATGCACTTCAATGGGATCGATGGTGAGTAGTCTGAATACCATTACATGTGTATTTAATCCAATCGCTTCCACAGATTTCTGCCTCTGGGGTCCTCCTGAGATGGGTCAGACCGTTGGTGATGTCGAGGGTAGCATGGTCGCTTGGTGCACCAAGCCCGGACATGGTACTCGCTTGATCCCTGCTGGAGCCCTTCACGGAGTTCAGTGGATCAGGACACCTGACTATATCCAGGTTGTCGGTTTCATTGACCAGACGAAGATTAATGTCCTCGCCGACGATGATGGAGGCGAGATGGATCCTCATGGTGCTGACCTCGTAAGTCACACCCCCATCCTCTGATCCAGGCGTCGATTTAATGGCGATGTAGCGTGGTAATCCTATGGGAGGTTTGGTATACACCAATGCATGGAGCGGTTCCCCTCAGCAGGTCATCGAGTGGCACAAGTCAGTGGACCAATTCGGACAAAGTCTATCCGATTCTGATCAATCCTTGTTCAATATCTAGCTTCCTTGGCGCTCAGAAATTCTGCTTCAAGGCTTGCGATCCCCGTGGAGAATTCGATGACCGATACTGCGAACACATCCTGGAC
This sequence comes from Coprinopsis cinerea okayama7#130, assembly GCF_000182895.1. Classification (NCBI taxonomy): domain Eukaryota; kingdom Fungi; phylum Basidiomycota; class Agaricomycetes; order Agaricales; family Psathyrellaceae; genus Coprinopsis; species Coprinopsis cinerea. The sequence goes on from NW_003307534.1 coordinate 1,665,125, forward strand.
CGTATTGGTTGTGACTATAACGTTCCCAACAACGCACGAAACGGTACTTTCGAGTCGTGCGACGGAGATAACCAGGACTTCCCCGGAGTTTACACCGACGAAAATGGGCAGGTGCAGACCTATAGCCAGCCGGAGAGCGATATTTGGCCCGTGCCTTATACCCCTCGCACCCCTGCATCCTCGAACTGTGTGACCTACACCAGCGCTTCCCTCTACTCAGCTCTCCCCAGTGCGACGACTTCCGCCGCCGGGTCGACTGAAACTTCTGAGGGTGCCAGCACCCGGATTGTAACAAGGTCTTCAGGAACGGTTTCCACTCCATCAAGGACTGGCACGGAAACAGGAAGTGGGAACCCTAGGGAGACCGCTGACAACGCTGAAGCATCCGAGGAGGCCGGCGCAGCTCGTCGGGTCGCCATTCCAGGCGCCTTGGTCCTCTCTCTCCTAATTTCTCCCCTCCTCTTCGCTTGAAAAGGAAGCGGTACATCCCCTTTTAATCTCGCCTTCCAGATACTGATAATCGCGTGTATACCCTGTACGGTCGGTCCTCTGTGACTTAATTTATGATCTCATCGAACCTCGAGGCTCCCCTGTGTTTCGACTTCTGGAACATTCATATATTGCTTGGATAGGGTTTCTCTGCTGGCTTACTTACATGTGGTGGACTGTTCGCAGGGCCTATGGAGTGGGGTAGGTAGGTCAGGAGGGTTTCATTCCAAAGTATTCGACGAGGCTGAAATCGATCACTTTCGTCCATGACGTAAGTCCTTTTGGCTTTTCGATCTGGACTACGTCTCGATCTCACCCTTTTCCAGTTTACACTCGCAGTATCTTTGAGACGTCCTCTCTTTTCTATCCTGAACTCTGGGTGTTCAAATTCAAAATTCAAAGTAATCCTTTGCGCACATCTACCTTCCCGTCCCCTGGGCTATCGGGCAGACCGCTTGACTGCTTCATATTCATCAAGGGAATCAAATTCATGGACGACGTGCGGCGGAAAAGTACCGAGTTGACGACCAGAATGGATGCGCGCCAATCGCCCGAGGATGGTGCGCTGGCACCAACCAGCAGCGACCAAGGCCTTCCCCTGTCGGTATTGGCATCAGACAAGGGTCCTTGTAGACGATGCTGGCTGGCGCTTCGCATCCAAACGAGGCGCCTTTAGTCTGCTTTTAGCGGGCAACCCTGGAGGGCAACGTGGGCGCTCGCGGCCTAAAAGAACTCAATTCCGGGCAAAGTTGTCTTGGCCGTGGAGACCTCCTCCGAAACACAGCCTTTTCTTCCGTACGAAGGCTTCATTTTGCAGGGGCTTGTTCGCTGGGCATGTCACCCTTTCGGTAAACATGGGCTTGGCCATACCTCCACCATCATCCTTGAGAAAATTCCCTGTCTTGGGTTGACCTGATTCTGGCGTTGTTTGTTTTGGTCGCCAAGCCCTTTCTCTCCCTTTTTACTCGCTGTCGTTTCCGCAGCTTTCTTTCCTCCCAACAACCACCTATTCTCGCTTCGGCTTCCCCACCTCTTTCTCCTTCAGTTTCAACCCTTTTTGCATCTTTCGAAGATGTTCCCTGTCGCTCTTTCCTCTCGTCTCATCGCCCTCGTCATGGGCGCAGCCATGGCTGCTGCTCAAGTCACTGAAGCTCCTGCCGCCCCTCCGGCCATGGAGACCTTCCCCGCTACCCCTCACGCCTCGAAGACCTTCGCCTTCGAGGACCTTGTAAGCATAGTCCCTCCTATTTCTCAAACTACAGTTCTAACAGCCCAATAGCCTTACAAGATGAATACCGACACCCACCTCATCCGTGGTCCCCAACACGGTTTCACATTTGCAACTCGACCACCGAGAACCAAGACTCTCTCTGCCAGACTGCTCACTTCAACAGCTTGGATGGTATGTCTCGCTGTCGTTTCATGGCTCAACGCGAACGCTCACCACGTGTTTAGACTTCTGCCTCTGGGGTCCCCCTGAGTACGGCCAGGAGGTCGGTGACATTGAGGGTATCATGGTTGCCTACTGCACCAAGCCCGGCCACGGCACTCGTTTGATTCCTGAGGGCGCCCTCACCGGTGTCCAATGGATCAGGACTCCTTCCTACGTCCAGGCCGTCGGTTTCCTCGACCAGACCAAGATCAACGTTTTGGCTGGTGACTGGGGAGGAGAGATGGACCCCCACGGTGCTGACCTCGTAAGTTTCCCCCTTTTCATTCCCCGTAGCGTGCGGCCGTTAACCTTGTTCGACAGCGTGGTAACCCCATGGGTGGTATCGTCTACTCCAACGCCTGGACTGGCAGCCCCGAGCAAGTCATCGAGTGGCACCTCTTCCTCGGTGGTGACCGCTTCTGCTTCAAGGCTTGCGACCCCCGAGACCAGGATGACGACAAGTACTGCGAGCACATCTTCGATCGTATCGGTTGTGACTACAACGTCCCCAACAATGCCCAGGACGGTGTCTTCGAAGAGTGCGAGGGTGACAACCAGGACTTCCCCGGTACCTACACCGACGAGAACGGCCAGGTTCAGACTTACACTCAGCCCGAGGGTCCCATCACCTCCATCCCTTACACCGCTCGCACCCCCGCCTCATCCAACTGTGTCACCCACTCCAGCGCTGAGCTCTACACTGGTCTCCCTCAACCCACCACCACCGACGCCACCTCTACTCCCACTGGCTCTGTCTCTGGCTCTGGCCGCATCACCACAAGCCGCTCGACTGGCACCAACGGTGGCTCTGCTAGCCCCAGCCCTACCGGTGATTCTGATGATTCTGAGGGTGGTGCTGCCTCCTTCGGTGTCTCCACCGCTGCCGTCTTCGGTGTCCTCCTTTCCGCTGTCTTCCTCGCCTAAATATCACGGACCACTTGATGTTATGACGAGTATTTCACGAGGGAGTTCGGTTTGGATAATGATACCACTGAGATTAGTCTACGTACATACCATTCGCTTTTAGTCAGTTTAATCTTGATATTTGCACGTTCACCCTGCTATCTCTCGCATTTTCGGACAATGTTTCTTTTCACTACATGACACGAACCTTGGGATTGAATTGACAATTTTTATTTCATGGTATATTCCTCTTCTCATTGTTTGGAATCTTGTCAATCGTTCGAGAAAGTGTCTTGTCGTCCCCCCTCGTTTCGTTCACTGGGTTGTATCCCCTGAATGCTGATGGCTTATACCCCGCTTTATCAATATGAATTTGACCACGCGAGTTCAGGCAACCTCTACCTAGTACCTTGAGTTTGAGCATCCGTATGCAATACGATCTGCCCCGCTGTGATAACTGACCAACATTCATGTCCTATGAATCTCAGTGAACGATGAAGTCAAAGCCAAGAGCCATCCACTCTTCAGCAATCTCTGGCCACTCGTCCACAAACTCTGCCATCCTCTCCTTCGATTCATCCACAAACCAGTCGGGCCACCAATGTTCTTCATCAGCCACGCTCAAGCCATATTCCTCACTGGCAATCTGCAACAGCTCCGCGATATCGCCTTCGTCTTCGGGGACCTTGGCCTGCATCCAGTGCCTGTCATCTTGTCTATGATCCGACCACCCTCGAAGCTTTAGTAAGATGAGCGTGAGGAGGGGCATTAGAGGAAGTCCTTGTGGAGAGTCTGTCCTGTTGATCTCGGTTTCATCGAATTCGGGGATGCTGAGCAGCCCAGGGACGAGGATATCAACTTTACAACGTCGATCATGTCCTCTGAGCCGGTACCACAGAACTCGATAGTCCGCGTTTGGGTCCCTCGAATCTACGAGGTAGAAGTTGTCGTCGGCTGATACGAGGATGTATTTCAGTTCTTCGGGATCGATGTCCTGTTCTTCTGCGTTCATCACGACGAGGTCGACGTCCTGTGTAAAAGAATGTGGTACTGTAACATCAGGCATCTAGGTCAGTGAACGCGAAGTGATATTAACCTTTGGTGTGCGGTTCCTCATTCCATACTCCGCGCAGGCGGTGCTCCCGAAGAGGCAACATGTGAACCCCTCATCTTCGAGTATCTCGATAGCCCTCCTCGCCGTGTGCATCACCTCTCGTCTGAGCAGTGGGCCGTTGCGGGGCATTGCAGTTAAGTACTCGAGTTGTATATGGTGGTGGTGCGCGCGAAAGGATAGCTACGGCATGCATTGCCATGGTTCTGACCTCCTAGTACATGTCACCCATGCGAGAAGGCCGCTCTAACCTCTAACCTATTTCAAGCTAGGTTCGGAGAACGCGGTCATCGGCCACGTTTAGGGGCTAGATGAGATTTCACAAAACCTTCCAATTGACTTCGAGACGGGATTCCAGTACTTCCATGCGTCCTAGAATGCGTCGGATATACCATTGCGGCGCACTCGCAAAGGCCGCGACTCGCGTTCTTCGATTTGACCAGTCAACTCCCCAGTAGATGAACCGTGGATAAATAAAGATAAATAACCACAACCGATAATAGCAACTGCTTTCAACTGCTCTTCCGGAATGTCAGCCCAAGTGGCTACCCCACGAAGCGTCCAAGACAAGGTCTCACAATCACGTTTATGAGAGAGGGCCGGGTACGCGGAAGCAATGGGCGCTTAAACCACATGCCATCAATCAAGCTTACATAATCCCCTATGTTTTCTCATCGCACCACAAATGTTCTTGAACTCAGACAGCGACTGGAACGCCAGGCGTCCAGAGATTTTTCTCCCTGAGGCGCATGGTTACGATCTTTCTACACTGGTGCGTATAAGTTCCGTTTGTTTCCCCAAGTTTTCTTGAGAGAATGACACCAATTTTATGACAGGAATTAAAGGGGTTATAACGATGCCTGGACGTACACATTTCTCGATATCTGGACCAGACTCGGCGCCTTCGTCACGTTCGGCGTCTCCAGCGCCCGCTTACGACTTTAATGACATCGTAAAAACAGAGAAACTTAATGGAGTCGAGGACGTTTCCCCTGGACAAGGTCCAACCGATGTGTACGACACCACGTTGCCTGCCTGGCGAGCGGCCGTCAGGAGAATACTCGTCAAGACGGTCGAGAAGGAGTCGCGGGTGATCGCAAGGATGCAGGTGTGTAGTTGTATTGTCTGTCGAGAGAAGGTAGAAGTTGAAATCCGGAACAGAACGCTATCCGAACACCCTGGCTAGATTCGTACTTTGTTTACACTTCTCTGTTGGGAACGCACACATTCTTTATGATCTTGCTACCTGCCTTCGCGTTCTTTGGGCACCAGGACATTGCTAGAGGGTAGGCACATCTTTTTTAACTACGGCAGCAGTCTGATTTTCCCCGAAGACTGGTTATGGTACTTGCAGCAGGTGTATACCTGTCATCAGTCCTCAAGGATATGTTCTGCTCTCCACGGCCCTTTGCACCACCAGTCGTTCGACTAAGTGAGCCCTTTCATCTCATAGTCTGCGAGCTAAACTGATATAGAAAGCCAGCCATCGGCTCCCACCACCTGGAATACGGCTTCCCTTCAACACATTCAACAAACAGCATCTCCATCGCCCTATTCTTCTTCTCGATCGTCCACAGCCTCACCTACACCTCCACACCCACCATTTCACCACAAGAATTCTCCGTCTTCACGGCCATCCTCGTCTTCTACGCCTTCTCAATCGTGTTCGGCCGCCTCTACACCGCCATGCACTCCTTCACCGACTGCATCATGGGCACGATCCTTGGCGCAGGGATTTGGTGGGGCCACGGGAGCTGGGGCGGCCATCCCGTCGTCATCTCCCTCTCCAACCCCCTCTCCACCTTCTTCACCACCTTCGGGTTTGGCCAGCCATTCGACGAAAACCACATCGTCGTTTACCTGGGCAAATGTCTCGGAGCGGGGCGGTGGATCGAGCAGTGGTCCGAGAACGGCGGATGGAAAGTCCCGGTTATCCTTATCCCGCTCTGTCTCCTAGCTGTGAACCAGCATCCTCAGCCAGTTGACGACTGTCCGTGTTTTGAGGATGCGATTGCGTTTGGGAGTGTAGTGCTGGGCGCGCTTGTGGGTCGGTGGGCGATGCATTCGGCTGGTTTGAATCCCGAGATGAACGGGCTCTCGCTCATGCCTGGGAGCGGATGGGTTCAAACTGACCTTGGCGAATGGATTGCTGTCGAGAGGACATGGGGCGATATCGGCGTGTGGTGGGCCGTAGCAGCGTTGAAGATGGCAGTTGGTGAGTGGCCTCCCTCGTGGTCTAGCAATCATCGCTCACACAGTCGCAGGTATTCTGACCATCTTCGTCTGGCGTATCATCGCCAAGGCTGCATTGCACCTCATCCTCCCGCCCACCTTCCGTCTCCTTTCGCGCGTATTCAGGCTGCCCAACCGACGGTTCTACCTCCCAGCTACTGAGTACAAGAACGTCCCGAGCGACATCCACGTCACCGAAGACGGCACCATCGCTTTGCAAGCTATTCCCAGTGTCATCGATCTCCCTTCCTCAGCTGGTATGATGTTCGAAACTGGAGGCATTGGGAGCGGTGTGGACGGCTCGTCGCACTGGAACCAGAGTAATGGGAACGGTGCCGAGATGAAGATGCGCGCGGTTAACGGAAATGGGACTGGGAAGGCCGTTCCTTCCAAGTTGGCGCAGGAGATCAATGGTGGTGAGGTCCATGCTGCCAAGCGGGTAGATGAAGAAGACCAGGAGAGCAAGGTCAAGGGTGCTAAACACTATGATGCGGACGGTAAGCCTAATAATCAGCCTCATCTGCCAAATCTCAGTCTAACCGCCCCTAGTCCTCACCAAGGTCATCGTCTACGCTGGCATCGCCTTCCTCGCATGCGAGGCTCTTCCTCTTATGTTCGAACACCTCGGATGGGGACTTCGCTATTCGGTCTAATTTACTCTACTGCCCACGCTAATCATGACCCCCTATTTGTCTTCTTCATTGTAAAACACAGACGTGTATTTATCTAGGACTGTATCTTTTACTTACCTACTACCATTTTTAATGATACCCGCATACAAATCACCTGGCTGTTCTCTGGATTGTTCAACTTCCATGCACACCGAGGACTCAGGACTGGGACTCGGAAGAGCGGCATATTCATCACGTGGAAAAGTCGTGACTATGACAGACCTGACGGTGATTTGATTCACCATCAACAGTCTCGTAAACCTGCAGAAGACAATCGACCTCGAAGCGCCCAACTACCAATTGGCGCCATGCTTGAGCCCCCAATCTCCGATGGCACCCTGTGTCGTGCCCTCGCAGTGGATCCCAATGAAGGGCGATGTCTTGTGGAAAACTGCCTTCCTTTTCGCGGTGTTGAAGTGGCACACGCTCTTCCGCGGGTGACTACGACGAAGGATCATACATATGGCACGTTGTCCATCCTCCTTCCGCACAACGAGGAATCTGATGCTCATAATACTTCTAGATGGACAGACTAGAATGGGGGTGGGGTATGCGTCGTAACACCCTTAACTTGGACACGCGCCAGAACGTCTTCTTCAGTAAGCGTCATCCACCCTGTACAGGCTGATTAATACTGACTGGATTTTCATCGTTTCAAGTGGGCGCCTCTCTATATAAGATGTATGAACAACGGAAGTGGGCGTTGCTCCCCGAAACGCACATCATCGAAAGGTTCCTCACGCCCAATAAAGTGCGCACTTTGTGCCGTGAGGAATTTGCAAACGTCAATGTATGTGTTGGTTCCCCGAGTAGTAATACTAACTGCGGTCACCTCGTTAATGTTCACCGGGATTTCAAAAAGGAGCCCACGTATAACTACACGTTTTTGCCTCTCACGAAAGACCTCGAGCAAATCGGTATTCATCGACAAACTTGTGATTCTCCGCCGGCGTTTACAACCCACACCTATCCCTTCGATACACTCCCAACCCTGAAGTCCCATATCCACCCCAAATTCGCAATCACTCATCTGGGCGCGGCGCTTCGGGACCTCGCTCACAGCTCATTGGAGCGATACCTGAAGCTGAAGGAGCAGCACCCCATTCTGTACACTATCCGAATGCTGTGTTGGAGGTGGAGCATCTTGCCAGACCGGGCGGTGGAAGATCCAACGTATGTAGTTCCACAGGCAAGCTCTGCTCTCGACGAGGATGGCGAGGAGGACGATCTGCCCAATTCCGAGTCGGGAGATAGTGTGGAAACCGTTCCTCGGCGAGTGGAATATGTTTTCGAGGAAGACGAGAAAAGGGAGCTCAGACGAAGAGAGGAGCGAAGTGCCGCACGAAGGGCTGCACAGTTGCGAAAACGGCGGCTCTCGATTGATGACACATATCCCGATGAGTGTCCTGCTCGAGGCGAGGGTCCTGTCCGAACCGTGGAAGGGGGCGTCCTCAAGCACTCCAAAGTCGATGCTGACGGTTGGACGCCCGATACGATATCAGCCTGGGCCCAACGCTGTACGGGTGGGCCCGAAGATCACAGCATTCCGACTTCACCGCCTATCCTCCGTCCGCGATTGGAGAACATGGAATCCTCCGGAGCCCCAGCAACTTCGTGAATCGGGCCCATGATTGGATTCGGGAATGGTGCACAAGCAACTTTACGGAATGCTTTCTACATCCCTAGGACGCTCTCCTGAGAGCCTCGGTTGATTGGATGTAACGGTTACAATGTTACTACTATCATCAGAGGTAGATCTTCCTCCGAATATAGGCCCATGCCCTCGCCCATTCCGGTGGATCTCTTCAACCGTCTGGTCGCCCTTCGAAAGCGTTTCCGACTCTGTCGTAGACCGAATCGCACACCTTCCAGCCGCCACATGGAATATGATCAACTGAGGAGCAAGGGCCTGGCGGGTCCAAACGTGAGTCCTATTAAGGCTCAAAGAAGAGACAGGTGAAGAAGAACATACAATAGCAGTGGTATGTGCGATCGAGAACACCCACATTGGTACATCCAAGTCTACAGCCCACCTCGACTCCTGCGCATACAGCACAATAGCTCTCACAGCGTAAGGGACTCCCGTAATCGCGACGAACGCTGCGGACTCGATGAGCATGTATGCGACAGGCGAATACCTCTTCTCCACTTGGGCTCTGAACGAAGGTGGCATGGCCCGTCGTACCCGGATGAGTCGCCACAGGATAAGCGCTGTGACGACGACGTGCATTAGGACGTGCGCGAAGAGGTCGAGTGCGAAGACGGTTATGAAGGGTTTCGCGTTGGGCCCTGTGACGGCCTCGGGGTTCTCGAATTTAAGGCTCATGGCCAAACCACCGTAGAGGAATCCGAATTTTGCCATATTGGCGATAGCGGTTCCTTTGAAAGTGTATTGTGAGTGGCGAGTGGTGTGAGAAGAGGAGACAGACAGACAGACTTGAGGAATATTCACCTAGGGACAGAAGGAGAAGCGTCACGGGTAGCGCAGCTATCCACGCGCAGTGGTTCCAGAGGACCCAGCAACGGTACGCCTGTCGGAATTGAATCCTCCATGTCAGTTTTTGCACCGATGCTCAGTCGAGGACGGGTGCATAGAAGTAGAAGCGCACCAAAAGCGAGTCCCCGATCCACCGCTGTCCGATACTCGCCAAAGAAGAAATTGGCCGCGCAATGGGGAGCACGACTGACGTTTGAGGCCGTCGGCCTTTGGTCGAATCGTGCGTGAACTCGTCAAAGGCTGCTATAGATGAAGCTATGGCACCGCCGCAACTCAGAAGGCAGAGCACGAAGCTAGCCATCAAGTAGAGGAGCTTCACCCGTCGACTGTGGGACTCGAGTTGGAGGAAGCGGATGAAGATGGATCTGCACATGAAGATTTGGGCTCCTGTTCGAAGACAGGTGGCGGATCGTATTTAGCCCAGCGCCAGGACGCCTCGAGAGGATCAATTGACCCGTACCGGCAACTGCAGTCTGCACTATGGCGCTGATCTGGGGTCCAACGTCGGGAGGAACCATGTGACCCACCTACTTCAAGCCTCCAAACCGCACTTGGAGTTTGAAATGGGTACTACTAACACTTCAAGGAGAACCCACATCACGAGCCATGCTTTTATATTATAACCTGCCCGTCGAGTCAGCGGGAGATTCCGCTCCAACCGCGAGAGACGATTCAGACACAGCGAAAGCGCAGTTGGTCAAGTCCTGAAGCTTGAAGAACGAAGCGAATCACTACGTATGTAGATGGAATGAAATGGAGACATTTCGGACGGACCGGGATCTGTTGATCAATCGAATTACGGAACTGTGAACAGGACGAGTTTCGTCGCGAAGATGGGTATGTACTAGTAGCCAGGGGTCGAAGAGGAAACGTGTATGATGCCATGGGCGTTGTTTCAAGGCTCACAGCCGACGGCGTCAAGGTCGGCGAGATACTGCAGCTGGACCATGTTCGCAATCGTCAGAAGCTTGAAAAGTCTGTTTACTCACCAGTTGAACACACGTAGTATCTGACCAAGAAACGCCGCAACCCACGATCTACTACCATCTTTCCCAAACGCATAGCACCGATTCTTGAAACGCCTGCGCGTCGGTGAGTCTGAGTCATGTGCAGTTGATGCGCAGGTCCCTCGCTATCAAACGAGTCCAAACAGGACATATCCCCAGTGATCCCGTAGGAGTTGACGGAAGGTACAAGGGGAACCGTTCATCTATTAGACCAATGATGAACGGGCGCTTAATTTTCTTGGCAGTCAGTCACAAGTCCCTGTTCCCCCCTTTTTTTTTGTACCGAAGTCTCAGAAATGAATGGTAAAAACTGTACCCCACCGCCCTCCGCACCGCAGGTACGTACAATGATAAAAAGCAGATAATCAACACCCCCGAGATACTCATACAGTGCGTGCGGGGTAAATCGTTGGATCAGGAAAGCTCGTCTGGAAAGCAAGAGCTTGAATGAGAATGAGAGGGGCAAAACCTGAAACTTGAAACAGCGAGCGAACGGGTGTCCAAATTATCCAGGATAAGTATTACAAAAGTTATTCCAGAGTGGATAGTAGTGAATGAGACGGGTATTAGGGTATAACGCGATAGTAAGGAAAGGGTAGCAAGTTGAGCGATAAATGTTAACGACAGTAAGTAGAGCAGTAGTAAACGTTAACGACAGCGGGTGGAGCGATAAATGTACGAAAATGAGGAGAGCGATAAAAGATAGCGAGGTGCGGGAGATTAAATAATCGACAGCAAGATGGCAAGGAGGGATAGCAAGATATCAAAGAGCGATAGTAAGATAGCAAGAGTGACAGAGCGAAAGCAAGGGAGAAACACACAGCACAGCTAGGAATGAAATGAAAACCAATTCAGAGCAACGGATAGCACCAACAAACAAGACGAACACGAACGGGGATTAAGGAATGACGAATATCAAAGGAAGGGCAAGTAGGTGAAGAGCGCACAGTCATACCATACAGCAACAACGCGAACACCAACTCGAAAACCACAAACCACATCCAGGTGTCCAAAGTGTCCAAACAGCATCATTCCAGGTGCCCACTAATCTCCAAACGCCGCCACCTTCGGAAAACACATCCACCACCTCGCATACACCGGCCTCCCCGCCAGTCCAACAACTTCCACCCTCCCAGGTGGCACTCCAGCAAATTGCTGCTTTACATACCTGTACGCCGGTCCTCTAGCAGCGAACTCTGCAATCGCCAGCTGCAGTTTCTGAGCTCTATAGCCCCTATGCTCCCCACTTCCACTTCCATTCCCACATACCACCTCCTCCGAGTGCGAGTCGCCCTTGAACTCCCTTTCCTCCTCCCCTCCACCCCTAAAATACTCTACCAACTCCCTAAACCCAAACATCCTTTCCAACGCAACAGGCGACGGCTCCGTCCTCTGATCAAACACAATCAGTACTCTCACCCTCAATGCGGGGTTGGGCGAGTGCTTGAGCGCGTCGAGTAGTGGGAGGGTGGGATTGTTCCATTTGAGGTTGTGTGGTCTGTTTAGGATGGGTTTGCTGGAGCAGAAGAAGTATTGGAGGGTGAGGGTTTGGAGGTGTGGGAGGTGTGGGATGTAAGGTGGGAAGCTGAAGATGGTTGTGTCGTCTTTGGGGACTGGTGGGAGGGAAGGGAAGATTATTATTGTGTTAGAACATGGAAGAACAGGTTAAGGCTCGGGAAGAGAGGGAGTAACGTACGGAATAGGCGTTCCCCGTATACGATCAGGTGTTCGAGGTGGGGTAGGTCAGGGAGAGCGCTGAAGAACTCCATCGCAGCGAGGTGGACGCCGTCAAAGTTGCAGGACCGTATATCGTCCAGGGAGATCGCGAGGCAGCGGAGTGTGCTGGGCAGCATCGGTCGTAGACCGCGCAAGAAAGCAGCAGCTGTTTTCTCCGTGTACTCGTCCGCGAGGATCTCGAGTTGGATAGGGGAGTGGTTGTACCCTCCTTCTTCAGCTGGAGGATAAATAGTGTCAAGGTCGAATTCACCACGGATCGTAACCCGCACTTCGGGGCTCGCCAGGCGGTGTAGAACAGCGTTGACGGGGAACCGCGAGAAGTGGTCAATCACGATGACGTTCCTCGTCTTCGCCTTCATCGTGTCGAGTATAACCGCGCGAACTGGGAGTGGAATATCATCCCAAGCAGCGTTGGTCGAAAAAATCTTGCTCGGCTGAGACCTTAGCGTCATACTCTTCAAACCAGGAATAGACTCGAGGACATTGATCAATGCGCCCCCCTCACTGTCAGTCCCCGGGTCGAGCGTCGAAGCCACGTCGATGACGCCGCGAAAGTCGATCACGACGTGCTGGACGTACGACTTGAGGTGGGGGTACCGCGTGAGCTGGGCGTCCAGCGATGAGAGGAAGTTGCGGGGCGTCGTCCCGGAGCGCCAGAGTTTGATTTCGATGGTCTCGTAGAGCAGCTTTTGGACGACACCGGCAAAGGCTTTGCTGACGAGCGCGTATTGCGCGAAATGCGCGCGGGTGAGCGAGTAGCCGTTGTGGTATAGCCCAGATAGGATCTGGTAGAGCAGTTCGGGGGGTAGACTCGACATTGTGCGCTTGCCCTGGCTTCCCCCTGTTAATCCCGTATTTATGTGGTGCGGTGGTCGAGTCAGGCTGTCGAGTCGAGAATGAGCAAAGTTCGTGACAGGAATCAACACGCGGCGGGTTTGTGGGTGCCTTCACGCGGCGCGATCAATCATTCATAAAAACAGTCGGCATCGCCGTGCACAACGAGCACAGCGTCCTGAACAACGCGGTCAACGACGACGACCAAGGGAGGAAACTGGCAATGGATTATTGGATCGGAGTCTGGAGTGAGGGCGTTCCGGGGTGGCTCGTAACTGCCCTCATGTGATTGGTTCGGAAGCAGCTGCCCCGCGCCCGGCATATGCCGGGTTCCGATATCACGCGACATAGCCGGGGCAACGAGCCAGAGAGTCCCCGTCGTTGCACTGTTTTCCCAAATCCACTCTTCCGACCTTCCACTTCACGCCTTTCTCCCGATATGCAGTCTCTCGCTCTCGCAAAGCACGCGCTGCGAGCACAGCCAGCGCGCCTCACCCTCGCCCGCACGCTCGCCACGGCCACCGAGAAACCAGTCCTCCTCAAGGAATTCAAAATCTACCGATGGAACCCAGACAAGCCTGAGGAGAAGCCCAAGCTCGAGAGCTACAAAATCGACTTGAACCAGACGGGGCCTATGATTCTCGATGCGCTTATCAAGATTAAGAACGAGGTGGACCCCACTTTGACCTTTAGAAGGTCGTGCAGAGAGGGCATTTGCGGCTCGTGCGCCATGAACATTGACGGCCAGAACACCCTCGCCTGTCTCTGCAGAATCGACAGGAACGCGTCCAAGGACACCAAGATTTACCCTCTTCCCCACAGTATGTCTTCATTCGAGCCCCTTGTGCGTGAGCTGGGTGCTGACAGAATGTAGTGTACATCGTCAAGGACCTTGTTCCCGACATGACCCAGTTCTACAAGCAGTACAAGTCGATTCAGCCCTGGCTGCAGAACGATAACCCCCCGGAGAAGGGTGAGTTCTGTTTTATGTTGATTCGAGACATTTGACTGAATTGGTGAAGGCGAGCACCTGCAATCCCCCGAGGACCGCAAGAAGCTCGACGGTCTCTACGAATGTATCCTCTGCGCCTGCTGCTCTACTTCCTGCCCATCCTACTGGTGGAACCAGGATGAATACCTCGGCCCGGCCACCCTCATGCAGGCCTACCGATGGATCGCTGACTCTCGAGTGCGTACCTTTCCTCCTTTCTATCTCCTCCTACCCCGCTGACATCATGATTCACCAGGACACGCACACCGAGGAGCGCAAGGACCGATTGCAGAACGAAATGAGCATGTACCGCTGCCACACCATCTTCAACTGTTCGCGAACCTGTCCCAAGGGTCTCAACCCCGCCGCTGCCATCGCCAAGATCAAGTTGGAGCTCGCTGCAGAGTAGACGACGACGCGCTTTGTAGGTTGTGCATAAGAGAGGAAGAACGGGAAGGTCACCTAAACCCTCATCATACTTTTTTAATTTTTTTGCATTCATGGATAGCGCGTAATGTTTTCTCTGTATCACAGTCGGTCCCTAATTTCACATGCATATTCGTTGAAGCAACATTGGCTCGTGTGATGTCTAGCGCTTTGAGTGGACGGCTGGTTAGAGGATGGTATGGGTAAGTCCTGGTGCCTGTCTATTCCTTCATTTGCTCACCTATCCTCTGTGCTTTAGTCCTATCTCACGCTCCTTCATTCGACGCCACAACCCTTCGTACTTGGCCGCTGCAACCACAGTCTTGTCCACCTTAACACCAAGGCGCTATTCAATAACCTTCTATGGACCTTCAAGTGGTGCCGCCCCGTCCGGTGTCGTCCATCACCCACGGCCTCAAGCTTCCCTCATACAGTCAACGGTTGGAGTGGTGTCTATAGCAGTCGGCCAGCTTTGGTATCTTTGCTTTGAGTCGTGCTTCAGCGGCGGTCGGTGCCTCAGTGGCATAGTGGCATAGCGGCCCATTTCTAAATGCGCTGCCCGACACTCGAAAACTGTCGATAGATTGAGAGCGGATTGGATCATGATCCTCAACTGATCATCTTCCATGTCCCGGGCTGCATATGTATCTTTACACTTTGGTATCCAGATGGAAAGATTTGGGACCCGAACTCAGGTCTATCCTAGTAGTCGGAACCTGGCCCCAATTCTCCGGGCGCTTAACCCACGACGTCCCAATCGCCACGCGGAAGATGATCATTTGTGGTGCAAGTGCCTACAGAAAGTTGAAACCCAGTCAGTACCTAACGCATCCGAAAGCATTAAACCCCCCCAAAAAAATATACACTTACAATCATACTGCTATACCCCATATAAAAAAACCACTTCACCCGGTACGCAGTCCAATTCCCCCAAATCGCACTAGAAACGGCGTATCCAGCGCCAACAACCGTCAAAATCGCGGCGGACTCGACGAGCATGGCGATGACGTTCGTATAGACTTTGTCGTCCGCAGCTTTCACCGAGCGGGACATCCACTGGCGCGCCTTGACGAGGCGGTACGAGATGAGCGATGTGATCACGATGTGCAGTGTTACGAAGATGAAGATGTCGGCTGCTTGCCAGCGGAAGTTCTCCCCTGTGAAGTTGGCTGAGAGGGGGATGAGGGTGCGGATGCTGATAGCTGGATAACAGTGTATTTATTAGTCTATGTATTGACTGGGGAAGGGATTAGGGGCAGCCATACCTAGGTTAACAACATAAATCATTACAGGAACTCCAGCAATCCAGAGATGATCCCTCCAGAAGATAAAACATCGATACACCTATTATTATCGCAGTCATCAGCCTCCACACCATGGCACCCCTTCATAGGCATCCACAGATCTAACTCTCACCAGCAGCGCATCTCCAATCCACCGCTGCATAGGGCTCGCAACCAAATGCGTCGCATTCACCGCAGTCGAGTAAAACCTCTGCGAGACCTCCGTGTCGTTCCACAGACTTGGGGAGGTGTTGAGGATGACGTTGTAGGAGACCCAAGCGCCGGTGGCGGCGCTGATCCACCCGAGTACGAGGATGGCGAAGCTCACGGCCAGGTAGAGCAGTTTCATCCGCCGGCTGTAGGACGGGAGGAGTCGAGGAACCGAGAGAAGATGTAGCCC
Source organism: Coprinopsis cinerea okayama7#130 (assembly GCF_000182895.1). Classification (NCBI taxonomy): domain Eukaryota; kingdom Fungi; phylum Basidiomycota; class Agaricomycetes; order Agaricales; family Psathyrellaceae; genus Coprinopsis; species Coprinopsis cinerea. The sequence continues at coordinate 1,681,138 of NW_003307534.1, forward strand.
CACATGAACATTTGAATCGCTAGAGTGGTAGAGTTAATTAGCCTCCCTCGATAGGACAGTGAGACTACGAGTCAATCTCATACCTGCGACGGCAGCCTGCACCATCGTATTAGCCTGCAAACATCCCAGAAAGAACCGCGAGAACTTCGAGTGGTCCATCTCCTCCGACATCTTGGGGCCAGCAGCAAGAGCCTGAGGGAGAAGGTCAAGGGCGGTAAGCAGCAGTAAGAAAGAAAACGGGATGTGAATTGAAAGCGATGATATCCAGATGGGAGGAGCCCACACCTCGGTAAGTAGCCTCTCTTAAGCACCCTTTGGGCGAGCCGCCCGAGGTGTATTTAGAACTTCCAGCGGTGCTGTCAAGCTCCCAAACATTGACGGATCCCAGCAAGGAGACCCTCGGTAACCTCCAACTAATAATATCCGCTCAGCGCTCAGCCTTCATTGGAATGGAGTCAATGGACATCGAATCCCGTGTCACGACGTAAGAATCAGAAGGCGGGGTTAGTATTCTACCTTAATTCTACGCCTTGGAGATTTGCGGAAGTGCGGATGCGGTATCTTAACCTGACCATGGCTGGATCCAGGACCCAGATGGTTTATGATCGAGGATTACTAAAGGTCATTAACTGCTACCTAAATCTCTCTGAAATACACGGGCAAGGCGATTCTTCCTTGCTTCGAAATATACTTAGTTTTAAGATGCACGAATCCTAGTAGCCTGAGTGTGATCAAGTTCCCTTTGGCACTCGATCTGATCAGAAATTTCTAATGCTAGTACATACTCGTCGGCGCAGGATGGGCGCTAGACTCCGTCAGAAGAAGAAGAAGACCACTGTGGCTCCACGCAGCGTCACGGTGTAGCGAACAGCCGTACTCCCCATTACAGTGACCCTGATTCTCCACACTTCTCCGAGTCAATGTCACGATTGGCCATCCATCGCTATCGCTGCGCATGATAGTAACGGGATTAGAGGTATTAATGAACATCTTATCTTATCGTCATTTAACGAGGATGAGCAGATACCGACATCGATATCATGGAATTCAGATCGTTAGTATGTAACACCCGAGTTGGTCAGGCGGGTTACTCGGGCAGGGCTTTGTGTCGAGTCAGAGTAATTCCCTTGAAAATGGTCTATTCGCTTCTTTACAGCGGTAGCGCGGGTATAGAATATCGCTTCTATTGGAGTGGAGGGAGGTATAGGGTACCATGCCGTTCATGAGGAGTGAAACGTTCAGATGCTTGCTCCACTTCATCTCTTGTATTTAGGTGCCCAATCGCTAGGCGATGAGTCTTGGCGGGCGCTCCAGTAGTCCCGCCCCGGGACTGACCCAGAGACTCTTCCTCTGATCACGGACAGGTGAATGGCCCTTCTATTGCGAGGCCACCAGTGTATCCTCTTCATTCAACTTCGTTACAGAGGTCTACCCCGCAACGATCTTCTCGCCTTCGAGTTCCTGATGAACGCGACTTCCCCCATCTGATGTTGGCGCTTTCCACTTTAGATAAGTAAGGAAGGCTCCCAGCACCTCCCTTGCTCAGTGATCACAACCGCAGCGTTACCAGCTCTAACAGACCTTCTGATTTCTTCCGTTACGTTGCGATACGGGAATCGATGTCCATTCCAATGAAGGCTGAGCGCTAAGTGCCTATAGGTTGAAAGTTACCGCGGGGACGTCTCCTTGAAACGAGATGGGATCCGTCAATGTTCGCGGAGATGGAGAGCTTATTATGTACTACTAGTACTTCTGAATGCGTTTCTGAATACCCCTTGGGCGGCTCGATCGAAGGGTATTTAAGAGTGGTTACTTACTGAGGTGTGGACTCCTCCCATCTGGATATCATCGCTCTTCCCAACCCGCCTTTTCCTTACCCCTACCACCCTTGACCTCAGTCTCCCTCAGGCTCTTGCTGCTGGTTCCAAGATGTCGGAGGAGATGGACTACTCAGAGTACTCGCGGTTCTTTTTGGGATGTTTGCAAGCTAATACGATGGTGCAGGCTGCCGTCGCAGGTACGGATCGTCTCGTAGTCTTTCACTGTCCGATCCAGGGAGGCTAATTAATTCCACGGCCGTACTCTAGCGATTCAAATGTTCATGTGGGGCTACATCCTCTCTCGGTTCCTCGAGCTCCCGTCCTACAGCCGGCGGATGAAGCTGCTCTACCTGGCCGTGAGCCTCGCCATCCTGGTACTCGGGTGTATCAGCGCCTCCGCGGGCGCCTGGGTCTCGTACAATATCATCCTCAACACCTCGCCCACGCTGGAGAACGAGCCGGAGGTCTCGCAGAGGTTTTACTCGACGGCGGTGAATGCGACGCATGTGGTTACGAATGCTATGCAAAGGTGGATTGGAGATGCGTTATTGGTGAGGTGGGATCTCTGGATGAAGGGGTGCCATGGTGTAGCTGATGACTGCGATAGGTGTATCGATGTTTTATCTTCTGGAATGATCATCTCTGGATTGCTGGAGTGCCTGTGATGATTTATGTTGTCAACCTCGGTACGCCCTTGCCCTTCATCCTTTCCCCAGTCCATACAGAGACTAATAGATGATACGCCGTTATCCAGCTATCAGCATCCGCACCCTAATCCCCCTCTCCGCCAACTTCACAGGGGAGAACTTCCGCTGGCAAGCAGCCGACATCTTCATCTTCGTAACCCTGCACATCACAATCACCTCGCTCATCTCGTACCGCCTCGTCAAAACGCGCCAGTGGATGTCGCAGTCGGTGCAAGCGGCGGACGATAAAGTCTATACGAATGTCATCGCTATGCTGGTTGAGTCTGCGGCGGTTTTGACGATCGTTGGCGCTGGATATGCGGTGGCTAATTCGATTTGGGAGAATTGGACGGCGTATCAGGTACAGTGGGTTTTTTATATGGGGTATAGTAGTATGATTGTGAGTGTACTCTCCGTTGTTCAAGTTTAAGGATGTTGCTGATGTGTTGTGGAATTTGAATACACAGGCACTTGCACCGCAGTTGATCATTTTCCGGGTGGCGATTGGGAGGTCGTGGGTTAAGCGCCCGGAGAATTGGGGACAGGATTCGATTACTAGGGTAGACCTGAGTTCGGTTTCTAAATCTTTCAATTTTGATACCAAAGTGTAAGATGTATACCTTGTCCTAAGTACGGAGCTAGATCTCTTGTCGTGTGTATGTAAGTAGGTTAGGTTAGGTTACGTGTATGTATGTAGTGGAAGTATACCCCGAACACGCTGGTCGATTCAAGCCTGAGTAGCAAGAAATTGGGGTTATACTGTTGTGAACCGTGATGCTGGAACACTGTGTAAACCAGTCGAATCGAATCTAGACTCTTTCAATTCTAGAAGGAGGTCGTTTAGGCCTTTGAATTGTTGTACTTTGTCGGATTTCTGGTAATCACTATCAGAACCACGTGCACGTTCGAAGATGTCAGTCGAAAAAAGATTACCTTGTATTTCACGACTCGACCTGAGGTGCTTGATACGGCGTAGAAGAGGGTTTCGGAACGTGATTTGTCCCCTTCGGACTCATATGTCAACTTGAAGGAAAGGAGTCCGGGGCCTGCTTTGACTTTTGCTTTGCCCTTTTTCTGAAGGCCTGGGTCAAGGAAGTTCTGTCGAGTGCCTCAGCAATCTTCAACCCAAGTTGGCAACAGATACAGATACTATTACGAACCTTGGCCACGTATGAACTAACAGTCTCAGCAATCGAAAGGCCGACAAAACAAACGATTTTAGGTCGGTACTTGTGCATCTTGACGAAGAAGGGGGCGACGCAGGCTAGGCTTTCGGCTTTGGAGAGTTCGGATGCTTCGGCTGTTGGGCGCCCTACGAGGTTGGTCTGGGGTTTGATTTGGTGTTAGGATTGGGTTTGGAGGTGGTGTTGAGGGAAGGGGAGGGGTGGGAATAGGATGAGGGGAAGAGGGAAGAGAACTCACTAGTCCGATGCTGTGACGGTCGGGGAGGGTAAAGTCTTCTTGGGGTTTCATTCGTGTTGAGGTGAGACCTGAGGAGCGGATTTGGTGAGTTGAGTGTGGCTATGGAATAAATGGAGGGCATACCGGACTCATGAAGACAACTCCAGAAATGATTTGTTGGCCCGGCGAAATGGTGGCCAAGTGTCGCGGATACCTGGCCAGGACTGTACGTTGTGACAAAGCTCAGAACCAAATCTCTTTTCTTGGGGGCCTCAGGCTCACTTTATTCCGCAGAAGATTACTGAGAGGATAGGTTATCATTTTCGTTTCAATGGTCAAGCCAGGACGTACGTACTGTCAAGGTCTGGCTTGAGATTGTCATTGACCGGTCGAAGGTGTGCGTAAACAGACGGGTCAGCGTAGCCTCGCTTTGGTTTCTTGGGTGAAGACCCCCTGGATCTGCTTGATTCCCTGGATTTCTTGTCTTCGGACGGTAAGGAGCGCTTCAGCCTGGCTCGTGGTTCGTCCGAGTCCTGCCCGGGGACAGTGGTAGCTGGGGACGACGTTCCATCCGGAGTTCCGTTCTCGCTCTTCAGAGGCGTATGAAGGGAAGAGTTGCCGCCAGGAGAAGGGATATCGTCTAGGTTGGGCTCTCTTGGGGTGACAGTGCCCTTGGTGTCTGTAGGCGAACCCTGGAGCCTCTGCTCTTCTTCATCGTCCTCCCTTTTGGGCTGTAGTGCCTGATTCACCCTCGTGGCGGTTCTGGTGGCTGGTTTGGTATAGGCATAAGAAGCCAGACGGTTCAAGACACTTTCAGAGTTGTCGATAGACCCCATATCCTGTCCATTTTTCGCAAACCCACGACGACGCAGAACGGCAAATGAAGGTGGAGCAGAGTCCCGTTTTAGGTGATGGGAAAACCGAGTCATGCTAAGTCGAGCTTATCTAATTTGCTAACTCAATTTCTCGCAGCCGTGATGAATAATAATATTCCGCGTCAACTTGTGTGTTTTGCACCTTCGACCGCGACGGCGACGAGACGATTATGTCTGGACGAAAAGGACCTGATCTGTCAGGCTACAACTATGGCGCAATCTCTTCTCTGGTGTTGACCGCAGATAGGTCTGCGCTGCCGAGGAGAGACAAAGAGCCCGATGGCGCGCCGACGACTCTGGCAGGTCGCATTGACCCCAAGGAAATGGGCTCACGCGTCCAGAGACAGGCCCCCAAGGACCTAGACAAAAAGAAGAAAAAGGCCGCCGACAAGCTCGAAGCAGCGGAGAAGCAGTCGAAACGCAAGGCAGAGCTGGGCGCTGGGTTTGGCTATGCGGATATTATCGAGGCGACGCAGGACGTCGAGGGTTTGACGTATCGACCGCGGACGGCGGAGACGCGTGAAGTCTACCAGCTCATGCTCAGCGCGGTGCATTCGGCGTTGGGAGACCAGGCGCAGGACATCGTGCGGAGTGCGGCCGATACTGTTTTGGAGTCGTTGAAGAACGAGGGGTTGAAGGATTTCGACAAGAAGAAGGAGATTGAGGAGGTTATTGGGCCCATCTCGAACGAGCTGTTCTCGCAGCTGTTGGGGTTGTCGAAGAAGATTACCGACTATAATGAGGAGGACGAGACGATGAAGGACCCTGATGCCGAGAGGAAGGACGCGGAGATTGATGACGAGGTGGGCGTGGCGGTCGTGTTCGATGACGAGGAGGCAGAGGACGACGATGACGAAGGTTTCGAGATCAACGAGGGGTCCGACAGCGACGACGACGAGGAAGACGAAGAGGAGGAAGTACCAGAGGGTATGGACGCCGACGACGAAGAACTCGTCATTGGTGGTTCGTCAAGCAAAGACAAGAAGGACAAGGCCGACAAGGATATCGTTTCCCCTCACTCAGTCGACGGTTTCTGGGTGCAGCGACAGATAGCAGAAGTCTACCCCGACCCCGTCACTGCCGCCGACAAAGCAGCAGCCGTCCTCAGCATCCTCGGTTCAGAATCCAGCGCCCGCGACGCCGAAAATCAACTTATGGAGCTTTTCGACTACCAGAGTTTCCACATCATCGCCAAATTCATCAAGAACCGCGACGTCGTTGTCTGGTGTACGAAGCTTATGCGAAGCGACGCCGACGAGCGCGTCAACGTGGAGGTGGCCATGCGGGAGAAGGGTGTTGGTTGGATTTTGCGCGAGCTGGCTGGAGACCGACAGGCCAAAGCCAAGTCATCAGACGCCATGGACGTTGACCAGCCAAAGGTTGTCCCCAAGACCGCCACGCTCGCCCCTGGTTCAACGGTTCAGCCCAAACGAACGATCGACCTGGAAAGCATGGTTTTCAGCCAAGGCGGGCACCTCATGTCGAACAAGAAGTGCAAATTGCCTGAAGGCTCCTTCAAGCGGAGTAGGAAGGGCTTCGAGGAGATCCACGTCCCCGCCGCCAAGTCGAAGCCTGTTGCTCCCAACGAACTCGTCCCTATCGAAAACCTTCCCGCTTGGGCTCGCCCAGCATTCGGCTCCAACGTTCGCAACCTGAACCGAATTCAGAGTAAACTCTACCCAGTAGCGTTTGGCACAGACGAGCCTATTCTCCTCTGCGCTCCTACTGGTGCCGGAAAGGCGAGTACATCCATTTTCTAATCTGCGGCGCGGCTAACCCCTACTTTACAGACCAACGTAGCCATGTTGACTATTCTCAACGAGCTCGCCAAGCACCGACGTGATGACGGTTCCTTCGACCTCGACGCCTTCAAGATCGTCTACATCGCTCCCATGAAGGCTCTCGTGGCCGAGATGGTTGGCAACTTTTCCAGTCGACTCAAGCAGTTCGGCATCAACGTTGACGAACTTACCGGTGACTCCCAAATGACCAAGCAACAAATCGCCGAGACTCAAATCATCGTCGCCACACCCGAGAAGTGGGACGTCATCACTCGCAAGAGCACCGACACCAGTTATACCAACCTCGTCCGTCTCATCATCATTGACGAGATTCACTTGTTGCACGACGAGCGTGGTCCCGTCGTCGAGAGTATCATCGCCCGTACCATTCGCAGGATGGAGCAGACAAACGAGTATGTTCGACTTGTCGGTCTTTCCGCCACCCTCCCCAACTACCAAGACGTCGCCACCTTCCTCCGCGTGGACGAGAAGAAGGGCCTGTTCTACTTCGACGCCTCTTACCGACCTTGCGGCCTCCAGCAACAATTCGTCGGTATCACCGAGAAGAAGGCTATCAAGCGCTACCAGGTTATGAACGAAGTCTGCTACGAGAAGGTGCTCGACCACGCCGGCAAGAACCAGTCCCTCGTCTTTGTCCACTCGCGAAAGGAGACTGCCAAGACTGCCAGGTTCTTGCGCGACATGGCTGTAGACAAGGAGACGATTACGCAGTTCGTCAAGCCCGATGGTGCGACACGCGAGATTCTCCTGCAAGAGGTGGAGAACGTCAAGGACCCCAACTTGAAGGATCTACTCCCCTTCGGTTTTGCCATCCACCACGCCGGTATGAACCGTGCCGACCGAACGACTGTTGAAGAGCTGTTCAGCGAGGGTCACATCCAAGTGCTCGTTTGTACCGCCACGCTCGCGTGGGGTGTCAACCTTCCCGCCCACACCGTCATCATCAAGGGTACCCAGATCTACAACCCCGAGAAGGGCCGCTGGGTCGAACTTTCATCGCAGGACGTCCTACAGATGCTTGGTCGCGCCGGTCGTCCCCAGTTCGATACCTATGGTGAAGGCGTTATCATCACGAACCATTCGGAAATGCAGTACTATCTCAGTCTGTTGAACCAGCAGCTGCCTATTGAGTCGCAGTTTGTGTCCAAGTTGGCGGATAACCTGAATGCGGAGATTGTTTTGGGCACGATTAGGAATCGGGATGAGGCTGTTCAGTGGTTGGGGTACACGTACTAGTGAGTTCTTTCTTCTGCTTGGTGAAGGTGTTGGCGTTGACACTCCTTTTAGCTACGTTCGTATGCTCAAGGACCCGGCACTCTACAACGTCGGCGCGGACTACATGGAGGACGACGAGCAGCTTGTCCAGAAACGCGCGGATATCGTGCACTCGGCGGCTGTCATGCTGGAGAAGTGCCAGCTCCTCAAGTATGAGCGGTCGACTGGCCGATTCCAGAGCACCGAGCTCGGTCGGATTGCCTCGCACTACTACGTCACGTACAACTCGATGATGGTGTACAACCAGCATCTCCGCCCGACGATGTCGATGATTGAACTTTTCAGGGTGTTTGCGCTCTCGAATGAGTTCAAGCTTTTGCCTGTGGGTTCTCTTTGCTTTTTGGGATGGGATGGTGTGGCTGACGACTGGTATTTCAGGTCCGGCAAGAGGAGAAGATGGAGTTGTCGAAATTGTTGGAGAGAGTGCCGATTCCGGTGAAGGAGAGTGTGGACGAACCGCCTGCCAAGATCAACGTTCTTCTGCAAGCGTATATCTCTGGGTTGAAGCTAGACGGCTTCGTCCTCGTTGCGGACATGGTCTTCATCCAACAATCTGCTGGACGGTACGTTCCCGCCACTCTCATCTACGACGTTCCCTCGGTAATGAAATGTCGTTTGTAGAATTCTCCGTGCCATCTTTGAGATCTGTCTTAGAAGAGGATGGGCGGTGCCGGCCAAGGCTGCATTGGATATGTGCAAGATGGTGGAGAAGAAGATGTGGGGATCTATGACTCCTTTGCGACAATTCCCCAAGGTTCCTGGTGAGATTATTAGGAAGGCTGAGAGCAAGCAATTCGTGAGTTCGCTTGTTCATTTCCGTTGAAGGATGGTTTGCTAACAGTGATGATAGCCGTGGTATCGATACTATGATCTCACCCCACCCGAGCTCGGTGAACTCCTTGGTCTGCCGAAGGAAGGTCGCCGTGTCCATCGTTTGGTGCACCAGTTCCCCAAGCTTCAGCTGCAAGCCCAGGTCCAGCCTATCACCCGATCTCTCCTCAGGGTCGACCTCTCGATCATCCCCGACTTCCAATGGGATCCTGAGGTGCACGGCGGTGCCGAGTCCTTCCATATCCTCGTCGAGGATGTCGACGGAGAGGTGATCCTCTTCCACGACATGTTCGTTCTTCGACAACGTTATTCCTCGGACGAACACAATGTCACGCTCACCATCCCCATGTTCGAGCCGGTCCCACCCAACTACTACATCACCGTTATCTCCGACCGATGGCTGCACGCCGAGACGCGCTTGCCCATCTCCTTCAAGCACCTCATCCTCCCCGAAAAGTTCCCCCCTCCCACCCCTTTGCTTGACCTCCAAGCCCTCCCTCTCACCGCGCTCCACAACAAGGAATTCGAAGCGATCTACTCATCGACGATCCAGACGTTCAACAAGATCCAAACCCAAGTCTTCCAAGCACTCTACACGACGGACGAGAACGTGTTCATTGGTGCTCCGACGGGTAGCGGCAAGACGATTTGTGCCGAGTTTGCGTTGTTGAGGTTGTGGAGTAAGAGGGAGGCGAAGAGGGCTGTTTGTATTGAGCCGTATCAGGATATGGTGGATATGCGTGTTAGGGAGTGGCAGGCCAAGTTTTCGAAAGTGCAGGGTGGGAAGGAGATTGTTAGCTTGACGGGTGAGACGAGTGCGGATTTGAGGTTGTTGGAGAAGGGGGATGTTATTGTTTGTACGCCTACTCAGGTTCGTCTTTTTTTCTTGATCTTCGTTAGATTTGAGTCGAGGCTAATGGAATGGTATGTACAGTGGGATGTCATTTCGAGAAGGTGGCGCCAGAGGAAGAATGTGCAGACGTTGGGGTTGTTGATTGCTGATGAGGTGCAGCTGGTTGGTGGGGAAGTTGGGCCGACGTATGAGGTTGTGATTTCGAGGACGCGATATGTGTCTGCGCAGACGGAGATTAAGACGCGTATTGTTGCGTGTGGTGTTTCCCTTGCCAATGCTAGGGATTTGGGCGAGTGGATTGGTGCACCTTCGCATGCTATCTTCAACTTCTCTCCGAGGTATGTGCCCTCAATACGATGGCATGGGCATGGACATGCGTCTAACGACCTTTCAACAGTGCCCGACCCCTCGACATGGACATCCACCTCCAGTCCTTCCAAATCCCTCACTTCCCCTCGCTGATGATCGCCATGTCCAAACCCGCCTACCTCGCCATCTGCGAATACTCACCCAGCAAACCCGTCATCATCTTCGTCCCCTCGCGTCGCCAATGCCGTCTGACCGTGGACGACATCCTTACGCACTGTGCGGCCGACGACAAGCCCGACCGGTTCCTCAACATCGAGTTGGAGGATTTGCAGCCTCATTTGGATCATTTGCATGATAAGGGATTGGCTGAGACGTTGAAGCATGGGATTGGGTATTTCCATGAGGCACTGCATAAGCAGGATAAGAGGATTGTGCAGAGGCTGTTTGAGTCTGGTGCTATTCAGGTTTTGATTGCGTCCAAGGTTTGTTGGGTTCACATGCCCCTGTTTTACGATGGCTGATGATGGCTTTATAGGATACTGCTTGGAGTCTTCCCGTCGCTAGCTACATGGTTATCATCATGGGCGTGCAGTACTACGAAGGAAAGGAGCATCGTTATGTCGATTACCCCGTCATGGATGTCCTCCAGATGATGGGCAAGGCGTGCCGACCGCTCGAAGACGAGCGAAGCCGCTGCGTGCTCATGTGCCAGCAGACGCGCAAGGACTTTTACAAGAAGTTCTTGGCCGAGGGTCTGCCTATCGAATCGCACCTTCCTACGCACATGTTGCACGATTACTTCCTTGCCGAGATCGCCGTCAAGACGATTGAGAACAAGCAGGATGCTATGGTACGTCACGATTTTTGATGTGCGAATAGGACGCGACGACGGCTAACGGGTGTGTGTAGGATTTGTTGACCTGGACGTTCTTCTACCGCCGGATGACTCAGAACCCCAACTATTACAACCTGCACAATGTCACGCATCAGCACTTGTCGGACCATCTTTCGGATTTGGTCGAGACTACGCTCAATGATCTGGTCAACTCCAAGTGTATCGCGATCGAGGACGAGATGGATGTCTCCCCGTTGAACTTGGGTATGATTGCTGCGTACTACAACATTTCATGTGAGTACACTTCTAGTTATCCTCCCGGTGGATGGTGTCACTCATGACGACTCTTTAGACGTCACCGTCGAGGTGTACACCCTCTCCCTCAAAGAGCGGACCAAACTCAAGGGACTTCTCGAGGTTGTTTCCTCTTCGGCCGAGTTCGAAACTATCCCGATTCGTCGCCACGAAGACACGCTGCTCAAGCGAATCTACGACCGGGTTCCCGTCAAGATCGACCAACCCGACTTTGAGGCACCTCATTTCAAGACCTTCCTCCTGTTGCAGGCGCACTTCTCCCGACTGCAGCTCCCGCCGGATCTTGCTGCGGATCAGGTTCTTGTTCTTGAGAAGGTTCTGAACTTGCTGTCGGCGTGTGTGGATGTTATGTCGTCGAATGCTTGGTTGAATGCGTTGGGTGCTATGGATCTTTCGCAGATGTGTGTTCAGGGTGTGTGGGAGACGGATTCACCGCTCAAGCAGATTCCTCACTTTGAGCCTGATGTATGTTTTCTTTTTTGTATTGTTGAGGGTACAAGTATAGCTGACGTGGGCTTTTCTAGGTCATCAAACGCTGCAAGGATGCCGGGGTCGAGTCTGTCTATGATATCATGGAGTTGGAGGACGATGTTCGCAATAACCTCTTGCAAATGACTCCTGCTCAAATGTACGTCTTAGCCTTTGGCTTCTGTCGGGAGCTTCCGAAACTAACTCTTCATTTAGGCGTGATGTTGCCACCTTTGTCAATTCGTACCCTACGCTTGACGTCAGCCACCAACTCGTCAAGGGTGAGTATACGGCTGGTTCACCCATCTACCTGCAAGTGGCCCTCGCCTTTGATGCCGACGACGAAGACGACGAGCCTACCGAACCCCTCGTTGTCGCACCCTACTATCCTCTCAAGAAGATGGCCAATTGGTGGCTCGTCGTTGGCGACACTGCGACTCGCCAGCTGCTTGTCATCAAGAAGGTCACCGTCACCAAAAGCCTCAAGGTTAAACTCGAGTTTACCTTGCCTCAGGGTACCCATAAACTCAAGCTCTACGTTATCTGCGACTCGTATGTTGGTGCTGATCATGATATCTCTCTTGATCCCATCGAGGTTGCGGAAGGCGAGGATAGCGATAGTGATGAGGATATGGACAGCGATGAAGACTAGATTTAGTTTTCTTGCGTTAGAATGTGTAGTGCGGCTGTGGGCTTGTATTGTTGTTCGACTCTTTTTCTTCGTCACCTTTTACTTTTCTTTGCTAGTTGATGCATCCTTTCTATTAGGTGTAATATAGTGTAATTGCTAATCGCGATGACTGCTCAAGAAGTAGATGTAAGTGTCTAGGTATTATATGTGCCATGGTGAGAGATAGGGAAGTTGGATCAGTCCTCTTTCAGAGGAGGGTGCTGCGTCTGCGTCTCCCTTCGTGCAGCTGCTTGTGCTAGGTATTTTGGATCGACCTCTCGAACTGCCTTACCCTCCTTGTTCTTGTAGAAGATGATATCACCATCGTCGTCGACGAACAGACATTGTGTGAATGACCGGTAGAGGGCGTAGAATGACGGGGTGGAGTCATAGTTGTAGTCATCCTTCAAGACGGCTTTGATCCGTTTCGTAATTTCTGGTCCATTATCTAAGGGAAAAGGCTTAGGGATGTGGATAGAAAGGTATAAAAAGCGAGGCTTACAGAATGGTGCACGAAGGAAGAAGTCTGGAGGATGCCGAGGGGCGTCAGAATCGTTGCACTAGAAGGGTCGACGAAGAGGACTCACGATGCGCAACATGATCGTGGCTGATATTGTGGAAGAAGAAGCGGCCCATCCAACCTAGAAGTGGCCTGTCGACGGTGGCTGCAGCTCCACGGAGGAACGTCCATTCGTTCTTCCGATAATGAGGGATAGTTGGGTCAGAGTGATGGAGGTACGTGAACATTACTTGAAACCCGGGAGAGTCAGTTGGTCTGCACCAAGTTGGTGAAAACTAAATCTACTCACCGATCCTAGAGTTGGAAAATGAGTTGAACATATCAGTCTGACGTGCATCCGGAGTTGCGGAGAATCCATGGCGTACCAGTGGTTGACGAGCTGTTGGGAGCGCGTCAGTATCAGGAAATCGAAGCGCGTAAAGGAAGCGACTCTGACCAGATAAGGAGGTAGATAATACCAAAGGAAGAACTCCTTCCCTGCCAAATATAGCATCACGGCCATAGAGCCGATCCCGACGTTCGAGAGAATGATGGAGTTGCCTGATCGCAGTTAGAGTTGTACTTAGTAGTCGCTGGAAACCAGACGACTAGAACACCTACGTTGCTCGGGTTTGAACAGCGCAGAGTTTGGATTAAAGTGGTTGGTGCCGGGCGGGTACATCGGAGCACCCATCGTGTTTTGCCTACAGCACTATCATTAGCTCTCGATCGCAACGACGCTAGCCGGCAATCAACTTACGACAGGTACACCCACCAACCACTGATGAACGAGAAAGGTCAGAAATGGGGGCGGCTAGATCAAAGTTGGCCCTGAAACCTACAACATCTGCATGACGAACATTCGCCAGAGGGTCCAGAGTGGTGTCTCCTCGAAGATTTCCTCGTAGTCGGCTTTGGTAGCCTTGGTTTCGTCTGGGAGATTATATTTGGACCGGGTGTATGGGACATAGTTCTCATCCCGCTCCATGGAGGACGTCGCTTTCTATTGTATTGTACGCACCGGGGTTAGTCCTTGCTCGAGAATTCGAGCTGTTTACGCACATGATGGGCATGGTGGGTGGCTCGCCACGAGAAATAGGGTATCAGAAGATACTTTGGTAACGGTCAGCTTCGCGAAGGCGAGGAGAACTGCAAGGAACACACCGAGTGTAGAACGAAACCAATGGTATTGTTCACGATTTTGCTGTCGTATAGCGTACCGTGGCCCGCATCATGACCTTCCCGAGCTAGCGCGTTAGCATCAGGACGAGTAGGTAAAGAGGTAGCTCTCTCACCGAGACAAAAGATTCCGGCGTTTACCAAGCTCTGGAACCACCAGTAGACACACCAGAGAGAACCTTTCACTAGGGCTTTGATGTATGGCGTGGTGATGAGACCACCGAAGTCCGAGCTCGCACACGACGTTATCTGTTGGGCCAGGGTATACAAGAAGAGGCTCATGACGATATCCCTGACGAGGTACAACGTCGATTTGAATGGGTCATCTTGCCCAAGGGGTCAGGCCAACGCCGAGGTTTTGCCAGGGAGGGCGGGAGGGACACTCACTCCGAAGAAGCTGCTTAGGCACCGCGTCATGTATGTCCTTCAGAGTCGCAGTTGGTGGCGCAAAGGGCTTGCCTAGCCTAAGGGGTACTATCGGTGAGTTGACTGGTGGCGGTCGTGCTAGCCCACTTGAACTCACCTGGCCTCGTATTCAGGTCCGTTTCCCCAGAGACGGAACATATCTGTATCGCCAAGCTCGAGAGGTAGGAGTCGAGTCAGATAACTATCGCGAGACAGGCAGTTCAAGAGGGACAGATTAATGAACACCCCGGGGTAAATATATAGGTGGGTGTGTGCCAACGCCTGGATTCGTTTCCCGCGTTTCAAGATTCTCCTTAAGCGTTCCCGAGTGTCGAGGTAAGCATGACACTTGGAGGAGTGTATGCAATTACCAACTGCGGATTAACGGTGGGCCTCTGCCAACGAATCCTGATGGAAGCGTCTGTCCTCGGTAGATGGAAGTGATCCACCTCCATTCCAACAACTCCGGATACCCAGGCTCCACATGCACAGGACACGGCTGTTGTCGTTCTGTCATAGCAAAGTTAGCATTTGAACGATAATTAGAAGACCTGAAAACCTTACACGACACACTCCCACTGCGCTGATCCTCCAAACGCCATGCAGCGAGCGCGAATCGGGGAAGCAAATCCCATCGAACCTTCTTCTCACATTCCCAAGGCAAGCCAGCTGGTCACTTGCGAGTCCTATTCGGTATTGGATTGAAAGGATTTGAAAGGAGAAGCGCGAGAGTGTGGTGATTGGGAGTCGAATTGGCGATTGATGGTAGAGGTTAGAGTGTGAATCAGCTTTGGGGCGGGAACTTAAATTGCAGTCTGGGTTCCAATCCAACGGTCATGGGTACCACGGCGATCATGGCCCATAATCTCGACCGTTCATATATGTGAATGGTTCTAGCTTCTTATACCAACTAAGCTTGAGTTAGAAAGCTCCAGAGAAAGCCCACGACTGGGTCACAGCAGGTTCCGATGCGGGAGAACCGTCATTGGTCGAGACCGCAAGTATCCCTGGTCTTAACACTGGCAGCACTCACAAGTTATGGACGTATATTCAAAGCTGAATCCAGATAAAGAGTGGACACCTTCCATTGCAATTGCCACCCAGTTCTGGCTCTAGCTCGCGAAGTCCAGATCCGCCCAGGAATCCTGATTGTCCCTCCGCCACTCATTGACAACACATGCGAACTTCTTGAACCTGCGACTCGGTACGAACCTCACTGGCAGTGCTGAGTGGACGAGTTACTAAAAGTTCTGTTTACTTACATAGAAGCTGCTACGCATCCATTGGGCTGGACCGCCGATTGTGTCAGTCCTTTTTCGATTTTCCACGGGCGCCTAACTAGAGCGCCAAGCCCAAACACCCAATCCAACGGTGCCAGTGAACAGCTTCAAGGGCCGCAATACCTCGAAAACGTGGCATCTGGCAGGGGACCCGCGCTCGCCGTCAAGCGTGCGCAGGCTGTAACAAGAAGCTATAAAATTATCTGTCATGAAGTGATAGTCATCGCGACAGAACAAGGCAAACTGATAGTCATTCTAAGACGGTATCAGCCATTTTCCAGTCGTGATACTTAGGTCTATTTCTTGTTGCGTTCAAATAACCTGTCGCCGGAGACCAAGGACCACCGACACAGATAACCCCGATTGGAGCTTTTGGCTGCGATTCTGTTCGATCAACCCCAGGTCTTCAACAACCAAAACATCTCCCTTGTGGTTCATGTCAATTGACGACTTGGGTAGCCAGCAATTATCTGGATTGATTCAACAAAGAAGGGGAGTACAATACTTATGTAGTGCTGAGTATCGAGTATCAAGAACAGCCTTGGGAGGCAATATACAAATCAACAAGAGAGAAACGTAAGGACTATAGGCGCAAGTGCAATAATGTGAAGCTGGCAAAGAGTTGTAACGTACAGCATAATCGGGGAAAGGGTACGGAGCGAGGAAAAGGGGGAAGCAGTAAGCTACAAATACGAAGCAAGGTATGTACACTACGCAACAAAGGATGTCAATTATCTAGAAGGCTGAGGTATAAAGAGCCGTGTACAACAGTCGAAAGAACAGCAAATAGACACCAGTCAAGGACACTGTCACCATGGTCGTTCATCAACAGTTAGATGGACGACGTTATTCAATAAATATAAACGGAATCCGAATCTCAGATACGGTTTCCATCAATATCCAGGCCGAAAAGGTTAGCTAGTGTAAATGTCAGAATATGATCAAGTCTATGCGAAGGTGAATCCACGTACCGAGTTCACCAACGGTGAGGCCTAGCAAAGGCACAATTCGTCAGTCTACCTGCAAGCGTCATCAAACTCGAAACTACTCACGGCCCATCTTCTTTCCTGTTCCTTCTCCCAAACTACCATCAGCAAGCGACTGCTTGCGTTCTTGAAGAGCGAGGATTCGATCTTCGACAGTGTTGGCAATAACCAAACGTTGGACGTTGACGTTCCGAGTCTGGCCCAGGCGATGTACACGATCCCAGGCTTGGGATTCGACAGCCCGAGACCACGCGAGGTCGAGAGAGATGACATTGTTCGCGCGAGTAAGGTTGAGGCCGACACCTGAAAGCGACAAAATCATGAGCAGATGAAATAGAAAGCGAAGGTATAGTCGCCTTACCTCCACACTTGAGCGACATCAACATGACTCTGGCCTTGTCTTTAGACATGAACACACGAACAGCTTGGTCGCGCTTGTTACGATCCATGTCGCCCTGATACCTGCGAAGAGATGAGTGAGCGAGGGATCCAAACGAATAGACCCAAAACATACTTGACATGGGCAATTCCCTTCTCAGCGAGGTAATCCGAAACCAACGTAAGGCAAGCGGTCCACTGAGAGACGACCAAAATCTGAAAGGAAGGTCAGGAGGGGATACTTAGGGAAGGCACAAAAGATTGACCTTCTCGTCAGGTCGAGATTTGAAACTCTTCTCAATGAGCTCCATCATGTACTACGACACATTTAGTATGGGGCTGGCTGAAACAACGACGTGACAAGCTTACCTTCATCTTGGTGGAGGGGAGGAACCGAGACATGTTCTCAACCGACTCCTTGGCCAACTGCTCCTTGGTCTTGCGGCCAATCAGAACCTCCTTCTCTTCCGGAGTGTCCATCTCGTCGTCGGAATCCAAGATCACGTTGGCGCGTCGCTTCCCAAGCCGCCTCTTCAAAGCACGTCGAGCATCTTTCTCTTCTTCGTCCTCATCATCCTCGACGATAAAATCGCTCATGTCATCGTCATCGTCTTCTTCGTAGTACGACACCTTGCGCCGAGAGGTGCGAGCTGGACGAGCCCTTCCTTTTCCTTTGCCACTCGAGTCTTCGTCAACGTCCATGTAGTCTTCATCTTCCTCTTCATCCTCGTCGGAATCCTCGTCATCAGAGCTCTCGCCGTTGAGCTCCTTGCTGGTAGGCTCGAACGCCGCACGTTTGAAGATCTTCTGCTTCGTAATCGGTTCGCGACATTTAGGGCCTGAGATATCTGTCAGATCAAGTGAAGAGCATGAAGGGAAGAGCATCGCTTACATGGATGCGTATCCCTGTTGTCAGCCGCATCGATTATAGGCGTGTCAAGGTATGCATCTGAAAGACGGATGATCAGCGACGTTCCCACCGCAAAAGAGAGGGCGAAGCTCACGGATACACTCGCCACAGAACTCGTGTTTGCACTCGGTGAATACTGCACTCTCGCCCATAATCTCGAAGCAAATGGCACAGTCCTCGTCTTCCAATGCGGCATCAGCAGACTGGACGGGAGTCAGCTCCTTCCTTGTTAGATGCGAACGGTACGAGACTCACCTGCTTCTCGGCTTCCATGCGTTGAACGGCGCGGTCCTTGAACCTCTTCTTCATCTCCTCAACGAATTCGGCAGAGATCATGTTACGGGCACGGGTGAGTTCAGTGAAGACCTCGGGCTTCGAGTTGTCCACCTCGTCTCGGTGAACAAATGCAACAACATCCTCTTGGATGAGACAAGGATGGGAGCATATCTGTCGAAGACGAAGCAGTAGAACGAGAACTTGGTGGTAATTCCTATGATACAAATTTTAGAGCTGTTCAACTCGACAGTCAACGGGAAGACTTACTTCAGGACAGTGCCGGCACGAAGGAATCGGTTGAAGGTAGCTTGCGAACGGGCTTCCACCTAGCGTTAACTCAGCAAAGCACTCCTTAAAGGATAATGAGGCAAAGTAAGAACAGACCATAGTATAGATTGCGCGCTCCTCTTCCGTGAATTCCAGCGGTGTCATGGTGATCTCCTTGGGCGGAAGCTCGATGAGACGCTTCCCATCAAGTTCGGATTCCTTCGTGCGACGGATCTGGCAGGTGACGATGATGGCTTGAAGGCGAGTAACGGCGAGTTTGGCTGCAAGTCTCCATTAGAAGGGGAACCAGTGCCATTGGCAAGGAAAGGCAAGGACTCACGACTTTTCTTCTCCTTCAACGCTATATGGCGGTTAAAGGCATCCCAATCATACCAGGGGCGAACCTTCAAGAAACGAAGATAGCCGTAATAGTCGGTCAAGCCGTTGATGATGGGAGTTCTGTAACGGGCGATCAGACAATGTTACAGTGAAAGGGACGAGTATGTACCCAGTCAAGCACCACCGAAGGTTCGCCTTTAGCTCGTTGGCGGAGCGTGATGAGCCTGAGATGTCGTGAGCGAAGCACGTCATACAGATAGAGAAATAGTGCCATACGAGTGGTCCTGTTACGGATGCCCTGGGCCTCATCGAGAACAACCCGATACCACTGTGTCAATCGTCAGAGACTTTTCCGGCAAGGGTCTTCAGGAATGCTCACTTCGATCTGGAATAACAGCCCAGCTGTGAAGCCGTCAGCGCCATCGTCGTCGCACGATAATGCGAAGTGTGCCTACCTTCGTTCTTCCGCTTCTTGACCTTGGTATGGTAGTCTTCTTCGTCCGAATCTTCGACGATGAAATCATCAAGTTTCTTCTGTTTCTTGGCCTTGGCTTTCTTCTTTGCCTGAGCCTCGTAGTCCGGCCATTCGTGAGCCATGGTCTTCAAATCGAGGTGAGTGGTGAATGGGAGGTAAAAGTCACGGCGAAAACATACTGAGTAAGTCGTCAGCACAATATCGTACTCGAGCAGGTCCCGCTTTCTACGGGGACGGTTTGGACCTGCATTGCGATCGTGAGTGCATTGTACAGTGCAGAGAGGATAGACCAACCGTGATAGATCAGGACTTTCAAGCGGGTGCTAGTCTTGATTTCCAACTCCATCTTCCATTGGTCGAGCAGTGCGAGCGGGGCCACAACGAGCGTAGTTTTGCAATCGGGATTAGTAGAGCGATTCATCATCATCAAAGTGATCCTGGAGGTCGACAGTCAGTCGAGGACTTAGGGTGATCCCGGAGAAAAACGTACATTTGCACAGTCTAGAAATGAAGAATCGATTAGAGCCATGTTTCCGAGAGTGAGCAAATCACTTGCCTTGCCCAGTCCCATATCGTCAGCCATACACCCGCCTTTCAGAGGACTCTTCTCCTTCTTCAGCATCCATGCAACGCCAATTGCTTGATGGGGCATCAAAGCGACAGCCATACCCGGGAGCAAATCGTCGAGATTCTTGAGTCCGAGCTCCTTCAAAGCGTCGTCGACACTGGCGTTGCCGTCAAATTGCTCCGCGTTTCCAGCGAGAAGTAGGAATTTATTGATACTAAAACACGGGTTATTTCAAAGAATGCGAGATAAGAGGTAACCAGACTTACTCGTTGGGATTGGCACGAGGGCCTTCATACAGGTCTCTTCCACGACCATAGAAGAGTCCATCTTCGTCTCGAGCGTCGCGGGTAGGGGCGACATGAATGCCGATCCTCTCCATCGCAGCGTTGGCAACGTTCTGAGCCACCATGTCCGGGTCGTATTCCATGTCGAAGTCTTCCTCATCATCATCGGAATCAGCGAACTTCTTGGGATCGAAGGGGAACGCTTGGGGTAGCCGATGGGTTGGGGATAAGGTGACCTTCGAGCTGGAAGCAACAGAAGACACCTCGTTCTGCTCTGTCTTGATCTCTCGCTTTACAGTCGGGTTCAGCCCTGCTGGCGACGGTTTCAGAGTCTTGCTCTGCGAAGGAACAGTCGACGGCGGTGCTTGCCGTGGAGCCGGAAGACCAAGAAGGCGCGCCATGGGATTGGCATTAAGAATGCGTGAAGGGCCTGGCGCTGGAGTCGGCGTTGAGAGGGTTTGCCTTTGTGATGGGCCAGCAACACCACTTCCAAATTGAGGTATCGTAGGCGCATGCTGTTGACGGACACTGGCGGCTGTCTGGTGCGGTTGCTGTTGCAGAGACTGTTGCTGGGGTTGAGGGATAGACTGCCCTTGACTGTAGTAGATAAAGGGATTGAGGCCCGCGGAAGACGGCGCAGCCGGGGGAGGAGGGATTGGCCTATGATGGCCGGCATTGTGAGCAAACGGTGCGATGGGCGGGGGAAGATAAGCAAACGGTGCAGGAGCCGAGGGGGGATACGCGTTAGCGACATGAGGCGCGTTCATCGACATTGGAAGTGGCATGGGGATGTTTCCAGCAGAAGGCCCCGCAACCGGAGCCGGAAAGGCTTGAACAGCATTATGAGAGGCGCCCATTGACGTTGGAAACGTTGGGGGAACGTTGCCAGAAGAAGGCCCTGCAAGAACTGGGACGGTAAGTCAGCGAAGAACGGTAAAACACAAAGGGGTACATACTCGACCTGGAGGAATCCCCTTTGTCCAGAGGCCTTTTCGAAGTAGAGGCCCCAGGATGGAAAGACTTGAGGTTATCCTTCTGGCGACGGAGAGCGTCCAGGTCAAGCTTCAGCCTGTTCAATCGAGTTTGGTCGGCCTTGGTTTTGCGCTTCTTCCTCACAGCTCGGTCGTAGATGACTTCGAGGTCTGAGTGCCGCTTAATCACGTCTTCAAGCTGTTCACGAATCTCATCCGCATCGAGCATTGGCTTGGTTTCGACGGCAAGGTTAGTCTTCACAGCAAGGGGGGACTTTGGAATCATGGCGACGGAGGCCTCTTGCTTAAGTTTCTTGGTGACTTGAATTACTGAAGAATCGCCTTCGAGGGTAGAGTCGATATCGAAGGCAGTATCGGAATGTCGTTTCCGGGCAAGGGGAGTGGCGATGGGGCCTGTGGGCACAGGGCGCTCAGAGACTCTCCGAGAATCTGGGGATAAAAGGTAAGTCGACACTGCCGCATATATGCTCCTACAGGCGCTTAACAAAGGCATGGTGCATACCGATCTGGGTTTGTCCTTCCGGCTTTATCCCCGTCGCCATGCCTGATCCACGTGCTGGGACCACATGCTTTAATGACAAACCAATATCAGGGAAGCGCTCAGTCTGAGAAAGGCGAAAACTCACAGCATTGGCGCCAGAATGGGTCTTCTGACCGGTTTCTTTCGCCACACGGCGAAGGCAGTTCCGTTTGTGGGTGGGATGCGTGTTGATGTGTGTCTAGATTAAGTGCGCGTGCTCAGTCGCGTCGCGGGAAGTTAATGACGCGTGATTTACCTGGAAAGCGACGAAAGATCCCAAACCGACGCCTTTCCCCCCGTCTCTGGAATTAGTGAGTGGGGTCAAGGGGATCTCCACGTTGCATCCCTCTTCAAGACAGGTCAGGACACCGTCTATGAGAATGTAAAAGTCAGCATGGGCCCACGACGCGTCAGAATGCTGGGAAGACGCGCTTACATCCTTTCTTAGCTTGCTTCACCAATGTGAACTAGAGCGCGTTCAGGAATCGCCTTTGACACGAGAAAAGTCTGAAACTCACGTTATCGTCGAATGGGTATTGGGCGATGTGTTTTTCGAGCTCTGAGAGGTAACTTTTCGGCAATAGCGAGCTCTACGAAGCATGAAAGGTTAGAACGCCGCTGTTTGCTCAGCAAAGAAGAGAGAAACGCCATATATGTGGCTCAAACGCGCTAATTACAGCGCCCGGTACTTTAGGCGGTGGCCATGCCGCCCTCGTATCACGCAGCGGCCACACAGCGGCGCTCAAAAAGGAAAAACAGCGCTCACTGGGTATGTGGGCTTGAAGCCCAGGTGTCGTTTGGCTCGGTCCAGTAGGCTTTCCGCCATGGCTCTGGCAGAGAAAGCGGGGCCGTTGTGAGGGTGGGGAGGAAAGAAAAAATTAGAGGCGCGGATCCCTTTTGAAGGCCGGCTCAGGAACGTGTAAATTGCTTCCCACGATCCCAATTTACATTACGCGCCCCTGATGGCGCGGTCACGCGATCGCGGCAGGACTTGGCGCGCTTCGCGTTTTGCCCTCCGAGTCTGACACGGTGACAGAGAGAGTCGGGGGGAAATACGAGGAGGCCTAAAGTTAGCTAGAGCTTCAGTCCAAGCGGCTCTAGCGCTCAGCACTCAGCGCTGAGTTCGATATTCAGCGGCCGGCCTTAAAATAATTGACGTCATGGTCACGCCTCATGGGATCCGATGCAAAGAAAATGCTTTTCGGCGCTGCTCGGTGGTACTTTGGCTGGAGCAAGGCTGGGATGGGGGTTTACTTCGTGGATGTATACGTTCATTAACAGAAAGTTGATACTGCGGGCCCTGAGATTTTCCAACCATCTGTGATTCTCCAATGCTCCAGATCGAGGTCGGGGATGGGGTACTCAGCTCTGAGGTCTTCAAAATAGCAAAAGTATGAAGAACATAACCAAGCCTCCAGCAGACGTGCCAATTATGATGCCGCATCCGTCCTTCCGAATTCGATACTGTGAGAACAACAAGATTCTAGATTCACAAAACACTACTGTTACACCATTCGTTCAATCAAAAAAGACAGTTCTAGGCTAATTCTCCGCCTTGGATACCTGCGCAATAACCGAGTTGACCAACAAATGCGGGTTCTGCTTCTCAGTAACTTCGCGCGCGAACGTGATCTTAGTTTGAGGGCCGAAAATGAGAGCATGGCTCGAGCCTCCAAAGTGGAACATCCCGAGCTGGTCACCAGTCTTGACCTTGTCGCCTTGCTTGACGGTGATATCACAGGTGGAGACTTCCGCCATACCGATACCGACGAAGCACATGAGCCCAATGTCGGGATTGTCGGCCTTGATGAAGATGAGGGCGCGAGCGGCGGCGACGGTGAGCCAGCCCTGGGAGCGGATGAGAGCACCGTGGGGGTCGCCGGGCTTGAGATCGGGGTCGTCTTGTGGAGCACCGGCATCGGGAAGGACAGCGTAGTAGGACCCGGGGACGAGGACGGTCTTCACGATCTCCCCATCGACAGGCGCGTGCCAGCGGTGGTAATCCAATGGGCTCAAGAACGCTTGGTAGATTGTTCCACCAACGAACTTGTCGGCATCTTCATCGTTCTTGTTGAGGATGTCGTACAAGGAATAGGCCTGGGTCTTCAACCAGAACTGGTCGTGCTTCTTGACCTTGGACTGGATGTTGTAGACGGTCGACTCGCAAGCACTGTGGATGATGGACTTGTCCTCGGGCTTGAGGATGGGTCGAGCAGAAGGCTGAACCTCTCGAGTAAAGAACGCGTCCCAGGATGTGTAACCACGGTGGGGCTCGCTGGGATTGGGGACGACGTAAGTGGCGTTGAACTCGCCACGGCCATCCGACTCGAGTTGCTGCAGGGCGATGGTGCTGAACCAGCCTTCGTCGCCGTCGTGGAGGGAGCTGGCGGAAGGGAAAGTGGTAAGGAACTTGCCCCATTCATTGAGCAAAGTCTTGAGGATCTCGTTGAAGGCGGGCATCCTGAACAAATCGTACCCAGCAGAGGTGTTGCTGAGCAGATCGAAGAGAAGGTACATGGGAACGCCGATAGGCTCTCCGATGGGATTGCCATGTTCATCCTCCGCGATATGGAACTTGGGGGGAGACGTGACGATGCTATCCATAGCATGGAGGAGCTCTTCGAAGCTCTTGATCTAATTAAAAGGAATCGTTGTCAGCATCTGAAGGATACGCAAGCTACTTGAAACTTACCGTCTTCAAATCCGGGATTTGAGCAACCTGCTTGAAGATTTGGTCGAACAACGCGACCATATCAGGGTGCTTCCTAATCGAAGCCGCGAATTCAGCGACAGCAGGCTCATGGGCTCTTTGGGCTTGCCAACCGTCCTTGCCGATGTGGTAGTGAACGTGCATGAAGCTACGATACACTTCCGGGCGAGAGGGAAGCCACCCAGCGTAGCGGCTCATCGTCCTGCTCTTCGCGTACGAGTAAAGAGCGTTCTGAGACATGGTTGCTTCTAGGTGGGAAACGGAACAGTCAAATTGTGGTCGACGTCAGAAGGCGATAGATTACTGACCTTGATTAGAGCTAGTAGTCGATGTCGATGGGAGTAGACTTTGCGTCTGTGGACCACCGAGGAACAGGGGAGGGTCTTTATAGGTTTTGGGAGCCGATATTTCAGAAAGGCCAGGGAGCGAATATAGTCACCGCCAAACATCTGGATCGTCATTGTAAGATGGATCACCATGTTCGATGTCAAGTGTGAAGGGTCGCTTTTACGAGAGGGGCCTTTGTTCTCCAACGTTTTCGAGTCGAGAAGACATCTTTACGTCGTGCAAGTGTCTTTGCACATGGTCAGATGGCTTTCAAACTGTAGCACATCTTGAAGGGCTGAATGAACACTGATTAATATGGACATCCAGGTGGACGATAGCCGCTAAGGAGGCGGCGTTTCCTGATCACTGTGTCAGGAGTGGGGGTGGCAACTTTGAAATGCAGGCTGGCGTCGTGGAGTTTCTACGTAGCACCTGCGTCTCCGTACACTGCACCGCGGTGGCCCTGGGGGAAAACAGGGTGACTGACATTGTTATGGAGGATGGAATCGTCTAGTCGCTCTGTACCGAATTGGACTCCAAAGGATGGGAACACGCTCTCTTCACATTTCCTTGATATGACTTGAACGTGGTCCCGTCAGCTCCAATGAAAGTCATAAGAACAATTCGAACCGTACCTTATCGTTAATCGGGGGGATAAAAGAGCATTCTTCCTGTTAGATGGCAGCGATATGAAAAAGAACTGACGTCTTGGCCAGTCAGAAGCTCCAGCTTCTCCAGGCCTTACGGACAGTCGAAGGTGGCAGAAAAACTCGAATTCAGCCTTCAGTTAGCCAGAGTCCGAGCTCCCAGTGGGTGGCAGATGACGGGGTTCAACGTAAGGAGCCTTTCAGGACCCCGATAGTGTCAGAAACGCCCCAGATTCTGGTAGATTGCGCATCTTGCCGTCCGATTTCCCTAACGTCAACAGTTGCACATGGTGGATACATCGAAAGGGTGTTATCCGGTTCGGGAGCTGGCGGGTGCGGAAGAGCGTAGTTGAAGCTCCGCACAGGCAGCTTATCAGATGGTATGATTGGCCAGTCGACCATTAGACGTCCTGTCCATTAGAATTTCGACGATGTAAATGAACGGCAACTAGAGTGAACTAGCATGGGCGTAGAGGTAACGATATAAGCGATCCTTTGGTCTTTCATCTCGGGGATAAGGCGGGTTCAACTCGGTGGGCTAACTCGAAGGAACTTTGAGCGGGAGCGAGGTCCAAAACTCTCTTATAGTTCAACAACTTGGCATTCATTTGGTCCGTGTGCTATATGTACAAGTTTTTTTCAGCTATGGATGTCCTAGATATGAAGCTTTTTGTCACAGGCCCCAAGCATATCTGAATTCAGTCACGATACAAGTACAATCAGTGACATTTACTTTCCCTTCCAACTCGACGCTGAAGCCAAGGCCGATGGCAACTCTGACACCTACGCCTTGGCAACTTGAGCAAGGATAGAGTTGACCAAGTTGTGCTTGTCGACCTCGATGACGTCCGCGAAGGTGACCTTGGACTGGGGCCCAAAGATGATAGAATGGGACGAGCCACCGAAGTGGAACATCCCGATCTGGTCACCAGTCTTGACCTTCTGGCCTTCCTCGACGATAATCTCGCAAGTGGAGACTTCTGCCATACCAATGCCGATGAAGCAGATCAAGCCAATGTCGGGGTTATCGGCCTGGATGTAAATGAGAGAGCGAGCGGAGGACACGTTCAAATAGCCTTGCGAACGAATCAAGGCGCCGTGGGGATCACCGGGCTGGAGATCGGGGTCGTCCTCTTCCGCACCGGCGTCAGGGAGAACAGCGTAGTAGGTGCCTGGAACCTGGACGGTCTTGACGACGGTTCCATCAACGGGGGCGTGCCAGCGGTGGTAGTCCTGAGGACTGAGGAACGCTTGATAGACAGTTCCACCGACGAACTTGTCAGCCATCTGGTCGTCCTTGTTCAGCATGTCGTACAAGGAGTACTTCTGCGCCTTGAGCCAGAACTGATCGTGCTTTTTGACTTCGTAGGCGATGTTATAAGTGGTCGACTCGCATGCGTTGTGAATGATGGATTTATCGGTGGGCGCGTCGACAGGACGGGCTTGCGGTTGTACTTCTCTGGTGAAGAACGCGTCCCAGGATTGGAAGCCCCGACTAACAGCGTTGGGGTCGGGGCAGACGTAGGTGGAATTGAAGTCCCCGCGTCCGGCCTCGAGACTGGCCAGCGCGACGTCCCCAAACCACCCTTCTTCAGAGTTGTTAAGGACGTTGCTTGATTCAGTGGTGGTCAGGTAGCGACCCCATTCGTCGAGGACCGCCTTGAGGGCGTCGTTGAAAGCAGGCTTACGGAAGAGATCGTACGCAGCTGCAGTGTTGCTGAGGAGATCGAAAAGCAGCAACATGGGAACACCGATGGGTTCACCTATGATGTTGCCGTTCTCGTCCTTCGCGTTGTAGAACTTGGGCGCCGCAACGACGATGGCATCCATGGCGTAGAGCAACTCGTCGAGGTTGTCGACCTTGGTTTCAAACGAAGTCAGTTAATCGATATACATAAAGAGAAAATGCAGAGGCGACACTTACGGTGTCTAGGTTGGGAGGCTTGGCAGCCTGGAGGAAGATTTGATCCATCAACACAGACATTTCTGGATCGTTGTTGATGGTGTCCGCGAACTGCTGGACAACCGGAAGATGCTGGGCTCTGGCGCGGCGTCGCTCCTTCCCGACCTGGCGGTGGTGCTTGATGAACTCAGCGTAAACTTCTGGACGAGCCGGGAGCCATCCATTGTAACGGCCCAACCGACCAGTCGGTCGTCCACGGAGGTAAGTGTTGGGCTTCCTGGTGGAAGTACTCTGAGGCAAAGTCAGCGAATGAACATCAAGAAAAGAGGACGAGGGCTGACCATTGGAAAATCAGCTGTAGATGGGATTGGATAGGTTTATGCGAGCCTGACACGATTCCATCGATTTCAAGGCTGCTTTTATACCCTTTTCAATTTGGTGTGGCTTGCAAAGGGGGCTCCAAAGGCGGGTACAGTGTGTCGTTTACATGATCAACAGGCCGCTCTATTCCAAGAAAGCGAAGAAGTCTTGAGAGTAAGCGCTTGGGTGTGTCAGGAATGGAATCTCGGAGACCCCTATGACCAGTAACGTGGCAGTCTTGGGAGTGAAAGAACGTCAGGAAGGCACCAGAACCCAGGTATGGGCAGAACGGGACATTCGTATTGCCATAACCTAACCCAGGAAGACTCGGAAATAGACTTGAGCGACCTTCTCGTCGTTCATTTCCTGGAGAGAGAAGCGATGAAAGCCACGCCAAGTGAATTATTTATGGACGCAGATAGATAGACATATTCCCTTTAGGGGTCAAATCGCTGATTTCGGCGGAAGACCTGACCCCGATTGGTTAGATATCGGTATGTGGGTGCTAGGGCGTCGTTTAAATGGAAAGGTACTCACTGGTCGTTTCCTATGAGTCCTGCCGTTGACTTTGACTCGAGATAGCGACGATTTGCATGCTGCACTTCCAGAAGTGAAGGACACCTATGGGCCCTCGTTCTATGGCTGCGCTCCCAAGCTATTAGCTCCTCTGCCATTTCCAACCCGGATCCTAGACGTCTCCGTTATCTTTGTCGTCATCTGAATAGCATACCCCCTATTCGATGCCTGGTCAGCACGTTCGCGAATAGAGCTAAAGTGACATTTTATTCAAAGCTTCACATACCGTAGCAGACAGAATCTCCAGAGTACGGCATGAGACACATCATCCCGGGTGGTTCAGAACCAAAAGGCGGGCTCGAACCTTCGAACATTTCCCATACCTTTGATGGCATCACGCCTGTCGATCCCCCTATGTAGTCGCAAAAGCTCAAAAGGTTCGTCAAATGCAGCACTACTTTTCATTGCAGGAGCATAATTCGTACAAAGTATACAGTCGTGACGAGGCGAAACATGTGTCAGAGAGGAACGCCAAAAATCAACGAAGGCAAAATATGTATGTCATTTCATTACTGGAGTTAGGAATTCTGGGATCGCAGTTCAAAACAATGTTCGAATGTAGCCGAGTGGATTTACAAGTTCATTGCTCCGACCCTTTACTCCTCCTTCACTTGAGCGATGACTGAGTTGAGCCAAAGATGCTTGTCAACCTGGACGTCATCTGCAAAGGTGATCTTAGCATGCGCTGGAAAGATCAGTGCATGCGAAGAGCCACCGAAGTGGAACATTCCAAGCTGGTCACCCGTCCTGACGCGATCACCAGGCCTAACCGTGGTCTCACAGGTAGACACCTCGGACATACCAACACCGATGAAGCATACTGTACCGATAGCTGGATTGTCGGCCTTGATGAAGATGAGGGCGCGAACGGACGCCACGGTCAGCCAGCCTTGCGAGCGGGTGCTAGCTCCGTGAGGATCGCCAGGTTTGAGGTCGGGGTCGTCTTCTTCAGCTCCCTCGTCGGGCAATGCAGCAAAATAGGCGCCCGGAACGAGGACAGTCTTGGTAATGACACCGTCGATTGGAGCGTGCCAGCGGTGGTAGTCCTCGGGGCTGAGATACGCCTGAAAGACCGTGCCACCGACGAACATCTCCGCATCTTCGTCGTTCTGGTTGAGCATGTCGTACAAGGAGTAAGGTTGAGCCTTGAGCCAGAACTGATCGTGTTTCATGACGTTGCGCGAGATGGCATAGACGGTAGATTCGCATGCGTTGTGGATGATCGACTTGTCGTGGGATGCGATGACGGGGCGGGCACTCGGTTGAAATGCGCGGGTAAAGAAGGCATCCCATGAGGTGAAGCCGCGATTGGGAGAGTCGGGTTCAGGGCAGACGTAAGTGGAGTTGAAGTCTCCGCGCCCCTCCTCCAGGCTAGCAAGAGAGAGAGGACTGAACCAGCCCTTGTCTGTCTCATTGAGCACGTTGCCCGAGTCTGGTGTGGTAAGGTAGCGGCCCCATTCGTTCAAGACGTCTGCCATGGCCTTGTTGAAGGCGGGCATGCGGAATAGATCGTACCCAGCGGAGGTGTTGCTGGGCAGATCAAGGATAAGATACATAGGGCATCCAACGGTGTCCCCGACAGTGTTGCCGTGTTCATCTTTAGCAACCTGGAACTTCGGCGCCGTGGTGACAATCTCATCCATGGCGTAGAGGAGTTCCTCAAAGTTGTCGATCTGTGAACGACTTCAGTGACGGTGCAGTAACTCACGGGGAATTGCCTTACATTGTCAAAGTCGGGAACCTTGGCAACCTGGAGGAAGATTTGGTCCATAAGATGCGACATAACGGGGTCTGATCTGATCGTTTTCTCGAACTGTGCGACTACAGGGACATGTTCGACTGCGTCACGACGGCGCTGCCTTGCGAGCTGGCGATGACTCTTCAAGAACTCGCGATAGACTGCAGGTTGGGCTGGGAGCCACCCTCCATAACGGCTCAGCCGACCACCGGTGGGCCCGGGCCTGCGCCTGAGGTATCCGTTGGGGTCACGGGTGGTGCTCTAGACGACGTCAGGTCAGCGAGTTCGTTAACGCAAGGTCCAAGAACTGACCATGGTGATCAGTATTGGTAGACTGTCGAATTGGATGTGGAGAGCAAGGAAGCTGCTGGCAACCCTGGTCGAACGCAAGGTCCTTTATAGCTCGTACAAGGGACTTGTCATTTGAGCTTTAAGCCAAGATGCGACGATTCTGATGCTCTATTTTTGACCCAAGCTATCATGTCTTGGCTCCCTTCAAGTTGCCTCCATTGGCGGGAAGCGTAAATGATTTTGGCCTCCGCAAATACAAAGTCAGCAAGTTAACTCGCATTGATTAACTTTCTCCAAGCCCACAAGACAAGTTCTCCGCGGCACGGTATAGAGTACCTCCGAGTCCTTCACTGGTTGTGCTTCCGAAAGCTTCTGAATCCAATCTTAGCTTCTGAGCGGTTATACACTGCAGATTTTCCTAGGTCTTGTATTTTTAAAATCATCAAGCGCCCGAGGGCGCCCGGACCAACGGACTATCGCTGGGCGTTTGCTAAAGGCGTTGGAAATAAATAGAGATTGTGAGCGCTCGGGCTGGTACTAGGTGTTCAAACTTCACCGCATTTTCATCCATTTCAACCTTCAGGAACGCCATGTGAACACACATAACCTTTGATGTATGGCTCATGTGAACTGCTGTGGAGGTGCTGTCTTCGGGAACGCGTTCATAGAATAGGATAACGAGAAGATGACGGAGACCACCAAGATCCGACTGGGAATCGAAGAGTTAGTGCACCATGCGGAAGTGTCACGACATGGAACTTGTCGACTAGTCTTGCCTTCCTTTCGTAGGTGAATCAGTGGGTGTGGATAGGGGCACTTTCGCGATGTCGTGTTTGGGGAGCAAAGTTGACAGTGAGTGGTGATGAGTGTCCGCACTTTCCACTTCCAACGCCACTGACAGATCTACGCCAATTGGAGGTCACAGGTTAGCACCGAAGTAGATCCACTGTTGAATAGAGAAGCAATGGGGTGGAAAGAAAGGAGATGAATGCAGGTGGAAGAGCGTCACTCCCAGGGAGTTCCGACTCTTCTTGTGACATATTCCCCCAAAGTCAGTACGCTTCTCCCGCTCGTGGGCTAAGAATAGCACTAAACGCCATTCGACTGGCGCAGTGCCTGTCTTATTTTCAGGTTCCTTTGACAGTTATCTCCATCGGTGGAGCCTCCGAATTGGCAGCTTGGGTAAGGTTCGCTGAGTCTCAAACCGAATGTCACCCCATCCGGACGGGAGATCGACATGCCGAAAACATATAAATGGGATGCAATGGACTTAATGGAGACTCAGACAAGAAAAGTCTGAACCTCTACAAGCTACTCGCCACCCAAACCCACATGGTCTGTCTACTACTCTCTCAAGTCCTACTACCTCCCTGACCACGCCTCAGAGTTCTGCTAAGCAACCCACCTATCTCAGGGGCGCACCCAAGAGTCGGTTGAGCCGTTACAACGGATGGCTCCCTGCGCGCCCCGAGGTTTATCGCGAGTTCGTTCATCGCCACCGCCAAATTGGCAAGGACAGGCGCCGTGCAGCCGCTGAACACGCCCCTGTCATTCAGAAGTTTTCCGACACCATCAGGGCCGACCCTGAAATGTCGGCCCTCATTGACGAGGTCTTCATCCAGGCGGCTAAACCTCCCGGCCTCGAGACTGTAAGCTCCCTTCTTACAATCGACTTTCCGTACAGCACACTGACGATCTGCCTGCCCGCCAGCTTGACAACTTCGAAGAGCTGCTCTATGCCATGGATGCGCTCGTCTACGCTCCCCCCAAGTATGTTCTGGCCAAGGACGAGAGTGGCAACGTCATCGGAGAGCCAGTCGGCGTCCCGATGTTTTTTCTTTTCGACCTCCTGAGCAACACCGCTGCTGGGTACAACCTATTCCACAGGCCAGCATTCAACGTCATCCTCAAGGAAGTCTTTGACGAGTGGGGCTGCTACCTGACCACCACCGACTCCAACAAGAGTCTTAACGAGACTGACGAGGGGTGGTTCGGACCTGCTGCCTTGGCCAGTCTCGAGGAAGGGCGTGGAGACTTCAACTCCACCTGGATCTGCCCAGACCCGACTGCGCCCAACCGCGGTTTCCAGTCCTGGGATGCTTTCTTCACCAGGCAGCCTCAGGAGAACGCCCGTCCTGTCCAGGCCGCTGACGACAAGTCCCTCATCCACAACGCGTGCGAGTCCACCACCTTCAACATCTCCTACAATGTCAAGAAGAACGACCAGTTCTGGCTCAAGACGCAGGCCTATTCGTTGCACAACATGCTGAACAAGGACGATAACTACGCTGACAAGTTCGTGGGTGGGACGGTCTACCAGGCGTTCCTCAGCCCTCAGGACTACCACCGCTGGCACGCCCCCGTCGATGGTACTATCATCGACACCGTCCTGGTTCCGGGCACCTACTACGGTGTCTTGTTCGACGCTGGAGCGGAGGAAGGCGATCCCGATCTCAAACCCGGTGACCCCCACGGTGCCATCATCCGCTCCCAAGCCTACCTCACCACCACCGCCGCTCGTGCCCTCATCTACATCCAAGCCGACAACCCCGACATCGGCCTCATGTGCTTCATCGGAATTGGAATGGGCGAAGTCTCCACCTGCGAGGTCACCGTCAAAAAAGGCGACCGCGTCAAGACGGGCAACGAGATTGGGATGTTCCACTTTGGTGGATCGTCTCATGCGATGATCTTCGGCCCCCAGGCCAAACTTACCTTCGCGGACGTCGTCCAGGTTGACCAGCACCATTTGGTCAATTCGATCCTCGCCCAGGCTACGGAGGCCTAGGTAGATAGCGTTTAGCCCAAAAAGGTTGAAGTCGAACGTGTTCTGTACTTGTACTTGTATGGCGAAATTTGCTAGTGGACTGTCGCTTTACAGCTCAACGTGTCAACGTGTATGTAAAAAACCTGATGTACCATGAAATGAGAAATACATTTGCCTTGTGCGTGGTTGTAACCAAGAACCGATCGCGCGCTTTCATTTTCAACCCAACGCCGCCGGCGCCTATTTCGCCCGATCGAATCGGAGCCAATGAGAGACCGAACTTCAAGGCAAATTCGAAAGAGGGATATCCACCTCTTGGTCATTTCGAGAGCCTGGCTGATCGAATGTAAGTGTGGGAGTAGGATATCGATGTCAAAGGTACCACGTAAGGCCCATCTACTAGTTCATATATCTGATTCCTCACATTCTTCGTGGTATGAAGAATCGGAGGCATCTTCCGGGATGTCTAACGGACCTTTGGCCGTTCCGACCTTCCGTGATTCCTGGCCAGAGTTCTGTGACATGAAGAACGACGGCCCATAATCAAAAAGAATCTCTGTCCCTTTCTTCAGGGGTTTCACTATATCTCGGTGAGCTAACGTCTAGGAAGAATTGAGAAATGGACTCACGTGTGAAGACTCCAATGCGGTGTTCACCGTTGACAAGTCGGACTTGGGGGTGAGTAAGTAAAAAGGCTTGTGGCGGGTGGTCAAGTATGAAAGCAGACTCACTGTTGGCTTTGCAGTTCGGTGTTTCGTCGTGGTTGATATACCGGCCAGCAGTCCCAAGAAACGAACTATCCACCGATACAGTCGAGTTGAGCTGAAATAGATATCCACGCTCTCGATGGGTTACGATGTGGCTGGCGGGAGTGCCTTTGTCAATATATTTGGCTCAGAGTGGATTGGCCTGCAGACTTACTCTCTGGACTTGGTGGTTGGCTCGAAGATTAGTTCACCTGTATACTCTGGACATGGGAAAGGGTCATCATCAATCTTGATGATCGCGCGGAAATAGGCATACCAAGTACAAGCTCGTCTTCATCCGCATCTTCGAGAAGGAAAAGTCCCAAGCCCCATCGAGTTTGACGAACTTCGACTGCCTAAACCAAGATGAGAAATGATAAACCAAATAGGAAGGTCCAAACTCGCCTTCGACCATCCTTGTTGAAGTCCTACATTCCGACAGCTCTTGCTTCCAGTCGGGTCTAATAAGGAGGATTAACTTGCTTCTTTCCGTCTTTCGACCACACACCAACCTCTATTATACCGAGATTAGCGACGGAAAAGCGGAAGTAAACGAATACACAGAGCCTACTTTGCACAGCAGCGCAGACATAATCGCGGATCACATTCCAAATGGGAATCGTAGCACGAGCAGCCCTTGCTGCACGTCCTCTTCCCTTTCCTTCCAGTGCAACTGCAACCTTTCCGCTGGCGTATGCCTGGAATCTCTGAGAAATGGATTCATTTAGAGGGTGGAAAACGTACATTTCTTATCGCAACGACAACTGAGCGTACAGTGCGCATCGTTTTGCCAGCAGACGCAGTTGGACGAGGAGTCACAGGGGCCTTCGTGGCCACATGGCAGATTCCTGCGGGACCATCAGGGCGATCCGAGAGAGAAATGACCAAGTCGTACGGTGTGAATTGACTTGATTCTAGGTCTGTGAACCTGGGTAAAAATTGGCGAAAAGAGAGCTGTTACAGAATTCTCACCATTGAAACGTGGAGGGTGCGGACGCCGGCGGGACTTCTCCGGTTTGTGGATTGCAAAATATTCCCGACGGCGTTTTGAAACCTCATAGCATGGCTTGCGACATATGACGGCAAGATCGCAAGGAAGTGCATCTGGCGATTGTTCGAGCACTACCTCCAGCATTTCCACATCGTTATCGGTCCAAGGATCGGGCTTGGACGAGAATTAGCACCGAACACTCATGAAGGAGCCTCACATACCACAGGTCGCGTAGAGAGTTTCAAGAGAAAACAATTCTCGCCGCAGGCCTCTGGCGTAGAGTTGGCGAGGGTGTCGTCGGAGACGCTTGGCGCGACTGGGTGTAGAAGTGGCATCTCCTCTGGGGGGTGGCTATCAGCGAAGCTGGTCCGTCATCGCTCGTACACCAGCTTACCGTGAACGGTACAATAACCTGTCAAACAATTCGGATTGTTGCAGAAGTAGAGTGCGAGCCTCTGCAGCTGCTCCCGCGGTCCTGCACCACTGTGTGACGCGTCGTCTGCAGCAGGATGCTTCCATCCCGCCGGCAACTCTGCGTGGTCTCTGCAGTACGATCAGAATCGCCCCCGCGAACGAAAAAGGTACGACTGACCTTCGGGTCTTGACGCCTTTTGGCAAGCCCATTACATCAATATCACAAGGCGAAAGGTCGAACCTTGACATTATCTCCGCCGACAAGAGTTCTACTAGGGGGACTCAAACGCTGCTAATAAGTACACCGGGGGGTCATTTGACTTACAATCTGGGTCGGGAAGATGGTCCCAGGCGTATACCTCGTACTCCTCGTCGTAGCCTTGATGATTGAACGTAGGATCGTCCGAGAAAGGTCGGAAAAGCATAGGTTTCGGGTCATCCCCGACGATAAAATTCCTGTCAGAGGGCGTGCAAACTTCATAGCTCGCATGCGGGCGGAAACTTGGGTTGACATCGACGATCTGGACATCAGCCCGCGTCTCTGTCTGATTTTCCACATCCCTAATCGTGAATGTCTCGCCCTCGTGGGCCTTGGGTTTGTCGCCTCTGACCACACGCTGGGGTGGTAAAACGGGAGGCGGGGCCCTGTTCTCCGAAGGTTGCGAAAGACTGCGCAGGGCATTGGTGGAGTATTCCTCGTTCCAGGATTTGAATTGGTTGTAGAGATCTTCCAGGGCGCTTGGAGACATTGTATGGCGCGTGGCTACGCGCGCTTTCCCCATCATACGCGCTTTGAGGTGGCCATTGGTGGTGGTTTGAGAACAAGAACGGATGGCGGGCTAGCCCTTGTCCAAAATAGGGGCTTATCCTTGCTAAGCCATGAATAAAATTAAATTTTTGAACTTAGCATTCCGGGTTGATCGGGAGAGAGCTATTGATAGGCGCCGACAACTCTTGTTGACTATGAAGACCTCGTTTCTGCTTTCTGCTCCCTGTAAGGAAGGGTGATAGGCAAACGGAGGGTAGTTATTACACACTAACAGCTGTTTACAACATTTCTTTTCGCTACGATACAAGTACAACCAAAACAGAAAGTCCCCATGTTCTTTCAACGTTAGGCACCTCAAGACGCACATAGTCACAGTGTAGTCACTTTCGTATTCCCTAGGCCTTCTCAACCTGCGCAAGAACAGAATTAACCAATTGGTGTTTATCAATCTCAATCTCTTGCGCAAACGTAAGTTTAGCCTGGGGACCAAAGATCATCGCATGGGACGATCCACCAAAGTGGAACATCCCAATCTCATCGCCCGTCTTGACGCGGTCACCTTTGTTGACGGTGATCTCGCAGGTGGAGACTTCGCCCATTCCGATACCGATGAAGCACATGAGACCGATGGCGGGGTTGTCGGCTTGGATGTAGATGAGGGCGCGGGCGGCGGTGGTGGTGAGGTAGGCTTGGGAGCGGATGATCGCGCCGTGCGGGTCGCCGGGTTGGAGATCGGGGTCGTCCTCCTCGGCGCCGGCGTCGAACAGGACGCCGTAGTAGGTGCCTGGAACGGAGACGGTGTCGACGATGGTGCCGTCGACGGGGGCGTGCCAGCGGTGGTAGTCCTGGGGACTGAGGAACGCCTGGTAGACCGTCCCACCCACGAACTTGTCAGCGTAGTTCTCGTCCTTGTTCAGCATGTTGCGCAAGGAATAGGCCTGCGTCTTGAGCCAGAACTGGTCGTTCTTCTTGACGTCAGTGGCGATAGCGAAGGTGGTAGACTCGCACGCGTTGTGGATGAGGGATTTGTCCTCCGGAGCGAGGACGGGGCGCGCATTGGGCTGCGCGAGGCGGGTGAAGAACGCGTCCCAGGACTCGTAGCCGCGATTCTCCGCATCGGGGTTCGGGCAGATCCAAGTATCGTTGAAGTTGCCACGCCCCTCTTCGAGACTGGCCAACGCCGCAGCCCCGAACCACCCCTCCTCAGTCTCGTTGAGCGACTTGTTGGAGTCGCTGGTGGTCAGGTAGCGGCCCCACTCGTCGAAGACTTCTTTGAGCGCTTGGTTGAATGCTGGCCGGCGGAAGAGGTCGTAAGCCGCAGCGGTGTTGCTGAGGAGGTCGAAGAGGAGGTGCATGGGCACGCCCACGGGTTCGCCGATGATGTTGCCGTTTTCGTCTTTTGCAAGGTAGTACTTGGGAGGGGCGACGACGATCGCGTCCATACCGTATAGCAACTCGTCAAAGTTGTCCACCTAACAGAACAAGAATATCAGCTTTGTAGAGATAGATCGATGATGGACTGTGGACCACCCACAGTGTCGAGGTTGGGAGGCTTGGCCGCCTCGATGAAGACTTCGTCCATGAGCGCGGACATTTCAGGGTCGCCCCTGATAGTGTCGGCGAACTTTTGGACGATGGGTTGGTGGGGGACTGCAGCCCGGCGCCTGTCCTTGCCGATCTGCCTGTGCCGCTGGATGAACTCGCGGTAGATCTCGGGGCGGGCTGGGAGCCATCCGTTGTAACGGCTCAACCGGCTCTTGGGTGCGCCCCGGAGATATGAGGCGGGTAGTCTGGTAGAGGTGCTCTGAAAAGAAGTCAGCAAAGGAATATGGTGATGGGACAAGTAGACTCGGAACTGACCATAGGATACTGGATGTTTTCTTCTTGAAGATTAGGGTGGCCTGTTTGAAGAGTGTTTCAACTTGGGAAGTGCCTTTTATACCTCTCTTTTGGGCATGGCGTTGGATCTCCAGGGATAGGAAGGCAGCGAGATTTCATCCTTCCGTGTACTTCAAACATGGATCTTCACACACATCCGACATGCATGCAGTTTAAGATAGGAGAGACATGGTAATTCAGTAGCCCCTGTTCCTATGCCTGCTTCAAAGAACGAAGGGAACAGAGGTTCTGAAGCAAGTTCGACAGGGAACTTGGTGTCCTGGTCAAAGAGCACACGGTCTATCAGTTCATTTTATCTAGGAATAGGAAACTTACTCACTCCTTTCGTTCATTTCCTAGCTTCGCTATTCAAAGAAAGTACTCCCAATCTTATCGCCCGTGACCTGTGATCTGTCGCGAAGTCGGAGAAGCGCATAAACCGCACTGTGCGCACAGCGACTGAATTGGCCACCCAAAGGTTTTACTATGCAGCGTCGTTCCATCGGATTTCCAGAATACGAGCATCTCCTGTATGTGTAAAGTGCTCCAAAAACAGGGCGTCGACAGATGAGCTTCTGTTCTGTGGGGTCGCCTTCGTCTCTCAGCCGTATCCGGAAATTCTATGCTCATTCTGTCATTCTCGCCTTGATTTAGTCCGTGAAGCCCGCACACCAAAGCTGTGTCACACTCACAGGGATGTCTCTTTAGATTCAAACGCTAATGAATACATGACAGTCCTGAGCTTAGAAGCGAACCTGAGGACAGTCGTCGTCTATCTCCCCCTGTTTCCAACGGCCCGGTGAATCCATCAAGGAACCTGGACTTCGTTAGTTATTCGTCATTGAATTTGTCTGAGTATCTGTGGAACAGGTAGGACGGCGGTTCGACGAGTAAAAGCAGTCGAAATTCTAGCACCCGAGGAATTAATCTTGCACGACGTCCATCGCGTCTTCAGTGTCATGTCCTCCTTCCTGGTGGTCGTCTGGCTGCGAACCGGAAGCCTGGGTTTCAGGCTCTGCAGCTTTTTCCTTTTCCTTGTTTTTCTTCTTCCCTCTTGTTCGCGGTGCTCGTGTAGGTGGTGCGACGCGTCCAGTCATCCGGTCGATCTTCTGGCTGTCCTGCTCGACCCCGCCGCCGTCTTTCCGAGACGCGCCTTTATCGTCCTTGTTGGATTCGGGGGATTTGGGCTCTAGTGTGACCTCTTTGAAGAGGATTCGTTGTTCTGTGTTGGCGATGTGGTGTACTGGGCGTTTACTGCGTTCCTGAGGATCTGTGGAACGCTCGGCATTGTGTTCAAGCTTGTCTGTGTGGGTTGAACTCACCTGGGTTCTCCGAGAAGACCAATTCGGTACCGAGTAAATGGTTGTGTCGTCCTTTCAGTACTGTCCCTTGTAGCTGGAGAAAGGGTGTTGGAGTGTCGAGTCCCTAGGCTGCTGTAAGCAGTTCCTTCCCTCTCTCTAAGAAGAAACGGGTTTTACGATCAAGTAGTAGCTTGAGGCGCTTGGAACGAGTGTGGGCTCGACGGTGCCCAGATCCAGGGTTACGTAGGAAATTTCTTCTTCATCTTCGTATTCGTCGGAGTCTCCGAAGTCTTCGACTTGGATGTAGCCCGGGACTAGGGATTGGAGAGGGGTTGAGCTCATGGTGAAATTCAAAATGCATGAGATCAATGTCCGGTGCTGTCGGATTGCGCTTGGGATTGATGTTGGGTGTTTGGTCCTGAGGCTTTTGACAACGCGGTGGGGCTTTGGGCACTTATCGTCGATTCCTCCCCGACTGCGATGGGAGAGGGTTGAGACGACAGGATAGCATTGTTCAGATGCTTTTTTCTCATTGTTAATATACAGAAGTGAGACTGTGATAGTATACAAAGCGGTTTTTATGCTTGTTAATTTGCGGTTTTCGATTTGCGGTTGTGCACCCTTTCAAACTATGTCCTGGATTTGCTCGAGGGAAGCCAGTTGTGACGCCATCGCTTTTGATATACCACAGCAGTTAGACTTTGGTAAATTCGAGGAACCTAACGCGATACTCACTGGATGAATATCCTGACCGCCAATAGTGTGCCAGTGCCGTCCGTTCTCAGGCTGTACCAAGGTGTCAAGAGTCGGCAAAATTAGTACTGGGTAGGAGGGAAAGATAGTCACGTACCATATGTCTGGCTCTCTCTACAGAGTTGCTAGCATATCTCAGAGGCGCAGCGGTGGAAAAGCCTACCCCCAGGAACAAGGCGATCAACACCAGAATATATCTCGATAGGATTTGCATAGTGGATTATTTTTGTCGAAGCGACCAGCGCTCGTCACAGACGTTGGAAGTGAGGTTAAGTGAGTGTTGGGCAAGGGGATTGAGACTAGTTGAAATATGGACTGGGGTTTATATGACTATGTATAAGCCCAAATCTACTTGGCAGAGTTGACCTTGATGCCCAGTTTGCTCGACTCTTCCAAGTGTCTCCATGTAACAGTACTCCGTGATCCTTAATGTCCTCGGCACATCATATCCAAGATTGCAGCTATAGTAATTAGAGAGCTGATTGAAGGGCCTAGGTGACATAGCCTTCCATGTATTATGTGCCATTACAAGTCAGTTCCCTGGTGACGACACTCTTCTGCGATGCCTTATCATTTCTCGCAGTATCGTCGTTAT
Source organism: Coprinopsis cinerea okayama7#130 (assembly GCF_000182895.1). NCBI lineage: Eukaryota > Fungi > Basidiomycota > Agaricomycetes > Agaricales > Psathyrellaceae > Coprinopsis > Coprinopsis cinerea. Next base: position 1,721,402 of record NW_003307534.1, read on the forward strand.
CTAACCACATAGAATAACTTGAGGTAGGTATCCCTATAGATAAGGTAGTCATTGGAGATGATACAGACTACTTACGTACGACGGGACCAGGGGGAAGTGTAGCGCAGGACTTATGATAGGGTTACAGATTGCTATTAGTTGCTGGCTACGACCAATGGCTGCGGGTTTGACATATCTATGCAGCGAAGCTAGCTCTCATCTGCAAAATCCCTCAGATGATATTCCCTCTGGTTGGATTCATAAAACTACCAGCCGACCGACACTTAGGCGCCCGCGAGCCCCTGTCGAGCATAGGCCACGTGTCTCCATATCACGTGTGCGCTTCAGGGCCGGTCGCTGATGCAGCGACGTGTCAGGAGCGACCGTTGCTCGTCATCGTTATCCAGAACGACGATGAAACTCAAGGAAATCCACAGGACGTCCACGTTTGCGTGGTCGCCGTCGGCGTCGTTGCCGCTGTTGGCAACAGGAACGGTCGCTGGCGCGCTCGACGAGTCGTTCAGCAACGAGAGCCAACTCGAAATCTGGGCACCCGACTTTCTCGACCAGGACGAATATGATTTGGGTGGGGTTGGCCAGAACGGGCCCAAGGCGTCTGTATCCGACCATGCAAGGTGCGATTTGAGTTGTCGTTGACGACGAGAACGAGCGTTGACGTTGGGCGGCTTGCTAGATTCAACCGACTTGCGTGGGGATATGTGAACAGCACCTATTCGCAGGGCGTGATTGCTGCTGGTCTCGAGAACGGCGAATTTGCTCTGTGGGATCCTGCAAAGATCCTCGCCGGCGCAGAGTGCGTAAATCCAATCCTATCGTGCAGAGGAAGAGGCTGATGTCCAGGAACCAGTGCCAGTGAATCTCTGATTCTGCGAAACACGAATCACACAGGTCCAGTCCGGGGATTAGATTTCAACCCAATCCAAACGAATCTGTTGGCATCAGGAGGTGTCGCTGGCGAGGTACGTGCCCAGCCAATCGCGCGATCGACCCGTCGTGCTCACCTGCACTCGCATTAGGTCTACATCTGGGATCTTAAAGACCCTAGTAAACCGTACACCCCAACCCCAGGTACGAAGAGCACAAAACTCGACGAAATCACGTCTGTCGCTTGGAATCAGCAAGTTCAATATGTCCTCGCTGGAGCAAGCACCACGGGATATACCGTCGTTTGGGATCTGCGAGGAAAGCGCGAAGTCGTGGCGTTGGCGTATGGTGGTGGTGCAGGGACCCTGGCTGGTCATATGGGTGGTGGAATGGCTGCGGGAGGAAGGCGTGGTATGAGCGATATCGCCTGGCATCCAGACAACGTGCGTGAATTTCATTTTGTTCATTTCCTTGCCATTTCTGAATTACTCCTAGGCTACTCGTGTTGTCACTGCGTCCGAAGACGATTCATCGCCCGTCATTATGGTCTGGGATCTCCGTAATGCCCGAGCTCCTGAAAAGGTGTGCACGCAACCATATTGGAGGAGACGAGACGAAACCTAACGCCTGCTAGATCTTGACAGGTCACGAGAAGGGCGTTTTGTCACTTTCGTGGTGCAAACAGGACGCAGACTTGCTGTTGTCATGCGGTAAAGACAACCGAGCCCTTTGCTGGAATCCTCAAACTTCTGAGATCATTGGCGAGCTCCCTTCGGCCGACAACTGGGCGTTCCAAGTCGATTGGTGCCCTCGCAACCCTGACCTGCTCGCCACCGCGTTCTTCGACGGAACTATTGGAATCCATAACATCCAATCGACCAACGAGGCCGCCGATGACAAGCTCCCCTCTGCCCGACCCGATGGTGCAGATATCTTCTCCACTCCTGGCTTCGCTCGATCGTCGGCCGGCACGTTCTCCCTCAAACAACCACCGAAATGGCTTCGTCGCCCCGTCTCGAGTTCCTTCGGCTTTGGAGGCAAGCTCGTCTCTGTCTCCAACCTTCCTTCTGCACAAGGAAAAAACCAGAGCAGTGTCGTCCACATTCGCGATGTCGTCACCGAACAAGACTTTGTGGATCGGGCCAAGGCTCTTCAAGAGGCTATCGCTGGAGAAAACTTGAAGGAGTTTGCCGAGAAGAAGGTCGAACAAGCCCCCAGTCCAGCGTGGAAGGCGTTGCTGAGCCTGTTCAAGGCCAACTCGCGAGAGGAACTCGTCACGTTGCTTGGCTTCTCCAAGGCTGAGATCGCAGCACGTGTTGCTGAGGCTGTTGACAGTCTCAAGGCATCCGCTGCTCGCGCTGAAGTTGAGCAGGAGGAGGATATCACTGAGGAGAAGCCGCACGAGCCAGTTGTCTCGTTCGCCGAACCTGAGCGCCAGGACGCCCCATCCGACAGCGAAACCGCCGAGAGCAACGAGAAGGAACCCTCCGAGACCGTATCCGATACCGCCAGCTCCCGTTTGGAAGATCGAGAATCAACCACAACTGTACCCAGCTTGTTCGGTGAAGACGATGGCCCTGGCACTCCCCAACTCGACGCTGGTCAGGACTTCTTCAACACGATCGGTCAATCTGGTGGTGACTCGCTCCCAGTCCACGTTCCTCACACCAATTACCCTATCGATTCTTCCGTGGCTGCCACCATTGGTTCGGGTCCCTCTTCCGTCACATCCGAAGTGATGTCGAAGAGCAGTGGCTTCAAGATCTACCCCACCGAAGACTCGGAGAACGATCGATTGGTCACTAAAGCGCTCGTCCTGGGCGACTTTGAATCTGCTGTTTCACTCTGCCTGTCCTCTGATCGATTCGCAGATGCGATCCTTCTCGCCGCTCGTGGAGGCCCTGAACTGTTGCAGAAGACCCAGAAGGCATACTTTGAACGCCGGATCGCTGATCAACCCTATCTCCGCCTCTTCCAGAGCATCGTCACCAACGACTTGGCGGATATTGTTCAGAACGCGGACTTGCAGGAGTGGCAAGAGATCTTCGTCGTTATCTGCACGTTTGCTAGCCAGGAGGAGTTTGCGAGCTTGGCGGAGCAGTTGGGTGTGAGGTTGGAGTTCCAGTTTGGTTTGGCGAAAGCGGAGGGTGATGATGCCGAGTCGGTTGCCAAGGCTAACGCATTCAGGAAGAACGCGACCCTCACCTACCTCGCGGCTGGTCGTTTGGAGAGGTTGATCAGTATTTGGGGAGAGGAGTTGGTGGAGGATGAGAAGGCGCTTTTGGAACAGGCGGGCGATAAGGATTCGCACTTCTCGGTCCATGCCAGCGCGCTCCAGTCGTTCATCGAGAAGGTTACCATCTTCCGCTCTGCGACTAACTACAAGGACGAAGAGTTGAACTCGGCCCCTGACAACTTCAAGCTCGCCAACCTGTACGACCGATACCTCGAGTACGCTGACTTGTTGACGACCCAGGGCTTGTTGAAGGAGGCTGCGGCTGTGTTGAAGCTCACGCCCAGTGGTTACAAGGGCTCGTCGCCGCTGGTTGATAGGGCTGCTGAGCGGGAGAGGTTGGTGGTGGCTACCTCGAGCAAGGTGCAGCTGCCTGCTCGTGCGCCTGCTGCGAGCACTTCTGCTGCAACTGGCTATGGTTATACCCCCGCGGCTCCTGTTGGTCAGACCAGAGGAGTACCTGTACCACCTGTGCCCGCACCTGTTAGCCACTACAACCCATACCAAGCACCGACGGCTGCCGCACCTGCTCCTCCAGCGCAGCAATATGGACATCAAGCGCATACAGGTTACCAGCCCCCTCAAGCTGCTGGTGGTTATCAGCCACCAACTCAGGCCGGTCCATACCAACAGTCGCCATACGCTCCAGTCAATCCAGCCCCATCGTTCTCGCAGCCACCTCCGCCCCGTCAACCTCCCGTTGGTGTCCCACCTCCACCTCGAGCTGCCAATGGCGGACCTCCCACCGTCCCTCCTCCGCCCAAGCGCGACGCAGGCGGCTGGAACGACGCTCCCCCGGCCATTCCCAACCGTCCTGCAAGCATCAACGTCAACAAGAACGCGCCTGCTCCGATCACGTCTCCCTTCCCGAACGCGGCGCCTGCAACCCCTGGGTACTCGCCTTCTGGTTCTCCATACCCCAGCCAAGGGCAAGTCCCGCTCCCTCCTCCACCCCGACCTGGAAGCGTGCAAGGACGTGGTGCTCCAGTTCCTCCCCCGCCACAAGGTGCGAGGGTCGTCCATCCTCCACCTGCAGGCCAGTTCCCTCCTCAAGCACGACCACCCTCGAGGACGGCAGCTCCGCCCGTTGCTCCACCTTCGAGGATAATGTCGCCGGGTGGTGGGAATGCTGGTCCCCCGAGGTTGCCTACTCCCAGCCAGTACGCGCCTCCCCCTCGAGGACCTTCCGCGGGACCTTATGGAGCACCTCAAGGCCAGCAGCAGCAGCACCCTCCTCCCCCTCCAGGACACGGTGGACCTCAGCATGCGCCCGGGCCGTATGGACCACCCCAAGGCGGACCTGCACAGGCAAACAACCCGTATGGACCACCTCAAGACGGGCCTGCTCAAGCGAACAACCCGTACGCGCCGCCTCCTGGAGCTCAGCAGCATCAGCAGCCCCCACCACCACCACCGCACTCGGCTGGGGCGTACGCGCCGCCGCCTAGACCGCTTTCGTCGCAGCAGCAGCCTCATCATGGTATGCCGCCTCAGGCTGGTGGACCGCCTCCCCCCGGTGGACCGCCCCCTGGAGGTCCGGCTGGTGCGCCGCCTAGGGCTGCTTCGGTGAACCCGCCTGCGAGACAGGGGCCGCCTCCGCCCAAGTATCGTAAGTAACTTCGTATTGTGTTTGGGAAGAGATACTGACTTGCTGGTTGATGGGTTTAGCTCCTGGAGACCGCAGCCATATTCCTGACCATGTCAAGCCCGCGTACGAGATCATCCTCGAAAATCTGAACAGGATGAAGCAGTCTACTCCAGTGCGTTCCTTTTGTTCTTTAAGTTCTTATGGCTTTGTTTACTGATGATGGATATCTTGTTATATAGCCTTCGCAAAAGCGCCTTGTGGATGATTTGGAGCGTCGTATAAACCCTCTGTTCGATGCTCTCAACTGCGAGACGTTGTCCCAGCCTGTTGTCGAGCAGTTGATCGTCCTCACTCGAGGTATGTTTTTGTCGATGATTTGTAGATGAACGGGAACTTACTGATATCTCTCTTTTAGCCATGGAAGCTCGCGACCGCCCCGCTGCTCTCGCCATCCACGTCGACCTTCTCACCCGTGGTTCGCAGACGGACGACATTGGATTGTGGATGTCGGGCATCAAGCAGCTCATCATGCGACTCTAAATCTAGGCGTTGAGGTCACATATCCTTTCTAGATCTTTTCATCTCGTAAATCGTTGGACCACTCGCGTTTAAATCCCTTTTCCTTTTTACGTATAACGATGATTTCTTTACGAAAAGTATCTTCATTCGACTATACTGTTTTCTCTCTCTTCTCTCTGTTCTTTTTATACAATTGGATTTCTCCGGATGTTTTGATTTCGTCGCCCTGGTAGTGCTTTCGAAGGCTGTGGGTGCTTGGAGGTTTGCTAAACGACGACCTCTGTCAACAGGTCCTCAGGCCACTTGGGTTTATCCACCCCGTTGCCTCTCGATCCGACGTTGTACTTGAGCTGCACAAGGCCGTCTGGGAAGTTCAAGATGGGTTTGATAGTTCGAACGGGTGCTCCGATAGCTTTGTTGGGTCTATCCTCGAAGAAATCGGGGCTGAGGATGGGCGAGTTGGCGTTTTTGAGAGCGGTGATGTATTGGGGGATGGTGACGCCCATGCTGTCCCAGTGGCGGTAGACTGGGCGTCCGAACCTATTCCAGACTTCTTCCCAGACTTGCTTGGGGTATGTCCCGCATGATTTGATTAACCATTGGGAGTAGTAGTTTAGGGCGATCTGTGTGAATCATGTGGGTCAGTACTTGTATAGATGGAGACTGGGGGGCTGGGGAATTGGTGGGTGGTGTGGATTAAGGTACACAGGCTTACGTCGAGAACGTATGAACCCCCGACTTGTGATTGTTTGATGAGGGCTTCGAGGACGGCGGTGGCTCCTGCTACACCGGTGCTGGGTTTTTGTGAGGCGTTTGGTGAGCTTGTCTGGTCATTTTCCACTCGGGGTTCTGTGGTGCTTACCAGTAGTCGCAGTTTGGCCAGATGGGTGTTACGGGCTCGTCGACGCCCATTGCTCTGCCGAATTCGTAAGAGGTTCCGCAGTGCTGAAGCATGGGTTAGGGCTCGGAAAGCCACATATTTGAAGGTAGTAATGAACTCACGGCGTCGCTGATCTGCTGCCATCCGGAACGATGGGCGAGGGGACCGTTCCAGCCCTAGGTAGGTATTTAATGTGGGCTCGTCTGCTGGGATATTTAAACCGAGACTTACATAGCAGTTCTCTCGAGCATAGATGATACCACGTTCTTTGTCCTTGAAGAACCCCAACACATCATCCTTTCCGAAACCAAACTTTTGCATGACTCCCGGCCGATACCCGTCAACCACGACATGGCTCTCCTCGATTAACTTTCGGAGCGTCGCCCGATCTTCCTCCTTCGTCAGATCTAAATGCGCGTTCCACTTGCCCCAGTTCACGTCTAGGTTGATGTTGTGCAGATCTGTGATGTTGGGGGAGGTTATCCGCAGGACGCTGGCGCCCATCTCTGCTAGCTCTCGACAAATAGTCGGAGAGGCGATCATCCGAGTCAAATCGATGACTTTCAACCCGAAGAGTGGTCGAGTTGGACCGGGGTCAGGATTGCTAGGAGGGGGAGACGTCCACCAACTGGCGAGCTGCTTCGGGTTGGAGAAGTGGTGGATCTCGTAGAGACCAACATGGGCATTGGCTTTGCCGTGCTCTGAGGCGAAGTATTCTTCCTTGGTCAGACAGATGGTGCCTGCTTGTCGGTTCTTGTCGTTCCATTCGACGTCGAGGTCTTGAGCATTCCATTCGGCTACTTTGGCTTGGTAGGCGTTTCGGCCTTCTTCCCATGGGGCGAACTCTTCTTTCTCGGTGAGACCTAGTATCCCTGCGCCAATGGCGTAGTTTACGCTCCCTGTGGTCGTTTGAGCTAGTACCGAGTCGGAGCGCAGTGACACATTGAGATCGGGACTGACCATGGATGTGATAGAATCGGTTATCCTTGGTCTTGTAGATATTCATACAGGGAGATTGGATGTAGTGCCTGTGGAGGTTCGTGTTTGGGAAATAGCGCTCGTACTCTTTTGTAAAACCTGGTGCGACATTTGCGCCTTCAGGGTCGATAACAGGAAGCATCGCCGAGAAGATGAATAATTGGGCATGGTCGCTATTACTCTGAGTCAGTGCGAGGAAGTGGCTTACAACAGAATGATACATACCTGTTAATCACGACCTTCTGGTAGTCGACGCCGTATTTCTTCTTCAAGAGTACGTTGAGCATGGCGGCTTGGAATCCCTTGAGAGCTGAGATGCTTTCAGCGAACCTCCAGTTGATGTGGAAGGCGGGGGCCTTGGATCCGATATATTCAACGACTTTAGCAGCATCCTTCACTTCTTCGGGGAGTGAAGCATGCAAAGGGTTGTTCAAGATGCCATCCCAGAGCAGTTTCTTTGCCTCAGACGGGATGGAGTAGTCCCCTGGAGCCACAGAATCGGAGTTCGTGCTCGAAGGGGCGGAACCTGGCATGGTGGAGGGTGGGTGACAACCGGGGCTCCAGCTGTTTGTTACTGATAAAGAATCGAGAGATGCAGTCTTCTCCGCCGTTGAATTCTCGGGTAAAATCCAGTCGTCCAATGGTCCATGATAGGAGTGTTACACAAGCATCTTGCCGGAGGCAAGACTCAATTAGAAGCATCAGCAAGCTTGGACATGTGGGAGGTGTATGTGGGCAGACGATGGTCAGCTGTGCCGGGAGGTGCCATTGCCCGTCCCGCCCTGTTCCAAAAATGTACTGGTCAAGGTACGATGTGGTACAGTTCAGGAAATTACGCGAACGTGTATGTGAGGAAGACAATAACATTGTGACAGAACCGGCACACACAGAGCTACTCTTGATCGTCTGGTATTTCCACAACTTGGCAAGCGCTGATAGCTCGTTTCCAGAGTTCGGAATTGTCTGAAAGAGTGCGCCTGTCTCCAACGATAATCAACGCTAGCCTCGCGCGCGTCCACATCACGTTCAACCTGCGCGGATCGTCGAGGAAGCCAATGGATGCGCTCGTACTCTCCGTGTTGGCGTTGCAGCGGACTGTGGAGAAGATAATGATGTCGCTTTCACGTCCTTGGAAGCCGTCCACCGTCGAAACTGGAATGTTGCGAAGCTTGTGTCGAAGTTTGTCGTTCTGACCTCTGTAGGGCGAGAGGACGGTAATCTCCAATGGCTCCTGCTCCTCAGCGTCCTCTTTCCCCTCGGAAGTTCCTGCCTCCTCGGACTCCGGTGCTTTCTCTTTGGGCTTGAGTAACTTGACGATCCGTGCCACGAGGCTGACCTGCCCCTCGTTGCTTTTAGATCGACCACCAACATCTTCCTCTATCGAGCAAGGAACAAAGATTGTCGGAATGATTGCACCTGCGCGTTCCCGAGGCCAGGGGAACTGGAGATTCTCAAGCGGCGCTAGCTTCCCTTCATTCTGGGGCGCTGTCTCGAGCTTGTCTTCGTAGAATTCTTTCGATGGGAAGGCATTTAACACCCGGGGAGATCGGTACTGGATATTCAACATCGTCTTCTTCAACCCTGGAAGGTCTTCCCCGGAGTAGAGACGTTCAAGCAAGGAGACGTCGTACTCGAGAATCTTCCCATATTTCCCAACCGTAGGTCGAAGTTGAACACTATCAAAATGTCAGTTACTTCTATCGCGTCAAAGGAGCCCGAAACTACTGACTGGTCGCCAACCATTATCGCCCTCTTCACTCCTTTGACTAACGGGATTAGGGCGCACGGTTCAGTGATTTGGGACGCTTCATCGATGATTGCGATATCGAACTGGAACTTCCTGAGAACTCCCAAACCAGCACCTTTTCAACAGTGAGATCCTTCAGTCTAGAAGAAAAGCCTTAAGTATCAAATTCTTACCTGCGCATGTCGTGAATATGAGCTTGGCTTGTTTGACCCTTCGCTCTGCATCCTTCATCCTTCTTTGATTTTGGTTAACGTCACCTCCGACCCGAGCATCGACGGTGTAGGGAAGTAGGGCATCTCCAACTCTCGATTGATCCGTCGCAACGCGAAGAATCTTGTCGTCGTTGATAAGTTTCTCTCCTTCGTTGTTATTAATTCGTAGGAAGCGCTCGAGAACGTTGTCAACAGCTGGTTTAAACACGAGTAGTCAGCAAGGAGAATCGTGGAAAGTGAGACGAACTTTGCACCATTGTGAGTAGACGCGGTCATCAGGATGGTTGGAAGCCTTTTCTTCAGTTTGTCGTAGGTTAAAATTATGCTCCGCAGAATCTCGACCACAACGGTCGTTTTGCCGGTGCCTGCGGGTCATGTTAATGAGGTTGCTTTTGTCTGGTTCAAGACAAACCTACCAGGAGGACCCCAGATAAGTGACAAGAAAGCATTCCAGGAGGCGATAGCTTCCAGTTGACTGTCGTTGAGGTTCTCGGCACCAGGTAGAACGATATCCTCAGGATCAGGCGTAACGAAGCCCTCGTCATCATCCGAGGCCATCTCATCGTCATCCGGGGTTATCTCGTCGTCGTCGGTTACTCCAGTCTGAGGATCATCTTCTTTGTCGCTCTCTTCGCCGTCGCAACTTTCTCGCCCTTTTCCTTTGTCGCTTTCTTCCGGTGGGTCTGCGTCTTGTCCTTCTGATCCAGATTCGTCTTGGACAGAATCGACTGAAGCCCCGACGATCAAGTGGTAGAACGCGCATGCTTGATCCTGCTCCAGTATAAGTCTTAGCAGGGCATCCAGCATCGCTTGCGTTGTGGCTGAGAGAGCAATAGTCAGTGAGATTGTTGTAGCGACGCGAACTGGAGCTTCACTCTCACTTACCTACACCGCCAGCATCATAGATCACCCATTGCATCTGCTCGAGTTCGGGTGGGGCTGGATGGATCAGCTTGACTCCCAATTCACCCCTGGTCATCTGGACAACCAACCCATCGAGAACTGGTATCGTGAGCCATTTGTTTTCTGCCTTCGACACTGCCTTCAGCCTGACATGCGAATGCAGTCTGATGGTAGTTCTAGCATCGAGCCGGACAGAAGCTTTGACCATGGATTGCGAGTCGTCGCTGAAGGTGAGTGTCGCTTGGGCGGGTGCCGTCCTTTGTTTCCGAGGCATTCCATCATCGTTGCATGGGCATTCGTCTGCTGCTTCCTCCGCTCTGTCAAATACGATTCCGAGACTGTGTTTCTGTAGATAGCTGTCGGAGGCTGAAAGAGGTTGAGGTCGATTGTTTAGTCGGCTTTCGTGAAGCACGAGGAGCAACTCCTGGGAGAGGTTTCGAGAGCGGGCTGAATGAGCCGAAAGTAGAAGGATGTCCAGGTACTCCTTCGTCGAGATACGCGCGATGGTAGCAGCCAATTTCTCCAACGCCACTAACGCTGCTATTCGAGTCTCGTTGGCGGAGCGGACGATGGCTCGCAGGATGGAGAAGCTAAGTTCGGCCAGCGTCTCGGGAAGTAGGAGGTCGTCTGTCGGAGGGTGGGTCCTCAGTAACGTGAACACCAATGGCGGGTAGTGGTCAATCCATTTGCCGACAAACTCCTGGTCCATGGATTCGCCTGAGATGACGTGGCCGAAAACGAGGTAGAGCTCCTCCTCTGCATGATATTTCACGAGGAAACTCATGATGAAGTCGAGCTGCTCTGGGGTGACGTTCACCAGACATTGCTGAATCGAGACTTCCGAATGCTGTCGACGCGATTTGTTGGGCTTCACCCCATGCATATCTTGAGGGTATGGGTAAACGATGGATTTCACAATTTCGAGGACTCTTGTGAGTTCCAGCCATTTCCTTTGGGCTGCCGCCTGCTCTTCCTCCTCCAAGTCTGGGTCTGAGGGTCTGGGTGGTGTCCATTCCACGTCACGAAGATCATTGGCACGGTACGGTACACTCTTGCGAACGAAGCGGGGAATGTACTCCTCCGTAGGGACACTGGTTATGTCGAAGATCAGCCAGCAAGTTTCGTAGTGCAAGCAATGCACTTACTGGTCATACCATAAATCAAAGAGCTGATGAGCCACGCGATCATGGTTCGATACAACGTGAAGCTCGATAGTGACCAATGGGGTTCGATTCACTCGCCCAAGTTGCTATACCGGATATGAGCATCCCAAGGTCATGGACAATGCGAGAAGGATGTACGCACCCTCCTGAGCGTCTGGGAGAATTTTTGCAGCGCAACACTCATAACAACATCCGTTTGGTGCTCAGTGGGGGAGCGCTGAAGAAAGACAAATGTATCGCCGATATGCCGATCATAGAGCTGGAACCTAGAGTAGCTGCAGTGAAGCCGGTACCCCTTCGAGCATGGATGGTGGGTCGGGGGATGTGCAGAGGATCTATCCATAAAGGAGACAGCCACCACGTTCTCGGCGACTTCTGGTTCTTCGTCCCATGGGATCGGACCTCTCATAAAGATACCAACTGCAAATCGATCGTCCGTCTGCAACTGTGGTTACAAGAGGGACATACGAAAAACGCGCCGGGACAACTCACTCGAAGTAAGAGTAACTTTCGGGTATAATCCTGAGTGGCCTTTCGCAGGTACTCGAAAAATGTCGCCTGGCTATTCGACCTCGAGCTGTAAAGCTTCTGAAGGGATATTGACGAGTCGAGATTTTGTATCCTGAGGTCGCTGGACGACAAAATGTCAGACTGGAAGAGGGAGTTCCATAGGTAGGGGTATTCAATTCGCGACAGGTCCAACACAGATTTGATAGTAGCCTTCTGCATCGACGTCAAAGCTGAAATGTCGATCTGTGTCAAGAACGGCCGTATGTCGACGCCGTGCTTCCGAGAAAAGCGGAGGGCGAGCTCGAAAAGCTCAAACTCGGACAGTGCCTTCTGGTTGCTTTTGAAGAGCTGCTCGATGTGCTGCTGGGCGTGCTCTGCATCAAGCTCGACAAGGTCTTGAGGGTTGACCTGGGGCGAGGCTCGGAATTCAGCTTCGAATTTTTCTTCATGTTCCTTGAGCACGTCGATGATGAATGGGTTATTGGGGTCGGGCTCGGGTGGGTTTTGCAATCGTTCGGGGATCTTGATCGGTGCGCCGTCGACGGACTGTGAATGAAGAGCGTTCAGCTCCTGACACTCGACACACAGGGCACCGAGGGGACTACTAATGGCCCATTTGTTGTGGAGGGCTGACACCTTCGCCACACCAGACCTGCAACATAGATTTCAGCCTCTAACGGGAAGGCAGGAGATGTATATCGAATCTTACGAGGTGTAGGATGCGAAGTGATTGGCAAGGTCTGCCCGTGTGACCGCTTTGGGCCTTGGCTCTTTGTTGGGTGGATAATCGTAGGGCTGTGATTCGAGAGATTAAGATGATGGGAAAGGGAAGAAAGCACTCAAACGTACTTCAGATACCCTCGGGGGAACCAAGTCTTGATCCCAGCAGACGAAAAACTCGTCCCCTATCAAAACGTCAGTTAAAGCTAGTCACGCAGGTCGACTGCTGCTTACCATCGAGATCGCCGCCACTGCTCAGCGATGGAGCAGGCTTACTACCGGGGCGTCTTACCGCAGATGCGAACACGAGGCAGTCCACGAGATGCGACAACTGCGGATGGTCAACTGCGCGAAGCTTTAAACAATCACCTAATAGTAGCTTGTGAGTAATAGCCCATCGCTGGATCGTTACAACTGTACCTGGATGCAGGCAAGGGTTGCGCACGACCAAAACGTCACCGTGAATGGGCGTCGCAGGGCCCTTTCGACCGGCTGTGATGCGAATGTGGACTTGGCCTTCTTTCAAGACCTGGTAGGGATCGCAGACACCAAACAAGCGCCGCGATTTGTGAATCACCATGCGTGTTTTGAATTTGCCCGTTTCTGTGTCGTGGTGCCTTGCAAGTTCCGCAAGTTGGTACTTACGAAGATCGTTCAAGATTTTAGATCTCTCTTCCGCATCGTGTAAGAAGATGGCCTCGGCTTCTGCGTACTTATCGGTGCACGAGAGGAAGTCCAGTGCCGCAGTCGGGTCGGTATCAAGTTGGGTGATACTGGCGATCCAATCGAAGTATTCCTGTTGTTTCGCGACGAGCTTCTCCTTGGTGACGCCTAGGGAATGAATGAGCGTTATAATGTCGTTGTTGAGACGTCCAAACGAGTAAGGTTTTGAATACCCGACCACGGAGAAACTGTGATCTGAAGTTGCTTTGAATTTCTTCATGCTTTTTCGAAATTGGGCATAGCATGGCGGAGTGCCAGGTTCACGTTGGCGATTGCGTTCATCGAGGTCGGGATGTAACATCAACACTCCTTTATACCCTTCATAGCTGAGGCAGGGGGTTAGCGTCGAACGAGGAAGAAGGTGATTTGGGTTCAAGCATACCGGATCTGAATGACAACAGGAGTGTACCTGATGCCCCGGAACATCAACTTCTTCGCCTTGGCGATTTGCTTTGTGAGAGATTTGCTGATGAGACCACATCCATCAGAAAAGACCTCGCCGCCAATCTCTATGTCTCCAATGTCCTCGACGAACGTGGGGTCCAGGTTGAAATCCACTTCAGCAGACGAGAACAATAGGCCAATTCGTTTGGCCCCTGCGGTGTTGGTCCAGAGTTAGTGCTGCTTTTCGATAGTGAAGGTTTGCACCCACGTTTTGCGATATTGTTGATTCGGCTAAAGTCTCCCAGGGCATAGATCCGGTCGTCGAGTTCCTTGTCCGAGTTGGCTTCGCGGAGAAAGCAGGAACGACCTCGCTGAATGAGGGAATTAGCAAACATTGCAGATGGAGGCATACTGGAATTGACGCACCAGTTGGCTGTTGCTGTGATGGTAGAAGCGATACTGGACCCCATTCAGGAAGACGCCGGCCTTGAACATGCGATTGAGGTATTCCGTCGTAGTCCTCGGAGGATGATCTGGAAATCGAAATGTTCGATCGAGGGCTAACAAGATGAATTTGGTTGGGTCATCGGAGTGTAGGATCCGATTGGACGACATCGAGTCTGTATCGAGGGAGATCCCCTCACCACTCATCGAGATTTTGAGCATTCGCCGCTTTCGCAACTCTCCTGAGAGAAATTGGGGCGGTATATTGAAATGCCAGTCCTCGTCATCGAGCGATGGCTTTGGACGCAGTACGATAGCCTTCGGCCACTTCATCTCGTCTCTTTGCGTTGCTGCAGTGGGGGAGCGCAGTAGGTGCCACCGCAGCAGAGCTAATCGATAAGATGAACGTAAGAGGGAAAGGAAAGTGACCGCGTGGGATGGGCGCTTGGGCCTGCTGTATAAATATGAGAATCCACGGGATCGAAGATGCCCACATCATCTCCCCTATGACGAGAACCATTTACATCGTCGGTCCTTCAGTAAGTAATGCGGCGATAGAGTTTGACACCTCCCACTGACTGTTTACCCTAGTCCACTGGCAAAACAACACTCTGTGAGGTCCTCGCCAAACGCCTCGGATTGTCAGGCTCGGCGTACATCACAGAGGTCGCCCGCCAGGTGATGAAGGAAAAGGGGTACACACGAGAAGATGTGGGGAACATCCAAATGCAAATGGACATCATGATAGAACATTTGAAGCGAGAAGAAGCAGGCCTGTCGGACGAACACAGGATCGTTTTGTGCGACAGATCAGCCATCGACCCGGTCGTTTATGCCAGGCTGACCGCCCAGAGTTCGGGCGAGGATCAATCTGGGCGCCTGACAGACAGTCAGGCCTTTCGAGCAGCCTTGGAAAGGTATCGGGACCCGTCGTCATTGTTCATACTCTTGGGACCTGTGACGGAGTGGATCATTGACGACGGGATCCGTTCCCTGGAACGGCAGGAAGAATGCCTTCAACTGTATCGCGAGTGTATGAAGCTTTACGACATTCCCTACAGAGAGCTTGGTCAGGACACCAGGAACATATTGGAACGGATGGTATTTACCATAGGTCTTTTGAACTTCCCTACGTCTATTGTCTAGTTGAAGTTTCGCTTTCTGTGTACTTACGGGCTCGTTCAGATGGAATAGCCGGTCTGGTGCAGCCTTAGCTGAAGAGAGAGATGACGAACGCGAACAGAATCAAAATTCCTCGAGACTCGAGTTGCCGGATGCAGACTTTCGAACGGAGATTGGCGGCACGAAAATTCTCCTTTTCTGACTTTCTTTTGTTTTGTTCCGACCATAATGCCGGTTAAAGCCGAACAGCCACCAAGCCCTCCGATTCGGAATTTCCTCCAACAATAGCGCACGAAGGAGTTCGAAGGAGGATCATGCTTGAAGGTCAAAACGAGAGATCTTGATCCTAAAATCGATGGAGAATCGCGGAATTAAGCCCCCATTTTCATCGATCGTTTAGTAAAATAGGCGCCCGAAATGGATAATATGCGCGGAAGGGGCAAGAGGGCGATTTGCTTCCGCTCAGCATTCCAGCTCCTGGGGTTTAGTCGTTCAGAAGTCCCTCAGCCACGCATTTCTCAGGTGGATCTACGACATGCACAGTGTATCTCGTGACTCTTAACAGGACCTCATATGTGTAAGTCACCGTTCTCGAGCTGCACGAGTAAACGGAGCCGTTATCTCCGCGGTGGGTATAAAGGCGTGTCGTTCTCGAGTGGTGGAATCCAACTTCCAACAGACTATCCCCACAAGCTATCCCACAAACCCACCCACACACACTATCCGACACTCCCTTCTACGCCCGCAGTCACCCAACCCACTCCAGGCACGCACACTTCCTATCCTACCTTCCCTTACACCCACATCCTATCTCCAAACCCACACCCTCGTCCCTTCAAAGAGATGAAATTCAACCTCCCACTTAATTCTGCGTTCGCAGGACTTTTGGCGATGATCATGGTATCGTCTGCCTTGACCTCCGTCAACGCGGCCGCCGTCTCCCTCGACGCCCTCGACGTCCCTGACAGCCTCATTCATGGGCAGCCAGATGTCGATGCCTTGACTGCCGCCACCATGGAGGGCCCCACTCCTGACGAGGACAACATCCTTGTCCCTCGTACCCCCAAGCCCCAATGCAGGAGGCTGTTCTGCATTTGAGCACAACCAGAGGCTGGACCTCACGAAGTTGGAAGCTGGCTTCTCTTCGACTTCGTATCGTAGCTTAGTTCCTGGAATCTTGTCGCTGTAGTCGTTTGCGACCTGGAGTCGCAAACTTGGAAGCTGGCTTCCCTTCAACCTGTTATGTAGTTATCTACTCCAAACCTAGTCTCCGTTTTAGCATTACTTTCTCTTTGAAACTTAAATAAACCATTTTCCACACCATCGACGACGCCTGGGTTGTAGGCTTCCAGATTTCCGACTCGGCGCACAGGACGGATATAACTCTCCTCACCCGCTCGCTTGGCAAGGACTGGCAAGGATCATTGAGAACGAGAACAATGAATAACAAGCGCTCAATTAACGCCAGGACCTGGAGTCGATTTGCTTCCGCTTAAATTGTCTTAAAAGGTTTTCCAACGACGACAAGGCTGTGTCGAAACTCGATCGCATGCTGCCCAATCGCGGAGCTAGATGATGTTCCTGAAATTTAAAGTTTGGCGAGTCCCTCCTTGGGTGGTGGATGAAGGTGGGTTTATCTCCGTGGGAGGTACAAAAAAAGAGGGGTACGTGGACAAATGTCCTGACGTCTATCCTGCTAACAGCAGCAGACGTCCCTTCGCATTCGACCGCAGCATTCTAGCATAGATCCGTCTGCCCATAATTACTTACATACAAACATCGTGCACAGCGAAAAATCGCGTTGCGCAAATGCCCTGCGTGAAGAACGCGTCCGTATCACGCTACGAAACTTCGATTCTCAGAATTCAGAAAGATTTAGATTCCTGGATGGGAACGATGTTTCAGAGAGAAGATGCAGAGGAAAGGTTCGAGAAACTCACAAGTAACTACGGTTTCCGCTCCCTGACTTTACTACCCGCCTTCAAGTTCGCAGCTTCGTCGCGCACCATCTCTCCCTCCTTCCTCCACATCTTCTTCTCGTGTGCATCATAAATATCCCTGTAGTCGATCCACCTTTCCTGTACCTCCCTAACATCCCCACCGGGGTCTTTGAGGGGACCAGCAGCGGTCGAGAAGAGGCTGAACATGTTTGGCCGGGCTGAGGGCGCAGCGTCGGAGCGGTCAATGGTGTCGGGTGGCGCGGGTGCGTCCGCAGGTGGGACGAAGATGTAGCCAGTTGCACGGTCGATGGCTCGCGTGAGATGCATCATCGAGTTCTTGTCTTCCACTGCGAGGGTTTCGAATCCCACCAAGCTGAAGTCCTCGACCAGAGAGATCATGGCCATGTTGAGTGCTGCATACTTGGGAGGTAGTGATGCGTTCAAAGCGTTCTCCAAGTAGGTTAGATCTTGGACTTCGGTGTAAAAGTCCAGATTAAAATCTACAGAAACGTTAGTGCCGAGTCATTTCGAGGTAGAACGACCAACCAACCGAGTTCGCCGTACTGCGACAACAAGTCTATCTTCGATAGAACGTTGATATGGGGCAGTTCCAAGTGCAACATCGCTCTCAACGACAACAAGAGCATCGAGACATACTTGGATGCATCTGTTATGTAGTGTGCATCGCAGAGATGAACTGTTGCCAACTATCGCATCATTACATACATTCCAGAGCGAAGAACAAAGTTCAGAACGACTCACCCTGAACCCAGCCTTGCCCAGTTTGTCTACAATCTTCTTGATGCTCTCGTGGTTCGTACTCAACTCGACCTGTCCCGGGAGGTCAAATAAAACATAGGCATCGTTCCCCAGTTCTTTCAACCGCTCCTCGAGCCAGTCGAAGTTTTCTTCCAGATATTCCATGCAGTATAGCATGCCCCCGTTGGGTCCTAGACCGTGGGTTTCCATAACGTCCTGAAGGGTGATTAAAGACGAAATATCGATGGCGCATGGGTATGGAATGCTGTCGTTTGCTGGGTCTAGGTTTACGACTGAGATCGGCCGCTTGAGGGCTGTGAAAAGCTGGTATTTTCCATAGCAATATGTGGATTTGCCGCTGCCTGGAGAACCGCAAACGATTTCGCCAAACGGCATTGTCGTGGTAAGGTGCAAAGGTCTAGGCAATCGCAGAATGACGACGCGAAGCATTGTTTGCCATTGTTTGTCAACGGCTTCAGAGCTTGCCGACGTCGCCGAGACTGGCTTCGGGCGCCTCGGGAACCACATGGGGCAGCTGGAATCGAACAAATGTGAAGACGTGCCAGAGGGGCTGTTGTCCGAGTTACTGGAAGATACCGGGTCCGTCATGATTGCGTTGAATTATCGATGCTTTATCCCAAAGTGTGTTGTGGCACACAGCTAGTGTGGATCGACCTTCAAGTGTTCCCTCGTGATCATGACCTTGATCAGGCTCGGGCGCTTAGTAGGCAGTATTTACTACGAAGCTGGCTAGGAACTCCACTAGAAGAGCTCGTGGTTCAGTCTGAACTGTCCCATGAATATTGGATATCACGTTCCCCAAGCCAACTGTGTCCACATGTGCTGGAGTACCGGGACTGGAAAACGATCAGAGCAGACGCAAGGTGAGCATTTTGAACAATCTAGTCACTGGCAAGATGAGGTCTCATCTCTGATTCCCATCATCCTCGTGTCAAAAATGGTCGAGACAATGTGTTTGGAGGCCAATGGAACATCCTAAGGAACTTGGAAGAGGTTACGGGCGCTCGCTTGGCCCTCAAAACCACACAACTACCACGGCATATCGGAACAATATCGGATACCGCTTCTGGACCCGCCCTGGGGCGCGGCGTTAGGATATGGACGTTTACTGACTCGAAGAGACGATGCCTGAACGCAGCTCTGCCGATTTCATACTGTATATGGGAACGCTACTACCTTCAGAATATGCAAATGACATTCGCTAACTCGGAACTGTCCACCGTCACATAACCAGACGTACATACGTGTAAACGTTGTACAGGACAATTTTTGACACTTCCAGTGTGGAACTGCATCGGTCACATCGGCAGTTTCAAAGTTGAATTGAAATTGATTGGCGAAGATTGACGAGTCAGAATCGTGTGATCGTAGCGCTTGATGGCGCCACCAAGTTGCTCTTTGCCCAAGTGATCCTGCGACCGGCACTCACTTGCACTTCCATAACATTGAGATACTGGCGGACGCACAAGTATAGGACGCGGGACAAAGAATACAGTGCAAGGAAACTGTTGAGATGCTGAGAAAGCTCGCCGAAGGAGCAGACTCTGTTCGGGTTTCATGTCCTCCTCGGCATGCACGGATGAATTCTTTACTTTCGAGTGTTGGCATGTTTGGTGACCCCTCAGAAAGCTATATAAACCCTCCAGTCGACACTCCAGATCTCCTCGAGCCGGTCTCATCCATTCCACGACAACCTAGCTGTGCTAAACCAACCCACCCTTTTACACTCTCCAACCCCAACACTCCTTGCTTTCATTAACCATGGTCGCTTTCACTTCCGCCAAAGCTTTCATCGCTGCCGTCGCTGCCACTGCGATGTTCGTGACTGGTGGTGCTCTCGCTGCCCCAGCGTCGTTTGAAAGCGAGGCCAACGCTGTTCTCAATGTTCGTACTAATATTCCAAACCATGAAGCTCCTAACTGACCGCTTCCTGCAGCGCCGTGCCGCTGACATCGAGTCAGGAGGCTCTGCCGGCTACCTTGCACGACGTGGTCTCGTGACGGACAACGAAGGCGCCGTCTGGCTCGTTCGTCGCGTGTTCGACCCTGCCTCCGAGTTCGAGGAGTAAGTACATGCCGTCGTTTGTCCCAAAGTGCCGAACTCATCATCGGATTAATATTCCCAGTTTGGCTGCACGAGGAGCTTGCTCGTCCAAGGTTTCAAGCCTCGAGTTTACCAGTATCCAGACGTCTGGAAATGCGAAGTACAAGGAGAAGATGAAGAAGGCAGCGGAGAAGTACTGGAAGAAGGACAAGCAGCTCCGTAAACAGTTCTGCAAAGCTACCATTGTGTAAGTCCTTGCTCTTTTATACTCTGCTATGACAATTACTCATGGATATCCAGTCAAAATGGGGGAACCATGATCGTCCGGTACTATGCCGATAGGGAAATCACTGGCCATGGTGTCGCTATGGCTGCCCCTTGAACAACCTTCAACGGGGTTAAAATTTCGAGCTTAGTATTAGTTAAGTAAGGGTCGAGTCTAATGTCAGTGGGCATAATCGAGCTTAATCGAAAACATTATGATTCCAAATTCCAAACTCTGATCCAATGAGATGTGACACGCCATGTTTTGACGCCAAAACAAGGAACACTATCACGCTGGCGGTTACCTCTGTATCACCAACGCTGCCCCTGCCAGGAACAAGACAGGGTCTGACACACAGAAAAGACTGAATACAAACGGTCCACATAGTAGGCAAGGCATAGTATAGTACCTGATAGCTCTCGGAATCTCCTCCTCATCACAATAATTTATGTGGCCCCGGATTTTTCGTTCACGAGGTTTACGACGGGTTGCTCTGAATTAGGGCCCCCTTCTGGGCGCTTCTTCTCTGTTGTGTCCCCGAAGTTGCTTTGAGCATGAGGCGGAGTGGGGACGCCGATGGACGACGCAGAGTCGGAACTCGAGTCGGATTTGTTGAAGGCGATAGGCGGTTTGGGCTTTGTTAGCTGAAGCTGAGTGACACGGGCCTTGGGAAGCCTCTTCGGTGGTCCTCCAAAGGTGTCTTGACCACGTTTGTCAATGTCTTCGAGCTTCAAGAAGGATTCGCCCATCATGATACGGAAATTAATCATCTGCGGTATCACCGCCTGCGCGCCCAAGTTAATGGCCATCCCTTTTCAGACTGGTAAATGAAGATGCTTACAATCATGGTCACATACAAGGAATCGACGACTCGGGTCATAATGGTTGCCCTCTGGCTCAAGGTCGAGATAACCTCAATCCTATCAGGGGGAGTCAATGGCGAGGTGTGCTTGACTAGGCTTATGATCGCCACGACCGCCGACACCGAGCCGCAGAGGGCCAGGGCAAGACCCGATTCGATGAAGATGCCTGCGACTCCCCTAATTGGGGCAACGTTGCGACCTATCTCTGTGACCCGAAACTTCCTCCAAGCAGGGATGAGGCGGTGGATGATCAAAACCGAAGTGGCGATGTTCAAGAAGACAGAAAAAATGGTGAAGACGGTGAATAGCTGTGCCAGCGCTAAAGTGGATTTGTTAATCCCGCCCGCTACGTGGGAAATGCATGCAAGTGAAGTAGCTGGAGAAATGGAATGTTAATGGGCTGTGCGTTGACCTAGAGTGCGGCCATACCTGTGAAGGCCGCGTAAAGAACAGCGGGAACAAGGAGGACCTTTCTGATATCAGCATCTATCCAGAGGAGGTAGGATCGGAATATCTGGAACGGCGCTTGATGAGTTAATCGCACCGCGCACCTATGATCTCGACTCACCATGTATGCATGCCCGAGAAGCACGTAAATACAAGTCAGCACGTATCCCAATTTCCTCGGCCATCGGTTATCCCAGTCCTTCGCCAGTCTAATGTAGTCCGCCCCGGGGCCTGAATAGTACAGCGTACGGAATTGACTGAACAAATCAAGGCAGGTAGGGATGCCGGAAAGGACGAAGATCACGTAGGCAGCGATCACATAGCGCCCGCGATGTTTCTTCTCCTCCGTGCTTTTCGATTGCCCCCAAGTGGATAGGCCGTATACCACCATGAACGTCTGCATACCTGTAATTGAGGAGTCAGCATTAAACCCGATCTGCTAGACCTAGAGGATTCACTCACCAATTCCAAGAACGGCGATGACACTACTAGTGTATGTGGTAGATGCACGAAGTATGGCCCATGGTTCGATAATGGAGGTCATCTTCGTAACCGATGGGCGGCGGCACTGAAAGCCCTAAGGGAGAGGATATGTTGGGGCTTATCAGTTCTTCCAATGGAGGTTATATACATGTATGTTATGATCTTCCTCGGCGGTGTATCAGTGTTGAACAAGATGTGGTGCGCGCTCTTTATGATAAGCCATCTACATGCTAGGCCAGAAATAATCGAGTGGCCTACTTGAAAATCACGGAGGTCACTGCGTAAACAATACAAGTGCTGATCTTCTCTCCGAGATCAGCGCTCGAGTCTCAATTTCCCACAGGGGCTGAATGTATTACAAGGCTCTACTCGGGTAGCCTTGTTTTCAGTAGCTGATGTATCGTCTCTGTTCGCGACTCAGCTCAACGCCTGCGGACTTGGTTCATGGATGCTTTCCGATGTGGGCTATACTATGTCGGTGCATGCCACCCTTGGCAGTGATTGCCCATTGCTTTCTACCTTCTTTTAATTCGGGCTTTCTCCGTCTCTGTGGGCGTTGGGCGGTGCCTAAGCATACCACTGTGTATCAATCGGCATCGGAGGTGAAAGAGCATCTCGTAATCCCGGCATTTTGCATTCCGCATATCATCCTGTGGAAGGGGATTCTGACAGTTAGAGCGCGAACAGCCTCCCAGCTATCGACGCCACTGATCATAGTCTGGGCGCGGTGCTGTTTCCATGGCCGGACCTCATGGTGCGTGTGTTGGATGACCTGAGTCTTACAGTACCTTTATGTGTGGTTGACCGACTTGGACTATGTAAGGAGCATCTCAATCCCATGGCGGAAATACCGGCCCAGAGGAGAAAGAGAAGCCCCTATTCACTGTCTGGAGGCCAAGCGCCCGAATAAGCGCCTCGGATGCCATGTCATCAAACGGCGGCCCGGTACCTACCTGTCTCACCTCCATCTCCCGTGCCATAGGTAATAACACTTTATTCGCCGCTGTATCTCGCTTTTCCATGTCAATCTGAATCACATAAACTTGGTATCGCGCTTCGGGAATGGAGACCACTGGGGTCTGCAACCAACTCCACGATTAAGAGGCTGAGGGTGACGGCCTATGGCTTCTATCGCCCATTCCATGTCCCATTACGCCAATTGAGGGACCAAAAGCCATCTCGAGCCTTTTGGCCGTGGCGTTCCTTGATGTTCGCATCATTTCTGGCCATGTTGGCGGCCCTTCTCCAAAATGATCCTTATTTTCTAGCGTCCCATTTCTGTACGAGCCTGGCACTTCATGTACGTATTATCACTCACCGAGTTCAGGATATCTCAATCGGAATTTTTCTTCTAGTCAAATACTCATTCAGCTCCGACCTTCTCGGGTTCATTGTCGAGGTGACGGGCCAGACTCTGGAGGCATACTCGTACGTCTTTGTCCAATACTAATCTCTTACCAATGAGTCTGAATCAACACAATATAGGCAACAGAATATCTTCCAGTTCCTGGGAGTGAATGTCACCTATAGGCTGAACGAAGGGCTCGCTAGCAAGCTGGTAGACCTAAGCTTCTTCAACCTTGCGGGTGGTCCCATTACACCCTGGAATCCCGAATGGCCCTTGATCCAGCGTTATCCCAAGCCTGGTGAGTGCTTCATGATCATGAAGATGACCTCGAGAGGCGTCGCGGTGACATATTCTTCAATTCAGTCGTCTTGGACCTTGGAGGAATCGGGACATATTCCACTATGGTCGACTATCTGCAGATTGTTCGGTATCTGCTGCAATTCAAAGTATGTCCCCGCGCAGTCCATAAACTAAATTCAGAAATCTCACTGTAGCTCCAGGTGGTCAAACACCCCCAAACGCAATTTTGAAGCAAGACACCGTCAAGACCCTCTTCCAGGACAAACCCACGCCACTCGGGGCGTATAGGCTTCGAGCATTCCTGGGAGGGAGCATGAATTCCGACGATCTCAGCCGGAGCACGGCCTGTGCAGTGGTTACTAAGGACTGGGAAAGCCGCAGGAAGGCTGGATCAGCTTTGTGTGAGCGCTGCGCGAGTATTGCCCGCTAATCGTAACAGTCTTAACGCGAAAACAGGGGGAGGATGGGCAGGAACAGGGTTCGTTATCGACCCGCAGACGGGAATCGCATTCGTCTTCGGAAGTCAGATTGTGCCGGCTTGGCCCACCCTCGAAATAGCAGAGAAGGCAGAAAGGATCATTTATGCGCATCTTGAGGATTGACTTCCAGACAGACCTCGAGCGTTAGAACGTATTGTTAGAACGATGCAAAGCTGGCTCCCATGCCACTGTACTTCCTTTCCTAGCATTTCTCTAGAGGTTCCCCGACCCCCATTCTCGAACGTGAAATTGAATGCAGATTCGAATGTGTGTTCCGAAATGATAAAATGCACTATCCATGTACCAAATAAATGAGCGTAAGTACGTCGCATCCTACCAACGGTAGATCCTTCCTTCAAATGGGTATGTAATAAAAGAACGTCGAAGTTCGCCAGCTTTACGCGCGGCGGGCCGAGCAGGAGTACCATTACGAGACCTCCTAGCACTAGCAATCAGCGGGAATGGTGGTGTCGTCAACAAAGTTGCGAGCGTTGAGGCCGAGACCGCGGCTGGCAAAGGCGCGGAACAAGAGGCATCGGTTGGCACCGTTGTAGCGGTTCTGGTCAGCTTGGATCCAGGCATCACGGGCTTGCACGACTGCGGAGGAGCATCAGTATAAGGAATAAACGTTGTCTATACAATCGCTGACACGTACAAGTGGGGTTGCAGGGTTGAATGGCCAAAGCATCGATGTAGAGACGCATCCAGACGATGTTGCCTTCGCTTCCGTCAGGGTTGGTCAACTTCTGGTTGGAGAAGCCATGCTCCCGCACGAGCGCATCGTAGACGTTGTGGAGCATGTTAGCCCAGACCTGTCCAATGTCTAGGCAAAGGGTTAGATAATCTCGACGAACGAAACGTGAGTGGCTACTTACCATGGACCTGGTTGAATTGACGGAGGTTGCTGTAGCGGAGGGGGTTGGTTTGACTACAAGACGTTAATTAGTACTTTGCCGACGGCAGAAGGAGAAGCGACGTACGCGCTGGTCGAGTAGGGGAATCGTCGGATACCACCAGGGTTGTTAGTGACATAGGTTCCGAGAGCAAAGTCACGGGTTTGAGCAGAGTTCTGGGCGAACCAGCTGAAACAAAAGAAAAATCAGTATCGGATCACAGAGAGAACTATAGCAACGCACTCGGCCATGGCATCTCCCCAGCCCTCACCAAGACCTCCAGACTCCAAACTCTGCAAGCATCGGGCAGTTCCACCACCGGTCATGCGGTTGGTAACACCATGAGCAAATTCGTGAATGATGATGTCGTTCTCCATCGTGCCGTCACGAGCAGGGTTGGTCAAGGTCCAGACGAACATGCGGCAGATACCAGGGGAGCCATCGGGAGGGGTGGCAAACTGCGCATTATTCGTGCCACGGGCATCCTGAACGGAGATCTCGACACGGTCATTGCCACGTCCACCCCTTCCAAAGTTGTTCACCTGGAAATTGAAGGCGCGCTCGGTGAAGCCGTATCGGTACGTAACGTCGTGGAGCGAGTTGATGATGTAGAAGGCATTGGTCTTAGCCGCCTCGATGTTCTGCCTGTTGTTGGGGTTGCGGCGGTCGTCGTAGCGAGCGTTGAAGTTGAGGCCTCGGCTGGTTTGAGCGCCGACCTCCTGCCCTCGGAAGGCAATTACGTTGTTGCCGCTGGGGAGAGTGTCAATTAGGCTCTATCGGGCATGAAGGAGGCACGCACCTAGTGTCTTGAGAGTTGAGGCCCTGTCCAAGACTGTGCCAGCCAAGGGGCGAAGCCTCGAGATCTTGGGGGTCGGTCAAAGTCTCCAAACCGTCCAGGATAGTTTCCTTCGTAATGGGGACAACGGTGTACGAGGCATGGGCAACAAAGTCGTTGACGCTGATCAAATCACCAGAGTGGGCGTCGATGAGGGCCTCGTAGAAGGCGCCGCTCTCCTTGTTCTGAAGCTGGATGATGTGAGTGAGAGCGACGTCCCCACCCGGCTTGACAAAGTACTCGAGGGTTGCATTGGCATTGTTGTAAGTTGCGTCCAAGGACTCCTCGATTTGAGGAAGAACAGATCGCCAGGACACAGTGGGGTTGGGGTCGGCAATCCTGGTAGAGGCGAGGTCGACAAACGACGAGCCAAAAGAGGCAAGCTTGCCACCGCTGAAGGCAACGTTCGAAACTGCGTTGGAGAAGGGAATACCGTTCTATTCAAATGTCAATAAACTCGATTTGATTTCCGACCGACAGCGCTACTCACATGAGATTGGCGCAGGTAAGCAAAGCCCTGTTCTCCCTCAGTGAAACCCGATCGCCAGGCGAGTTGAGAGCGATCGACGCCCAAGTTATCGACGACAAAGTTCATGGCCACATCTCGCCACTCTTGGGGAACCAGAGAGTCTGGAATAGCAGTACCATTGCTTCCATAGACCTGCAAATGATGATGGTGAGCTTCTTGATCTTCGGAACGACAGCCTAGCGTGACAGGGAAGCTGGACACCGACACGTGCGGCGACGTGTGGGCGTATCTCCATTGCACCAGGACAATAAGGCAAACAGCTGCATACCTTGAAGTTGGTGGAAGGGTGGTAGGTCTCGACGCGCAGGTTGCGTCCAATTCGTCGTGTACGGTGGGTGGAGTGCCTCTCAAAGGGAACAACGGTAGGAGCAGCTTGGACGACGACAATGGTAGCTGATAGAACAACGGCAGCGAGCAAGTTGGAAAACATCTTCGAGATTTGGACCATTTTGAAAAGTTGGATTAATTAGGGAATGTGAAGGTTGAAAAAGTCACTAGGACTGAGATTCTAGAGACTATATGTGAGCTGAGAAACGCGTTAGGATCTCGAGGAAAGCGTACCAGGGCAGGAAGCAAGGTATAGAAAGCTGGGAACGAGAAACTAATTAATATCCTGACGAGCCTGCCCGTTCGCGCACAGCGTGAATCTAGAGAAAAGGAAGAAGGAAGGGAAGGAGAACCGTGAAGGAAAGGGAAAGGATGCAAGGACAGGTGTAAGGAAAGGAAGAAAGGCCAAAACGGCCGCCTGGCGACTGCTTTTGAACCATTTCGGCGATTCAATGGCCCCCCTGGTTGTCGGCCTTGGCGGCACTCCCAGAAAGGGCGATTGTTTTCTTTCGGAAAAACATGCGATCACAGTTTGGGTTGACTAATCTGATGGTTCTTGCTACAATGAAGGCTGTCTTGAATGCCTTTTGTCCTTTCTATTGTCCCAATAACCTTGGTTATAGGGTTGAATTTCCCAAGTTAGTAGTCATCTACTTTCATTGCTACACAAGGTGTACAGAGAATTTCTGCCTACGAGCACCCGATCCTCCCCCCTCGGCGCCTATCACTACATGTGGTTCCAGGCGTCTGAGCATCAAATCGAATCTCTCAAATGGTTCTTGTCTTCCGGGTGTAGTGGGAACTAGGAAAGAATTTACAGAAAAAATAGCCCTACAAAGGCACCACCACCATTTTATCTCAGCCACTAGCGAGAAACGAGAAAAATGAGCTAACCAGTTACCCACTCGTTATTTCGTCGAGGATGCAGGGTATTTCCTAGACCTGCTCATGAAACCTCGGGGCTAGTTCAAGGATCACAACTTATAATGCACCTTGCGGTTCGCTGATCCCTGTTATCATAGAAACCTGGCCCCCAAGTCTAACCACCCGCGATATCGCAAGAACGACGCCTATTTAGTGCATCATCTGCAAGTAACCGTGGCCCTCGAGCCCGGTGTTACTGAAGGTAGTATCAAAAAAGCGGTTCGTTTCTCTACCTACACATACTTACAACTCTTCGTTTACTTGGACGAAGAAACGAGCTGTTAGACTTATAACGACATCGAGAGACAAGCCATCCGTATGCCTCCCTTGAGAGCTCTTGTGCGCCACGACCTTCTCAACCGTTGCCATGCGCTCGCACAGTTGCGAAGGACCCCCACATTCCAGAACCCAATTATAGATCAAGGTGTCTGTTGAGAAGCCGTCGCGCGTGCGTCGGACTCGCTTGTGTGTCCTTCTGTGTGCTCGAAAGACGGCCCTTGGGAGATGTCTTGGGGTTTGGCACGTCCTGTCGAACGACGACGACGACGTAAATGATACCTCCATGACCTCACTTCTCTCTCACCAAGAATAGCGATACATAGTTACACAACTGACATTCGAAACAACGTAGCAGCTGCTTGCACCCTGTCGATATCTGGATAGCCTTATCTATATCGTTTCGGTGAACGCGTCGTTTCGTCGTCTAAACTTAGCACCGGAACGGAAGGGTCGTTAGCCGCCCAAAATCAAATCACTCACATACAGCCTGACCCCAGGCTTCGAAGTTCCTGGGACCATGCCTTTGATTCAATTTGGATTTTTCGCTTGCGAAGGCGACGATGGTGGTGGTTCAAGTAGCTGGTAACAGACATCATCACAACTGACGACGGCCACCAGGGGGAGCGCCCGCCGACTCGCCGGCCATCGAGGCCATCGCGACCTCAACCATGTTTCGCAATTGAGCTGATGCAAGGGGTTCTCGAGGCATCTTCAAGTGTGTCAACGTTATAATTACTTAAGAACGCCAGTTCCTTGCTCATAACGGCTACATGCAACAACCCCTAAAGCATAGCCCGTACCAAAGCAACCTGCACCTCACAACTCAAACAATCGCAAGCAGCTGCAAAGGGTTACAACAGAGATTCTACGATACACAGCAGCAGTACTAACATAACATTTAAGCAAACCCACCGCTAAGCAAGACCCGAACAAACTACCAAGGTCCAGTCAACGCAATCCAATCCCTCAACACCACACCCCTCTCCGTTCCA
This sequence comes from Coprinopsis cinerea okayama7#130, assembly GCF_000182895.1. Lineage (NCBI taxonomy): Eukaryota > Fungi > Basidiomycota > Agaricomycetes > Agaricales > Psathyrellaceae > Coprinopsis > Coprinopsis cinerea. The sequence continues at coordinate 1,750,119 of NW_003307534.1, forward strand.
ATCTGCTTCGTCATCTCATTCTGCCTGGGGATCGGTAAACTCTCATACTGAGCCAACAACTGTCCATCCAATATACCCTTCGAAAGGGGCTTGGAGACGTAGTCGTTCTTGACGATACTGGTGGCGGGGATAGTGAGTTCCAGGAGAAAAGGAAGAAGCGGGAAAGAAAAGAAGTGGCACATACCGGAACGCCTTGGGGTTCAGACCAGCCACGTGCTGGATGTTCCTCGTAAGCTGACCTTGAAGTAGCTGGAGCCGCTTGAACGCATATTCGTCCACCGGGACCAAAGAGGATAATGAACCATCGGCCGAACCTAGTACACATGTTTAATTTAGCCCCCCTCCCACAGAATAGGGAAAAGGGAAAACTCACCAATCAGGAGATGAGACTGGGGTATAGAAGGATCCTCCTTATCCCTCCTCGCAATCGTCGTCGAGGTATGGTACGGGACTTGTCCATGATACTCAGTCCTCAGCAACAAGTACCGTCCATCTCTCGAGTCAGGGTCTACATTTCACCAAATACCACGAGTCAGCCACACGCACATCACGAGACAGAAACGCGACGCACCATTAGGATTATACTCGTATATTCTCATAATACCCTCTTCATCACCAACGATAAGCGCCAAATCGCCATCAGCATTGAAGAAAAAGTCGGCTCTTGTGACAGAATGGAGGTGCACATCCTTTGCAAGGAGCACCAACTTGTACGGGTCCTCCTACAATGGCGAAATTTGAACATGGTCCAAGAAACGGGCGTTGAGGAGTTCGAAGGGCAAGGGGGTGGCGTTCGAACCAAATGAAAACCAGAGGTCAAAGGGGAACGATCAATAAAGGGCCAACGATACGAGTACCACGTTCACACACCTGAAACGCGACAAACATGACGCTCTTCACAGCATCACCGATGAGCAACAGGTTCTTCAACACACGCAGGGAGGTGACGTAGATTCCAACATCCATGAACGCTACACCCACGAGGCGTTCATCAGAGTCGAACGCACGGACGAAGATCTGTGAGGTGGCATGGCGGGTTAGAACCGGTGAAGGAAACGACCGGAGCAGCACGCACCTTTTGGCCCATGGAAGAAACGAGATACCCCTGGAAGCCACAGACGGCTGTGACAGGTCCCTTGGCGTCATCCCGACACCGCAGTCGAAGCTTGTACCATCGTGTAGGAGAAATCGCCGGGTCCGGGACGACTTCGACTATTTCAAAGATATAAGCCTGGAAAAGGAAAAACAGGTCAAGTCAGTTGAAAACAACTAAGAGATCGGAGCACAAAGCGGCAAATTAGAAGAAGCAAAGATCGGCGAGTAAAGAAATGCCCATGATCAGTGAGGCAGAAGGGCGGATAACCGTTAAAAGCAGGCGAAGTAATGAGAGAAGCTTCTTGCTTATCCCAGGAAAGAAAGCTGTGAGAAACCCCCACGATGACCTCAATCCAAAAGATAAGAAAGTGAAGAAAATGCGACCGAGGAAAGTAACTAATGTGAAGAGGGGTCTCACATGGCGACAGTAGAAAGTCAATAGCGAACCAGCAATTAAAAAGTTATAGACCTCAAAACACCGATAGCGTGACATCGGCGAGGGGTAATCGACGCGCAACGTGACGAACCAATAAACCCGCCCACAAAGGGCAAGTAAACCCCGTCCCCGTCGTCATTATGAGCATCCAAAAAGGCAAAACAACCATATCGAGCAGAGAACAAATAGTAACCAAAAGCCGAAAATGAACACTCACAGCACCCTTGGCAGCCAAATCCTCTCCTCGATCAATCGTGGTACCAACAGCAATAAAGTCTTTACTGCCAGTCTCCGTCGCGGCCGTCTCCAACGTCACAATCGAGATGTCGTTAATGTATTCGTTCGTGGCGAATTCGAAGCTGTTAATTAAGGTTAATATGTCAGTGATCATTGAAGCCTCGAGTTAATATAAAAAGCAACAAAGTGAGGATCGAATGTGAAGAGAATGCAGACGTGGGGTGAGAAGGATCGCGAACGAGGAAGGCATCTGTAGCGACTTCAGTCCGAAAATGGTAAATGCCAGTCCCCCCGCCTCTCGTCACACAACCAAAGAGGAAGTGCGGGGACGACCGTCGGGTATCACATTAACTGCCATAATGAAGCAACACGACGCAAGACCCATAATAGGTTAATCCGCCGTGCCCGGGGTCGGTGGGACGGGGAAGTGGAGCGTCGAGACCAAAAAGGCCAGCGGCGACCATGAGATACCCTTTTAAATTAGCCTTTTCAAGGGGTGCGCAGACCACGACCCACCCCACACGCGAAAGGAAACCAAGCACCAAAAACCATACACAATAAACGAACACTCACCCATCCATAGTAATCCAACTATTCGGCGAAATCAGCTCAAGCGCAGAGGTATCCGTGATAGGATCGTCAACACCAGGACCTGTTTAGTCTCATCAATACCGCATCACCATTCCAGCGTCTATCTGCAAGACCACACACCATCCTTCTCCCAAACTCTTACCCCGTCCTCATCATAGCTCGCAAATCTGGCTTGCATACTACTGGCAGCGACAATCAGGCACGTCGAGGGGTCAAAGACCACGTTCGAGTAGCCCCTACCGCGGGGTATAGACCGAGCCGGTAAGGGATGGCTGTACGTGAAATCGGGAAGCCATTCAATTAGACATGGGCCCTATATCGAGAGTCAGATAAAAACTTGAACTGGATGAAGAGATGACGCACGTCTTCAGTGTAGACCAAGAACTCTCCCCTTTCCTCCCACAACGAGCATGCAGAGAAGGAATGGACAACATTGTGGCCACTGGGGTAGATCTGGACGCCACCCTTATCCGTTCCAATAATCCAATTTGGTTTGTCGCCAGTGAAGAAGACGCCCGAGTACGTCGGAGAGGGTGTACCTGGCAACACTCGCATTAGTTTATCATCGGTCCTCCCGAGAAACAGACGCACCGTCACTTGTCTTGGGCTTGACAGTAAACGGAACAAACAGCCTCTGAATCTTCTTGTGCTCAGCCAAGATCCCTGATGCCCGCTCTCCACTTCCCCGTTCCCCGCCTTCCGCACCATCTTCATGACGCTGGATCTCAAACGCAATCGACGAGATCTTGACAAACTTGATGTTGAGCGTCTGGGATCTCTTCTTTTCTGCTTCAACCTGCTGTTGAGGTTCAGTCGAGGATGCATCAACATCCATAGCTCCATCCACCGACGCGGCAGGTTGAGATGCAGTGGTCGATAAAGGCAATGCCTCGTAGATCGTCAGCTGCCCGTTTCTCAGGAACACGAAGAGGCACACTCGCCCCCGTCCGTCCTCTCCGACCCTCGAAACACAAACCTGCTCCACGTCGAACTCTCCCGGTTTGCGTTGTGGGGGATCGCCCGGATTAGGAACAGAGAGTGCCGGTTTGTCGTGTGAATCGACGAGGACGTTGAACAGGGATGGAACCGCTGACACAGAGAAGGCGAGGGTCAATTTCGGGAGGGTCCAGATCTAGAGATAGGTTCGAGTGTTAGTTATTGCCTGTTCAAGTCGACCACTGTTCACAACATACCTCCATCACACCCTGAGGCCTGACGAGCAGCAACCACTGCGTATGCTGAGGCTTCCCGCCACTGGTACTGCCTCCACTAACGACATTCTGCAGCGTGGCTGTGGCGCCCTCCACCGGGACACTTGTTTCGAACTGCTGTCCGAACAAGCCGGATGTATCCGTGAAGAAACAGCCTGCGAGGTACTTGGAGGTCTAGATGCGCCAAAGCGAGGGGCGAGTCAGCATCTACCACGATAAAGTGTGCGTACAGATAGACCACACACCTTTTCTCCCATGGGCGACATGTCCTTCCGCCTAATCTTACCTCTCTCCGTCTCTCCGATAAACAATCCCAATGAATCATCCTCACGGATGATCAATACGAAAGGATCGCAGATCGAACAAGAGCGGATTTTGGGTCGTAGGAGTTTGCCATCCATGTCTTGGATCGTTTGACGCTCGGTGCCATCTGGAGAGACAGGTGGTTAATATACTTGAGGAGGAGCAGGAGCCATCATCCACTTACCAGGCTCCAACACCTTGATGGAATTGGTCATAACCACCAAAATCGCCGTGCGCTGGAAGAAGGGCGCAGCGCCTACAGTCGTCCCAGGGACTCGCGTGGTAATATTGACTTCAGTTTTTCCGCCTGGTGGAGCACGCGTAGCAATCTACGAAATGTTAGCTCTAAGCGACGTGGAGGGATAGGGACAACGCTTACCCTCGAAACACCAGGGCTGGGCGTAGCATCCGTACTCAGAATCAGCGTATCACGCTCAGTCTTCGCGTGCTCAATCGCCGTCGTGGAGCTCGAACTCCCGCCTTTCTTGACGCTTTGACGGATGGGCAACGACCACAGTCCCCTGGTCCCACCCACAGCCAAAATCTTCTTCTTCGTCCGCGTCGGCAGATCGCGCTGGAAAAGGGTGAAACCTCCCAAAATACCTGAGCCAGTCGCAGTAACGAGTTCAGGCACTGGCTTGTCCCCCTCCGTCGCCAGAGAGAAGGTGAGGCTAGAGATGGGTCCGTAAGCCGGAAGGGTGTCGCGGAGAGAGAGGTGCAAGACGGAGCGGTATTTCTTGGTGTCTTTGACTTCAGCTGTAACCTGGGTTTTGTTCTTCGAGTCTCCGTAGAGGTCGTCATCGTCGTCATATAGATCCATGTCGATATCATCCTCCACAACCTTCGCGTTCGTTCCTTCTTCCTCGTCATCAACTTCCTCCTCCACCCACGCCGTCTTTAGAACGACGCCTACGCCGACTGTGCTGCCCACAAACAAATGGCCGTCGCCTAAACTCTCCACCACACTTGGAATGGTCGCCTGCGCCAGAGGTTTGCCCACCTGAAGCTTCGTTACAGTCTTTCCATCGGCCATCACCTCTATGGGATAGATGATTCCGTTGGCGAGGATAACGAACAAGGTCTTCTCGTCCACCACGACCGTTTTCGACCCTTCGAGAGTGAGGTTGAGGTCGGGAGATGGAAGGGGAAGTAGTGGAAGGTCTGTGATTCGTGATGCCCAACCGTTAACTGGGACAGCGATCTGTCGAGACGATGACTGGTCGATGTAAATCAGAGAATTTGGAGTGGTGATCACCACACCACCGAACGCTGGCACCAATCCCAGCGAATCCATCGGCAGTCCATCGACGCTTGTAATAATTGGATAGCTGCTCGTCTTGATATCCAACGTAAAGATAACGAGTTTGACGGTGTCCTTGTATTCTCCAATCCTGCCCATCCATGTTTGTAGTGGTTCGAACATCACAGCTAGAGTTGGCTTGTTGAACCCGGGGAGGAAGCAAAAGTCGGCAACATTGCGGATGTTCGGATTGACGCTGACGGCCAAGTCCAAGATAAACGACGGGGAGTAAGGGACGTCGCTAACAGCGTCGTCTAAGAATGGCAAAATGGCCAGGGCGTGGTTGGGGAGGCCGAGTGCCGCACATCGCGACTGTGGGTCGACGCGAAGCTGGCTTTTGAAGAGGGGCGCTGTCAGAGATGTCAGTTGCGGTGCACGCTCGTAGGTGTGTATGGACACTGGAACGAGGTCGTGAACTGCGTCTGACCATTCCAGCAGAGCGATTTTGGCGTCCTTGAACGAGACGAGAAGGCGGTCGAGCTTGTCTTCCAGAGAAGCGATTATCCGGACTCCCGAGAGTCCAGTGACCATGCCGTGCAGTTTGTGCTCTCGAACAAGGTAAAGACGCGTCGTTTTCGGGTGTTCAACGTCGGATTTCATTGCCATTCCCTATTCCTTGTCAATAGTACTTTGCGATTAACCAGAAACTATACATACCTTTGAAACGTTAATGAATCCGTCCCCCTGCGCATCCATCGCAAGTTCGCCTTCCACCGCCTCTGTCCCCCGCCTAATCCCGCCCTTTCTCTCCCTCTCGTCCTCGACACCGTGCGGCACAGCGCAAGGTTCTTCGCGCACTTCAAAGATTCGCAACAGGTTCGAGCGGGCAACGACAAGGTTGCACAGAACTCGAGCAACAAACTCATGTCTTGGACTGAGACATGACGGCGTGAGCTTGAGGTGTGTAGCGAACTCGACGCCGCTGGCGGGCAGCAGGTCTTGTCGTAAAACGTGCATTGGACAACGTTATGTAGATTCTTTTGGGGACATTCTATTCTTTCGTGTAAGAAGATTTGAAATTCTTGTATAGCTCGACATACCAATTTCCAAGGATCCCTAAGAATGAGTTCGTTTGGTCGTCGCCGTGGTCGTATTCGCCGTCCTCGTCGTCGACGCCGTTCTCGCGAGCAATGCGGTAGACGCCAAAGCCATTGCCAAGCCTTTGCGTCGGACCCTGTCGGGGGTTGAATTGCTTTCCCACGCGACTGCTAATAGGGCCCGCCGAAGAGGCAATGAACAAGCGCCCGGCGAACCTCTCGTGAAGCCTACTGGACGTCGTAGTGGGGGGCCAGTTATGCACGTAACTCGTTTCATTAAGGCCAAAATCCTACAAGCACTAAGAGGTCTCCCATACATCCTTTTTTGACTGAGAATGAGAACACCACCGCAGACCAATATTCCCCTGGCTTGAAAGATCCTCTATAACTCCACCTCAGGCAATCAGTTTCACCTCGGTGTTTTCACTCAACCATCAAACGTAACCATATCCATTTGCGGTTTAGTATTCTCCGTTTCCCCTACTCAACCTGGACAAAGAGGCAGAAGTCAGTGCAATGATAACCGTTTCACGAGGCCCTGGAATACTTGAAGCTCACGGATTATCTTTGGAAACGCTAAAAACGACCTTCTGATTCATCACTGAAACTCATTGCAATCAGCGCCCTTTCGTACTTTTGAGGGGTGTAGAAAGATAACGCTGTAAGAGTGGCCCAGCGACTCGGGCCACTCTTCCAAAGTCCCAAGAATAAGAATAAGAGGTTTGGGGAGAACTGATATAAATACCGGGTAGTACAAGATTGGGGAGGCTAAACTAGTGAACTGGACTCATCACCATGCTTCACCGCAGGGAAGTTGACCTCGACCAGTGGGCCATCCACAACGCTGCAGGGCTCTACGCCGCCGATGCTATCAATATCCTCTCTGTCGGTACGCCACGTCCGTCTATGCTCCCTCTTCCTTCCCTTTGAATTTAAGCATTTCTGCAGGAGTTCAACTAGTCATGCTCATATACGGCCTATCCTGCTTCCTGGAGACCCCCTACGCACGCCGCAAGGGTCGACTCCGCTACATCATCTTCAGCCTCTGCATCACGGCGCTGAGCATGATGGGGACTGGTCTCAACCTATCCGAGCATTTCCGCACCGTTTACTATTCTGTACCTGGAGCCGACTACCTGGAACAAAATGGCATTGCCCAAAAAAGCTGGGAGCTTCGCCTTTCTCTGGCCCTGGCGTATGTTGGCGTAACACTGGGAGACGGGCTTCTGGTGAGCAACTATTCAGTGCTTCACGATCTTCATATTCGGACGTCCAGTTGACAAAGGACTATGTGGGATAGGTATATAGATGCTATGTGATATGGAATGGTCTTAAAAGGGTCACGATTCCCCTCTTTGTGGGCTATATAAGTTTCATAGGTATGGTCCCTTTATGTAGCACGTATTTTTTAAAGCTGACTCTTACTTACTTCTCTCCCAGCCATTACAATCACGGAAGTCGTCCGTCATGCCAGCGGCATCGCCCAACGCTCCGAGAACCAGCGAGCAATGTCCCTAAAGATCCACATCGTCTACATCCTCGTCACCCTCCTGCTGAATATCTCCGCAACATCGCTCATCGTCTATAGACTCCTCAACGCCCAGAAAAACTTTACCAACACACTCCCAGGTCGCAAGATGTCCGTGTACACCAACGTATCTCGGATTCTGATCGAATCCGCGCTTCCATTGACCATTTTCGGGTTTATCTACGCCGTGCTGGTCATCATCACCATTGCGACTCGGTCCCCCTCCGGTGTCCCAAACCTCGCATACAACACCGCATCCGCAATTATGAGTGCGGTCTACACGGCCTTTGCTGTGAGTAATATTACCCCTTGACCTAGGTACAGTTGACTGACATACTCCATCCAGGCATTGTCTCCCCAAATGATCATATTTAGGGTCAACACGGGCAGATCAATCACGCACAGAGATGGGGAAAACACGACCTCCTTGGACCCCAAGGGTCTGTCGCAACCACTCGCATTTAAAGGCGCTGACCTGTCCAGCTTTGGAGACTCTGCGCATGATCGACACGGCGTGGAGTTTGGCCACGAAAAGGGACCCCAACTTACCAACCCGTAAGGCTGACTGGTCTTCCGTATAAACCTCCATAGACACGTATATATAGTGGCTGTCTCATACACTCTGTACCACCTCCGTTTCCTACCCTTGAGGTTGAGGTTGAGGTTGAGGTTGAGAAATCGTTTCATTAGTAAGTACTGTGTCGAAACGGTATACCCTGACAGATCTACAGTATAAGCGTGTATGTAGGTACCTGTGTCTATAGGTTTTCCTACCCTTGCCTGTAGTAGCGTACTCAACCCCAAGGAAAGGCGAATATAGGAGTGCCCGAGTCGGGAGGGGCTCATCCACGTGACCGACTTAAGGGCAGGCAGATTCCACTTGGCGACTGAATGCGGCTGACACGAGGTTGCCGCCCAACCACAACGTCGAGCGAAACTGCCTCGAATGTCACATCGAAGCCATATAGTCTGGTAAGTGGTTCGCCTATATCTATCACTAGAACAAGACTAATGACAGCACAAGATAGACATAATATAAATCCCGGGCAGCGTGCTTGTCGCCTAACCCATACCAACCGTTGATTCGGTTTCTTATCTCTCGGAAGTCGGAAGGAATACACCCTATTCCTAATGTCAATGAAAGAAAGACAGAACCCTTGGGCTGACTGATGGCCCAGCCCACCGCCTGGGATGCGACCCGGAATCAACCACATAGGTCTATAGGGTCCCCATACCTCATAGAGGGGCGGAACTACGTCCGCGCATCGTCGCAATATGTCTTTCTAAAGTATCTCCAGAAATACGCCACCGCCGCAATATCCATACAAGGGGCATGCGCAACATTGTCGCCATTTCCAGCCTCGGCTCCTTCCATTCGGGATCCCAGAGCCCTAATGAAATCCAGGAGCGTGACAAGCCCTCATAAATCCCCGCTTTACCCTTGATCGAACCTGCTGACCCACTTTTTGACGCTCCCCAACCCAAGCAAAAAGCTATATACCGCCACAGTTCCCTCCCTGGTCCTCACGCTGCACCGTCACCGCAAGGCAATCTGGACCCTGAACACCATAGAACAGATCGAAACCTTACCGCCCAAGATCGAAATCTCAGTCACCTTCGGAATGTTGATTCGATTGCACTAGTGCCACACCCCACCATCGCTCGGAATACCTCAGCCCGCAACAAGCCTCATGGATTCCTCCTGGCCTCAAGCACCAAGAAAAGGATCGTGGATCATCGATGGACCAAAACAAAGCTATACAACACGCAGTGTGCGTAAACTCCCGAAAATGTATATATGGCTCCGAGATTCTGTCACTGACCTCTCCCATCCATCCTCAGTCGATGTTCCGTTAGTGCACTTAGTCGCTACAAGGACGGTTCTCCTCTTCCTCGTCAAGAGTTTCGGTTGTTTGCGCCTTTGATACAGGCCCATTCGCTGGTATATTAGGTCCCTATAGCCCGCTTCAGCCGTGCTGCAAACTGCGGACCTCCCCACCCTCTCGTGTTGTCGTGCTGGACCCTGCCAACCCCATATCGCCCATCCTCACTGTATAGGCCACGCCGTACACTGAAAGCAGAACAATGTTCTCCACAGTCCATCCAACATCATCGGCTGGTCCCAAGTATGGACAAAACCCTGGCCCAAAGGTGAGTGATTGTTACACGGTGTTCAAATTCAAACGAGTTGCTTATGTCCGCTCTTTTTCACTCGAAAGCAGGCCTATATCCCTTCTCATCCAGCTCATGCCCGATTTTCGGTTCATGTCTTTCAAGGCAAGCCTGGCGCGTTCGTCGGGGGCGCGCCAGGCTACGGAATGCCTCCTCCCGGAGCCCCAGTCTTCCACCAACCGCGATACGACGACCGATATCCAGTAAACATGGCCGTCCCTGTCGGAGTTCCCCTCGGCCACCCCCTACCGCACGGTCATCCAGTCGCTGTACCGACAACTTCAGTCGCGGGAGTTCCTGTTCCAGGCCGACACCCCAGCCCACCCCATCTGAGCGTCAACACCAACCTGGGACAAAGGACGACACCACCTCTCCCCTCGCAACGTCCCACACCCGCTCCTCACGCCCACCATCCCACCTCCGGCCACCCGTCAAACTTTAATATCTATCCCAGTGCCAGCGGCCAAAACACCTTCATCTACGAGCAATCTCATACCTCCAAATCCGACCTCTTCTCACTCTCCGACGCCGATAGCATCACTGATACAAGCTCGAGTCTGGTGACGTATTCCCCCACGGACAGCATGGTTACTGTTCGAGGTGATACGCCTCTGGCATCTCCTTTGGACTGTGAGCCTCCGTCGTCCGCTGGCGGTCTGCATTCGAGCCATAGCACGCATGGTGCCCCGCATGGGTATGCTGGAAGCGGAAGGACCACTACTCCCGCTCCGGGAATGATGAGGAGGAATTCGATGGTCGGAGGTGTAGCACCGGGCATGGTCCCAATGGAGCGCTCGACGAGCAGGTCAGGCCTTGCTCCCCCTCCACCCACGCAGCCGGCGATGGTTCCCATGGCAGAATATAGCCCATGGGTCCCTAGGAGGTATGTTTCACATTTGATTTCCTCCCATTCATCACTGACGTCGCCCTTGCGCTATCCGGTATAATAGGACACCCTCAGAATCAAGCATCGACGAACGGGAACGCATCGCTATTATCAACGCCCAGCATAACTCGGTCTCAACTGGTTCTCACTACACGCCCAGCCCACCTCTATCCGACCGAACGCTCAAACAATCGCCTCCCCAGCAACATATGCAGCCACAATACGCCCACACCCCGACCTCTTCTATTCCTATTCCTATTCCACCACAATCCTCGGTGTACCCAGAGGCGACCTACGTCCACGGAAGCCCTGAGTCTATCTATAACCGCACCTCTCCGAAGCAGATGGCTGGTCCCGTCGGAGGAGCGCCTTATGTCGATGCTTCGGTATCCTACTCCCAAGAGCCCTACACCCGAGAACGCCGTTCATCTACGGTCGGCTCTCGCCCCGACCTCTCGACCACACCCCCTCAGGCTGGCGTTCCAATGAGGGAGAGGAAGGCGAGCGTGAGCTATGCAGCTGGTCCTGCACTTGGCTCCTTGCCTTCAGGTTCTGATGGGAAGAGGAGGTATTCGTCGTCTGGGTCTCAGCCAGCTGGTATTCCATTCGCAAGGAGCGCAAGTCCGCCTACCGACAAGTACAGGAGGGATGACAGGGATCGGGAGCGCGAGCGTGAAAGAGACAGGGGCAGAGAGCGGGATAGGGATAGGGACAGTAGAGTTAGGAGCTACTCTCCACCCGAGAAAATGCGCTCACGAACCTCGTCCATGTCACACGGCGCTAGCCGCCCAGTCGACTACATCCCCGTCCCTTCATCAGGACCTGCACCCTTCCCCAGCTCATCCTCAGTAGATCCGAACACGCTCCCCATGTCCAGCATGAGCATCCGAGACGACCCCACCTCACCCCTCGACCGCCGACCCCGCCACCCGGATTTCGCACCGACCGTCAGCACAGCCGCCGCAACAACCGGCACCAAGGTCACCTCGCCCATCGAAGACGACCGTGACCGCGACTCCTCCAGACGCCGCGATCGTCGACCCTCTTTCGCAACTGCGTCAGAGGCTGTTTCGATCATCACTGCCGCGACTACAGGAACCGAGTCGAGGTACCCACCCATGGCCATGCCCTCTCAGACCGCAGGTTCCGTCCCCCCTCGTTCGCACACGCCTTTCGCTTCTTCGACTGCTGCTTCGTTGCGCCAGCCTGAGCCTCAGCGACGTCTTTCGGATGCCGACAAGTCCATGTACGAGCCTCGGGATTCTCGAGATCGTGAAATCAGGGATTCCAGGGATAGGGATGGGCGGGATTCCAGGGAGAGAGAAAGAGACCGGGATCGCGAGAGGGATCGGGACAGGGATCGGGAAAGGGACAGGGATACTCGGGATAGCCGAAGTGGGCACTACACCTCCTCATCCTCCTATCACCGCCACCCTGAACCCCAACGCCGCTACTCTGATGGAGACCAGAACCTCCCCCAGCGGATTTCGACGTCGGCTTCGACGAGGAGCGGTCACGCGCACGTCGCGTCGAGGAATGTGCGGTGGAACGAGAACCTGATCTGTCCGTCTCCGTCATTGCAGCCTCAGAAGAGGAAGGGGTGGTATAACCGTCGAGGGTAAGTTCGCATTCAATCTGCTGTACTTTATGATGTGGTTACTGATATCGTGGTTCTTTGATTAGAGACCAGCTCTGGACGAACGACGGTGTGTTCAAAGCTGCCCCTCCGGACCAGCAATACCCACCCGATTTGGAGGACTACCCCGAACCAGGAGAGGGCTGGATGAACGAGGACGGCGTCATCATCGACATCGAGCACCGACGTGTACCCAAGCTCCCTCGCCGATCCGCCCTGAAGCAACATTGAACGAAACCCATTCATTATCTATGACTGCAGCCCGGGACTCTGAAGCATCCATATCCGCATCCATCATCGTCATTATCAACTTATCTTTATCCTTTCTTCATCCATCGACATGCCAGCATTTTATACCCCTTATCATCTACGCACGCACCCACATACCATTATGCATCGGTTTTCGGCTATGCAACTACCATACTTACTCTCCAGCATCACATTTGGCACTTGCATCCACGAACGACCCCATGACGACACATTTACGATCCATGTAACTTATCGCCGACTCTTCACATCACGATCGCGCATTTACAAGGCACCAATAACCTATTAAGCGTCACAGCTAATTTATGGTGTTTCAGTTCCATCCATTCAGTGGTATAAGCAAAAGCAACAACGATAATCGACAAGAATACAGCTAGTCTGAAGATAGCACCATGATTTCGTCCTCGTCTACATCGCTCAGAATCGTCCGTCTTCCACCACGACCTCCACTTCCCACTTTCGACCTCCCATTTTGCATTCCACTCGATCCGCTCTCGACTTTGCGAATCTTCTTCGGTGGCGGTTTCGGCTTGCCTCGTTGATTAAACAGCCACTCGTCATCCTCCTCGCTCTCGCTCGGACTGACGATCTCATCCGAATCCAACACCTCTATCACCTCCGGCTCCACAGCACCTCGCCCATGCGATCGCTTCCGTGATTGGGCAGCTCGCGTGGGCGGCGCAGGCTCTTCCTCGTCTTCCCCATACGCTTCATCACTCTCCTCATCCTCATCCAGACCTTCATAAATATCAATATACTCCTCCTGTTCGCTTTCTTCTTCCACTCGCATCTGCAACTGGGTCTGTCTTAGCTTTCCCCCTCCATTCGTATTTGAACCTTGGGCTGTTGTTTTCGTTTTCAAAGTCGACCCTTTCTTCGCGTTTCCATCCGTTTCGCCGGTGGTATTACTAGTAGCCTTCGTCTTCGACTTGCGTGTCTTCGTTTCCGGTTTCACAAATGTCATCTCGATTTTCGTCCTACTCGCGCCCCGTTCGATGTCTTCGCGTCTTGTATGGACCAGAGCTCCCTTGAGCTGGCCGAGAGTGAGGTACACGTTGATGGAGTAACTCGTGGCCTTGAATTCCTCTTCGAGATACCCATCGAGCAAGAGCCGGACGATGACCCGTTCAATGTCCTATAAAACCAACGGGTCAATCATCAGTATCAATATTGAGGGTCATCTATGAGAACACGCACATTCGCAGATATATCCTGAGCCGGGCCGCCACACACGCTATCCAAATCAACATCCATAACCTCCTTCGTCTTCCTCCTCCCCCTCCCCGTATTCACCTCCACCTGACTCTTCCCTTTACCTCTCGCAAGCGTCGCCAACTGGCTCAACGTCATCTTCTTCCCCAGCTTCTTCATCTCCTGCACAATCTTGAGTATCTGCCAGCTCACCAGCGTCACGTCCCGCTTCTCGATCGAGGCTGGATCGCGCAGGCAGTTGTCGCAATGCCCGCACCGGTCCAGCGCGTCCTTCTCCGCTGTCGACCACGAGCTGATGGACATTTGCACGGAATGACGGAAATAGCTGCAGCAGGTCAAGGGGGAGGAGGAGGTGGTGGGTGTTGTTAGCCATGCGGTTTGACACCAATCAGTCGGATCAAATGAAAAGAGGAAGGTGTGAAGCAGTTTCGAGCACGAGAAGAAGCTCACTTTGCGAATTGGATCTTGCGGCATTCGACCAGGTTGTCGACAAAGTCGATTATTTCGTGTACTGCCAGGGAAAGGGAGAGACCATTGGTAAAAAAAGACTCTCCTCGAGAGAGAAAAGGACAACACACGTTTCTGGATCCCGTTGGCGGCACTGCCTACCAGAGAGCCCACGGCCACGCTATCCTGAGGGCGGTAATACAACACGCAGTCCGAGTCCTTCCCATCTCGACCGGCTCGTCCGGACTCCTGGTAGTAGCCGTCGACTGATTTCTATGAAAAGAAGACCGATAAGGGCTCATTCCGAAGGTCGAAGCGCACTTTCGACTAACTGGAATCTATGAGATCACCATTAGAACAGTCTGGAAGTGAACGAAGCGGAGCCGGACATACAGAATGATGAATGACAAAACGAACGTCTCCCTTGTCGATTCCGAGACCAAACGCTGGGGTAAGGAAACGCGTGTCAGCTCAATGCCACCTCGGGTGACAGAAAAAGAAGGATCTCGAACCAATGGTTGCACAGACGACCTTGACATGACCCACTCTCCAGTCGCTGTGTAGCTTGATCTTTGCTGGGGCGTCAAGTCTGGCGTGATAGTACCCAGTGCGGATTCTGCCGTTGCTGAGCTCTTGGACCTTCTCTGCGCAATTCTCGGTGTCCTTGAATGACGTGTATTCCAGCTACGATCGAGAGGTGAGGGGAGGTGAACCAACCTTCTGAGAAAAGCAATAAATGATGCCAGTTTCATTGGGGTGTTCAGCGAGGATGTAGTCCACGATAGCTTGATATGTGGCGGCTGAAGTGGCGGGTTTTGGCACAACCTTGTAATGTAAATTTTTGCGGTATAGCGGTGAGGAAAAGTAGACGGTCCCGTCCATATTCGCATCTGGTAAAGGATCGGATAAATTTCACAACGTATGAGAACTCGAGAAGCCACTACCATTCCCGTGGGTGATGGGCTTCAGACAGAGAATCTTGAGGAGGTCCTGTAACACCAATGGCGGACATGTTGCAGAGAGCGCCATGATCGGGACATGTGGATACAGTTTCCGCAGAATATGGAGTTCCTTGTAGTCGGGGCTATAATTGAGGTGAATAGAATGCCCAAACTAAGAGGGCCATACTCACCGAAAGTCGTGTCCCAGCTGACTGACACAATGAGCCTCATCGATCACGAATCTCGCTGTCAAAATCACCGTCAATATCGTCAACTGAATGACGGTGGAAGACGCACCCAGTCTTCCCGCCGCAGCAAGTTTCGTTAGAAGGCCCTTGAAGGAGTTGTCTTTCACCAGTTTCTCGGGCTACGACTCGCGTCAGAACCCCGCCCGGGTTAGCCAGGACGATACCTACAGTGACGTAGACGAATTTGAGATCTTCTCCTTTATTCTGAGGGTTTGCAAGGTTCCTCAGCCGTTGCACCACGTCTTTCTTCTCTGCACTCGGAGTTTCACCTGTCAGCATGGCAGCGGCAACTAAGAGAATGGTCAACAGAGCGTTCATCGATAAGGTGCGCAGCCGTACTTCCCAGCTCTTGCAAATGAAGAACCTGGTCGGTGATCAGAGCCAACAAGGGGGATATGACGATTGTACACCCCGTGGTGAGGAGAGCGGGTAGTTGGTATGTCAGAGACTTTCCTCCACCTATATAAGCGGACGTTAGCCAGTAATACACCCGTCAAGTTCCTATTCACCTGTCGGCATAACGCAGACGATATCTCTTCTGTCCATGTTCGCATTGCAAACCCTGGACATCATTCAGAGAATGAAAAAGTTACAGAAGTGAGATAACTCACCCTCTTTGACAATGGCGAAAGTTATCAATATTGAACATCTTCTTCATTCGAGACTGTAGCGCATTAGACCAGTCGAACTCGTCTTCAGCGTAATTAATGGTCTGTTGCGCCTTGCTTTTGCCTTTGTTCGTTATGGGCGCCCTGAGAACACGCAGCGATCGTCTAAGTTCCTCAGCCTCCTGCATAATCTTCTCCTTGCGCATCTGGAGGTGCCGAATACTCTCTTCCATCTCCTTGAGCTCGATCTCCTTCACCGCGAGCTTCTGGTTGAGGTCCTGTATTTGGACCTGGTCTGCGGATTCAAATTAGAACCTGTATCGGCCGCCGATAATATCGTGGGTCGAACATACTGGGATTTCCCTGCCAGTCGTCTTCGTCCATTCTGAGCCCAGTTTCAACGCGTTTGGTATAGTTTTCGATCTGTTCAAACTGGGCAACATTCAGAGCCATATTCCGGGAACTTTGTTGCCAACGAACCTCGTCTAAATCGGCATAATCTTGTTTCTAGAACGGTATTTTGATACATCCACTACAGCCAGGTTTCACTGCATTCGTCGCCGTCGTTCTGGGGCTGCTGGCGTCGTCGTCGCGGTTAATGGACGCGTTCGATTCCAACGCGCCTCGCACCTAAAATGGATACAAGCGGAGATCGTCGGGGCCTGAAATATCTTCAACGCCAATGTGGCAGCCAAGTCGCGAGCTCGAACTGCTACATACCACGACGCACATTTCGCAAAGACCCTGAAATCGTGCTTGATTCTCTGTATTGGTCCAGCAGTTTATCGTTTCTTAGAGGTCCCTTCTGTGATAACTTTCTGTTACCATGGTTCTACAAACCTCAGAATCGGTAATCGAGGATGGTCTTTCTGGCTCCTGTGTGCGCAATCGGTTGTCAGTGCGTATTTGAATCTTTGTCGCTAGGTCGCTGAATAACTAACTTGGAGCGAAACAATAATAGCTAGTATTAACCAATGTCTCACCGCCGTGCCCACATAGCCAGTCTAACTGTTCTTGGCAAAAGAAGGTAATGGAGGGCGACGGAGATACACGGATCTAAGCGTCTCTCACAATTGGCGCCCGTTGTGCGTCTGCCAGCTATTGTGCTGATAACATATGTATTTAAGGTGACCTTTATGCGTATTGCGGCCTCACCCTAAGTGTCCTAAAGCCCCATCCGTCTACCCTTCACGTTCTTTCATCTCCCTGCTTGACGCAGTGCACATCCGTCTTGACGACGCATTTCTTTCACGACATTCACGACATTCACGACACACATTCCTTTCAATTCTAAACACTATTTTATAATGGTTGTCCTACGCAAGGCTTTCGCGAGCTTGCTCGCCACAGTCCTCCTCTCCACCCAGGCCGTCCATGCTCTCCCCAAGATGCCCGCTCACAACAAGCATGCGACCCACCACACCCGCCTCGTTGGCCGCCAGCAGCGAATCCAGGCCTTCAGCCCACCTAGCCAATACCAAGTCAGTACCTGAGCACATCACATCCCTCTTGTATCTATCCTAACCTTCTGCTTCGCAGACCTTTGGCACCGAAGGTCCTGAAATAGGCGCTTTCGGCGAGAACTGGGAACAGACAGTTCTTTCCTTTGCGGCCAACAACTTCGGGATGGACCCTGCTGGAATGAAATGGACATCCGGCTTCCTTGACGGAAATATGGGATACGGATGGATCAGCCAAACTCTCGTAGGTCTCAACCGGCTTTGTATCTGAGCGTCTGTTCTCATAAACCCGGGTCGTCTCCCTCCCTAGAACGGCATTCCCATCGCCAATGCTGTCGCCAACCTGGCCTTCACCGGAGGCAAGGTGGTCTCCTTCGGCTCAAACTTTGTAGACTTGTCGAACAGTAAGCCGTCTGCACGTTCTCCATGTCCATACAATGTCTAACCTCTCCTCCTTGATAGGCGTAGTACCCACCCCCAAAGAGGGCCAGCGGATCGGGACATTCCTTCCAGCGGTCGAGGAAGCTCTCAACGCCAACTACACCCTCCGAAACGCACAAGGCGAAATCGGAGAAGCAGTTCTCGAATACTACATCAAGCCTGACAGGTCCATCGCCTTAACCCGCGTGGGGCACTTCAGGAACGAGGAGACCGGCGCCTATCTCGAGGCCTTTATCGACGCTATCACCGGAGAGATTGTCGCCGTCAACGATTTCGTCTCCCACTCTGCTGTATGAGTCATTCACACTATCTAAAGGCGTACACTGACCAGAACCCTTTAGTACAACGTCGTGCCCATCGACGAGCAATCCGTCGAGGATAAACTTATAACACTCCGTAACACCGAGGATTTGACTGTTTCACCTGCAGGCTGGCACAGCAATGGAGAGTTTGCCTTCTTCCACGATACTCGGTACGGTTGCCTGTTCTCTCTCCACTTCGCTGTCAGTCCAACTTACCTCCCACCCTCAGCGGAAACAACGTCCACGCTTTGCTCCGCGGTGTCCCAGTTGCCAGCGGGAACCAAAACTCAAGCTACCTCGACGACTACGAAGTCCTGGCCGGTCCAAACTTGGGCACAAACCCCAGAGCAGCAACCGTGAACGTGTTCCACGCCTTCAACGCACTGCACGACGTCACCTACCGCTACGGCTTCAACGAGCTCGCGTTCAACTTCCAGGGCAACAACTTTGGCAAGGACGCGGACTTTACGACTAAGAAGAACGCTGTAGACAACATCATTGCGAATGTTGGCACCGTTAATGCGCGTAACCAGGCGTTCATTGCCGTCCCTCCCGATGGGATATCGCCCATAGTCACCTTGGGAATATTCACTACCGACGACCTCAGCGCGCCCAGGAAGGATTCCGCGATGGCAAACGATGTCCTCATCCACGAGTTCGCCCATGGCCTGACGAACAGGATGACTGGCGGTGGTACCGCGCGATGTCTGCAGACCTTCGAGGCTGCGGGTCTCGGTGAGGGCTGGAGCGATGCTATGGCCAAGTACGTTTCTATGTTCTTTTTGTTTGCGCCGGATGCTAATTACTTTGACTGTTCTAGTTGGTTCGCTCAAAAATCGGTAACGACCAGAGACTTTGTCATTGGTAAATTCCTCACAGGCACAGAGACTGGTCTTCGCCGCTTCCCTTACTCTACCAATCCGTACGTTCCCCATGTCATCTCCCTTTTGACCCCATCTGACGCGTGCTTAAATGATAGATCGACCAATCCTTTGACCTACAAGGATGTTTCTGTGAGCGTCGACGTCCACGGTAAGTCCTTGTCGTGAATCGTGACTTTCTTAAGGACCCACGACTGACTTCTCTCCCTAGCCGTCGGTGAAGTCTGGGCCAACATGCTCCACAACGTCTACGCTGCCCTCGTCGAAGCGAGCGGCTACTCTCTCACCCACTTCAAGGATGCCACAAGGCTCAGTGGCAACGTCGTCTTCATGCAGCTCCTCCACGACGCTATGAAGTTGCAGCCTTGCAACCCTACCTGTAAGTTTTCAATTTTCTCCTTTGGTTCTCTCCCCTTCAATTTGGAATCGTTTGATTGGGAATCGTCGGCTGACTTTGCCTCTTAACAGTCGTTCAAGCCCGAGATGCCATGCTGCAGGCTGACGTTGACCGGTATGGTGGTATGCACTCTTGCGTCATTTGGCGGGCGTTTGCTAGCAGGGGTCTTGGCACTGGTGCTCAGACGGAGGGATACGTGGAGTCGTTTGAGGTTCCGACTTTCTGCACTTAGGACAGTTCCTTATGTAGCCTCATCTCATAGTACTTTACCATCGAGCATGTACAGCTTGACAGATGTGGTCAATGTCATATCCTCGTTTGTACAAAGTACTCTCATCGGAGGGACTCATCGAAATCACACACCAGACAAGAGCAGCCCATCGCCGGAGCCCAAGCTTGAAATGGGGGCTCAGCTGCCTTAACGAACTGGGCGCTTAATTCTCAGTAGATGCTCAAGGGCGTCGAGAGCGGAAGTGTTGGGGAGAGAAAAAAAGAACGAGAAAAACACTAGCTAGGGAATTACATGGGTATACCTACGAAGAAGAAAGGGGTAGAGAAAAGAAAAAATATCTCCGCGTGCCTGCCTCTATCACCACTCGCAAAAGCCAAAGCCAAAACGAGGGCAGGAGAAGTGAACGCGCGTGATACACCCGCTTTTCCAAGACGACTATGAAGTTTCCGCTGAGGTAGACTCGCAGAAAGGACCTTCGATGCGTCTAAAGTATCGAGGTTAGACAACCATCGCTGGGAACGAGTGAGAAAGGAAAGCTTACCTGATGATAGAAAAAGCGGGGCTGTCCATATCGTCGATCCTAAGCACTCAGAACTGAGAGCGAGGAACGGGGCGGAAGTGGAGACGAGTATAACGAGCTCCAGCCTTCAGCTTCTCGGACCACTTTCCAATGTAATGGCGACTCCGAGAAGAGCCATCACTAGACGCTGACTTCAGAGAATCTGGGGTAAAGTCAGAAGACGTTCGAAACGAACTCGGACAAGTGAAAAGGCTCACCTGAAGACGTGGAAAGTGGCGAGGGCGTCTGAGTCGAGGTCCCCTTCACAGGTCTCGACTTGGATGAGCGTCGAAATTTGTCTGAGTCTGAGTCTGGGGGAAAAGGGGTAGTATGAGAAACCGAGACAGGAGATGTGAGAAGAGGTCTGAGACTTACCAGACATCAAACGATGCTCCACAGGGTCTCTGTGTGGTGAGGGGAGGTGCATCTCGTCAGGATGATGAGAGCGGAGCTCGCACTCGGGCACGAGCCCACAAAGACACCTGTGCAAAAAGGTATTCACACGGCGGCTATCCTTGAGGATCGTACCCTTCTCCTCCTCGAGCGCATCGGCCAAACCGGCGCGATACTTCATGACAGTCCGAGTCCGAACCGCATGCAACATTTTGAACTGCTTCGACGTGAAGCGTTCATCGAGCGCCGAAGCGATCGTGAAGAAGGACGCCAAGTAGAGGACGAGCGCTTCTTCGGTGGACTTGGCCCTCAAACCCCGCGCACCGGTGTAGCGAAGGAAGAGGTAGAGTGCGCGGATAAATGTTGAGGGCAATATGGTGGGGTGGCGGGCGATGGTACGCTCCATACACTCCTGGATCGACTCAATACATTCAGATTGGCCGACCCGAGAGGCATCTCGACTGAAGGTGTCGTGGAGGTAGCCATATATCGCGTTCGCCAAGAAAGTGGTTTGGTGCAGCTGACGCTCGGGCGAAATCGCCCAGACGTTGTTGTAGAGTTTGGTGTAAGCTGCAGAAGACATCGTGGTTTGGGTGTAAGGATAGGTTTGGATGTCTTAACGTTAACGTAGAAAACGCTATTTATTTATGCACAAATCGCCATCTGGCTTGCGGAAAGTACCGAAGCTGAACACCTATGAGACCGGCTCGAAGACCGAATGGATTCAGAGACTTCGGAGTTGAAGTCGCTCGCTTTCTTGAGGCAGTGTCACTGAGACCCGCTGGGGTCGGATAGTCGCGTCGGTGTCTCGAAGGAAACCTGGCGAGTAGCGATGGCCGCAGTCGGCCCCATAAGGCAAGTGCGCTTCTAGTTGCGCATGTTTGTTTCCCAAGGTATCGCCTTCGCGCAAGGGGGGTGACGCTTTCAACTTCCATCATCCGACTCTCCGAGTCCGACTCCGTCCACGACAGCGAGAAAACGGAGGTGACGCTTGGCCATCCAGGGATGCTCTCCATGAGATTGACCCCATGGAATGGAGGGAGCCATCCCCTTTCGCCATGGATTCAAGTTGGAACTCGGTGCCGGCCGTGACGGTTTTTGTTGATACTAGGTCAGGACGAGCGACTTTTGATGTTCTTCTTACAGCCCAATCATTGGATTTGAAGGACAGACATTTGCATTCAGGGATAATATGTGCCTTCCCACAAGGAACTCAAGTTGTAGACGACTAGTTTGGTCAGCACCACTGTCTCTAGGGACGGACGAGTCGCGGACCTTGAGCTCTTCAAGCGGCGGCCTCTAACGTTTAACGTTTTTAACGACGGTCCTCAGACGAGCGAGATTCCTTGGTATGACGTCTCCTTTTGATTATGTTGTCCCTTATTTAGACTGGACCGTTTATAGTGTAGCAACGTACCCGGTGACCATCGATCCTATGCTGCAACGACGATGCTTGGGCCAAAATGTGTATTCCACAATTGGTGCACGCTGAGCCTATTGTGAGGTACGGGTCGCAAACCATCAGTAAAATTCCACATAAACCGACAAAATAAAAGGACTTCGCACTCACTTAATTCCCCTTCCCCTTCGTTTTCTTTTTCGAGTTTTTCGAGTTCACGCTGTGCGCGAACAGACTTGAATTCCTTCCTACCATTTTTGCACCATCATCGTACTTCCAGCTCAGCTAGTTCTTTCTCTTTACTCTCTTTACTATATAAACATCATTCGACATGATGCTTAACCTCAAGTTCTCTACACTCCTCACCACACTATTGCTTTCGACCCAAGTCGCTCTTTCATTGCCGCAGTTCCAACTTAATGGCGAGAGGAACTCTAATTATCATACACACCATGTTGCCCGCGGGAAACGGGTGGAGGCGTACACTCCCAGCAGTCAGTTCAAGGTCCGTACTACCCATCGGTTTCCAGGTCGATAGGGTCTAGTGCTAACCTCTCTAAATTGGATGACAGACTTTTGGCACCGACGGCGCCTCCCTCCCTCAATTTGACTCGGGGGTGTCAGCGTTTGCAGCTCCTGAGTGGAAGGACACCGTCCTTCTGTTCGCTTCGGACTACATGAAGGTCAACGCTTCGGAGATCCAATGGAAGTCGGGGTATACGCAGGGTGATAAGGGGTATGCGTGGGTTGCGCAGATGCATGTAAGTCGCTGGTATCAAAGGGCGCATCGGATTCGTGTTTGGCTAACCTCAGGGCGCTTGGTGGCAGAATGGAATCCCCGTCTCGAATGCGGTGGCGAACTTTGCTTTCAATGAAGGGAAGATCACCTCGTTTGGGTCATCGTTCGTGGATTTCACAAGCAGTGCGTCTTCAATTCACAGCTCGGTGACGTTCGTTTAATCTCATTCTTCGTTTCAGCCCAGGTTCCTGACCCCAACCCGACGGTCGCTTGGAAGGACATCCTCCCTGGTATCGAAGAAACTCTAGATGCCAAGTACAATAATTCCAATGTCACTCTGGAGTACTTCGTCAGGCCCGACAAGACAGTCGTCCTCGCTCACGTTCTTCAGCTCCAAAATGAAGACACTGGAGCTTGGTACGAAGTATTCGTCGACGCCCATTCGGGAGATCTGGTCAGCATGAATGATTTCGTCGCTCATGATACGGTATGGCTTGGTCTTATTTATCTTAACGAGGGTTGTGTCCACTCACTGTTTTGCTTCTTTTCGTATGTAGTACCGAGCTGTGCCCATCACCAAGTCAGCATTCGACGGATCAACGGAGATCTTTGTCGATCCCCAAACCGACGCTTCTCCCCTCGGATGGCACTCCTGGTCGGATGTCGACTTTTCTGATTCCACAACGTATGTATTTATCATCTCTCTTTCTAACTCACTCCCGTCATCTAACAAACCATCTCGGGTGTTCCTAGGGGAAACAACGTCGTTGCAGGATCCACCGCCTTCGGGGTTGTGAATGGCCAGGGCCGGCCCCTCAAATTCCTCACAGCCTACAACCCCGACCTGCCAATCAGCGACCCCGCAAACGTCGAAGCGGCAACCGTCAACGCCTTCCACGCGTTCAACGTCCTGCACGACGTGACCTACAGGTACGGGTTCACCGAGGAGGCGAGGAACTTCCAGGAGAGCAACTTTGGCAAGGGCGGGGAGGGCGGGGATCCGGTTGTTGTCGTCGTCCATGCGCGCGATGAGCTTCGGGGTGGAGGGTCGATACGGGTTCTGCCGGATGGCCAGTCGCCGGTGTGTGAGCTGACGGGGCCGGCGGCGATGAATAATGATGTGATCATCCATGAGTTTGCGCATGGTGTTACGAATCGGTTGGTTGGTGGTGGGAGTGTAAGGTGTTTGCAGTGGGTTGGGAGAGGGCTGGTCTGATGCTATGGCCAAGTGAGGGTTTCTTTTTCTTTAGTTTATGCAGATTGTGCGGCTTGCTGACTGTGTTATTCCGCCTTGACAGCTGGTTCTCTCAGACGACCTCCGAGACTCGCGACTTCGTCATTGGCGCCGGTGTTGCTGGACCTGGGGGTGTCCGATCCGGGATACCCTACACTACCGACCAGTAAGCATTTCTCTCAGATATCTGCCCTTCTAAACTAATATACCCGGCAGGAAGCGCAATGTCATGAGCTATAGGATGTTGAATGGTCTTAGCTCCGTTCACAGTATGTCGACTTCCTGTCACTGCTCCTCGTGGGTGTGGAATCTAACCTTTGCCCCTACACAATAGATATTGGCCTTGTCTGGGGAAGCATGTTACACGACGTCTATGCTACCCTAGTTGAGGAGTTCAACTACTCACTGGATAGCTTGACCAACCCTGATGGACCAGGTGGAAACACCGTCTTCATGCGCCTCTTCATTGATTCCCTTCAACTCCTACCGTGTAACCCTACCTGTGAGTTACCCAACCTCCTACTCTTCTACAACTCGTTACTGATTCTATTACTTTACCGTACGTTCCACTACTGGATTGGCAGTCATCCAAGCCCGCGACGCCTGGATTCAAGCTGACAACAACCGTTACAATAGTAAACATTCCTGCACATTGTGGAGAGGATTTGCGGCCAGGGGACTGGGACTGTTTGTGAACGATGCTCAGGGAATCTATAAGGCATCTTATGAGGTTCCTCCTCCGTGTAGGTGAGTGTTGCGAACACTCCGACGGTGGACGCTTTGCGGGGCCTCCGACTTGGACTGCAAGCGGAAGACCCCATAGCTTGTTGGGAGACTCAAGCCCCTTGGTATGACGCCCACACTGTAGACCCTATGATTACATTCTAGCTTATAGACATCACTATCTGTTTTTCAACATCGAACGACGAGTGAGCGCTTAATTGTCCGGAAGCCCCCTGGTTCTGGCGGGCCGTCATCCGAGGGCGATGCCGTGTGCGGCAAGAAAGCCTGGGAACAACCAGCAGATCTGGTCCCGCGCCCCTTTCCTCTGCTCAGATTCTTTCTTGTTCCCTGTCCGCGACGTCGACGGGGTCATAAATGTCAAGCCAGCGCTGCTTGAATCCCTAACACATCGCTATAGACCGTTTAAAACACGCCGAACTCCAGCCAGATCGCCAGGGAGGCCCGTGGACAGTGAGGTGAGTGAGAAATACCAGCTAAACGGGGTACAGACGATAACGAGATTGGGTAGGTTCCAGGCCCAAGGACGTACATAACCAGGGACGACTCGTGACATCGTGAAAAGGGATTAAGGACGACTAGGACCACGAAATACGGTTCTCACGAACGACAGGCAGATAGGGCCGACAGTCCGAGGTAGCGACCTGGCTCCGAGGGCGACTTTGCAAGAGAAAGCTCTATTCAAAAGCAAATCTGTAGGCGGTGAGTATTGAATGGCGTGTATACATATTAGCCTAGATCAAAGCTGACGAGTTAGCTCTTATTTCAGGTCTTCTCGAAGTCGAACATTAGGAACCCGTTGACGGACTGAGTAAAACAGAGCCACCCGTTTGTCTACTTTCACCGAGAGCTCGCGGAAAAGCTGGTCGGATATAAGTGGAAGCGACCAGAAGAACAAAGGTTGTTCTCAAACCCCGGCCTCGTCGCCAACGGACGGTTCGTGACCTGGATTCTTCTTCGAATCCCAACACAAAGCTGACCCACAACCGTGTCGATCCTTCTCCAGGACTTGCATCTTTGACAATACGAAGAAATCACAAACTACTACCCCGCGAACACCATGCCGAACTCGAACATGACGGACCTGCAGCCTCTGCTCGCTGCACGCGACCCAGCAAACCCAGACGTGCTTATTGCGCCACAGCAGCCGTCGACTGAACAAGTACCAATCACAGAGCAGGAAGTGGGAGAGTATCGAGAGCAGGATCGGTTTCTACCGGTGCGTCCAGTATTCTTCGCCTCATTCTCATTCACTCACCTCCTACCCCTTATTCTCCCCTCCTCGCGCGCCCTTCTCACTCCGACGCTACACTCTTCAACCATTCCTCGCTTCCAGATCGCCAACGTCGCCCGTATCATGAAATCCTCCGTTCCACCGACCGCCAAAATCGCCAAAGACGCCAAAGAATGCGTACAAGAATGCGTGTCCGAGTTCATCTCCTTCATCACCTCCGAAGCCGCCGAGAAATGCCAACTGGAGAAGCGCAAGACAATCGGAGGGGAGGATATCTTGCAGGCGATGAGTACGCTGGGGTTCGACAATTACGTGCAGACCTTGAAAATTCATTTGGCGAAGCTGAGGCAGGTGGGTGGTTATCGTATTGGCCCTTGAGGTTGGTTGACGCTGGATGAGGTACTGATGGTTGTGTGCTAGAATGGCGCCTCGGCAGCGGTGACTGCTGCTCAGCGGGAACAACAACAGCAGGCTGAGCAACGGATAGAAGAGGAGGAGTGAACGCCGATCTGGAGGATGCCATGGGGGAGGGGTCGCATGAAGGACGAAGCCATAAAGTGTAACAACATATTCAACTGAATGAATTCCAAAATCAAACTTGTATTCTACGTCTTGCGTTGGGAATCCTGAATGGTGCGTTTTGCTGCTACTCTCGGTCTTGCTGTCACTTGTTCTCTTTTGTTCTTTTGACGATTTACTGATGCGTCTCATAGGGATCCTCGTTATTATTTTATCTTACTTTATACCCACACGTTCGAACGAACTATTGCTGCTTGATTCGCCAAGAATTGACTGGGTTTGCGTTGCCGGATCTCGTTTTACCGCCGTTGGGAAACCCCTTTTTCCTCGTATACTACATCTTCACTACGACCAAGATCTGGATGTAGTCCGCAGACAGTTGGATGATGCCATACTGAGCTACGTGCCCCACAATATGAACACCGACCTTCAAGTTTCATCCATTACCACGAATGGGATGCGAAGTCCAGGCAGGAAACACAGGTTGTGCCATCCCTCTTTGCGGCGGCCAATCTACTGTCCACTCGCGATCCGACCTCGCGCTGTCCACTGGTCTGGCATATCACTCACTGTCCACTACCACGTCCAATGCAATCCTTAGTGGTCAACTGCGATGACTGGACGCGTGTACCTCTCGAGGACAAAGCCTGTCTTTGCTTCTATGGCGGTAAATCAGTTCCTGCTAGCTCGAAGGAGAGCATATGCCAGTATAGCGGACAGGTATCTTCCAATCCAGTGGACAGCACGAACTTCGATCAAATTGGACAGCAGTTTGTCCGCCACGTTAGATGTCCTTGGTAGGCTCGAGCGCTCTGCTCCGAACAATTTGAACGCACAGCACGAAAAATGTGACCACGTGCCTAGGTCATGACGGTGTGACTATTAGGTTAAGCGCCCGTGTGGCTCGTGGCATCGATAAGATCTGGTATCGCGTTGTTCACAAACAATCTTTTCACCTCACAGAACTACAGTACGCAAACTCAAACCCATGAACAAGGCCTCCCGCAGCGACAAGTACTACTACAACTCCCAATTCGCCATCTTGCAGGTAGGTGACCCGTAACGGCACCTAGACGGTGTGGGATGCTGATTCTACACCTCACAGGTGGATGATACGCTTTACAATGTGCCCCAGCACGCTCTGGAGCGCGAGTCTTCGTTCTTCAGGACGCTCTTCACGGTTTCCCGGGGAGATGTGGAAAAGAACAGCGACGATAACCCTATCCATATACCACAGGTAGAGAAGGAGGAATTTGAGGCTATAATCGAGATTCTTTATCCTTCGTGAGTTCCACGTCATCTACGAGGCGGGCTCAGCTGGGATATAAACGCATTTCTGACTTCTCCGTTCGATAGAGAGATCCGCCATGAATGGACGCGGGATCAGCTCGTCGCTGCGCTCAGGCTGGCTCGGCTTTGGGAGATGGATGCCGTACGTGGCTTACTCACATACTTGCGTTGGTAATACCTGACAATGTTTCTATAGGTCGCCCATTTCATCGAGGAATCCCTGAGGAACTTGAAGCTACCCCTATCGGAAGTGGACAAGATCATCCTCGGGAAGAAACACAGCCTCGCCAAACTCCTCGCAGACGGGTACCTCTCTTTCATGACCTCCGACACGCCTCTCAGCGTCGAGTTAGCGAACCAGATCGGTTGGGACAGTATAGGGCACATCGCCTTCGTGCGGCAAGAGTTCAGGCAGGATTGGCGGTTTAAACCGAAGCTGGTCTGTAGCATCTCGGGCGCTCAGTGCTCCCAGCCCGGTTGTGGTGGTTACCTTACGAAGGACAACCCCAGGGGCCGTAGTAGTAGGATAGAGGACCTTGGGTGCCAGAGCTGCAAGACGATGTCGAGCATGGTGGTGTTGAGTGATGTTGAGAAGGAGCTTCCGACGGAGGCTGACCCTGAGGACGTGCGGAAAGCCCTTGAAAAAGCGTTGTCGCGCGTTTTTCAAAGTTCCGGGGAGTCGAAGGGGTCAGATTGACGGTGTTTTTAGCCAACTTATGGAATTGTAGTAGGTATACCTTTAGCCCAGGTGACCGGTGAATGGAAGAGCGGGTGTATGTAACGCTGCGCGAGTGAGTATGCCATGTGAACAAGCATGCTTAGTACAAATCCCATGCGTTAAAGGCGGGGCGTCTTAGATCGAGACTGGGTCGCCTGCAGCTTTGGACAAGCAATCCGGGCAGGCCTCTCCATTGGGGCTTCAGTGGATGGGAAAGCAACCGAGTGATGGGGATAGGGGCCACAGTCCACTTGTGGAGCTTTGTCTGTGTTGAAGCTCCGCTTGAACTTGGGGTCATAGCGCGTCTCACGCGCGCACTTGGCATGCACGCTCTAACCATCGTACGCGCCTAATGTCCCAGCTAGCGCAGAAGGTAACCTAGATTGGGACCGTCTACTTATAAGCCGAAATAGGCCGAAATAACTGACCAAGTGAATCCAGGCTTCCAAAGACGGAAGTCCGTCATCACTTCTCAAATTGGCTGCCACCCTACGACCATCCAACTAATCTCTGGACGCACTGGATGCCTGCCTGGCGCATTTCGAGCAGGACTACGAGCCTGAAAATCAGGAGAACACTCGCAGATCTAAACGGTTACCAGCTGCTGCCCTCGGCCGCCGTCTAGCAGCTTTGTCCTATCTGAACCGCGCCCTCAATGTCTGTTCTCAAGGGGTCAGTCGGGCGCTCAAAGAAGGGACCGTTTCGAGACTGCTGGAAAGACTGGAGGCGCTCATAGAGTCGATCACGGTTACGATGATATCCATGTTGAAAGCCGGGGACCCGGACGTGAAGGTTCTAGCCGAGGCCTCGGGAACGTTGCTTGGGATGTTGACGCTTGACCGGCGACTCGAGTCTGCCCTTCGCTCATCATCGTCAACGATGGCGCTCACCTTGTTCATCTGGTCGCCCCACCAAACGAGAGACGGGCGTATCCTCGTCGACATCAATTATATCGCTATCCTCAAATGGATGTCCACCTTGCTCGAGGGG
The DNA here is from genome assembly GCF_000182895.1 of Coprinopsis cinerea okayama7#130. NCBI lineage: Eukaryota > Fungi > Basidiomycota > Agaricomycetes > Agaricales > Psathyrellaceae > Coprinopsis > Coprinopsis cinerea. The sequence continues at coordinate 1,779,803 of NW_003307534.1, forward strand.
CCTCAGACCTTTTACGACACCCTGTTCTCCTCGAGGAACAACGTGAGGGGGTTCTGCCTCACCCTCCTCGCGCGTGTGGTAGAGCTTGGGTCTCTCTGCCAGAACACGATGTTCTCTAACGAAATGATCGTCGAGTACACGCGGACGTTGATGAAGATCACCGAGCAGGTCCGCAAGAGCCCGACCATCCTCGCACGACTGAAGAAGGAAGGGTATCTTTATCGATGGACCAAAACGATCCTCGCACTACACCCACGATTTGGGGACCACGAGATGATGCTACCCCTCACCCGATCACAACTGAACAACATCTGCGCTCCATACAGTCCTCCCTTGAAGAACCTAACTGAGGCCCTCGAAAGCGGACTCATGCCCGTCATCGTTGACCTGCTACGCAAAACACCAAAACCCCCACGCGGAGATACGGCCAAAAAAGATGGTTTAAACTTGTTCAATCTCTTTTGTCCTTATGTGTGGTATCCGGAAGGACTTCGAGCTCTCTTCACCGCGATTAGGAAGATGCCGCGGGAAGTCGAGGAAGATATCGTGAGCAAGCGCCATATCGATCCGGATTGGGGGGCGTGGATTGCGCTGATGTATGAAGGAGAAAAGGCGTTGGAGAACCTCGGTAGTGTCAGGTGTGCCGCTCTTTGCGACAACTGGGGGGTACGTACTGTACGTCTTGGTTTAAACCCATCTGGCGTTTTCGATTAAATCAAAGCACTCATCTTAACCCATCCACAGCATCGAGAACATTTCCCGGATGACGAGGTCTTCGAGATGGAGAGGATTAAATATTGCTCTGGGTGCCACATGATGTGCTACTGCAGTCCAACCTGTCAAAGGGAGGATTGGAAACGGCGGCATCGAAGGGAATGCACCCAGATGCGTCTCAGCTACCTTGGTAGGGTCCCCAATATCTCCCTCTTTTTCTTCAAACGGCGGACTAAATTCAGATAAGACAGACGAAAGCGGAAATTAAACTACACACCCGCCATGCGCCAGTACCAAATCGCCCTCCTCCAACAACTCTACGACGAGAAACAAATCTCCAAAACCCTACGGCGCAACCCAAACGTCCACCCCCGCGACATGTTCACATGGCGTAACTGCACCGGAGGCCAGAACGGTGCTGGCTTCTACGTCCATAAAACGTTCGATTTGCACCACTTTACACACGAGAGGCACTTTCGCGATGATTGTATACACACGAAGGAGCGTGTGGACGATCTGTTTGAGGAGTTTGGGGGGAGAGGACGGCGGAGGTGAGGAGGGAGTTGATGGAGAGCAGTTTTACGTGGGACTTGGATACGTTTGTTCACCTCATTACTATCCATGAATTGGACCAGGCGAGTCGGAAATGGTCAGTTGTGAGGAGCTTGGTGCGCTATGGGTGGGTGTGCTGGTTATTCTTGTTTTGCACCGTCAAGTGGCTGACCTTGACGTAGAACACAGGAAATCCCGGAATCAGAAAAGTGGTTATACAGACCTATGTACTGACTTCTGCCGGTATATCTAGGCAGTATATCTTGGACGCGAGTTGAAACGTTCTATGGGTCGCAGGAATCTTGGGACCACCGTCGTCGTCGCTGGCAGTATGATGGTTTCGAGCATGTCCGCTCGAACGGACGGGATCGAGCGTCTGGAATCCGAGTCTACCACCCTCTCAAGCGAAGCCTGTACCAAGCACTACTGCGACTCTTCTTCAGACTATCGGTTTTTCCAAGGGGCGCTTATCGGAAACAAGCTGTCATTACAATCGTTCATCATCGTCATCATCAACAGAAGGGGGTCGTTACGAAAAGGGAGTATGGGAATACTACAGAAAGGCCTAGTGGTAAGGTAGAAAGTAACAATTACGAAGGGTATGAAGGAACAAGCTATGGAACAGGCAGGAGGGGGAACAGGCAAAGGAGGGACTGGGCGCTAGGCGCTTGAGGAGAGGAATGATGAGAAATGAAGCATAGGTACAACGGTGTGAAATCGAACATGAGGATACGGATTACTCCATCCAGTATTAGGGTACAAAGGGGTCCAGTGAATGGATTCGGTTTGCTGCGGGTATACGGCAAGAAATCGGGTGTATCCAGTGGTGGAAAGTTGAGATCGAGCATCGAGCATCTAGCCCGATGGAATGGGGGGTATTTTTATGAGGCGCGGAACACAGGTTGCAGAAAACAACCGTGCAGCGCCGACTGTCGTGTCAGCCACCAATAGTCAATCGACGGGCGAGAAATGGTGGTGAAGACTCAAAGTCCTCCAGCACCGTCAAGATCCTGATCACCCGTGTTAGCCAAAAACTTGGCCATGTCCCTGGCTTTCCGTCCGCCCCCACCAAGGCCAAACCCAGCCATAGGGAAATCACCACGCCTCGAGGAGTCTCGGGTCTGAGCTACATCCTGCTTCATGGGGGCATGGTCGAATCCTCCACCAACGGTACCATCAAAGTCACCACCGACAGTCCCATCAAAGTCGTGGCGCCGAGCAGCCTTGTCGAATGTGGCTGCAGCGGGGCTGGGTACTGAAGGCAGATCGTCCGCGTCGAAGAAGCCTAATCCCTGCTCGATTGTGCTGGGGCTGACGATTTGGAGGTAGTCGCCGTCCTCGGGGACGAGGGTGTGTGGATGGGCCATGCCGAAGCCGGTGGATGTCGGGGAGGCGAGGGATGTCGACTGGGAGGTGGACGCATTCGAGGTAGAGGTTCTCGTCGTGGAGTGGCTTCGCGCGGTAGACGAGATGGACACTTGGCCGTGCTTCTTCTTTTTCTTTTTCGGTTTCTCCAAGGCTGGGGTATTGGGAGCGGGAGTCGTAAAGGCTGATTGAAGGGGTGACGGTTGTGGGTATTGCGAGTTTGAGATGGGTGGAGAGGTCGTGAGCGGGGATGGTGGCAGAGATGATAGTTGTTGGGTATTGGTAGGAAGAAGAGGGCCCTGGCCGCTCTGGGAGAATGATGCACTCGTTCGACTTGTTCGACTGCGCGAGTCGCTCCCGTTGGAGCTTTTGCTTCCATAAGGACGACGTTTACTAGAGTACATCTCCCCACCTAGATCCGCGGCTTCCTCCTCGTCAGCCTCCGGGGTTGTTGGCTCAGCGACAGGGGCAGCCTGGACGACAGATCCAAGTCGCTCGTGTCGGCTGCCACTTCCAGTCTGCGAGGTCGATGTCGATGTCGAAGTTGACGTGCCTGTCGTCGTACCCGTACCCGGAGCACCACTCCTTCTGGCGAGTAGCGCTCCCATACTCGGTGGCACAGCACTTCCACTACCCTGGAATCCCTCAAACTCTTCACCATTACCACTCTCGGGAAGGACTCCCTGCATCTTGAACCTCTCCAGCGCCAACCTCTCCCGCTCTAATCTCTCCCTAAGCTCCCGCTGAGCACGCCTCTCACGTTTCCTTTGACTCCTCGCCTCCTTTTCCGCTTGCTGTTGCTTGAACGCCTGTGCTTCAGCTTCCGCGGCTGCGATGAGTGCCGCTGCCGAGGTCGACGACGAGAGTTCCTCGATGACGGAGGACGGCAGTGGGGCGGCGTCCGAGTCGAAAGTCGCCATGGACGTCGAAGCGGTGAGGAGCGGGGCGGAAAGAGTGTCCGAGCTTGCGTTCGGACGTGCGGCTCGCGAGTCGCGCCGACGCTTCTGCTTGACAGGACCTGTCACGTCCGTCGTGGTGGTAGTCGACGAAGAAGCATCATCAGCGTCGATATTACCGTACAGCGCGTCATCTTCATCTCCCAAATGGATCGGCGGGGCCTTCTTCCCCTTCCCCTTGCCCGCTCCGAACAGGTCAAACCCGAATAGGGAGATCTTTTTGGGTTTCTTCTTCTTCCTCGAGGGGCGGTTGCGGCCAAAGTTGGAGTGGAGGGAGAGGCGTTCGGCGTCGGTGTCGTTGTCTGAGTAGGCATCCGCTAGGAGACCTTGCAGCTCGTCTGGACGAGCACGGGGAATGCGGTTAATGGCGGGGTTGAAGGGGTTCGTTGGGACGTCCATTCGGTTTATGCCACCGCCTACGCCACCCTCGTTCTGGATGCTGTCGTCAGAAGGGACCCTCCGCAGACACGACGATGGAAAACATGACGAAGACGCTGCTGAGCACGAGGCAAATGCGATGCTGAGTGTATCTGTCCATGAGAACTGTTGGTTGGCGTTTGCATGGTTGTCGGTGTTCGTGTTCGAGGACATGGTTGAGCTGGATTGCGGGGTATAGGCTTCGTTTTGATGCACTTGAACAGCACGCTTCGTCAAAAAAACCGGGAGAAAAATGACCCGTCTGAAGATCCGGGAAAGGCAGGGGTCAGACAAAGCCAGAAAGGAGCTCTAGACGAAAGGAGAGAGGGTTGAGTCAACACAGAAGGGCAGGAAATGGGGCAGGAAAAACTGACTGGCAACGTCTGTTGGTGGAAGAGGGCAAGCCTGTGGAAGCAGGTGATAATCGAGCTGTTCCCCAGAGTTGACCTTGCACCATGCTGGGCGGCTCGGCAGAGGTTCGGCACAACGGAAATGGTACTGCGTTTCCACGACTCCAGCCGGATTGCTTCCGCTGCGGAAGCAATCCACTTTGCCCATGGTTGAGCAACGATCTTTCGTATTCTCTGCTATCAAGCTACAAACTCTGGTACAACTAGTCGGTATACAGAAACTCCAATCACTTAGACGAACTGAAAGTGTTATCAAAATCTCCCGTCGTTTTCTAGGCACCCGACTCTATCCCCAATTCCTTCGCCATAGTCTCTCTGCAAAACTCTCGTATCTTTTCCAATGTCGGTCCCGACCATGGCTCCTCGGTGACAACCTTGACTCTAACAACGTCCAGAGTCGCCTTGTTCTCCTTGGCACAGTTGCAATCTGAAAAGACCCACGCACGATTTTCTCGAGGGCAGCCGCCACACTTGATGCATGCAAGGTCTTCCCATCCGCATCGCCTTTCTCGCGCGAACTTGGCGTCCACTAGCCGCCTCAGGTACAGAAGCTGACCTACACAGTCCCAGCCAATCACTGCTGCATCCTCTAAACCTAGCGCCCTAGATCCTGTGACGAGGGGCAAGTACCCTTCGACGAGTAACCTGTTCAAGCCGTGTTTCTTCCCTAGGGCTGTCTTCTCCAGATCAGAAAGTTTCAGTCGCAAAAGGGCGGATTCGATGTAATGGATGACCTGAACAAAAATATGAATCAATGGTGAGGAGCGCTTCGAGCACAGTTGTTCGAATGACGTACCTCGTTCATTTCCCAGCGTTGTGCAATTCCCAACGCTGCGAGGAGTTGATCCTTATTCAACGGCGTGTAGGGTACCTGTCTGGCCAAAATCTAAGGATTTTCTTGACGTTCATAGAGAAGCGTGACATACGATGGGTATAAGATCTCCACCAAACTTTCAAACTGCACCGTCGACACTCCTTCCAGCTTTATGGGGTTATCTTCGCCCGCTCCTTCAAGAATCGGGCCCTCTGGCTGAGGAAGTTCGAACATGCTCTTGAATACCTCAGACTGCCTCTCGAACCCTTCTCTGGGTAGGCGATAGGTCGTGCTTTCGACCTGTGTAAAACAAAAGACAGTGAGATTGGCACAATGGGGCATGAATTCGGGGACTGCAACTCGACAGTCGCCTCACCTGGAATGTGACAAGGTCGCGGTAGAAGTACTTACCACGACCGGTCGCCTTGGCTTGAGTGTCTTCAGTCATGGTGCCTTTGTGTTGAGAGGTGAGTGGAGAGATCCCAGATCGATGGATCGATTAACGACTGGGCGCTTAAATTGGAGGCACAAACCCATCACACGGTCACGCCTGTGAGTCACGGGAAGGAGAGGTCGAGCAGGATGCGTGTCCTGGCAACGAGTCCTGCCGCGAAGAAGAATTCGTATATCCTTGCCACTAAAACGATGTATTGACGCACAAACGCGACAAGCGCAAACCAGATAAGTCGCTTAATTTCTCAATACTGAAGCGATACTAGCTAACTAGAATACCTTCCAGACAGGTCCTAAATCGAGAAACAAAGTTGTAGAGTAACTGAATAGAGCTACAACTACTTCGCCTGACGGTCCTGTAGTCCTGACCTCTACTCCTTCTTCACTTGGGCAAGGACTGAGTTGACCCAAAGATGCTTGTCAGGCTGGACGGCATTTGCAAAGGTGATCTTAGCATGCGCTGGAAAGATCAGTGCATGCGAAGAGCCACCAAAGTGGAACATGCCAAGCTGGTCGCCCGTCTTGACGCGATCACCAGGCCTAACCGTGGTCTCACAGGTAGATACCTCTGACATACCAACACCGATGAAGCACACCATACCGATATCTGGGTTGTCGGCCTTGATGAAGACGAGGGCGCGAACAGACGCCACGGTCAGCCAGCCTTGCGAGCGGGTGCTGGCTCCGTGAGGATCGCCAGGTTTGAGGTCGGGATCGTCTTCTTCAGCTCCCTCGTCGGGTAATGCAGCATAATAGGCGCCCGGAACGAGGACAGTCTTGGTAATAACACCGTCGACTGGAGCGTGCCAGCGGTGGTAGTCCTCGGGGCTGAGATACGCCTGAAAGACCGTGCCACCGACGAACATCTCCGCGTCTTCGTCGTTCTGGTCGAGCATGTCGTACAAGGAGTAAGGTTGAGCCTTGAGCCAGAATCGATCGTGTTTCTTGACGTTGCGCGAGATGGCATAGACGGTAGACTCGCATGCGTTGTGGATGATCGACTTGTCGTGGGATGCGATGACGGGGCGGGCACTCGGTTGAAATGCGCGGGTAAAGAAGGCATCCCATGAGGTGAAGCCGCGATTGGGAGAGTCGGGTTCAGGGCAGACGTAAGTGGAGTTGAACCGTCCGCGCCCCTTCTCCAGGCCAGCAAGAGAGAGAGGACTGAACCAGCCCTCTTCTGTCTCATTGAGCACGTTTCCCGAATCTGGGGTGGTTAGATAGCGGCCCCACTCGTTCAAGACGTCCCCCATGACCTTGTTGAAGGCGGGCATGCGGAAGAGATCGTACCCAGCGGAGGTGTTGCTGGGCAGATCAAGGAGAAGATACAAGGGGCATCCAACGGAGTCCCCGACGGTATTGCCGTCTTCGTCTTTAACAACCTGGAACTTCGGCGCTGTGGTGACAATGCCATCCATGGTATGGAGGAGCTCCTCGAAGTTGTCGATCTGTGAACAGAAGGACTTCAGTGCCAATGCAGCAATTCACAGGTAATCGCCTTACATTGTCAAAACCGGGAACTTTGGCAACCTGGAGGAACACTTGGTCCATAAGCTGCGACATAACGGGGTCTGATCTGATCGCTTTCTCGAACTGTGCAACGGCGGCGACATGCTCGACTGCAGCACGACGGCGCTGCCTTCCGAGCTGGCGCTGACTCTTCAAGAACTCGCGATATACCGCAGGTTGAGCTGGGAGCCACCCTCCGTAACGGCTCAGCCGGCCACTGGTGGGCTTGCGCCTGAGGTATCCACAAGGGTCATCAGGTCCCCGCCTAGAGTCTTGTTGCTGGGTGGTGTTTTAGATGACGCCAGGTAAGCGAGGTCGTTCATGGAGGGGTGAATCACTGACCATGACGATCGTTATTGGTAGCCTGATGAATTGGGTGCGAAGGGTGAGGAAACTGCTGACATCGGTCGCAAGACCCTTTATAAATGTACATGGGGGCCTGTCCTCCGAGCTTCACATAGTAGCTCTAAGCGAATAGATGCAACAACTCTGGTGCTCTATTTCCGATTCCGACCAACTTGAAGCTACTTATGATGTCTTAGCTCCCTTCAAGCTGCCTCTAGTAGCGGGAAGCGTGTAGGATTTGGACTTCCCCAAATACAAAGAGCCAGCAAATTATGTAAATCGCATCGATTAACTTTCCCCAAGAGCGCACAAGCCAAGTTCTCCGCTGTATGAATTATGTACGTCGGCTGTAATCTTTTGCTGAAAGCTTCTGGCCACTATTTTCACTTCAACCTTCGCTTCTGAATCCAATTTTATCTATCTTCTGAGCTGCTATCATTTACTAGCATCAAGCGCCCGCCGAGGACGCCCGGACCAACGTCGGACCACTCAATGGGCGTTTAATATGAACACCTAATTTCCTTTGATGTGGACCGCTTGTGTGAAGTTCTTGTGGAGGTGCTGGCTTCGCTTCGAGAGCGCAGTCATTGAATGCGATAACGAGAAGATGATGGAGACCACCAGTATCCGACTGGGATGAACTGTCACTTCTTAGTTGAACGTGTATGCACAAACGTACGCGAAATGAGAACCTGTTTGCCCTTGTGGCTGTAACGTCGCCGGCGCCTATTTTGTCCGTTCTAATTGACAGAGCCACGAGGGACCGAATTCACCGCAAGTCATGCCAGGTTCGAAGAGGGATATCCACGGTTTATTGGTTAATGCCACAGAGGCTCGCAGATCGAACATGGAATTCCAATATATCAGCCACCTATATCACTACCTCTGATGTCTGGAGGTTCATGACCCATGAATCCTTCGGCGCGGAAGTGGTTGTCAAAGATGGTCTTGCTGCTCTTGCGAGCAGCCATGCTTTCCTTGAATGATCGTTTTTCTAGTATTCAATGAGTGGCCTTAAACATCGCTGAACAAAGAAAATAGGCCATGTGCGTACCGCAATCAACATTCAACGGGTCAACGAAATCAACGCGGTCAGCATGACATCTATGGTTCGGCAGGGACGACGGCCGAGCTGCATATCCCGGTGCACCGTCAATGTGGTGCTTCAGTATGTTCCATGAAACAACAGTTCGCCAATGGCTTTAACAAGACGTGATGCCCGCAATCTGGCCTCGTGGAGCTCGCGGGCGAAGTAAATGGAGTGTGAGGTCGAGGAAGGTGACGCCTTGCGAAACAAACAAACGCAATTAGAAGCGCACTTAGGGGCGACGGTCATCACTAGGCGCGAGGTTTCTTCGAGACACCGACGCGACTATCCGACCCCCGCGGGTCTCAGTGACACGGCCCCAAGAAAGCAAGCGACTTCAACTCAGAAGTCTCTGAATCCATTCGGTCTTCGAGCCGGTCTCATAGGTGTTCAGCTTCGGTACTTTCCGCAAGCCAGATGGCGATTTGTGCATAAATAAATAGCGTTTTCTACGTTAACGTTAAGACATCCAAACCTATCCTTACACCCAAACCACGATGTCTTCTGCAGCTTACACCAAACTCTACAACAACGTCTGGGCGATTTCGTCCGAGTGTCAGCTGCACCAAACCACTTTCTTGGCGAACGCGATATACGGGTACCTCCACGACACCTTCGGTCGAGATGCCTCTCGGGTCGGCCAATCTGAATGCATTGAGTCGATCCAGGAGTGCATGGAGCGCACCATCGCCCGCCACCCCACCATCTTGCCCTCAACATTCATCCGCGCACTCTACCTCTTCCTTCGCTACACCGGTGCGCGGGGTTTGAGGGTCAAGTCCACCGAAGAAGCGCTCGCCCTCTACTTGGCGTCCTTCTTCACGATCGCTTCGGCGCTCGACGAACGCTTCACGTCGAAGCAGTTCAAAATGCTGCATGCGGTTCGGACTCGGACTGTCATGAAGTATCGCGCCGGTTTGGCCGATGCGCTCGAGGAGGAGAAGGGTACGATCCTCAAGGATAGCCGCCGTGTGAATACCTTTTTGCACAGGTGTCTTTGTGGACTCGTGCCCGAGTGCGAGCTCCGCTCTCATCATCCTGACGAGATGCATCTCCCCTCACCACACAGAGACCCTGTGGAGCATCGTTTGATGTCTGGTAAGTCTCAGACCTCTTCTCTCACTTCTCCTGTTTCGGTTTCTCATACCCCTTTTCCCCCAGACTCAGACAAACTTCGACGCTCATCCAGGTCGAGACCTGTGAAGGGGACCTCGACTCAGACGCCCTCGCCACTTTCCACGTCTTCAGGTGAGCCTTTTCACTTGTCCGAGTTCGTTTCGAACGTCTTCTGACATTACCCCAGATTCTCTGAAGTCAGCGTCTAGTGATGGCTCTTCTCGGAGTCGCCATTACATTGGAAAGTGGTCCGAGAAGCTGAAGGCTGGAGCTCTTTATACTCGTCTCCGCCTCCGCCCCGTTCCACGCTCTCAGTTATGAGTGCTTGGGATCGATATGGACAGCCCCGCTTTTTCTACCACCAGGTATGTTTTCCTTTATCACTCGTTGACAGTGATCGCTCTAACCTTGATGCTTTAGACGCATCGAAGGTCCTCTCTGCGGGTCTACCTCAGCGGAAACTTCATGATGGTCTTGCAAAAGCGGGTATATCACCCGTGTTCGCTTCTCATGCCCTCGTTTTGGCCCCGGCTTTTGCGAGCGGCGATAGAAGCAGACACGCGGAGATACTTTCTTTTTCCTACCCCTTTCTTCTTCGTAGGTATACCCATGTAACTCCCTAGCTAGCCTTTCCTCTCTTTCTTTTTTTCTCTCCCCAACACTTCCGCTCTCGACACCCTTGGGCCTTGAGCGTCCAGTGAGAACTAAGCGCCCAGCTCGTTAAGGCAATTAAGTCCCCTATTTGAAGCTGGGGCTCTGGCGATGGGTTGCTCGGTGGGTGATGTCAATGAATATCTCCGACGATGGCTTCCCCTTTCCTTTATTACTCCCTATTAGTCAAAGGTGGTAGAAAACTCGAATTTGATCACCTCGAGGGTCAGTAACGCCCTGTATCTTAGTACAATGTGGCCTATCAAATAATTGGCGGTCTTTGGTCCTCGGAATCCTGTCTCTATGTTTTCGGCGATGTAAAGACCAACTTCAGGAAAAAGGTCGAACTCGCCGGATCCTGCAAGAACAGGCCAGACCAACCTACCCTTCGCTGGCATAAGTTCGGCTATGAGGGTCGTGCCATACCCCAAAAGGCAGAGCCCACAGCTCGTAACGCAACTGGGACTTAGATCCGAGAGTGAGCTCAACTTTCGTGATTGTCACTAATAGAGTTTGGAAAAGATACAGAACTAATATCGACATTGGTTCACTGGGAATATCGGGCCACGTCGATCTACGAGTACCGCACAGGCTGCACAGAATCAATAGTCGTACATAGCGCGCTTCTCACTTGCGCTGGGCTTGGTTGGAAGGTCCTTGATTCGCTGCAGTTTCAGTTTCACGTCAGACCAAGTCCTTTAAAGTTTTGATTTAACATCCAAAACACGCACCTTGGATGGGCCCGAGCAACGAATTCACGTTGGTCGCGCCGGGCGCCGGGGGGCCATGCTTGACTATACATAGCTCTCATATCAGCCGACAGAGGCTCCCAAGGGCTGGAAGACGACAAGACTACTACTCACTGCGAATGACCTTGCCAGCAGAGTTGTAAATAGGAGTGCCGCCCGTCGCGTTAGGTGGTCCCCTAGGGGTGCTGAAGCCTGGACCATTGGGGGTCTTTCCGAGTGGTGTGCCATCCGTCGATTTGAAGACCGGGGGTGCGGTGTCAGGGGCCACTGGTTGGCCATTGACTGTTACGAAGTCGCCCCCGATGATTCTAGCGCCATCTTGGATAACGGTGTATTTGCTGTAATCGACGTTCATCGCGAGTGTTGAAAGTGGGAGGAGTAGTACAAGTGGGTGAAGTAGGATAGAATTGTCTCTGACCCTGGCAATCGACTAGGTGCTGGCTTATATACCAGAGAGTAGGCCAGAAGCTGTTGACTAATATCACAGCATTAGCATATTCATTTCAAGTCGAAGAATGGCCCCGGCGCGATAAGATCTGTGTGCAGAGCCTTATTATGCCAATAACAATAACCTGACGACGGGACTTAAACAAGTGGGCGATTGCACACCTTTTTTTAACGAGGTTGCCCTGACAAACGTAGGCATGTGTACCTACTTGGATTCAATTATTGCTGCCTCCTTCTAGATCCCTCTTCGAGGGTCTCCCGCCGAGCGCCGATGGAAGTCAGTCCAGACTGCAGACCGTGGCCAAAGCTGTTGAACACCATAGGTCGAGAGGTCTGATTCTCGGGATTCGTCGAGGCACGACCCAAGTCCCCGTCGTGCGTGTAAGACCTCCTAGTAGGAATATGATCAGTTGTGGAGAAATCCGGTAAAAAGGAATATGATTAATAAGTTCAATATGTCCAAGCCAATACTGCCCAAGGGACCTGCAATTCTGACGTAACCACTCAACGCAAAATTATGATAAAGCGCCTCGGATATCCCTGAAACCACCGCGGTGGTTAGGTCGGATTGCAAGTCATCGATATCAAGGGACGATAAACTTGAATGATGTCCTGAGAGGACGACGACTCTGGCGACTGCGCTCGCTAACTTCTAAGCCGCATATCGTCAAAGTAAGAGCAGATTCGATTAGGATCCTCGCGGCTGATTTGTACACACTCATTCGCCGACCTGTAGGCGATGAGGGATGTGGCGGTTACGTTGAAGGAGACTGTTAGGAGGGTGTATGCGGGGATACAAGCGTGGTTGGTGGTGTTCCATATTGCACCTGTTGTGATGCGGGCGAGGATGAGTATGGAGAGGCCTGCGGAGGAGGAAGAGGAGGTGTCAGAAGGGGAAGAGTATGCTGATGAGGTGATAACTGACCCACAACGCTGAGGAACAAGAGTAATGGTAGAACTAGAACCTGGATTCCAACGTCGCTCCAGATGATATAGCATCTCCAAAGCTGTCGCAAGTAAATATGGTGTGTATAGGCAAGTCGGAATTTTCAGACAACTCGTGAACTATTTGAACTCACCAAAAGCGCGTCGGCTAGTAGGATGTAGGTGTAAATCAGAAATTGCGAAATGATGTCTTTTACGTTGCCAGGTCCACGGGCAAGACTTGCGCGGATGTAACCTATACCCGAACCCGTGCCGTACAGTGCCTCGAATCCAGTTGCGAGGTCAAGGCATGTGGGGATCAAGCATAGAAGTAGGATGATGAAGCTTAGCACCATGTAGGCGTGTTGAGAAAGACGATGAGGCCGTGGGCACACATCATCACTTGTATTCCTGTTACAAGTCGGAATCGTGGAAGGAAGATCGAGGTTGAGCGTCTAGGGATTGAGTATAGAAAAAGGTGATGTATTACTTACCTAGTCCAACGACGGCCATGAAGTTGCTGGTGTAGAAGGCCATTGCATAGGTGAATGCCATTCTGTCGATGTGCCATTCTTGTGACGGCATCGGTGTATGCGGCAAGAGATACTTTCCTCTCCGTATTGAGTACCTCGTTATATATATCACCTTTCTCATTTTTCTTTTAAGTAAGGGCTACCTGTCCATCAGTCATGGAACGACATATTGCAACGGGCCCATCTCGCGGAATAGCAGTTCCATCAGATACCCATCATGATGATAAGCTCGATGACCCTTGTATTCTAGATGAAGTATCAGCTCTACACAGAGACAGGACGTACTAGTAGGGCGCTTAAAAGGGAGTGCAACCCATCGAGTTGTCGTCGACGGTCCCACATTCAGGGCGGCGACCTCGACTCGTAGACTCTCTTAGTTCCGATATAGTGGAGGTAATTAAGAGCAGCAATCGCTTGTGGAAGAGCCAAGATATTCAGTCGAGCCATCGCATGAACTGGCAGATCCCAGTGGACTAACGACACGGGACTGAGGAAGCTCTGGTTTGAACATGCAAGTATTTACGGAAATCTATCGCGATGTCAGACCTAATTAAATGAACTGACATTAAGTATTCTAATCCAATGTATGTGATATCCACCACCTATATGACCTCTTTAGGAGCTTCTAAACGAGATTTGTGTATCCCATCATCGTGCTGCACCCCTCCCTCTCCGATGCCTCGTGCGTCCTCAACGTCCCCAACACTAATGGACACGGACTGATGGTTAAACAAAATAGGCTGGGAGAGTCGATTCTGAACGTCCACCGAAGTATGCAGGTCAGCATCTCGAGTGTGCCACGACCGCCCAGTCGTAACCCGGAATATGATCATCTGCGGTGCCAGCGCCTTCAAGTTCCAGGAGATAAAACGCGAAATCAGCCTCTATTCCTCCAAGGTAGAAGGGGAAAAAAAGAAACATTTATACATACCGCAAAACTAGCATAAAGCGCCCCAAACACATCCCCAGCAACCATACTCCCAAGATCCAAGCTCCCATCCTCCTCGGACCTCCTGAACCAAACCACAACCCCAAACAAAGCAGCGCAAAGCCCAAAAAGCGTCAACGGAAGAGCGGACTCAACGAGGATCCTCGCCGCGGCTCTGTACACACGCATCCCGCGGCCAGGGAGCGTGCGGGAGAAGGAGCGCTGGGCGCGGACGAGTCTGTAGGCGATGAGTGAGGTTGCGATGACGTTGAGGGAGACGGTGAGGAAGGTGTAGGCGATGGTTATTTGCTGGGTTCGTACTGCTTGGAGTTCGGTGCTTCGAGCGGTTTTTGAGATTATGCGGACGATGTTGGTCAGGGAGAGGCCTGAAAGGTAGATTGATCAAGTTCAAGAGCAATTGGGATATCGATATCAGAGATCGAGTGATGCAGTACTGACCTATGAATCCTAGAAAGATGGTCAGCGGTGGTATGATGACCCACCAAAGGTCATTCCAAATGATATAACATCTCCAAAGCTATCGTCGATGGTGAGAACCTAACCTTTTAGCAACGTCTTCCCCATAATATACGAGATAGCACTAACCAAGAGTCCATCCCCCAAAGCCACATACGCATGAAACAACGTCTGCGATACAGTTGCCATCGCATCATGATACCCCCTCTGCCTCGCACGAATATAATCCAAACCCGAGCCGGTTCCATAAAGCGCCTTGAACCCCATTGCAAGGTCCAGACAAGCAGGGATACCAGAGAGAACAAGGATCGCGAAGCTCAGGAGTACGTAGGGCCGTCTACCTTTCCTTAGCTCGGGAGACGTGCCAATGAAGGCGGAGAGACCGTATATACACATGAAGATCTGCATTCCTGTAGTTTATCGAATCGATTAGTTATTAGTTTGGGGGCGCGAGGGTAGGCTGTGGACCTCACTTACCAATGTCGAGTACGGCGATGGTGTTTCCAGTGTAGAAGATAGCCGCGTCGTGGAGCGCTAAACGCTCGATGAACTCTTCGGGTAAGGCCATCGTGCCACAATAAGGCGCAGAGAGAAAGAATGAAAATTTGTCCTCTCCTGTGTTTGTAACGGATCGAACTTATACTGATCCACCCCACGCTACGACTACCTACCAATCAGGCCATGCAGTGCTCGTTGCCCTGCGTGCTAGCCCTTGCATTGGCAACTTGGAATAGCCACACCACCACGCATGGGACGCCACCATCATGGCCAATTGAAAAGAAATCTGCATCGATAAGCGCTCGTCCAAGCTCTTGTACTCTCTCCGACCGACTAGGAATGCTGTATTACAGATCACGCATCCGTTCAAGTCGATCATAATGGTATAGCGAATGATCAAATTTCAATAGGTGGCAGAGGAAACGAGACGAGGTGCTACCGAAGCAGCGTCCGTGTGTTTGGCGCCCATGGCAACTGGACGGGCGCTCAGCGCTGATGGCGGCGATCTCGCGAATCGCGTTGTACGTATATGTAGGGGTGACCACTAAAGGTACGAGTGAAATCAAGAAATACTCCATTCCGTGAAGATTTACAAGTACACGGGCTTTATTTAGCTATTGGAATCGGCTACATAGATAACCTTTTGGCGACGTCGAACCCTTGGAAATCTTCAAACCTTCTCAATCCCGACTGAGTCACCTGGGGATTGCCAGTGCTCCTCGGGGATGAAGTGATGCACCAAGCACGGTCTCCTTGACTCGTCGATACTAATCGCCTTGTTGTGACCCAACATGGCCGCCGTTCAGTCCATCGCGCTTCGTCATGTGGGAGCACAAGTCGAGATGCATTCCAATGTTTCCCTATTCCGACAATAATAGCAAGGACTCATAGCAAAGTCATCCCGACAATATAGCCAGCAATGCGTGACAAGATGGTGATTATGGGGGGTGAGAAGGAGAGAGATCCGCGAGACTTCG
This sequence comes from Coprinopsis cinerea okayama7#130, assembly GCF_000182895.1. Lineage (NCBI taxonomy): Eukaryota > Fungi > Basidiomycota > Agaricomycetes > Agaricales > Psathyrellaceae > Coprinopsis > Coprinopsis cinerea. The sequence continues at coordinate 1,795,725 of NW_003307534.1, forward strand.
TGCGCGGTCATCGTCAAACCATTCCCATAGTTTAGCGCCCATCCCGTCAATGAGCGCTTCACCACAACCACGAGGTTACTGTGCCTGTTGACTGATGCAACACCCACCTTGACCCAAGAGCCAAAGAATCGATAATTATCTGCTAGCTAGGAAATTCTCATCGCACCGGAGCCTTCCAACGTTAACAAACGTGTAACCGGTAACAAAAAGGTGGCCTGCCAACAACAACCTCGTCGCAGGAGACCAATCTCCCTCAACATCATCGTACACGAGTCAGACTAACTGAGCAAGTCCCCGGAAACGCCGACAGAGGAGCCTAATCCACCATGCCAAGGGTTCAAAGAGGCCCTGCGAATGCGAGCACAATACATACATGTCTACGCCATACTTGAGGAAGTGGATAGACCGTACTTGTCCCCCTGAAACGACGTTCGCACCGCGGAAGAAATCGTGAATCGAAACATAAAGCTGGTATACAGGGATATCGACATGACGAAACGAGGTTGAAATCTAACTGAAGACACTCCGAAGCTGGGACTCCACTTCTTCCGGCGTTCTCTTGATATCTGTGAAAAAAGTGCACCAACAATAAGTCTCCGAACCGCCAAAAACACCAAGTATAAGCAACGTACACTTCTGCGGATCTGATCACCACCAGAACAAAAAAGCAAGCATGAAATGAGAAAGAGAGATTTCATCAGCATTTCCGTTCTGCCATCCAGCATCCAGAGGGGGACAAACTCACTCTTACTAAAATCCCTATCCTTCTGCTTCTGAATAAACCTCTGCAAACTCGGCACAACCAACATAACAACTTCCTCTCCAAGCGCCTGCCGATCCTCAGCACCCTCCTCCCCCTCCTCAAACACCCTCGCAAACCGATGCCGCTCAATAACCTCATCCAACAAATCAAAAAACCTCGTAAACTTTTCCTTCGCCGCGCCCTTGCCCCCGCCCTTGGGGTCGTCCGTCAGAGCCTGCATCAGAGGCGAAAAGTTGGCGTCAAAGTATCCGGCTTTGGCGGTGCGGTAGTTGGAGTTGAGGAGGTCTTTGGTGGAGGAGGAGAGCAGGGCGGGGACGGCGCGTGAGATGGGTGCGAGGAGGAGGTGCGTGCGGAGGTAGGAGATGTTGTTGAGGAGGAAGACGGAGCCGAAGGGTGGGCGACGGGCGGTACGAGAGATGGTGGTCAGGCTGGTGATCGCTGTCGAAACGACGTCGTCTAAACGGACATGTCAGTGGTTATTCGCAAATACGGAATGGAAAAACGTACTGAGGAAGTGCTCGAGGATAGAAGATTCATCTTCCTCTTGGAACTGTTTGTTCATGCCAACTTGTACACCTTCGCCCATCTTCCAGTTGCCGTCTCCGAGCGCCGTCAACGCCGCAGACACAGCGCCCTGCACGTCCGGTATCCTCGAGATGTAAAGAACGGTCTGATACGGATGAACAGTTAGTTACCCAACACCCAAGGGAACGCTAGCTTACCTCTTCGGTGAATTGCATGAGGTTCACATTGGTGTCCGAAACGCCACGAGACGTCGTGCTCAGTTTTATATCGGCCAGGAATTCAGGGAAGCTTCGCAAGCACAGGCTTCTCAGCAGAGGCAGACCGTCCTTGAACTCGTTCTTGTCACGTAACTGGTCGGACGCGCGAGCAAGGATGGCTTCCCAATGTGTCTGCAGCGAGAGTAAGGACTCGTAAGCCGAGAGCGCCAGGAAGCTCAATTTCTGGAGGTTCTTCTTCGTGAGCGCGATGAGGGAGCTGAGGATGGTGTTGAATAACCGCAAAATCGGGGCGAGGAGGACGGTGTATGCGCTTGCTATTGATGAAGGGCTAGATAGAGGTGATAACTCGAGCAAAAGGTTGTATTCTTCCTGGAGAGAGGAGGTCAGGATAGATGAGACGGTGAAATAACCAAGACTCACATCTGCAGTTCCCAGTATCAGCTCCACCCATGCGCCGAATGCTCTACCAGTGACCAACGGGTCGACTTCGTTTGCCCGCACGACCAAGCGCTTCCCTTGTCCGTCCAAACACTTGACCGCCCAGTTTCCTCTCATATCGGCGTATCCACGCTGAGCCTCCATCAACGTCTTTGCAATGGTCGGTGCGGCGGGATGCGATGGATGTGTCGATGGCAGGGGCAGTGTCCGCAGGAACTTGACCACAGGCGAGAGTGTCGGCAACAGCGATGCGGGGAACGACGTGGGCATGGAGTACTCTGCGGTGCCCGGTGCTGGCGTCGTCCCTGAAGAGCCTTCCGCGACGACTTTGGTGTACAGTTGAGTGAGTTTCTTCGTCCCTGTTTCGACTAGAGATGCCTGTCAAATGGTTGAGAGATTTCCAACGGCAAACAGAGAAAGGCCACTTACAATCTGTTCGACGTCTCCATCGCTACCCTTGAACGCGATATTGGCGTTCAACCGCTCCAATGCGTCTTTGTAGACGTGTAGTTGCCCCGGTTGTGGACTACAAACAACGACCTCAGCATCCGATTCAAGCAATTCAAATGGAACGTACCCTCTCAGAATCAGACTCTCTTCCGCCGATAAATCATCCTGGTTGGACGCCATGTCTTCAATCTTCAACAACGCCTTGTCGATGTCTAAATGCCTTCATAAGACCACCATTCGAAAGCGAGAAAGCCGTCGCCGTACTGTTCCTCCGTTTGTTGAGCAACTGCGCCGCTGTGTACAGCGGTAGAATCGATTTCTCGAGTTTGGCAATTCGCGTGTCAAAGCTGTCGAGAATGGCTGCCTTCATAAGACAATGGCCTGTTATGAGAATTCGTGAAACTTACTAGTCATTCGTTTCGATAATTGGCGGGTTTTATGTAGGTTCTGTTGAAGCTGAAGCAAGAATAAGCCTGCTTGATCCCTGTTATATCAGCAGCATGTCGATATTTACCAGCTCTATCTCGGCGGTTTCGTCGTCCATTGTCGTCTCGAGTTTGGACGGTCGCCGTCGTCGTCGTGGTTCGTGTTCAAGATGTTCTGGCACCGGCGTTAGGGGCTAGATGACTAAGATGGCCATATCTGGGCGGATTTCGCACGATAATATGAGCGCTTAATTGTCTCAATCAAGCTCAAGACCGAGTGCAAGATAGCCACCGTTTCCTTGCGCATTAAGTATCGACGCTTGGCTTAGGTTGTGCAGATTCAAAGATGGAGCTGTGTGGTGCCCGGATCGAGCCAGGCTGCCCTTTTGGGGAGTGATCTGCCGCGACTTTCATATTCTCACGACACACCCTTGTCTCAACCCATCATGATTGATAACAACATATCTAACCCCAGTTGAGTATCAAGAATTCCTTTTCTCTCGCTCTCCCTCTGTTCTAAGCAACTCTCTTAATCCAGTGGACGACGCTGATGTCCCCGTCGAGCCCAACCTCGACGAGTACGTTCGTACGGCCGACTTCGACAAAGAGTGTCGCGAGAAGGCTCTCATTTTCGCCAACCCGTCCTCCGACCAGGGCGGTTGCTCCGAGGATGACCTCTGGGCTAGCGACGACAGTGTCTCGAGCGCCACCACCACTGCCGCGCCCAGCCCGTACGACGTTTCCAAACTCGAAGCCCATCTTTACTACGCCGGCTTGGGACCCAAGGGACACGGACCCAAGCTCATCTACAGAACGTCTGATGACGTTTTTGAAGCACCTTCTGGCCCCGAGGCGTACAAGCGGCTCATGAGGATTGTCGCGGTTCCTGATACCTTCGAGTTTGGTACAGATGTAACGTGGGATGGGGTTCGGGATCAGGTGCGCGGCCTTCTCGTTACGCAACAGTTTCTTTGCTCATGTTTCGTTCTTAGGTTGTGATGCTGCTCAACCAGAGGAACATCAAAGTTACGCTCGTCGATTTCGTCCGATTCACTTGGTTGAAGAAGCCAGCGGACCGGGAGATCGAGGACGACGACGAGGACGAGGACGACGATGCAAAGGAAGAGGAAGATTTGAACTACGACGACATCCCCCGCATCCAGACCGTCGAGTACGGGGACCGCCATTACACCAACCCGACAATCTGGATTGCAGTCTTGCCCGACACGCTCACCGGGAGCGTCGCCCACGCCTCCTCCCTCGACATCCGTGCCTACCTCGACTCGCTCCACATCCAGAACATCGACATCGCTTACAGGGAGTCGACCTACAAGCCGTCGCTCGCCCACGCCCACGGCCCAGCCCTTTTCCCCCCAGCCGAAGACGGCGACTCCCTCAAAGACGTCATTGACAATGTCTCCGTTGCCCTCAGTCTTCCTATCGCCGGCCGTAAGACG